>NC_132796.1:76613354-77238354 GCF_048418805.1 Vulpes vulpes | reverse complement strand
TAAGGGGGAGACTTCCCAACTTCACCCAGAAACCCACCTTCTGTTGATTCCCTGAGGTTTCAGGGTGGAAGAAGACACTGAAGCTGGCTGGGACAGGGTCCCCCTCCCGGTCCTCCTTTGGCCCCTCCAGTTCACCACATGGGGGGCAGTAAACTGTACCTTGCCACCCCCCAACCTTGTATCTCAGTCCTTCAGTCCTCAAAAGCTCCATTCAGAAATTATCTGATTTGGAGAGCGCTTCCTCTGGCCCTTGTAGTTTCAAACACTGGAAACTTTGTGGTCGCCTTGAGGAAACAAACACTACCAACCCAGGTGCCACCTGAACATTTCCTCCCATGCCCTTCCCTCAGAAACCCAAGGTGGCCCAGCATGGCTACACCATGGGCTAAACGGGTAACAACTAGGAAACAAGAGCCCACAGGTGAGTTTAAAAAGCAGCAAATAAAGCAGAATTGAGACACTTACGAAGGAGTCCTTTTGCAGAGTCTTGGAGGAGCTGTATGGCTCTGGAGTGGGAAGGAAGTTTCCTGAGGGAGGGGCGCGTAAGGTTCAAGGGGCTCCAGGCTGAGGTGATAAAGGATTTCTAATTGTTAGCCGCAGCTTTGCAAAATCCATCCACAAATCTCAGCCTTGGGTCAGAGACTTATTACAGATCAGAATTAAACCCCTGGAGTCCATGGAACATTGAGGTGCTTAAAAAAAAGTTTAGTGAGCTTTTTCCTGTCAAAAACTCCAGCTGGGCTTTTGTGTGGTGACCTCTGTAAGACCAGGGGAGGCCTTGTGTGGGAGAGAGGGGTTTGGCCCAAGGAGGAGGAATTTGGAACATTTCAGCTTCGGGGGTAGAGAGAAGAGGGGGCCCATTAGGTGTCCCTGGCTATGGGCCCTGAGGCCCAGCAGTGAGTAAGCCTCATAAACACGGCCCTGGTGAGCTAGTGCCCAAGCAGTCTTGCACTGCCTGCAGCCCCATGGGCTCTTCCATTCAGCTTCCTTCTCCAGCAAGCTCCTGGACCTACTCCACCCCAGAGGTTCACCCCAAAGTGCAAAGGCCAGTATGCGATACGCTAGTTCAGACTCTGGTGGGTTCCAGAGAGCAGTTACCCACAAGGTGAGGCCAAAGCAGCTGTGCTTACCATGGGCCTCCCCTTTGTCGCATACACAGCAGTACCACACCCCAGTGCCATTTGGGTCCCTCAAAACTTTTGTGACATGGAGAGCAGTGATGGGGTTGCCTCTCCAGATGGAGCAAGAGAAAGCTTTTCTGTCTGTTTTTTGCTGTTTTCTTTTCTTTTTGAGATTTTGTTTATTTATTCATGAGAAACACAGAGGGGAGAGAGAGTCAGAGACATAGGCAGAGGGAGAAGCAGGCTCCCTGCAGGGAGTCTAATGTGGGACTCGATCCCAGGACTCCAGGATCACGACCTGAGCCAAAGGCAGATGCTTAACCACTGAGCCACTCAGGCATCCCTGTTTTCCTGATTAGAAACATACTGGATGTTACTGCCAAAAATTCAGAAAATAAAATATAAAGGAGAAACTAGAGGTCCTCATAACACTACCAGCAAGGGATATCCTGCTAATCATTTTAACATTTTGATGTGCCATAGAAGATGTGAATAGGGGATCCCTGGGTGGCGCAGCAGTTTAGCGCCTGCCTTTGGCCCAGGGCGCGATCCTGGAGACCCGGGATCGAATCCCACGTCGGGCTCCCGGTGCATGGAGCCTGTTTCTCCCTCTGCCTGTGTCTCTGCCTCTCTCTCTCTCTCTCTCTCTGTGTGACTATCATAAATAAATAAAAATTTAAAAAAAAGATGTGAATAGAAATATTTTTACCCAGTTGAGTCGCATTTTACCCTACAGTTCCGTAACCTTCTATCATTTCTAAACAATGCAATGATATGATACAGCCTTATTCCCATGTCAAGTAAAGATTTGCTGCATTATATTCTGTGGTATGGAAATATAATTTATTAACCCATTCACTAGTAGGCCTTTTTGTAATTTCCATGTTTTCCCTGTAACCTAACATCTTTGCACAGAATACAGAATGCTTTAAAGGCTACTAGATCATATTACAAAGGTAGGGCAGCCATTACTATGTGCAGATGAGAAAGTCTAGGCCCAATGAGATGAAATGAATGGGTCACCCAGCATTCCAAGTTGAGCAGTAATAATTAGACCTGGAATCTAGGTCCCTAGATGTCTGGTTCAGTAAATTTTCCAGTACACTACACTGACTGCCTCCCAAGGATTCCTACGGAAAAATAATGAGGCTTGTGGTCACCGTTCGTTGAACACTTGCTGGGTGTCAGGAACTCTGCTGAGAGTCCTCATATACATTGCCTCACTGAGCTACTGCAGAGCTGAGCCAGGCCTGGGCACCAGATCCCGGCAACCCTGGCCCTCGGCTCTTAATCATTACTCTATACTCCATTTTTGAAGTCATATCAAAGCAAACAGATTTTTTGCCTGATGTGAATTCAGTGAAGCAAATCAGAAATCATCCTCTTTCTCAAGGTGGTCCAGAGCTATAGTGCAAAGTGCAAGTAGGGTACTGCTCCTAAGCAGGGGTCTCTCCAGGGAGCTTACCCCTTGGCAGGCTGCAACAGGCTAAAAGGGCATCCATGCCTGAGCTCAGGCCTAGGGAGTTTGGGGAGCATGAAAGCAAGCAAACCCGAAGGGCTGGGAGGGATAGCAGGCTTATCTTCTAACCAGCTGTGTGACCTGGGGCAAGTCTTCACATCTTCTTTCACCATGCTTCACCCGCTTACTTCCCAAGGCTGGACTAATGAATAGGAAAGCATTCTGGCAAGAGCGACATGTGAGTTGAGTGCAAAATAGAATTTGTAGTAGAGGGGAGCCTTATCAGCTCAGGGCGACTCTGTGCAATAGAAGGTAGGAAAAGGCAGAATCTCAGTGTCAGGTGCCAGGGCGGATGAGGGCATTGTGTTGGCAGGATGTGGTTACCAGCCTGGCAATCATTCAAGGAAGGACTATGTTTTAATGCTGTGTTTCCTACAGGTCAGCACTGTCAGATCCTAGTGGAATCCTGCCAGAGAATATGACTCCTTGGGGTTGAGTCTGTGAGACTCCTTAGTGACCAGCTAAGACCCCTACTGAGATCCAGCAAGCCTAAGTGGGTGGAAGGAAGGAAAGGGTCCTGAAAAAAAGAGAGTGAAAAGTAGCAGTCTGGGAAAAGCAGTATGTGCTCAAAGAGAGGAGTGAGCTGTGACATAATACAGGGAGGAAAATGAGAGTCTGAGAAGACCCAGTCTCCCACCTGGGTCAGGAAAGAGTAGAATGAGAGGCGGGAGATGGGTCTTTGAGGAACAAAATCTAAGAGAGGTCTGTATAATGCAAGGTCTTGAGGGAGAGGGAGGAGATGGTGCTACAAGGAGTCGAGTCTAGAAGGAGAAATAAGAGATTCTAGGGGCACAGGGGGCGGGGATGAGAAGATTATGGGAGAAGGAGGTAGGACCTCAGGCAGAGAGAGGATTTGAGACATTCCATCCCTTTCATTCCACCAAACCAGGAAATTCTTATCAAGGTCCCAAACGACACCCCTCCACCCCACCCCATGTCACCGAATCCAATGGGCGCTTTTCAATCCCTCACTTCCTTGACCTCTACACAGCATTCAATGCCCCAGATCACTCTGCCTTTGCTTCTCTTGGCCTCTGTGATGCAACCCTCCCCTGATGTTCCTCCTATCTCTCTGGCTTCTTTATCAACTCCTACTCTGGTAGATTCTGAGAAAGCTGTGTTCCTCAGGAGCCTGACCTAGTTTTCCCTCCCTTCTCACTCTGCATTCCCACTTTCAGAGATCCCATTTATCTCTCATGTACTCAGAGGACTTTAAAATCCCCATTTCCTCTGAAATCCAGACCCTTGTATACTGACATCTCCATTAGGATAACTGAAAAGCATCTCAAACTCAACAGCTCCAAAATTGTACCCTTGATTCCCTTTGAGTTAAAAGCGATTCACCCCCAGTCTTCTTCATTTGACAAAGCCAGCTGTTTAAGCCAGGAACCTCAGAGTAATACTTAATTTCACCATTTTTTCTCTGGCCCTCCCTAACCCATCTCAACTGATCTGCAAATCCTTTCAATTCTATCTCCAATATATGGCTCTTTTATCCATCTACCCGTTTCCCATGTAAAAAATGATGCTTCCATTACATTACCATCATCTCTCAAAATTTGTGGTCTCAGGAGGATTTTACTCCCTTAAAAATTATTAATTAGGAATTAACTCAATGTCCTTCAACTAGTAAATGGATAAACTGTGGCTCATCTGTATAAATGGAATACTATGCAGCACTAAAAAGGATTGTGTTATGGATATAGGCAGCTACATGGATGAAGCTCGAATGTACAGTGTTGAAAGAAGCCAGATTCAAAAGGCTGTTTATAGTATGATTCTATTTATTTATTTATTTATTTATTTATTTATTTATTTATTTTTGTATGATTCCATTTATATGACATTCGTGAAATGACAAAACCAGATTAGTGGTTGCCAGAGATTAGTGATGGGGGAAGGGGTTGACCACAATGCTGTGGCATAGGGAATTCTTTGGATATTGGAAGCATTACAGAATGGTTGTATGACTTTATGCATTCATCAAAATCCATAGCACCACACACCCAAAGGCATACATTTTATGTGTCCTTCCACATTCTGTCACACAGAATATTAAAATGACATGCATGTATATCTAAAAAGAAACAAATAAAAGGTATTAGCTTTAAAAAATTATTGAAAACTCCAAAGAGCTTTCCTTTTTATGGGTTATATATAATGATATTTAACATATTAGAAATTTAAACTGATAAATTTTATTTTTTTAATTTTATTTATTTGAGAGAGAGAGCACAACTGGGGGAAGGAGCAGAGGGAGAGGGAGAAGCAGGCTCCCCCCAATGAGCAGGGAGCCCAACATGGGGCTGGATCCCAGGACCCCAAGATCATGACCTGAGCCAAAGGCAGACACTTAAATGATGGAGCCACCCAGGTACCCCAAAACTGATAAAATTTAAAACTATTTACTGTAATATAGTTGACCCACAACGTTAGAGGCGTACAACAAAGTGATTCAACTTCTATATACATTATCCTGTGCTCACCACAAGCAGAGCTACCATCTGTCACCACACAACACTATTACAATATCATTGACTATATTCCCTATGTTGTGCGTTTTATTCCCATGACTTATCCATTCCTTAACTGGAAGCCTGTACCTCCCACTCCCCTTCACCCACTCTGCCCATCCCTCACCCCCTTCCATTTGGCCATCATTTTGTTTTGCATTTATTGGTATTTTTCTGCTTTTTTGTTCTTTAAAAATATTTTATTTTTAAGTAATCTCTACCCCTAACGTGGGACTTGAACTTACACCTTGAGATCAAGAGTCTTGTGCTCTACTGATAGCCAACCAGGTGCCCCTTTATTTGTTTTGTTTTGTTATATTTCATATACAAGTGAAATTATAGGGTGTTGGTCTTTCTTTGTCTGACTTATTTCATTTAGCATAATACCCTCAGTCACAAATGGCAAGAATTCATCCTTTTTGTGGCTGAATATATATATATATACACGCATTACAGCTTATTTATCCATTCATTTATGGATGAACACTTGGGCTACTTCCATATCTTGGCTATTATAAATAACGCTGCAACAAATAGAGGTATGCATATATCTTTTTGAATTAGTGCTTTTGTTTTCTTTGTGTAAAACTACTTATCTTTAATTTTTAAATTTTTTTAAAGATTTTATTTTTAAGTAGTCTCTACACCTAGAGACTAGAAGTCACAACCCTGAGATCAAGAGTTGTGGTCTCTACTGACTGAGCAAGCCAAGCACCCCAAAACTATTTACTTTTACATTTAAAACAATAAACACATTGCATGTTAAAGTAGGTAACATATATTTATGAAAAATAACTATTTTCCAAATCGAAAAAATCAGCAAGAAAAGTAGCATCGTATTACATTTTTTCAAATCTGTTGTGTATCTGACTCAATAAAAAAGCAGCTGGATTCTCATATATGCTCTTGCATTTAGTCTGTTGCAATGTGTTTTGTGGTTAAAATAGATGAAGAAAATCTAACCTCATGAAGATGTGTCAGTAGAGACAGGCATTGTTTAAATAGATTTTTAGGCAGAATTCTAAGAATAACTCCCATATGACACTCACCTGTGTATAAATTTCCTCCCCTTTGAGAGTAGGTGTTTACAATGTTATCACTTCCATGATCATGTTAGTGATCTGGCAAAGAGAAATGATCCAGGTGGGCCTAATATAATCATGTGAGTCCTTTCCAAGGAGAGTGCCAGCAAGGAATGGGGACCTCAGACCTACAACCTGAAGGAACTGGATTTTTCTAGCATTCTCAGTGAGCCTGGAAGCAAACCTTTTCCCCAGACCCTCCAGATAAGGGCCAGCTCAGCTGACAAGACAACTTGACCTCAGTCTTGTGAGACCCCAAGCAGAGACCTCAGGTGAGCCCACCTGGCCTTCTGACCTACAGAACTGTGAAATAATAAGTAGCTGCTATATTAAGTTGTTATGTTCGTGGTAATTTTTTATGACTGCAATAGAAAACTAATACCTTGTGGATATTCTTCTTTGGTACTACACCTAAACTTCACAGGTAGTAGTTTCCTATTGCTTATTTGTGATGTTAACTCTGAAATTGTATCAATGAACTTTTTGTACTCTGTTACATTAAAATCCACTGGTCATCTTGCACTTTGAATGGATCTATTATCTATGCATAATTTGGTAACATTTTGCATTAGTCATTTGGAAAATAGTGGCCTATCCAGTTATACAGATCTTCCAATTGTTGACTCATTTTATGATTATACAATGTAAAAAACTGCATTCATTAATATCACTACTAATCTTATCAGAAATGTTTTTAGGTTATTGAGAAACTCTCAAGCTCACAGCGGCAGATAAAGCTTTCCAAAATTATGGTTTTTCACTTGAAAGCTTAAATGTTATCAAGGACAACAAACTATCAGTTGTTTTCCTTGAGACGACAGAATCACTTTATTCATTTTCAGCATAACACTGGCCCAAGTCTGTATAACTGTAGTTTGTCAATCGTTCTTTCAAGTTAAAAAAAAAAAAAAAGAATGTTCTATGAGAAACTGGCTAGTTTAGCTTGCAATCATGCAAGTGCTTTTCCTCATGACACTCATCATAACTCACTATGCAGTGGAAGTGTTTTATACTCCGTTCCTATTTGTCACACAGGCTATTTGAAAAGACATGTACTCAAAGCATTGAAATTTAATAAAGATTAATTATCTTTACTGTTTCACCAAAACATTTTTAAGTGAGGGCACCTGGGTGGCTCAGTTGGTTAAGTGTCTGCCTTCAGCTCAGGTCATGATCCCAGGGTCCTGGGATCGAGCCTGGCATAGGGCTCCCTGCTCAGTGGGGAGTCTGCTTCTACTTCCACTCCTACCCCTGCTTGTGATCTCTCTCAAATAAAACAAAATTTTAAAAAAGACATTTTTAAGTGAAACTGGCATTTCATCTACCAGAATACACCATGAATATTAGTTTGGCACCATCACCTTGATCTGTGCTAAGGTGCCAGCATTTTTACCCACTATAGCTTTTGCCCCATCAGGGCAAATGTCAACACTGTGAAATGGCAAATAACATCTTAGTATTATCATGAAAGTAGTTTTGTCTGAATCCCATGAATGAATCTTGGGGCTTCCAGTGATCTTTGGGTCACACTGTTAGGGCTGCTGGTCTAGGACAGAGCTGGAAGGGGGAGGTAAAAGGGAGGGTAGAGAAGAAACGATATAGTTTTTAAAGATTTTATTTATTTATGAGAGAGAGCATGAGTTGGGGGTGGAGAAGGGGCAGTGGAAGAGGAAGAAGCAGACTTCCCACCTGAGCAAGGAGCCCAACACTGGGATCGATCCCAGGATCACAACATGAGCCGAAGGCAGACGCTCAACCACTGAGCCAGCCAGGAGCTCCTGGAGACTTTAGTCAGGCTTAGAAACATCCTGTCAATAGGGGAGGCAGCTGAGAATAAAATGGAGCAAAGACTTTCTAGAGAACATCTGCTCTGCCCCTTCTACTCCTGACCTGCCTTACTCCTGGGCTGTCTCAACCAAGTCAAAAGGTACCCGCTAAAACACCCCCATCCTGGGATTTTGGAGGCTCTGTATTGAAGGCCAAAATACTAACAGAGAATCTCCTCCTGGCCCCGGTATGCCTGTCGTGGTTATTTGCTACCCAACAGTAGAATCCCAAGGCTCTGCTAGACTGAATCTGTTACTCTCAGACCGGCTCCTCTGCCATCAAGTGACATTGTATTCCCGTGGAATGAGTACCTGCTGTGGACCAAGTCCTCTAGAAGGGAGGAGGGATGGCAAAGCCCCTTCCCTGATCACTTCGATAGGGAGGCTCCTGTCACATCTGAAAATGGAGCTCAGGTGAAAAGCCTGTGAATACTGGCATATTTTGGAGGCCTCTGGGACCTAGAAAGGAGAGGTCGATTTTGAGTCATGGGGGAGGATCACATGCAGGCCCCGTGTAGCAACCAGGCCCACTGGAAGTGAGAGGGAATGCTGGATGGAGGTGGAGGCGAGGCTGAAAATACAGGGAAATCCGTGAATAGACATATGCCTGCCATATGCCACCAGTCACGGTTTGCTGGTGCTGGGTAGCAGCAGGATGAAAGCTGTGTTGTATGAAGCCAAATCTGGCCAGGTGTGCAAAGTGGGACAAAAGAATCAGCATCTCTTTACCTACAGCATCTCATTTCATCCTCACCTCCAGCACTACTCTTTCCACCCCCAGGACACTGAGGTTCAGAGAAATTGGTTAATTTACCCAACGGCACCTTGGACAGTAAACTAGCGAGGAGGGATTCCAACTCCAGCCTATTTCCAAAGCCTAAGCTCTGCCTAACCACGGTGGTGGAGCAGGGGGTACGGGGGAGAAAGGAATCATCATAATAGTGCTAACAGGCAACATATGTCAAGGACTAAGTACGCATCCAACTGAACAACCCATAAACTCTCTCATTCAACCTTCACTGCAACCCTGCGAGGCAGGGACCCTTATGTCATTTCACATATGGGGACCCTGGGAAATGGGAGGTCAAGTTGTTTGCCTTGGGTCACAGCTGAGTGCTGGAGCTGGGACACACCCGAGTGTATAGGTGTCTAGAGCCCAAACTTTACCACATAAAGATCCACCGCAGATACACAGACGCTAGATGGGGACCTGAGCTAGAGTGGTGACCCAAGCCCCCTACAACAGTGGCTGGTGAGGGCTGAGTGAAGAACCTTCAAGAAGGAAGCGCTGATGGTAGGTCCAGCTGCACCCAGTTTTTGTAGTTGGGAGGTGGAGCCACTGACCAATCTGCCCACCCCCAGATCACCGGTGATGGGGGCGGGGGACTTTTGCTCAGGTTGTGACACCAGTTGCTCACTTCCACTGGCCCCCTTCTGCTATCTGCCCAACTCCACAGCAGTACACGAGGTGGTAGGGGGGTGGTGCAACTGCCACAGGAATGACACCCTCCACACAACTGTGTTCTACAACCTCCTGGAGGGTTGAAAGCAAGCACACCTGCGCTCCCATCTCTGTTCTGCCACTCGTTAGCTATTTGGGAAGTCACTTCATTTGTCTGTGCCTCAGTTTCCTACTCATCTCTAAAGGGGGCCAACAGGGACGCCTGGGTGGCTCAGTGGTTGAGCGTCTGCCTTCGGCTCAGGTCGTGATCCCAGGGTCCTGGGATCAAGTCCCACATCAGGCTCTCCACAAGGAGTCTGCTTCTCCCTCTGCCTATGTCTCTGATTAATTAATTAATTAAAGGGAGCGAACAACAGTGCCTACCTCATAGGATCTTCGTAAGGTGTAAATACAGTAATGAGGAAATTCAGTGCTTAGCACAGCGCCCAACACATCGTGAGTGCTCACTAAATGCTACTGATTTCTGTAGTGCTGGTGGCTGTTCTTATTAGCTTGGAAGGATCCACCTCCCAGGAAGATTCCTGTCACTAGTTACCCAGGTCTGTCCTCACTGAGGCACCATCAGCAGGCCTCCGGGGGACCAAAGAGAAAAGAGAAGTGAATGCACTCCTGAGAATTCCCATCTTCCAGGGGCCTCTGGCCAGCCTGGGAGAGAGGCTGTCTTACTGCAGAGGGGAGCAGAGGGGCAGGCAAGGCTGGACAGGGGAGCCAGGGATGGGGCTGGATGGGCTGGAGGGCAGGGTGGAGGGCAGGGGCCTGGCTGGGAGTGACCTTCCCAGGGGCACTCTCCCTCCCACCCCTCCTAGGAGTTTCCTCTGAGCTTCAGCTCTGTTTTTCTAGGCCCCCCGCAGTCCAAATGAGGAGCAAATGGGGAGCTGCGAGGGGGCTCTGCCAAAAGATCCCTGTACCACATGGCCCACATGGCCTGGCTCCGATGGCAAGCCAAGAGGCAGAAGGGTACCGGAGGAGGGCCGACCAGGCAGCAAGCTGTTCTCCAGAGGGGAACCCCCCAACCCCCGCCGTCCCAGGAACCCAAGGGGCTGGGTCCAGGACTTGGCACATTTGGGACATTTGGACTTGAGGGCAGAGGTCCCAGGCACCATTTGCTCTTTTTGCTTTGGGGACAGGCTGGGGTCAGGGAAGAGAACCTTGCCCTGTTTTCCTCTGTCAGGGCAGACCCTGCTTGCCTCTTGCCTCCACCTGGGCCCCACACTGGTCTTTTAGGCTTCCTGCCCACCCCACCCCACCCCTGACCCCAGGGGCCCTGGCTCAGGAGGCAGAGGCTGGAGGGAAGGAGGAAGATCTTTGCTGAGGTGAGCCCAGAACCTGTTCTGGGCCTTTCCACCTGCCACTGTAGGTCCCCTTTCCAATGGCCTAGCCTCTTGCTGTTTCCTGAACAGCTCCCTCCTCCCACCACCTCCCGGGGATGGTATACAGTGCTGTGCCCAAGAGGCACAGAGACCACCTGAGTTCAAGTCCCAGCCTTGTCACTATTAGCTCCGTGACCTTGGGCAAGTATGTTAGTCTCATCTATAAAACAAGGCTTGTAATAGTGTGTCTTCCTCCTTCGGGTTGTTTGTGAGGCAAATTAATCCATGCGAAATGCTTAGGACAGTGCCTGGTACATAAATGTTTAACAAATGTTCTCTCCTATTACTCTCCGCTCCTAGGCCAGCATCTCAGTTCCCATTCTCTCTGCCCACTTATGCCCAGCCCCACTTGATGAGCCCCTCCTCTGAGAGGTCTCCCCAGCATCACCTGCTCTCCTGACCTCTGTTTCACTCTCCGGGGAGACTAGACCCACAACAAGGACTGTGACATGAACAGCACTAAGTGAATCACAGAACAACATGCCAGCCCCCTTGGTGCCAATCTCCTGACCAGTGACCCACAGCAAGAAATATATTTTGTGGCACAGCATAGTCTGTGCATTTGTGCACATTCAACCTCCATCTCCATCTAGGTATGACCAGAACAGAAATCTCACAGAATGACATCCATCCTCGCTGGGTGTGATCCACTCTTCCATTTGCCCGTTTGTTCCTTTGGTTAAAGGCCAGTCCGACACAGGGTGGGATTAAGACCTCCAGAGGCTCTCAACCCTGAAAGGATTAGGGGTTAAAGGCCACAGCCTGTTTATGGAGAGGAGGTGAGGTCAAGGGGAGCTGCAGGGGAGGGTGCATGAAGGCCACTGGAGGCTGGAGCTGGGAGGAGCAGGCCAGGCCTAGGCAGTCACGGGAATGGGGCTGGACATTTCCTCTAGGCAACTGGGGATAACTGGAGATTTTCCAGTGCAGGAGGGCTGTACTCAGATCCGTGTTCTAGAAAGATCCCTGGGGTGGCTGTGGGGAGGGTGGGTTGGAAGGGCCAAGTCAAGGATGGGGCAACCTCCCTGGAAGCTGTTCCTGGTGTCCAGGTGAGAGAGAATGAATGAGGCCACAGTTGAAGGGACAATGGGGTGAGTGAGGAGTGCGGAAGAGATAGGTGTGAGAAGTGGCTGATGCTTTAGCTTGACTGACTTGGGTCCCATGTGATGCTGCTTCCTGAGGTAGGTACAGAGGAGGTTCAGTTTGTAGTGGGGGGGGACAGGGGGGAGAGGAAATAATCATTCTCAAATTTGGATTCATCCAACAAACATTCACAGGATTGACACAGAGAAACTAACATTTGAGTTTGGAAAGGTAAACTCACAGAGCATTAAAAGGGAAAAAATAGGGGATCCCTGGGTGGCGCAGCGGTTTGGCGGCTGCCTTTGGCCCAGGGCGCGATCCTGGAGTCCCAGGATCGAGTCCCAGGATCGAGTCCCGAGTTGGGCTCCCAGCGTGGAGCCTGCTTCTCCCTCTGCCTGTGTCTCTGCCTCTCTCTCTCTCTATCATAAAAAAATAAATAAATCTTTTTTTTAAAAAAAAAGGAAAAAATAAAAGCCTAGCACCCACCATTGCAATCATTTCAAAAAAGAAAGAATATCTTGCTGCCCCCAAATAGGAAGGGCATAATCTCAGAATAAAGGACAGTCCTTTCTATGAGTGAATACATTTAGACTACGGAAAACCTCTACTTTGGGATGTTCTCCCCATTTTGCTGTGCTCCGTTGAAAACATGGCTGTGTATCAGCCTAATTTGGGGACTGTGAGAGCCACAGGTGAGGGGGGAATGGGCAGAGGAAGAGAGGTGGGCGACAGAACACAGGGAGGGGTTCCAGAAGTAGGAGAAAGATGAGAGAATAATCATGGGGGCCAAGAGATGAAGGAGGGCTTAAGGAAAGAGGGCTTGGCCAATGGTATCTTTGGCCACCCAAGAGTTCAAAGGGATTTGGCAGGTAGGTTACTGGTGACCTTTGGTGGTGCTCATTCACTAGGAGGATGGGGTGGGGGCCAACCTGCAGGAGGGCTGAGGTACTTGAGGGTGATGGAAAGATAAGAGAGTGGGAGGGAGGAAGGGAGGGAGGGGAGAGAGAGAGAGAGAGAGGGGGAGAGAGAGCATGTTAGGGGAATGAGAGAACACATCTGAAGAGAGAAAAGCTGTATTTCTTGGCATCAAGGAGACCGCCATTTTACATTGGGAAGGGAGAGAGCTAGAATAAAGAAACTGGCCTTTCCTGAAAAGAAGGGGCATGATGATGTCTGGAGGAAGGGCCCGGAGAAGGAGGGTGGATGAGGCCAAGGCCCAGATAAAGGGATTAGCCTTTAACGAGAGGGGCACCTTGTCCCCTGAGAAGGGAGGGCTGGGGAGGAAGGAAGTTGGAGCTGCAGGCCAATTTTTTGGGGGTGGGGCAGGGCACTGAGGTAATTCATGCTTGAAGGCCTCTGTTTTCTCAGGGAAGTAGGAGGGGAGGGGTGGAGCAGGAACATGGTAGGGAGCTGAAGGAAGTTTGGAATGTGGCCCAGGGAAATGTGGAGGCCAGACTTAGAGCATGACCAGGGAACACGCTCAGGGGTCTTGGGGCCCAGCTGAGGCTGTTGGAGTCATCTTGCCCTGCACAGGTTTTGTCTGTCTCCCTAGGCTGTAAGTACCCTAAGGCAGTGTCCTCAGCACTTTCCTCTTTCTAGTCCATTCCCATGCCAGGCAATGCCCAGCCCAGTGGTGTGTAGCACAGAGGAGGGGCCCAGTCCTCTCAGGAGGGCCTGGCAGAGCCACCAAGGGCAAAACCCAGATACTATGGGGCTGTCAGGGGAAACAGAGGCAGGGCTGTAATCACCCCGAAGAGAAGCCATTCGTTTGGCTGTTCCACACCTTTCCTTGCTACACTGCTGGCCATCTTACTCCTGTTCTGTGCCAAATGGAAGGGCACACAGCCAGGCTCCCACTTTTGTCCAGCGACACTTGCAGGCCTTAAATCCTTCAGCAAGAGGGGCCGGGGCATCGTCTCCCATTGATTGCTTGAGGCGGGTGGCAATTCTCAGGAGGTAGCAGGGCAGAGAGCAGTTTTGTGGGGAGACCAAACAGCCATGCAGGTGGGCCTAAAGGGCAGCTGGGCTCCAGAAGAGCATGCTAGAAGCTGGCCTGAGGGGAACCCTGAAGCCTGCTTAGGAGAGCAAAGGGGCCAGACAGCCCCAGTGGTGAAGGATTGTGACCCAATGAACACAGGTTCAAGGCCAGAGGTGGCATGACGGGTGGCCTGGCCAAGTCCGGTTGGGTTTGAACTCCTGAATTCAGGAGTTAATGTCTCCCTCTTCCCCCTTTCCCTCTTCCCTCCTGCCTGTTTTCAGAGGCCCTGGCCACCTGGAGGTCAAAAAGATCCCAGGGAATGCTAATAGGTTTGCTTCTTTCTCCTCGAAGGCCCCAGGCCTGCCAGCTCTTGTTTCCACCTGGTGCCTCCCCTCAGCCTCACTCCTCTTCTGGGCCAGTGAAGCAGTTCCAGCAAACCCTCAACTTCTGGAAGTGAATTTAGCCAGGACCCTGCCAGACTGAGAGAGATTCGGGCTCCCCAGCAGCCCTCCTTCTCCCCTCTCTGGGGATCCGGGATCCAGAGAGCTTGCCTCAGAGCAGTCTGGGGCAGCGCATGCCACTGCCCTCATTTCAACACATATAATAAACCTCTGTTTATTGAGGGCTGGTATGGTGCCAGGCCCTTGGGTTAGGTGGTGGCTGGGCTGCTAGAAAGTTTTCCTTTGATGGAGCCAAGATGTATCTCCCTGTAGCTCCCACGGAGCAAGTGTCATCCCCCATTGGCAACCCCCAACCCCGACAGAGTTCTCTCTCCTCTGCAACTAAGCATTTCTTTCTTTCCTTTTACCTTCCACGTGTCCTTATTTTCTATCGCCCAAAAAATATCGGGTCTTGTAGCATTTTCAAGGACGTTCAGAAAAGCACGAAGAAGGAAATAAAAAATCTCCCATAGTCTTGGCTCTCTCCCCACTCTTGTTTTCTTTCCCCACTCTTCCACCAAGCCAGTTGGAATATGAAATTGTCTCACCGTCCCAGCCCAAGTGAGGCATGTGTTTTACCTGGTTTCTGATTTTTCCTTTGCTACCAAGCACATGGTGGTGCTGGAATTTGAAGTGGGGTGGGAGCCGGGGGTCAGGGGAACAGAGGAAAGAGGAGCCCCTTGCATCGAGTTGTTCATACAATTTTGGGATCTGATTTTCTTTCCCACTTTCGGTGTTGATGCTGAGGCTTCCAGAGCATGATCGCGAGTGCCTGCTTAGTATTCAAGGGCAGAGACTCACCTTGCTGAATGTAGCTGGTTTCCCATTATTGGACATTGGATTTGTTTCAGATTTTGGACAATCACAAACCCTGACGGGGATGAATGCTGAGCCCCCAGAGGAATATTTCTGGGACTTCTAAAGCACAAGGAGGCTGCTGGCAGTTGTAACTGGAAGCTTTTTGGCAAAGGTCCAGAAGACTGGCTAAGGCCAACGACTATGCTGGAGCGGCTGGGCTGCCCACCCCCACCCCCAGCCCTGGGGTCAGTACCTATGTACCCAGTACCTGTCACAGAGTGTTCAGGCTGGCAGGGCCCCTTGAGGCCACTGGCCCTGCACCCTGCACCCTCCTCTCACACGTGAGGGAACAGAGGCCTTGGGGCCAGGGATGGTTCTTCAGCAGTTTAGCAGCCAGGCAGAGACCTGCCTCCCCGCCACCACCCCCCTCCCCACCCCAGCTCCTGGACTGGGGAGTAGGAGGGGGTGCTGAGCTCTGCAGTTTGGAATCTGACCTGGGAGCCCTGAAATGCTGCCCATGCTTCTTTACCAGACCACTTACTGCTGAGGCCGGAGAGGAGACTCAGGCACTTGAGGGTCACCCCACAGGCAGCTGGACCTGCTACACCCAGAACCTCCTTTTTTCCTGACCCAGGTGGTACTTAATGGCAGTGCCACCTAATATCAGGGCCACCTGGCAAGTCTCTTGGGGGTTTGAGCCCAAATAACGTGTGGGTCCCTCACTCGCCTTAGCTGGGTCAGCTATCCCTTTTCTACTGGGAACTGGCTTTGCCAAAGGCCTGTCTTTCCAGCGCTCTATGCCGGACAGCTTTCCGTGGTTTGCGGTGCTAATGAGCTTCCTTCTTTTACCCCCTGCCCCAGCCAGCCTTGCTACTGCCTGGGGAATTTGCACAAATGGTGTATGATTTGCCCCTTCTGTGTTTTCCTTTCTGACTTGGAGGTAAAGAAAACCCTTCACCCCCCACTGACTCTCTGTTTATTCAACTGGGAGAGCTTTCACACCCAGAGACCCGGGCTTCCCCTCCCAGAGCTCCCTGTTCTAAATCCTCACCCCTCCTCCCAGGTCCCCTCCAGCCCTGAGCTGCCCTGAATAATTTATGAGGCCAGGCAAGCCTTATAAAAGGGTCTCCCAGGAAAGGCCAAAAGAATGCAGGAGGTCCTGAGAAATAAGAGCCCCTATGACCTGTCTGGCCTCGACCCCCTAAGGATGGACCCTTCCATTCCCTCGGCTGCTTCCCCTGGCCTATTAAGTCCACCACTGCTTGTCTCCTCTGGACAACAAGTAGGTGGCAGTGACAGGTAAGCAGACCTTGGCCCTTGGCGACAAGGACTCAGGCTTGGCGGGGTCCTGGGAGAGGAAGGAAAATGAAATGTCCAGGGTGCCCCTGCTCTCTGTGGAGGGGTAGGACAAGGCTCACAGCCCTCAGAGCCCCTTCTGCATCTCAGGCTGGAGTGTCTCAACTGGCTTCACACCTCATTCATCCCTCTGGGTGGCAGGAGGAGACTCGGGGACAGTGGGCATTGGCAAAGCTGAAAGCCGAGCAGCCACGGCCTCATGGGCCAAGTTGCTCACTGAGTCCACTGAGGAGCACGGGAGAGGCTGCCATGGAGCCTGGCTTTAATATGACCTATGCTGAAGAGGGAGTAAAAGAGGGCCAAAGTCCTAAGAAGCCTCTGATCAGGGGCCCTTCTCTTTCCTGACCACACCATAAAATCTCCATATTTTTTTCCTGGACCTCTGGAAGTCTAGTGGGGAAGCAGTGGGCCCAGAAATATTTCAGGCCCCTTTCCCCAGCCCCAGAAGATGGCAGGACTCTAAGCTCTCCTTCTTGGCGTAGTCAGGGGCAAGATATTTTCCACCCAACTCCCATTTCTTCCTCCAGATGTGTAACATTCAGCAAACCTTTAGCAAGATGCCTACTGTGTGCCAGGCACTGCACTGGGGTGTTGGGGATTCAGATACGGTCAAACCTAAACTGGTCCCTAAGAAGCTCAAAGGCAAGCAGATAATTACAAAACAGCATGACAAGAGCAACAATCACATTGTTCAGGTGGGGACAAGAGGGCAGGGGCCTCATGACAAGCTTCCTGGACTAGACAGCATCCGAGCCAAGTGTTCCGGAGGCCTCTTTGGTTATCTCAAGGAGTCCAGGTTCCAGTATCCTTCTTCCATAGATTGATCTCTTTGTCCTAGAGGAGCGTGTCTTTGGAGGCCCTGGCTGTCCTCTGCAAGGGACCTACCACAGTGGTGGGGGAAGAAAGGCGTCGAGGCGGTGAGTCTGAGCCCCTGATACATGCGGTTACGTGCATAGGTGGCCACAGGCATTCACATTGACCCAGAAGGTCCGTTTCCAGAGAGCCCCAGCCCTTGGTCCAGGGCTGCAGACATGGCAAAGTATCTCTAATGCCTTGCTCACATTTGATTCTTCAACAGCTCTGGGAGGAGGGCAACCCTGAGATTTCTGTGGCAATCCTTAAGATGAAGAGACGGGTGCCCAGAGTAGGGAGGGATTTGGGCTGGCCCTGCCACTGGCCTGTGAGAGAGCTGGTGCTAGAATCCTGGTCTCCTGGCACCTAGCCCCAGTGCTCTTCCAGCCCGCCCTTACCTCCCCCCCCCCAACCCCGCCAATGAATCTTGGCTGCTTGGTGGAACTCTGTCTCTTGGACAGTCTCCAAACAGGTGTTAGAACAGGGGCAGCAAAGTGAACAACCCCCAGGACTCCATGCACTTGCTTTACAGCCAGAACCAGAACAGAGCCCCTTGCTGAGGGGGTGGGTAGGGGCTGCCCTCGGGATGCCTAAAGTTTCTTCTAGATCATCTTACGTAGGTTTATGACCCCTGATACAGAGGAGGCAGTTGTCTGGCCATGTACTTTGAACCACATGCTAGCTTTTGCTTTGGACAGGCCACTGGTGGGGCGACAGGTGCCAAAGTCATAAAGGCTGCCTCCGAGTTCCATCACCCTGTCAGGTAAGTCTGGCGCGCCGAGCTCAGAACTTGCTGTAGACCCACTCGCACTTCAAATCTGCACAACAGCCTTGTGAAGCAGAAGGAGGATAGAGGCAGTGCCAGGATCCCTTTTTCATACATTAGGAAACCGAAGCCCAGGGTGGTTAAGGGAACTGGCCAAGGTTGCCTTACCTGAAGTCAATGTCGATGACCCCTAAGAATGAGCCCCTTTGGGCGAGGTCAGTGAAGGAAGCCTTAGTGGGACACCGAGGATGCAGGGATAGATCATTCTTGGCTAGAAGACTTCTGAAGTGGGGGGTGGGATCAGTGTCAGAGCTGACAGATGCCGGGGCAGGGCCTTCCCACAGCCATCAGCCCACCAGACATTACCTTCCAGCCTGCATCCCTTTTTTAACAATCTAGAGAGTTCTGTTACAATGTGTATGCACTTCCTCCTTTTCCCTTTCACCTCATTCTGTAGGCAGGAGAAGAAGTTTAGGGGTTGACTTCTTTCTTGGTCTTACTTGCCTCTCTGCAACAGATGGGACCCCGTCTAAGTTAGGGGCTATATTTCTTTTCTGTCCACAGGCTCTTCTGGCCTAAATCCCGCTCCTTTGACTACCTGTACAGTGATGGGGAGATTTTACTGCAGAACTTCCCTATCCAGGCAACGATCAACCTATATGAGGACTCAGATGACGAAGAGGAGGAAGAAGAAGAAGAAGAGGAGAGAGAAGAAGAGAAGAAATTGGAGACAGATGAAAGGGGGCTGGGAGAGCATGTGAGGGGACCAGGGTCAGCACCACCTAGGGCCATAGCTCATCCTCCTTCCCCACTCGTGACAGGCCCAAACTGAACCGGTCAGAGTCTGATTGGGGTTCAGTATGACTGGCAAGGCTCTAGAGCAGCAATTAGCCAGGAATCTCCAGATATAGCCCTCTAGACTGTAAGTTGGGTCCTTGAGTCACTAGCATACCCTGGCCATATTCAGTTGGCCTGTGGGCCCAGGCCTCTGGCATCTCATTGTCTGTGTTTCTGTCATGTTGACAGTGTAAGGGTCCAAGAAGCTCTAGGGGAAGACCTGCTTTCTGAAGTTCCCAGGGAGCAGATCAAGACAGCGCATCCCCATGCAGAGAGGAACACCTACTCTTCAGGGGTCTTTGACTTCCTGGCATTCCAGCTGGCCCCATAGTCTGTCCCCCCATAGAAAGCCTGACTTCTGGCTTCACCTCCAGGGATTCCAACCTCAGATCCAAGCGAAGTTAGGACACCTCATTGATGGGCCTTGCAGGAGAGGAAGGGGGCATCTAGAAAATCTTGCTTTGGGGACCTCCCTCCATTTTGCCTGCTATCCACTGGGGTCTGTATGTTGGTATGAATTGAATCAGGAGAAAATAAACTAGATAATGTGTGCCCTTTTCCTGGAACTGTGCTGATTTCTTAACTGAACTCTGCCCATGTTGTGAAGCCACAGGCAGAGGGTCAGAGACCAGCTCAAGGCCAATTTGTTGCCTTACCCGAGGTCAGTTGACAGATTCTACTCCATGGGGTTATAGGGCCAGAGACTGACCCAGCATGGGGGACAGACTTTCTCTGTTAACTTGTGAAATCAGTCAGGCTTGATTAAACTTGATTAAAGACAGCTTAGGAAGGGAGCAAAATGGCCCCCAAAAAGCAGCTTGAAAATTGGGAATATGGCGGGGGGGATTTAGTGAGAAGTACAGCCTCAATTGAGCTTTGGAGATGAGTATATGCAGGTGGGGAGGAGGCTAGGAGGGCTCACTAAGTCCTGTCAACTTTATCTACTTGATTCCCTTCGTATCTATCACTGCTCAGGTCCTCATGCCTTTCCTGCCCCAAATACCCCAACTGATGTTCTTGCCTCCAGCAAGCCCCTTTGCAATTTCGCCTCCCCACTGGCCATCAGATAAGACCACATCGTGCCCCTGCTGAAAACCCTCCTCTGGCTCTTCACTGCCTCACCAACAATTGGACTTACCTCTTTTTTTCTTTTGGCTCGCAGACCCTCTTGAGACTAAATGGCTTCTGCCTTCATAGGTTCACAAATTAAGTTCTTTGTGTGATATTCTAGGCTGTTCAATCGCCTGGTTCTTCCTGTCTCTTCAAACTCATCTCTCTTGGCAGTTGAAGCCCATGCCGCCTGGCCTTGAATGTGTCGAGGCTTGATGGATTTTTAAGCCTCTGTCTGGAATGCCTTACCACCTTTGGATGTCTGTGCAGCTCCCATTCATCCAATAGGACTCGCTCAGACACCATTCCTGAGAGAAGCCTCTGCAGACCTTCAGGTCCAGGTTGGTACCCCCATCTATTCAGTACCTCCTCTACCATAGCACCTGCCTCTCTCCCCAGGCAGCAAGATAGCTAGGCAGGATATCCCCATGTGACTTTATTACAGAGCATGCTGCCTGATACCAAGCACATGCCCAGCAAGTGTTGAAGAGAAAAGATCCTCAGGTCTTCTTAACTGCCTCTGCTCCTCCACTTGCTGGCTTCCTGTATCTTTGCGTAGCTACCAACAGGACAGGGGGATGTCATCTGATTGAGGAATAAAATGCTGGCCATTTCTTTCTCTTCCTTCAACTTGAGCTGGGTTGTTTCAGTGCTGATTGAGATAGGCTGCTTCAGTGCTGAGCTCTCCCTGGGCAGCAGCTGTATTTGACCAACTGAAGCAGACCACCAAACTCACACACACTGGTGCCATCTATTGGTCAGAATTTAACTTTGGTCCTTAATTCAGGCCACCCAACAGCTGACCTTTGACCACTGTAATTCCTGTAGTCCATTCTGTTTCTGCTTGTAAGTAAAGCGGACTCAACCTTGTGCTGGCTGTATGACCTTGGGCAAGTTAGTTATCCACTCAGAGCCCAGTCTCCTCATCAGTCAAATGGGGAAAATAATACTTCTTCTCAGGGTGGTTGTGAGGAATCCCATGAGATAACTTATGTAAAGTGCTTAGCAAAGTCCCTGGCACATCCTAAAAGCACTCGGTAAACAGTAGTAGTCATCGCAATTGTAGTTTTAGTAGTGGTTATTATTAATTTTATAACAGACATGAGCTTATCTGTAGAGTCAGCTAATGACTGGTTTACTCGACTAATGACTGATTTATCCGGATCCACCCAATCTCCCTGGCACCATTTGGTTTGGCAGTTGAAGAATCTTTGTCATGTCTATCTCCCATTAAAAGAAAAAAAAAAAGCCAACAGAGGTTACATATGTTTTCCCAGGCCACTCTCCACGGGTTTCTTTTTCCTAAGACAGAGGCTTCAAAACTTACTTTTTGTGCTTCTGCAAAAACACGTTTTTTTGAATGGAATACAGAAGCCCGATATCCAAACCAAATGAAGATGGAGCTGCCCTGGCGGAAGCCACAATGTCTGATGCAGAATTCCTACCCTGCTGTCCTCTCTCCAATAACTAACTCTCTCCACTTCTCTGTGAGGTGCCCTTGGGGATCCCTAGATTGTTGGGAAGATGGTTTGGAAACCACTGTCCCAAGTGCTAAAACAAGATTGATTTGAAGTCGAATTGGGGGGGGGGGCAGTCCAGGTGGCTCAGTAGTTTAGCGCCGCCTTCAGCCCAGGGTCCACCTGATCTTGGAGACCGGGATCAAGTCCCATGTCAGGCTCCCTGCGTGGAGCCTGCTTCTCCCTCTGCCTGTGTCTCTGCCTCTCTGTGTCTCTCATGAGTAAATAAATAAAATCTTTTAAAAAAATGAAGTCAAAGGGGGATTAGTATTTTAACAGATCCAGTGTTCCGTTTAAAATCCTTGTCTGGGTCCTAAGCTCAGCATTTCATAGCTCAAAAATTGCTCGAGTCGTTGTACCATAGGTTGTAGGCATTTAAAATCCTTGGAATCCCAATATCCTTGGTTTTAGGGTATTATATAGCATAGAATTACAAATCCCTAAATCCCCAGGGGCTTAAAGACCCTAAAACCCTTGGAGCAGTAGTTCTTAACTCAGAATGAGCTTCTCTTACTTTCCCTGCCCACCTCCTCCTTACTGCACACGCGCTATTGGTCAGCGGCAGACATCTTGTCTCACTCCCCTCCCAGTCCCCTGCCCTGAAATGGCTTCTGATCCTCCTCCCCACACATGGTTGCTAAGTGATTGGAATTCACTGTTATGAGTAACCAGAGCCCAGTGTGAGTTACTTTGTCACGGGTGTATCCAGTCCTTGTAACAACTTGAAATCCAGTGCACAGACACAAGAGAAAACTGCACAAAACTGGAGAGTCTTTCCTCCCCCTCCACGACAGCTGGCCCATCCTAGGGCTCCGTCCTGCCTCGCCCCAGCACTGATGCCCCTGGCTCCCCCGCCCAAAAGCAACAGAGAGAGGGCACATTAGTTGAATGGGAGGCTGCATCTGAGCTGGGCTTTGAAGGATGGGCCCAGGGAAAGATGGAGGAGGAACACTTTCCAGAAAGAGGCAATGGTATAAACTCCTTCATGACACAAATACTTATTGAGCACCTACTCTGTGCCAGGCGATAATATTGTAATGGTTAAGGGCGTGGGTTTTGGAGGCAGATGCACCTGTGATCCCATCGGGTCTCTGCCACGTGCTGGCTCTATCCACAGGCCCACTCCACTCAGGTGTCAACGAGCTGTCAGCTCTCTGCTCATTCCCCTGTGTCTCTAGGCAGGGAACTCCCTCTTCCCTACCCCACTGAGTATCACCAACCCCCACCTCTCCCCTCTCCCTCTAACTGAACCTGTGGGTTTATCTAGTGGGCAGTTTGTCTCCTTTCCACTTCAAGCCCCTGTTGTAAAATGGTTGCCCATCCTGTTCCCAAACAAGGTTGTCATCAGGTGGCCTGAGTTCACTATTTGGATCTGTCGGGAGCCTGGTGTGGGGTACTGTACTTTTGGTTTACTCACAGGTGGGAAGGCTTGCAGCAACCTCCATGCAGGCACAGAAACCCAAGTACAAAAACCTGGCAAAGAGTGAGTACCTAGTAAGTGGTAGCCACAACACTCTTTACTAGGTACTTGCCATTCCTGTAACACCCATGATCACCTGTGGCACTATAATCACAATAATCCTAGGAGACAGGCACAATAATATTATGCCCATTTATGAATGAGAAGACTAAGAGTTAGCAAGGTCTTTGTAGCCTGGATTTGTGTTCTTGCATGAAGGTTGAGCTTTGCTCACTGGGGGTAAACTGAAAAACGCAGCGGGCAACACCAGATCCCTGACAGGTCAGAACAGGGAACTCAGCCACCCTTTTACACCAGGAGCCTAGGGAGGAAAGGAGACAAACTTCCCATTAGATAGCCCTGCATGCGGAGTTGAGAGTATGTGGGTAGGAGATCGTCACAGCAAGGCAGAAGAGGGAGTTTTCCCTATGTAGAGGGGACAAGGCAACAGGATGGCTAGGAGGGCAAGAGTTACAACAGCTGATAATCATTGAATTCTTAGTATGGACTGAGTGCACAGCTAGAGACCTGACAAGGATGAACTCTTTTAATATGCCAATCCTGCAGGATGGGTACAGTTAGGAAAACTGAGGCTTAGAGTGCTTTTTAAGACTATTTATTTATTTATCTGAGAGAGAGAGCCAGGGTAGAGGTAGAGGCAGAAGCAGGCTCCCCGCTGAGCAGGGAGACCTATGCAGGGCTCGATCCCAGGATCATGACCTAAGCTGAAAGCAGACACTTAACCAACTGAGCCACCCGGATGCCCCTACAGTGTTTAAAAAAAAAAAAAAAAGCCTTGCCCCAAATCACACAACTGGTAATCCACGGCCCCTTCCAAGTGCCAGGCCCTTTACATGTATTATGTCACTTCATCCTTTCAGCAATCCTGAATCTTAAGTACTAGTTCAGGTGAGCAACAGTGAGGTTCAGAAAGATTAAGGAATCTGCTCAAGGTCACACAATTAATACGGCAGAGCCGGTCTTTGAGCGAGGACAGCACGTGCCTCAGGTGACCCCGACGCTAAGCCACAGGAGCAGGCTTCAGGTCTGTCTACTGCCAGAGCACCACACTTTCAGGAGATGAAATATACATGCTGGGGGAAGGATTACATCTGTGGGAGGGGAGGAAGAAAAAAAAAGTTTCCGTTCTGGCGGGGAGGGAAGTGAGTCAGAGGTTAGGAATAATTCCGGGCCAGGAAAAACTGAGGGATGCTGAAAGGCACAGAGTGGCCAAGCTTGGCACGTTTGCAGGGCCTCCAGCTGGGCAGCAGTGTGGTTCCCATAGAACCTGGGCTGCTTCCTGGGCCGCAGGGCTGGGGGCGGGTGGCCAGGGGCTGCTGAGGGACTGCTCCTGGTCCTACCCCTGAGCGCTGTGTGGCCTCTGAGCACAGTGGGCCCCTGCTGGGTGTCTGCTTAAGAGCCTGGAGGGAGGAACTACCTACCCATTCCCAAGGTGGTGGGCCAGGCACTGAGCTTGGCACTGTGCACGCTTTATCCCAGAGCAGGGCTCGCCAAATTCCAGCAGGATGGGTGGCGCCAAGCTCATATCTGTAGATAAGAAAGAGCTCTGAGAGGTTAAGTGACAGCCAGAAGGTGTGGACGTTCTCCATAGGGAGAGCTCGGACAGTGAAGCTACAGAGTCCTGGTTCCTGACTATTAGGCTCATCCTACCCTCTACTGATTCCCCCAGAGATGTCCTGAAAGGCCCTTAGGGGCGCGCAGCTCGCAGGCTCTTCTGTGCACTACCTGGAGGAGAAGCATGTAAACGGCCATGCCGTTTCTGTCCCCATCATTGGGGCCACCTGGGGCCTAGAGCCAAGTGTTGATAAAATGGGGGTTGAGGCGGAAACCCAAGAACAAGCTGGAGTCAGGCTGTGGGTTCTTCCCAAGGCCTTCCACCCGGGGAGAGAACAGCGAACTCCCAGAAGAGCCCGCCCCTCTCCCCCCCACAAGTGAACTGCTGTCTTGTAACAGCGGGAGATGCACTGCCCCCTAGTGGCCGAGCTCTAGACTGAGCCTGGATCCTTAGCACAAGGCAAGGGGTCAGGAGGCCCATCACCCAGAGGATTCTATGACCAGCCAGTTAGCACCTGCTGATTATGCGGAACAGGCTCTGGAGTCACACGAGAACTGGGTTCAGGTCTTGGTTCTCCTCCTTGCTGCCTAAGTGACCAGGGGCCAAATAGCACATTAATCTTTAAGCCTCAGTTTCTTCACCCATAAGATAAAGACAGTAATACTAGTTTCACAGGGTCAGTGTAAGAATTAAATGAGATAATACATGCAAAGGACTTAGAGAACCTGGCACATTATGAATGTGAGATACAATGATGTATATAGCATTGTTCTTTTTAA
Organism: Vulpes vulpes; assembly: GCF_048418805.1. Taxonomy (NCBI): domain Eukaryota; kingdom Metazoa; phylum Chordata; class Mammalia; order Carnivora; family Canidae; genus Vulpes; species Vulpes vulpes. The sequence continues at coordinate 77,212,913 of NC_132796.1, read as the reverse complement.
AAAAAAAAAAAGATTTATGTATTTAGAGAGAGAGAGGAAAAGAGAAGGTGGAGGGAGGGGCAGAGGGAGAGGGAGAATCTCAAGCAGACTCCTTGCTGACCATGCAGCCCAACATGGGGCTTGATCTCACAACCTGAGCCAAAATCAAGAGTCAGATGCTAGGCAGCCCCGGTGGCGCAGTGGTTTAGCGCCGCCTGCAGCCCAGGGGGTGATCCAGGCAACCTGGGATCCAGTCCCACGTTGGGCTCCCTGCATGGATCCTGCTTCTCCCTCTGCCTGTGCCTCTGCCTCTCTCTCTGTGTGTGTCTCTCATGAATAAATAAATAAATAAATAAATAAATAAATAAATAAATAAATAAGTAAGTAAGTCTTTAAAAAAGAAGAGTCAGATGCTTAACTGACTGTGCCACCCAGGTGCCCCAGCACTGTTCTTTTTTGGCACATCTTAGCAGTTTCATCTCTGACTCTTCTTGACTTCCCCTAACTTGCTCTATTAGGTCCTGGATGCCCCCACGTGTGCTGTCTTGCCCCAAGGCAGGCACTGTCAACACACTCATCTAAGGCTTGTGGGCAAGACCTGAGCTAAGCCATGTACTTTCCTCCATGTATACTTTTAAGAAGTTCTGACTGTACATCTTTGTACATCCTGTGAATGTTCATAAACATGCTTTACACAGGCTTTTTCTGTGTTTCTGAGCAGCTTTACATCCACAATTTCACCCGAATCTCGTAATATTCCCCATGATATATTTACATTTTTCTTCTAAATTCAATGAATTAACAAATAGTGTATTATTAGTTTCAGATGCAGAGTTTAGTGATTCCTCAGTTGCAAACAACACCCAGTGCTCATTCCATCACGTGCTCTCCTTAATGCCCATCACTCAGTCACCTCATCCCCTCACCCACCTCCCCTCCAGCAATCCTCAGCTTGTTTCCTAGAGTTAAGAGTCTCCTTCTTACATTGCTGGTGGGAATGCAAACTGGTGCAGCCACTCTGGAAAACAGTATGGAGCTTCCTCAGGAAGTTAAAAATAGAGCTACTCTATGACCCAGCAACTGTACTACTAGGCATTTACTCGAAGGATACAAACATAGTGATCTGAAGGGGCACCTGCACCCCAATGTTTAGAGCAGCAGTGTCCACAATAGCCAGACTATGGAGAGATCCTCAGTGTCCATCGACACATGAATGGATAAAGAAGATGTGAGATATATATAGTATATATATATATATATCAAGAAAACAATATCTTAGCATTTGTGATGACGTGGATAGAACTAAAGGGTATAATGCTGAAAGAAGTAAGTCAATCAGAGAAAGACAATTATCATATGATTTCAGTCATATGTGGAATTTAATAAACAAAGCAGAGGATCATAGTAGAAGGGAGGGAAAAATAAGACAAAACCAGAGAGGGAGATATATATATATATTCCCATTTTTTTCAGTGAAGAGATTGAAGATAGGAAGAGAAGTCACTTGTTCAACATTGCACAAGTCAGCACAGGATTTAAGATTGGACGCCCCCCACCCCCGCCAAAAAAAAAAGATTGGAACCCAGAATCTTCTGTTGAGTCTAGCACTTTACCACCAACCCTTGCAACCAACTGCCAAGGGCCCTGAGCTCTGACTAACCATGAAGCATCAATAACCCAGGATATGGCTTATTGTTTGGAGACCACATCATTGCACTTGACAACAAGTTTCTTGCTTCTACTGAGGCTAGGTTGTATCCCCAGTAACCTGTCAAACTATGACTCTTCTCCTAAAAGAAAGGGCAGCAAATTACCAGGACAGTTGGCCCAAGACTGACACATCTCCAACACATGCCAAGAATACAATTAAATGTTAGATTATGGGTTTGAGGAGAGGTGAGCATCGTCCCCTCAGCCAAGCTACATGCACTGCTGAAAAATTAACTTTTGCCCTGTGCTCACAGCCAGCTTGATTTAGCCACTTGTCTCCTGTTGGACATCATTGGGGCTCAATAGGGCAACTCTGTCCTTAGTACAAAGGCTGGGAAGTGTTGATGTGTGCCGTGAGCATGGGTGCTGATGGCAGTACCTTTTTGCAAGCTCTGAGGGAAGCAGTATGTTAATAGGTTTCTCCTGGTGTCGCTTGACATGATTCTGGGGGTAGAGGATGCAGGCTTGACTGTCAGTACCAGAGGCTGGCCTGCTCTCATTCTGACACATTGGCAACAGGAGCATAGCTGAGATAACAAATCATTGAGTGCAAGACCCCCTCCTTATCCTCTGTGTGACCCTGAAGCCCTGGGAAGCATGGTTCTGCTGAGAGGAGAACCTTGTTACTTACCCCTGGAGCACTGGATCTCTGCTATTACTTGCTCTTCACTCTCTCATCACTATGGCAACCCAGGAGAGGGAGCCAGCATTAAAATCCATTCCCCAATAGACCTATGTGCAACAGCAAGCATTCTCTCTCTCTCTTGCTCTCTCATGTTAGAGAAGGGGAGCATTTTTAACCCTCTCTTTATGCTTCAGCCTTGGTCCATGGTGGAGAGCAAATACTCTCACCCACAATTTGAGGTGCTTGATATACCTCTTTCTTAGAAGTTCCTGCGTAGGAGCTACTACTCTGATTGGTCTGAGATGAGTCATTAGGGCTCCATGTCACCAGTGAGCAAGGTCATCACCATGAAAAGTGATATACATCTATGTCTATATAGTCAGTTCCCACTGCTCCGGATTTTTAGGTCAGGCCAATTTGTTCAGAAGACCTTAGCTTCTCAGATTCAGAAAGGAGGGAGTAGCGTAAGCTGCATTTTCCAACTCATTTTTTTTTTTAAACCGGAGAACCCTGTAACAGAAGGAAAGAGAAGAGGAGTTGCCAGGCATATGCTGAATCCTCAAATCAAGCCTTTATTAATGAATGACCTTTTCCTGCTGTATTGCTAATTGTTCCTTGTGCTACATAGCATTCTTGAGATGAAAGCTTTGAGGAGAATGGTGAGTGGTAGGATTCAGGCATGAAAACTCCTCCTTGAACCCACAACACCTAGGAAGGTGTCCCAGGCCTACGTCTACACTGGGCAGAGAGGGTACACTTGTTAAATTTCCTAACCTTTCACTGATCTCTGATTACCTGGGGAGCAAATTCGATTGAAAATCAAATTTTGGGGGCACCTGGGTGGTTCCTTGGTTGAGCATCTGCCTTTTGACTTGGGTTGTGATCCCAGGGTCCTAATATCAAGTCTGGCATCAGGCTCCTCACAGGGAGCCTACTTCTTCTCCCTCTGCCTATGTCTCTGTGTCTCTCATGAATAAATAAAATCTTTTTAAAAAATAAATAAATAATTCAAATTTCATATTGAGCTTCTGGTTGTGTGGGGCTCTTCCGTGGGCACTCAGAAGTGACCTGATATGTAGCAAAAATTGTTAGTCTGGGAGCAGGGGCTTTGCCTTCAGCTAAGAGTGAAAATATGCTCTGCTCAAAACAGATCCATGCGAATGTACTTAATTATCATAACACTTCTGGAAAACTGCAGGGCAATTTCCACAGGTAAAAATGTTTAAAATAAAAATCCATTCTTTGTAAACTTATGAGATTTTATTCGTGGCTATGTAATATTTTCTGAGGTGGGGGCAGTTTTGTGGGAAGGAACGAGCACCAGAATCAGCAGACTTGACTCAGGTCCTGTCATTTATTATCTGAGATATCTTGGACAATTGACTTAGTTTCCTTATCTCTAAAATGGGGACAGTCATTACCCTATCAACATCACAGCTTTGTTGGTTTATGAGGTTTGAGTGAAAGTTTACATGATGAAATCACTCCAAAAGTTGTAAAATGCTATATACAGGTGTATCTTAATAAGCACCGTGAAAGGAACTTCAGTGTAATAGTCTGCCCTTCAAAATGCAGACATAAGCCCCAAAAATTTCTGGGAGAAAAACCCTTGGAGATCTGGCATAAAAGACATTCAGGAAAATTACTAGAGAAGCTAAAGCTCGTGGCTTCACTCGTAGATGTAGCTGAAATATTTCTGTTTTGCTTTCTGCTCAGCCTCTCACGGATATTCTGTTTCCTACTCAACCTGAGGAAGCTGTCAAAGATGCTCCGTATTGTACAAAAAGGTGAACACGGAAGCAGTAGCTTTGCTTGAATTGCTGGGAGTGGTGACTTTTGATAGTTACCATCAGTAATGGCTTACAGAATCTTTAGTTTATGCTATTTCTCCAAAGGTAGGCTGCCTGCACACTTGAGTAAAACGAACATAGGCCCCCTGAATGTACTTAGCATATCAGGAAAATGGATTTTTTTCCCTAGAAGCCACTTCATGGATTCATACTATTTCAATCCCACCCCTGCAAAAATACTGGAAATCAAGAGAAGATTCTCTAAAGAGGTGGAAAACCCTACACGTAAGCCATAAAAGAATTACCGCAGGCACAAGAACAACACCAAAATGGTAGGAGAAATTCCAACTGACCAAAACCTTTGCTGAAACTAAAAGTAAAATGAAGGCAGAGTCACGGGAATACAAAGGAAATTACTGAAAGTGAGAAATTTTCTTCTTTTAAAAAAGGGAAGGGTGGAGATACTAGTCTTTATGTACTGCATTACATAATATAGAATATATTATAATTATTAATATATACATACTACATATTAATATATGTAATATAATGTATTACATATATATAATGTATTATTTCTTCTGTGTACCTTTCCCCTCTTAGACATACACACACACACACACACACACACACACACACACACCCATAAACTGTTCCATGCAGTTAGTTGAAAGGAAAATCTCTTACTACTGAATAGAAGGTAAGAATTATAAATGCAGGTCTTCCTTGTTATCTATTTTTGTGACTGCAAGAATATTACATTGCAGCTGGGGACACCACAACTGAAAACATACAGAACGGGGTATGATTTAAAAGAAATAGGCAAAGGATTAAGGAATTGGCCATATTAAAAAATGTTTACAGGAACTAGTATCCAAAAGTGCAGGGGTGCCTGGGTAGCTCAGTCGGTTAAGCATCTGCCTTTGGCTCAGGTCATGATCCTGAGGTCCTAGGAGTGAACCCCTCATCAAGCTCCCTGCTCAGTGGGGAGCCTGCTTCTCTGTCTCCTCCCTGCTCCGTGGTCTCTCTCTCTCTCTCCCCCTCTCTCTCGCTATCTCCTTCACTATCTCTGTCTCTCTCTCTCTCTCTCTGTCTCTCTCTCTCTCTCTAACAAATACATAAATAAAATCTTTTTTTTTTTAAGTGCAAATCTGGGACGCCTGGGTGGCTCAATGGTTGAGCATCTGCCTTTGGCTCAGGGCGTGATTCTGGAGTCCCAGGATCGAGTCCCACATCAGGCTCCCTGCGAGGAGCCTGCTTCTCCCTCTGTCTCTGCCTCTCTGTGTCTCTCATGAATAAATCTCTCTGTGTCTCTCATGAATAAATAAAATCTTTAAAAAAAATAAATTAAGTGCAAATCTAGGGTTGTGTGAGGGGGGTAACCTCAGATGTGATTTTACTTCATGCTCTCTTCTTTCCAGATGCTCCTTTAAAAGCTTACACTGTTTTTAGACTGTTAAGTTAAGGGTTAAGGCAGTCATAACAAAGAAAAGAAAGATTAACTTCAAAAGAGCAACAATAAAACTGACAACTTAATTGAAACCATAGAAGCCAACAGACAATGTGATGATATTGTTGAACAGCTGGAAAAATTTTTAAAATGAAAAAGCACTATAAAACTTGATATCCAGCAAAAATATCTTGCGAAGGTAAAAGTGAACACACCCACACAAATATATCCAACTGATTCTTTACAAAATTGCCACAGCAATTCGATGAAGAAAGAGCCTTTTCAAAAAATGGTGCCAGAATAATTGAACATATAGAGGCAAAAAATGAACCTCATCCTGAATCCCCACCTTATACACAAATTAACTCAAAATGGATAACAAACAAATGTAAAACACAAAATTAGCAAACTTCTAGAGAAAACCGTAGAAGTAAATTTGGGGGATCTACAAGTAGTCAAATAATGCTTAATTTAAACCTGACACCAGAATCACCATAGTATAAAGAAAACATTGATAAATTGGACCTCATCAAAATCCTATGAATTACATAAAAAACAAGCTACATACTGGGAGAAAACATTTGTAAACCACATGGCTAACCAAAAACTTGTGTCTAGAATATAAAAAGAACTCTAAAAACTTGACAGTAAAAAAACCCAAACAATCCAATTAGAACATGGGCAAAAGACGTGAAGAGACATTTCAGTGGAGAGGATACACACATGGTAAAATAAGTATATTAAAAGATGTTCAACATCAGTACCTATATTAGCTGGCTAGAGCTTCCATAACAAAATACTACAAATTGACTTCAACAACAGAAATATATTTTCTTACAGTTCTGAAGGCTAGAAGTCCAAGATCAAAATGTTGGCATGGTTGGTTTCTTTTGAGGCCTCTCTCTTTGGCTTGTTGATGGCTGCAGCCTCTTTGCATAGATGTTTCTCTATGTACACGTGCCCCTGCGGTCTCCTTGTCTTCTTATAAAGATACCAGCCATATTGGATTAGGTTCCCACCCTAATAGCTTCATTTTAATTGATTCACTTCTTTAAGGACCTTATCTCCAAATACAGTTACGTTCTGAGGTATTAGGGGTTAGGCCTTCAACATACAATTTCGGGGGTGCCTGGGTGGCTCAGTGGTTGAGTGTCTGCCTTTGGCTCAGGTCATGATCTTGGGGTCCTGGGATCCAGTCCCTCATCAGGCTCCCCTCTGGGAGCCTACTTCTCCCTCTGCCTGTGTCTCTGCCTCTCTCTCTGTGTGTCTCTCATGAATAAATAAATAAAATCTTTAAATAAAATAAAAATAAAATAAAAACATACAAATTCGGTGGAGGGGGCTCGATTCAGGCCATAACATTAACCATCATGGAAATGCAAATTAAAACCACATTGAGATACCACTTCATGCCTATCAGACTGGCTAAAATAAAAAAGTTGTGACAATACAAATGCTAGAGAGGATGTTCAGGAGCTAGATCACTGATACGATGCCAACGAGAATGTAACATGGTACAGCCACTCTGAGAAATGAGAATGGCCATTTTTCACAAAACTAAGCATGTACATGCCATATGACCTAGCAACTGTGCTCTTGGTATTTATCCCAGATAAATGAAAATTTATGTTCACACACAAACTTGTACATGAATGTCCATAGCAGCTTTATTCATAATATTCCCCAAACTGGAAACAGACCACATGTACCTCAGTGGGTGAATGGTTAAACACTGGTGCACATCCATACCATGGACTACTATTCATGAATAAAAGGGAACCAACCGTTGATATACATAGCAGCCTGGAGGAATCTCCAGGGAATTGTGATGACCAAAAAAAGCCAATCCCCAGAGGTCACATACTGTATGGTTCCATTTATATGTTTGAAAGGATAAAATTTTAGAAAAGAAGACTGGATTAGTGGTTTCTAGGAGCTGGGATGGCAGCAGGGAAATGGATGTGGCTGTAAAAGGGTAGCACCAGAGTGCCTTGTGATATAAAACTGCTCTGTATTTGGGTGTGGTAGTGGTCCCAAGAATCTTTACAAGTGATTAATATTGCACAGAATGAAACACACACACACACACACAAATACAATTAAATGAGGAATCTCAATGAAGTCACTGTATTGAATCAATGTCAATTTCCTGATTGTGCTATTATACTGTATCTATGCAAGGTGTATGTACTAATGTACGCAAGTTGTTATCATTGGGGGAACTGGGTAACAGGCATATGGGATCTTTCTATATTATTTCTTACAACTGCAGGTGAATCTGAATGATCTCATAATAAAAAATTCAGAAAAAGAAAGTGAACTAAAGATATTTTCAGACAAAAACTGACAAAATCTGTCCCCAGCAGATTCATACTAAAATAAATATCAAATACAAGTAATCAAGACAGCAGCTTAGAGATGCAAGAAGTGATGAAGAACAATAAAAATAGTAAATCTGTTGGTAAATCTTAAGTAAACATTGTATACATCAACCATAATAATAATGTCATGTAAGGTCAACAATATATGGAGCTTTAAATTATGCAGCAGCCATAGCAAATAAGTCATGAAGAGGATAAATGAGGTTAAGGGGTTCATACAGGAAGCATGAACTAGAAATAACAAGGTTCATTTTACAATGACAACAGATTCAATTCAGTAGGAAAAGATAAAATTCTTAAATTTGGCTGTACACAATACCCTAGAGTCAACATTTTTTAAACAAAACTTGATAGAAATAGTAGTTGGTACATCTGTAGTCATAGGACGATTCTATCATACTTCTTTCTGTAAATGACAGAATAAGCAGACAAAATATATTGGTAAAGCTATAGAACTGTGCTGTTCCATACAGTAGCCACTGGTTGCATGTGACAATTGAGTACTGGAAATGTGGCTAGTTCAAGTTCAGATGTTCTGTAAGTGTGAGATACACACTGGATTCCAAAGATACAGTATGAAAGAAAAGGAATGGGCAGTGAGAAGTGGAGACATGTTAACCGGGGTAGGGGGTGAGGGGCAGGCATTAACCCCAGAGTCCTCTCCATGGCTGCCACTGGCTGGGCTCAGACCTGCAAAGTGGACCACAGGCCCCCTGCCCCAAAATCCATGATCTGATGGCAGCGGTGGTAGCCTCTTCAAGCTGGACTAGCCAGCACCAGGATCTCCAGGCTCAACTCTGCCTGTCCTCAGAGAAGCCTTCAGCAAGCTGCCAAGGATGCTGTCCAGTGCGGCAGGGTTCTAGGTGGATGCCAGCTCAGCCATCTCTTCAGGCTGTGAGCTCTATACCTGAGATGACTGCTTTGTCTCAACTGGACAAGGACCCATCTCATGAATTTTGGAGGATGGGCACAATTCAGCCCATAACAGCTAGTAAGAACATAAAAAGATGCTCAACATCATTAGGCATTAGGAAAATACAGATTAAAACCGCAATGTGATACCACTTCACACCCACTAGAGTGGCCACAATAAAAAAGATAAACAAGTGCTGGCAAGCATATGGAGAATTTGGATACCTCATACATTGCGGGTAGAAGTGTAAAATGGAGCAGCCACTTTGGAAAATAATTTGTCAGTTCATCAAAATACATATAGTGTTAGCACTATGACCCAACAATTTAACTTCTAGGTACATACTCAAGAGAATAGAAAGTGTATGACTGCACAGAACTTGTACCATGAGTGTTCATAGCAACATTACTGGTAATAGCCAAAGGGTGGAAATGATCCAAACCTACAATGACTGTTGAATAGATATACATATTGTCATATATCCATACAGCGGAACACTATGCAACAATGAAGAGGCATCAACTGCTGATAGTTGGCTAACACAGAATGAATCTCAAAAGCATTGCACGTGAAAGTAGCCAGATGCTAAAGGGCAAGTATTACATGATTCTATTTATATGAAATGGCCAGAAAAGACAAATTGATAGAGACAGTAGATTACTTCTTACCTGGGCTGACAGTGGGAATGAAGAGCAAGAAACCCTTTTTTTGGTGGTGATGAAAATATTCTAAAACTGGATTGTGATGATGCATATACAACTCTAAGATTACTAAAACTCATCAGATTGTGCATTTGAAATGAGCGAATTTTACAGTATGGAAGTTGTATTTCAATAAAGCAGTTTTTGAAAGTATATGAAAATGAATAAAATCTTACAAAACAAGAAAGGCTACATCTGTATGATTCCATTTATATGAAATTCTAGAAAAAGCAAAACTAAAACTATAGTGATAGAAAGCAGATCAGTGTTGCCAAGGGCCAGGGGTCAAGAGGGGATTGTTCAAAAGGCCTTGGGGAGTCTTTTTGAGCTGATGGAAATGTTCTATATTTGGATTGGAGTGGTGATTATAACGAGTATAAAGTTTCTTTAAAACTCCACAGACTGTTTAAAATCAGTAAATTTTATTGTATGTGATTTGCACCTCAATAAAGCTGATTTTAAAAATGCTTTAAAATCAGTGAAAGATTGTAACAGGCTCTTCACAAAAGATGCAAGAATGGCCCATAAGTACATTAAATGAGGCTGAACTCGATCAGTCATCAGTGAAATGCAAATTAAAACTACAATATGAAATACTACTACACACCCTCGAGAATGGGCAAAATTAAAAAAGAAAATTTAAGAATGCCAAGTGCTGACAAGAATGTGAAGCAATTGGAGCTCTCATATATTGCTGATGGGAATGCAAAATGATACAACCAATCTGGAAAACAGTTTGGAAGTTCCTTATGAGGTTAAAAAATATATATCCTGTCATTCCCATTCCTGGGTATTTAACCTAGAAAATGAAAACATGATTCCAAAAAGACTCGTACCCAATGTTCCTAGCAACATTATTCATAAGAGCTAAAAGCTGGATGCAACTCAAATGACAATGAACAGGTGAATGGATATTTGAATTGTGGAATATAAACAAAAAAAATTGTGGAATAGTCATAACTAATGGAATACTAAAAAGAATTAACTTCTAATAGGCAACAGCATAGATGAATCTTATAAACATTATGCTGAGCAAGAAATGGCAGACATAAAAGAGATCTTACAGTGTGATTCAATTTCCATGAAACTCTAGTAAAGATAAGTTTAATATATGGCAGAAAGCAGATCAAGGGTTTCTTGGTTGTGAGGGTAGGGGAGGTTGTTAGGAACCTGGTTGGGGAACAAGGAGACTTTTTAGGGTGGCAAAAATGTTCTATACCTTGAGTGTGGTGTGGGTGTATAAATTTGTCAAGCTCATCAAAATACACACTTTGAGTGAGTGCATTAATGTGTATGTAAATTATACCTCAATAGAACTTATTTTAAGAAATGATCAGGGAAATGCCAATTTATTTTTTAATTTTTAAAAATTTTTAAAAGATTATTCATGAGAGACACACAGAGAGAGGCAGAGTCATAAGCAGAGGGAGAAGCAGGCTCCCTGCAGGGAGCCCAATGAGGGACTCAATCCCAGGACCCCGGGATCACAACTGGCCCAAAGGCAGACGCTCACCCACTGAGTCACCCAGGTGCCCGGGAAATGCCAATTTAAACCACAATGAATTTGAAGTCATGCATTATGGACTTACCAGAATGGCTAAGATGAAAAAAGGAGACCATCTAAGCATTGATGAGGACACACAACTACCAGAATTCTTTTGTTACTGATTGGAGTGTTAATTGGCACAGCCACGTGAAACACCACTTGGCATCTATCAAAGCTGAACATGTATGTGCCCTATTGACCCAGTAATTCCACTCCTAGATATGTAAAAGATACATCCCAAAGAAATATATCTATATGGGCATCAGAAGACAAATGAAAGAACGTTTGAAAACACAGTGAGAGGGTGACAGAACATGAGAGACTCCTAACTCTGGGAAATGAACAAGGGGTAGTGGAAGGGGAGGTGAGCAGGGGGAATGGGGTGACTGGGTGGCAGGCACTGAGGGGGGCACTTGACGGGATGAGCACTGGGTGTTATATTATATATTGACAAATCGAACTCCAATAAAAAATATACAAAAATAAAATAAATAAAACCCTTTCTTTTCTACAGCTCAAAGGAGCTCCTTTCTATTTGCTAAATGGGATACTGCCCAATTCATGACTTGTTCAATAAAGCCAATTTGATCTTCAGAAAAAGAAAAAGAAAAGAAACCACATTATTCATAATATTCCAAAGTTGGAAACAACCCAGATGTCTATGAATGGTAGAATGCATAAAAAATTTATAATATTTCTATAGTGAAATATCACACCACAATAAAAGGAAATGAACTGTCTGTATACTATATGAATGAATTTCACAAATGTAATGTTGAGTGAAAGAAGCCAATGATATGATTCCATTTATATAAATTTTTATAGGAGAAACTAATCTGCGGTCTTAGAAGTCAGGATCATGTTTTTTCTCTGGGGAGGAGAGAAAGAGATAATGAATGAGAGGCGGCAGGAGGGAGGCTCCTGGGGTGCTGGCAATATTCCATATTATGCCCTGAGTGGTGGTTGTATGGGTGTGTTCACTTGGTGATAATTCATTTAAATGTATGCTTATGTTATATTTTAATAAAATAATGTATTCAAAAATTCAAAACACAAGGTAAACAAGGAAAAAGGATATTTCTCCAAGCTGTATTCCATCTACCTGGTTGCCTTCCTCAGAGAAAATCACCAAAAGGTGCATCTTAATGTGCCTTTTTAGATACATCCTGTGCAATACAAAAAATAAAAATAAAAAAGCTTTTTTCTTTTGAAAATTTGTAATTTAAATGATCATACTGTGAAATGACTTTTTCATTTGGTGTACAGTTCTCTGAGTTTTAACACAGGTATAGACTCATGTACCCACTTTTAAAATCAGAATACAGTTTCATCAATCCCCCCAAATTCCCTTTATAATCACGCCCTCCCTTGCCACTAGCCCCTGGCAGCCACTATCTACTCCCCATCAATATAGTTTTGTCTTTTCAAGAATATTTGCTTTGTTTTTATTGTTTAGAAATTGAATATGTTTGAAGAAAAAGAAAAATATGTTTCAGACCCATATTACATCTTTGTTTCTTTACAAATTGGTAATCAGACAAGAGCCAGTATTTAGAATTCATCCATTTTCATATTGTTGATTCAGGTCTTGGCTTAGGAGAGGAACAATTAGTCTGGGCATCCGAAAATTACTAAACAGGAAGAAGAGAGCCACAGCTAATAGCATTTTTCAATTTTAATGATGTGAGGAGATTCCTCCAGGAGTGGTAAGCAAGGAAGTGAATAAGTCTCACTAGTTAAAGGGAGATGCTTAGGATACCATTAATCAGTCACCAGGGAATAGGTAGCAACTCTTAATAAATTACTGAAAGAATGACACAAAAAAGCAAAGTCCCTGAGGTGGGGATGAATGAAATATTTCTCATGTCTTATATAAAATATGACTGGTCCTTGGCTCTTTCTCCTTTTCTTACCTCTTTTGAAAATGTGAGGACATAAGCTACTCTTCCTAAGATACAAGATTAACAAATTAGAACAATAACAATTAATGAAATAAATAACAAATAATGAAATGGAAAAAAAGCTACCTTATTCATTGGAATTTCAGGGGAGCCTGAAGAAAGTGTACATAGGACTGGTGGGCTTCACCATACATACAAGAGAAATAGCCCAGAGCAGAGCGAATGTCCTATGTTTCTCAAAGTGCTTCAGATGGCAGGGAGAGTCCTATGTGGAGAGTGTGGACTTGTGGAAGGTTATGAACTTGAGGGATCAGCTTGAAGTGAAAGTGAGGAAAAAGATGGAGGACCAGTGAGATGGCAGATGGCTATGTGCTCCTTGATATAGCCTTTCTCTCCTATAACCTCACAAGTTTTGGGGGGAAATGCATAAATCATATGTGCTTAAGTATAATGTGATTTCTTTTTTAAAAATTTTTTTTTTATTTATGATAGTCACAGAGAGAGAGAGAGAGGCAGAGACACAGGTGGAGGGAGAAGCAGGCTCCATGCACCGGGAGCCTGATGTGGGATTTGATCCCGGGTCTCCAGGATCGTGCCCTGGGCCAAAGGCAGGCGCCAAACCGCTACGCCACCCAGGGATCCCCTATAATGTGATTTCTTTTAGAAGATGGTGAGACGGTTGCAGTCTTGGGCCAGGTTCTGATTAGAGGCTTCAGGAAGCCTGTGTGTAGTTAGAAGCAGAAAATGATTCAGGGAAATGTAAGAAAATAGAGACAAAATCACAGAAAGACCTGTTTCCTGTGGTCCTGGTATTAGGGTTCCAGCCAAATAGACTAAATCTTTGATGAAGGCTACAGTAGATATGGTGACTTGGTACTCAGTTCCATTCCACCCTCATCCTAGAGTGTCATCCTGTAATGCATATGATGGAAGGCACACATACCAACACATTTCCCAGACCTCCTTGCAGCTGAAGCTCTGAATATGATTTAGGTTCAGCTAATCAGATGCATAGGCATGCAATTTACAAGGGTAATATGGCTTGTACTTCATTTCTGCTGCCTGTCCTGAGAAGCACAGTGGTTGAGTTGTTTATTCGGGAGGTTAGCAGAGGTCCCACGGTCTAGGTATTGACTATATGGGAATCCAGAGGTAGTGATAGGATATCCGTTTTGCTGGTGCAGGTTGTACTTTATGTGGCATGTTTCTGGAACTGATAGCAATAGTAATGGCTTCCCGTCTATGGCAGTAGTAACACGGTTCTAGAGCTGGAAATTTCCTGACCGTATGGAGAGACAGCAGCACTCTTTGATGGCTTGGCTTTGTGGTGTGCCTTTGAGAATCATTCTTAAAGGCTTGGCATCTGTTTCTACAGCTCTCCTAAATTATTCTCTAAGCCATTTTACACCCTGTAATAAATTTCTTCCTCCTTAGACCAGCTAGAGTGGCTTGTGTTCTCTGAAATTGAATTCTGACCAATAAAGAATGTAGTAGCAGGAGTGCTTAAAGGTAATAGCATTTCAGAAAGTGGGAAACTCAGATCGATTAGATAGCATGATTGGATTTGAAAGCAGTGATGATACTATTAGTATTAGAAGATGGGATGTTGATAGTCTATGACACATAATGGCAAACTGATCAAATTATCACAAGTGGGCATCTACAGTGAAGTGTCTATTGATGGAGCAGATAACTGCTACTACAGATTATTTTGGCGCTAATGATACCAAAAACCATGGAGTGGAATAACTTCTAATTGTGCTCTAGAGGTTTAAGAAATACAATGGCAATCTTAGGATTTAAATTCTAAACTCAAAGAAGACTATGAGTTTTTATTCTCTTATTTCCTGTTGACACAGAGCTGACATAGCTAAAAATTAGAGTCCAATCTTATGGGTTGCTAAATTACAATGTATGCCAAACTCACAGCCTTGTCAGGTCACTTTTATGAAAGTAAGGGCATTTATTTGATTAGAGTGAGACCTGGTAGAATAGAAATGGGGATATTTGAGTGAATTCAGAAGACTCTAAGTATTTCACCAATGAGCCTTACTTGCCAGTGGAAGCATGCTATTTGAGGAGGCTGGTTCTGCCTTGCTTGAACCAGCTAGGGAATATTGCTTGAAGGGAATGTTCCCTTACTTAAGCTACTTGCAAGGGAATGTCAGTTTTCCTCAGGTACCATTCCTACCTCCACTCATTGCTTCCGGACCTAAAACTAGAGTTAAGTCACAGAATGCTCCAAGGGTACAAGTAAAAGTCTGAACTGGGAGGAGATAATTATGAAATTTTGCTAATTTATCATGGAAGAAATCTGCAGAATATGCATAGGAATGTGTTTTGAGGATACTATACCACGGAGAAAGGAATGTAATTTTAGATTAGGCCAAATATATCAACACCTTAATACTTATCAGAGATTCTGGATTCAATAACTAGTTTGCCCAGTTGAAAGTGGTTCTTTTCGGCTCAGTTGACTGAAGTCAAGTCTGAAAATTAGCCCATATTAAATGAAGTTGATATGCCAGATATTCCTTAGTATAATGTACGGGAGATACTCCAAAGGCTTAAGGAAATAGAAACAATGGAGTACATTTATGATATATGACCCACTAACCTACATCCTAACCATGTCCCCAAGAGGATCTAGGGGATGTTCTCTTTCCCAAGGCATTGAAAAATATATCGATGAGAGGAGCCTTATTATTCTTGAAATATGCAATACTGGTAGTCTTCAGTAGCCCAGGGATAATGGTAAGAGATGCTGCCACTGAAAGGAACTTTCTTATTTCAATGAGAATAATGGGATCCTAGAATGGCAAAGACCAAGTGGCAGCACTTAATGACAAGAGATAGGGTGAGCATGGTTAACATGATAGAAGCATGGCCAGAGATATAATATGAATATTTGGACTTGCAGAGAAGTTTGATAGGAGCTAATTGTTCTTCAGTTTCCTTAGATGGAAATAAATAAGCAGCCTACTAAGTTTTAATTGATCTGTGTAGCCAAAAAATCTGTGTCTGGTGAACAAAGATCTAATTTAAGTCATTGTTATTGAGATTCATGGCCTCTCACCTAGTTTGCAGGCCGGAATCTGTTCACATACCCAGAGGCCCTTGAAGAGAAAGCCAGGTACACTTGAGGAAGAATTCCACAATACCATAAGTATGTAGTAAATTTTCTTTCTGGCTTTTTTTCTTTCTAGCCAGAGGGGGCCTATGGCCACTTACCAGGGTAACCATGACTGGGCAACTAGAAATACTCATACTTTTCAGAGATTGGACACTGAACTCACAGTTATCCACAGCCACTTAGAATACAATGATCACCCACTGATGAGAGTCAGGGCTTATTGGAGTCAAGAGACAGAATTTTATCCTGAATCTATCTATAATGGGTCCAGTGGATCTGCAAATAATCATATGGTTATTTCTCAGTTTATGGATGTATATTTAAAATAGTCACACTCAGCAACTGACAGATCTACTACATTTGCTCCCTGACCAGTGTAGAAAGGACTATTTATGGTAGAAAGGGCCACGTAGGGTTTGCTGTATCTGTCAATACCATATCCCTGGGGAAATCACAAAGATGAGTGCCCACGAAAGATATGAAGGATGGTGTTTGGTTATATGGGAGGTGGAAGAGAGATTTCTATAACATCCTCATTTAACTTGCCTATTTGGCTTGTGCAGAATTATATATAGGTTTTGGAGAATGACAGTTGATTATCAAACTTTAATCATTAATCCCAAACAGGATTTTTTAAGAAAGCTACATAAATCATAAGAAACTGCAGAACATTGGAAAGACCAAGATCTTAAAAGCAGCACAAAGGAGACATTACCTGCAGAGGAAGACAAATAGAATTAGAAGCTAGGAAATCTATCACCTTGCTTCTGGGATAGGGGAAAGATGTTCTGATAACAGAAATGGAAGTTGGAGTATGATGTGAGATGAAGGATAAAACACCCTTTTACTGGTTTTAAGCCTAGGAATGTAGCTACCAGGGTAATTTGTGTGCGTTGCTTTGAGGGATCTAGTGGTATAGGGCTCCCAGTGTCACATATATCAATCTTATTTTAAATAGCCAAAGAAATGGATTCTGGCTGGTAACAGTGGAAAAAGACTTTATTGAACTGTTGAGCTCATGGATCCACTAAGAAGTTCCCTGCAAAAGGAGCAATAAAGTCTGGACATCCAAAAGCACTTTAAGTCCTATCTCGGAACCAGAGTGTTAATGTGAAGATGCCACCACTGCCACCAGAATATATTCCCCAACTTTCCATCCTGCTCTGCTATGTATTAAAAAATTTCAAGGAGAAGCATCTGATTAACCAATCCTTGGTCACGTGGATAAGCCTCTAGCTGACTACCAGCTTCATAGCTGGGGCCTCCAGACCTACAACCATAAGGAAATAAATTTTGCCAAAAACCAAAGTAAGCAAGGTCGATTCATCCCCAGTTGAGGTTCTCTACATGAGAACCAGTCTGGCGGATTCCTTGGTTGCAGCCTTGGTGAGAGCCTAAACATAGCACCCAGCTAAGCTGAGCCCAGATTCTAACCCATTGAAATGGTGAGATAATAAATGTGTTGGGGTAACTTGTTACACAGCAATAAAAAACTGTCCATTCTAGCCTCTTAATGTACCTCTCTGTACTGCAGAAGCTAAAAAGCTAAAAGGATATTTTCTAGATTCCCTTGCAATTAGGATTCTGGTTATATTATAGGCCAATCAGATGCATACTCATGAGCCTTGAATGGCAAGGGGGAGCCTTGAAGACTATGCTTCTGCCATTTCTGCTGGTAAACATGGTTGCGAACATGTTTGCTCATTCTGTTGCAATTTAGTCACTAGCTTGTGGGTGGTGAGAAGTGGGATGCTTGGCCATTTTTTTGCTGGCATAAATCATAGCAGGTGGAGCATGGATCTGTAAGTAGCAGCTGTGGTGTTGATTTTTCATCATGGTAGCAGGAAGTAGCAGTTTCCTAATCATAGAAGAATTAGCAACTCCCTTGGTGGCCTGGCTCTGTGGTGTAGTTTTGGAAGTTGTTCTTGAAAGTTCAATTTAGAGTCAGTCCTCTTGATAGTTCTGTAAGCCACTTAATGTCTAGTAATAAATCTTTTCCGGCCTTAACTAATTAGAGTGAATTCTGTTCTCTGAAACCTTACCTTAACTAATAAAGGAGAGAAGTCCTCAAGTGATAACTAAGTGTAAATAAAAATGCATTGTAATTAACAATACTAATATCTTTTAGTAAACAATTTTTCGTGTTCACTATAATAGATTTGTAATATTTATTTTTATAAAGACAAGTAAAGCCACCTTATAATACATTTAATTTAATGTATAAGGTATAATGCAGTGGTTCAGTTTAACACAATTACATAAGATTTTTAATATTAAGAACAACTCATTTGCTTAACAAGGTAGCAACTATAAAACTATGTGGTCATTTTATTTCTCCTGCAGACTCAGAAAATAAATGTTTGCCTTTTTAGCTTGCATTTATAATCATCTTCCAATTCAAAAATCTAAGAATTCAATTTTAATTAAGATAAGCTAAACTTTGATATTCAGACTTTAAAACCATATCAATTATTAGTAACAATGCTCCTAAGTATCTCTTTTTGTAAATGTAACTGACAAAATATTCAACAGTATGTGCAATAGTGCCTTTGTATATAAGCATAGAACCTTGTGTCTTTCTAGAGCTACTATAATTTAACAAACATTGCAAAATAGCAAATGTATGATAGTGTACATATAAACTATTCACTAAGCTCTAAAATTTGGACACAGGGATCCCTGGGTGGCGCAGTGGCGCCTGCCTTTGGCCCAGGGCGCGATCCTGGAGACCCGGGATCGAATCCCACATCGGGCTCCCGATGCATGGAGCCTGCTTCTCCCTCTGCCTGTGTCTCTGCCTCTCTCTCTCTGTGACTATCATAAGTAAATAAAAATTTTAAAAAATTTTAAAATTTGGACACATTTCAGCAAATCATTTCTGAGAAAAGGCACATTAGCTTATTTACCAACTCTATGTTTAAGTGAGAATTTCTTTGAAAAGAGAAAGTTGAGCAAATCATTTTAAAGACAACACTAGTGTTTGGCCAAGTCCAACTTATGAAGTTTAAATGATCAACTTAAAATTCTTGAATCGCTTTGAAAATAACATAGTCTATGATGATGAAACCCTCTGTCTTTGTGTTAGGCCTTGTTCACAGTGTCCTCTTATCAAAGGCTGACTAAATCAATTCCTTTCCAGAAAGGGAGACGTCTTCGGTTATTCTAAAGAATTTTTGCCCTTTTATTGTTTCATATCTGAAAAGCCAAAGGGCTTAAAACCAAAGCCTTTTGTGAAATAAGAAGCTCCAGTGGATTATCTCTCCCCTCTCCTAAGTCAATTGATTAATAAATTGCTCTTGTCAAAAATAGCACAGAAGATTGAATAGGTTTGCTTGCTTTTTTTTTCCTTTAAAGTGCTAACAAAGCCCACTATCTCTAAATGGACGTTCATTATAATGACTGAAATATAAGCAGCATAAAATATGGAAATCACACATCTAAATCAGATAGATGGGTCAAAACTTTTTAGATAGACACCAGCAATTACTTTAACTATCATTACATACAAGTATACTTTATGAACTTGCCAGATTAATACAGTAATTCAGTCTATCTAATGTAGCTTAAAACATGACTGGTGAAAATTCAAAATCTAAAGCTAGAACCAAAGCAGTCACAGGATACTCTGAGGCAAATGCCACAAACAGCAGTGCTCAGAAGAATTTCAAGTAATTGCTCAGTCTAATGAGAGACCTATATAGTTAACTGTATTGTTTCTTAACCCTTCTATGAGACTGGCTTTATCCAGCTTAAAATTAAATCCAATATTGTTTCTCCTTATATTAGCCCAGAATCTTTTGAGTTCTTGACTTGTTTTTATCAGTAACAGTTAGAAGTGTGTCAGCAGCTTCTGAACCACTCAGGTAGGAAGAATGTACAACTTACTAAAAAACGATTTATTATTAGAAAACTAAACTAGATTAACTTTAAAAAGTTAGTCTTATTTCAGTTAGTTAACTTGAAAATGAGGTCCCCATATGGTAATCACTTAGATAATTAAGGCTATAGATCTAAGAGCCCAGAATTCTAAAGCATTCTAATAGAACTGAGGCAATTTGGAAGGTAGGGTTTATCAATGACAAGTCATCATCAATAATACTCAAACATAACATTATATTTTCAAAATTGTTAGTAATTCATATGTAAATAGCACAAATTATGAATTTTCTTACTAAAAGTGATATGGTAGTGCCCTCTGGTGGGAACATTTAGAGTATTTCCCTGATATCGCATAACATGTGAACTATAAAAAAGTTCATTTGTAATGAAGAATATCAAAATTAGAGATTACCACAAAGCAATGAATCACTGTGCTTTCACATATCTTCCTTTTAATCTTCAAACACATTGGGAACAAGATAAATCCCTGATCCTATTCCCAAGAATCAGGCTAATAGCTACAGCAATCTTGGTAAACTTGTCTATAATAGGCAATTCCTGTTAAGAAACTTATATCTTGGTTCTACAACTTAACTGAGAGGTCTTTGCATTTTCTAGTTTCACTTTTACATCTACGGGTTTCTCAAAAAACCTCACTAATGCTGGTTCATTCAACAAAGACGCAAGAATCTGTTCAAATGCAAATGACCACTGAGGTTCTTCCCTCAGAGAGGAGGGATCTTTCTTCAAGTGGCTCTCTGTTTTCCCCTCACTGGGTCCTCCAGAAGCACAGACTGTACCAGAGAATTCTTTGGCTGATGCTGTAGGGCTATGTAGTTTCCTTCCAACTTCTTCCATCCTGAGCAAAAGGCTGGTTACAAAAGCAATGGCTTGATATAACGACTCTTCTTCAGGGTCCCCATGAAATAGATTATATAGGGTCTTTGAAAATTGAATGAATTGTGACTGAAAGACACAAGTTAGAAATACCATATTTTTTTATAAAAAATAGTGAAAGAGAATAAAGGGGAAAGGAGAAAAATGAGTGGGAAATATCAGGGAGGGAGACAGAACATGAGAGACTCCTAACTCTGGGAAACAAACTAAGGGTGGTGGAAGGGGAGGTGGGCGGGGGGTGGGGGTGACTGGGTGACTGAGGGGGGCACTTGATGGGATGAGCACTGGGTGTTATTCTATATGTTGGCAAATTGAACACCAATACAAAATAATTTTTTAAATAAATTTATACAAAAAAGAAATACCATATTGATGTTAGATTTAGCAAAAAGAAAGAAAACTTAGAACAGTCTCCTATTTAGAATTTGTACCATTTAACCCTTGCCATAGAAGTTAAAGAAACTAATGATTAATTCCCAAATAAATCTTGGTTCTAGAAGGATGGGTATGAACCATGGAAGAAAATTCCTTTTAAATTAAATTCCTTCTCATACATTGCCTAATAGCAATACATTATATACATATATTATATATACAATAATTCTTGGGCAGCTTACCTGACCGCATTCCCTCAATGTTAGGTGGTACTTTTTTTTTTTTTTAAAAAAAGATTTTTATTTATTTACTTGGGAGAAGGGGAGGGGGAGAGGGAGGGGGAGAGGGGAAGCAGACTCCCTCCTGAGCGCAGAGCTTGATCTCACAACCCTGAGATCAAGACCTGAGCCACCCAGGCACCCCAGTGGTACTTTTAATTAGACAAATTCCCCTATTTCCTTACACATGGATTGTTCATTCATTAACCAATCTTAATGAAAGGCTTAATAATGTGTTCCCCTTGATCTTTCCAAAGGGCTAGAGTGGGCAGCTCAACTAGGACGACTTAAATTTATGGAAGAACATTTTGGGAACTATCTAGTAGTACAAGGTAGCTCTACAGGACCCATTTAGACATGTTTCTCTTTAAAGGCTGGGGTGGGACCCAAGTGGAGGAAAAATCTGGTTTGTTTGCTAATTGCCCCTAGATAATCCAAAGACATTTCTAAAAGATATTTGTCAATTAAAAAAAAATACAATTCTAACACAATAGTCCTATAAGTCAATCATCCTTAACTGAAAAGTTTATCTGTAAGTAAAAAGCAAATGCAAAGGATATACTTAATCAAAATAAATAGTACCAAACTTTTAAGTTTTATTTCTCTCTCTACCTTAGTCTGTATACTGCTTATTTAGAAAAAATTTTAGAATAAACATCATATTGATTCATTTAAAAAAGTACTTATTCAGCTACCAAATTACCCAGTCCACGAGGAATACTGTTATTTGATAGTTCTCATTTTGGTAATGTTCTGGAAATCCTCAGTATCTACACCAACAGATTTTAAATTTAAAAAACATATGAACATAAACTGACTGAAGGGTGCTTAAGAGATGGATTTAGAATTGTATCAAGTAGTAGTCATTAGTATTATTCCAGCAGGTTCAAATACAAGATGATTAGAAACCAGCATGTGACCTATTTTAGTAACTTCTTATTCCAAGTACCTAGCATTGGGTCTGTCATCTAGTAGGCACTAAAAAAAATGTTTACTGAATAAATGAACACTTCTAATAAAGCTGGAAATAAGAAAAACTGAAATGTATGTTTATACACACATCTTTTCTAGAGTCACAAATGTTGTCATAGCAGAGCAACTATTCTGAAACACTAAATGCATTTAAGTGTTTAAAGTAGAAAGCCATTAAAAAATTTGTTCCTACTCTTCTGTGCTCGTCTGAAACTTACAGAGATGATATATAGATTTAACTATTTTTGTAATAGAAGATTAGCTATTTTAGAGTTGGATACACCCACGTTCATAAAAACAAACAAGAACCTAGAATTTTTTCTTTGAAAATACTCTACCTGATTCATTCTTGGTAAATCCTTAATGTTTTCTTCTTTTTTGGAAAGCTCATCTTCCCATTGACTTAGATATGCTTGAATATCAACTTTTCCTTTGCCTGTATAAGTGGAATAAAACCATTTCATAATGAACAGTTTTATGAACATAATATTTCCCCAAATATCAGAAGGAATAATTACAATTGGAAATTATTTCATTAAGATATAAGATTCCACCTTTTAATAACCCAGGAAATAATCTGATTTTATCTTTTATTTCACCCACTGGCTTTCAGAATGTGTTTTCCATTTCCATTAAACTAAAACTTTTACTTTGGGGAGGCTGGGGACTAGGGAAGATGTGAAGAGAGGGAGAAGGATGCATTTTAGATTAAACAGTATACCCTGGCTTGACAATGTAGATTTCATTTAGCTGTCCTCATGCACACTATTAAGTTTAAAATAGCTTCTATGTGATATTATTAATATGCAGATTCTGAAGTTGTCCATGGTGGCTCTTAAAAAAATTTAAAAACCTACTATCCATTCATTCCTTTGAAGAGTTTAATGAAGATATTTAATGATTATAAATAATTACTTAAGGCCATTGGAAAACTAGGTAGATATACTGAACAACCTAGGGAAGGTGCCATATTTAAACAGATCTTTAGCAATTTATTATTTTCTAACTAAATGTTACTCAGAAACATGAGAAGAATGATGGACTTTTGGAGAGCAATTTGATAGCCTCAATCAAAATATTAAATGTGCATATTCTTTGGCACAGCATTCTCATACCTCTATGATTTTATCCTATCCTAATGAAATATGTATGAAAGTATCCTATAATGTAAGTATAAAGTGTTTGCTGCAACATAGTTTGCAATATAAACAACTGGAAACAACCTAAATGTCCATCAATATTGGTCTAGTTATGGAATTATGATACAACTAATCAATGGAATACTCTATGCCCATTAAAAAGAATAAGACAGATCCAAATGTACTGACATGAAAACACAACAATGATATAACACAAAATTGAAAAAGCAACTTGTAGAACACTATTTATGGAATGTTTCTTTTTTTATAAAAAAGAGATGTCTATATGTGTATATACATAGGAATGGGTCTGGAAAGGATATAGAACAAAATGTTTTCATATTTACTTCAGGATGGAGTTCAGT
The DNA here is from genome assembly GCF_048418805.1 of Vulpes vulpes. NCBI lineage: Eukaryota > Metazoa > Chordata > Mammalia > Carnivora > Canidae > Vulpes > Vulpes vulpes. The sequence goes on along the minus strand of NC_132796.1, from coordinate 77,188,879 downwards.
GGGAGTATGAAGACTTCTGTTTAAATTTCTTTTATTATTACTCTTGTAATTAAAAATAAGTATTTTTAAAATAGCAAAATTAAATGAATATGGGCCATTTACTGTAATTTCTGAGACTTAAGTATCAAGACAAAAAAGACTAAATTGTTAAACTAAACACAAAAAAGTGAAAAAGCTCTTAGAACAAATCAATGTCCTTTAAAGGGAATCCACTATTTGCCTTTGTGGCTAATTCTATTCACAAAAACAGTAACTTTAACTAAATGATATTCCTAATCATAATACCTTTTTCAGGGCTGTTTTTTAATGATGCCACTTTTTTCACATTTGGAGGCTTGGAAACTAGAGGAAAAGAAAACAATTGCATTTTGTAAAATATTTAACAAATAAGTACCTTTTGAAAGTAAAATATTTTATAAAAAGACTTGGGTACATGTTATCTTCTTCAATTCAGGAAACCATTTTTATTTATTTTAAAAAGAGTTTTATTTATTTGTTTGAGAGAGAGAGAGAGAGAGAGAGAGAGCAGGAGTAAGGGGAGGGAGAAGCAGACTCGTCACCAAGCAGCAAGCCCAACGTGGGGCTCGATCCCAGGACCCCAGGATCATGACCTGAGCCGAAGGCAGATGCTTAACTGACTGAGCCACCCAGGTACCCCACAAGAAACAAATTTAAGCTGACATGACTTCCTCTCATCAGAAGACAAAGTATTCAAGAACATTTATAGTAGAAAGAACACTGATTGTGGCAACACCTCATTGTAAAATCTTGCACAAGTCACTTCTCCTTTCTGGGTCTCTGTGCCCTTATCTATATATATTAGTCTCTTCAAACTTATTGTTCAAACAGTAACATATAGTAACTACAAACATACATTAAACAGGACTTAGACCTTTATAAGACATTCATGTTTGTGAAAAAAAGAGGTAAAGGACACAAAAATAAGTTTATAACACTTCTAAATTATGTCCTAGAGACAGACTCATCCCTGTCTCCTATACCTACAGTGATTTATAAGTATTCACTGTTTGAATAATAGCTATGACCTTCAATCATCAAAGATTCTATTGTTTCCACTGTATTTTAACATTTAGCATTTAACACTGTGTGTTATGGTAGCACAAAAAAATATGAAGTATTATTAACTCAAATTTTATTAATGATAGCTGGGTAAAAAATTATTTAAGCCAAGAAGATCTCTATGAGTGACTAATCATCAAAAAAAAGATACATTTTAAACAGGTATTTACCATGGAGCTGACTGAAATAAAGTAATTCTTCCTTGGAAAGTTCATCTCCTTTTGAAGGGTCCTTACATTTCACTTCAGTATAAGCTGAAAACAGATAACCCGAATCAATTTACTAATAATAAGGGACAGAAATGGGCCCTATAATAAGTGATCAAGCATATCTGGCGGCAGAGAGTTAAAAGGTCACTGTAAGAAAGACATGTGAAGAAACGTACAAGTGGTACTACTCTATAGCAAATAACAGGAAGTAGTTGATCACTTTGAGTTCTAGTAGTTCTCTTACTTGCTTTTCAATGGTTTTCTGAGAGCCATTACAAGTCGAAATAAAAAAAATCTGGCATTTTGAAATCTCTGAAAATGTAACCTCAGTCATTTAAGAACATCTTCAATAATGAGGCAAACATGAAGTTGAGGGCTTTAACAGATACACAGTGGTTTCTTTTTTTTTTTTTTTTCCATTTTTGAGCCTTCTACTTAAAGTCAATTCATTCCATGGCAAATCAGATATTCTGACAGTAATCTAACTTGACAATGTAAAGTCCTTCATATTTAAATTATTAGCTGGTTTATCTTTGGTTTTAAATGCTCTGTTTGTGTGAAGAGTCAAAGATGGCTTTAGATATTTGGTCTGGTAAAAAGTGGTTCCTGGCTATCCTAGGAAGACTCTAAAAGGAATCCCAGGTGTAGTTTTGACAAATTATGAGGTGCCACTTGCTTGTGTGTATTAGCCTATCTAAACTAAATGGTACTTTTGCAACATTCGTTTAGCTTAAAGCCTAAGGCTGTTTTCCCAAAATATGGATCAGGCCTGGGAAAGGCAGCCTCTGAAGGTCCGTGGAAAACACCAAAGTAAACTGGCATGGTATGGTATAATATTAGGGTAGTATGGTAGAATAGAAAAAAAACCTAAGCTTTGGAGTCAGACCTAGGTTTGTATCCCAGCTACGCAATTTATTAGCTATGTGATCTTTGCCCAATAATTTAATCTTTCTAAGCCTTACTTTCCTTATCATCAAACTTGGAAGGATAATACCACTTCTCAGGGATATTATGAGAATTAAGTAAAAGAATACATGTAAAAGTAAACACCTCAACAGAGCAAGTGCTCAATAAATGGGAGTGTTTTTTTGTTTTTTGCTTCCTTTTCCAAATGTTTAATATTCCTGCTGCCTAAATCTCATTTTTTTCTGAATAATCTGTAGTATTCCATGAGTTTGGCAGCTTGTCGAAAGTTAAATTCTACTCCTCAATGACAATAACAACATCACATCTCAATATTATACCAATGTTCAAAATGTTAGATAGTTCTTATACATGAACTATCATTAAATTAACCTACTAACTGGAAGGAAACTTGTGAACCCATCTGTTATACAGAATCTCTTCCATAGATTTCACTATAACCTTGTATCAGCAAAAGTACTGGACATATGATCCATGGTCCCAATGAAGCAATGACCTTATATCATATTGAAAATTATGCTACTTATTAAAATCGAATATCTGAAATTATACTTGTTAAAATGGAATCAACTCCTGTACATCATTAAAGACTGTTAAACTCTTACCTGGAGGAATATGCAGCTTAAAAAGCAGCTTAAGCTTGTCAATGAAACTTCCATTGTACATTGTATCTGTTCAATAAAATTCAATTACAAATATTCAGGTTTTCAAAGATCATTCAATCCATTCCAGCAACACAGATTAAGATACAGATGTTAGCCAGTAATTAGGATTCATAAACTTTCCATTACTTAAGCTAATAGTTAAACCACCACCCAGTCAGCCAGATTCTCTTCTTCAAGTGTAGAAGCAAAATACCCTTCATCAGAGGGAAAAAAGCTCTCCTGCTAATTTCCCTTCCCCCAAACTAAATTTTCTTTTTTTCTTTCGAATGAGGCCTTATGCCTCATTTGAGGAGAGAACTCCTCTTCAAGGGTAATTCCTAATAAGAAAGTATGCCAGGGTGTGGAAAAGCAAAGGAACAATGTAACTGATGAACTATCTATAGGTACAGCATGTTTGTTAGGATTATTTCTCTATCACTTTTCTAGGTTATGTGGTTGATTTTTACTCAGGGCGGGGGAGCTTCTCTTGAAGTATCCATGTGTCTGAATTGGGTGAGATATAGACATTTTCTTCCTTCATGTTAACCTTGAAAACATCCATATCTAAACAGCTTGCTTTTCTGAGAGTGTTGGGTCAAAATGAGACCAATATATTTAAGATTTAGTTACAAACACAGAAAAAGATCCACTTACTGCTAAAGATGGGGATAATGTAACTCAGGCTGATAAAATCTAATGTAACTCAGGCTGATAAAATCTAACTAAATTGATAAGAGCAGGCAGTACTAAGTATTTCTAGGGGTATCTTATTTTTTGCTTTTAAAAAAGAAAATTATTGGACTTCACCCTACCAATTGCTGAGGAGAAGTCTTTGAAGTTTATAAGGCAGTCACAGTTTTCATCCAACAATCTGAAAGTCCATAAGGCTAGTGAGTCTTTGTTTGCAGCATGAGCCCAGGGGCTCAACAATTGATATAACATTCTGAACTGCTGGCAGTCAATCTGGTATTGTTCCAAATATGGCAGACTGGGGTCATGGTACTTCAATACTGGACAACTCAAACACCAATAATAGGAAAAAAACAGCTCTTTCTATTAAGACAAATAAAAAGAGGAAAGTCAATAAGTCATACAAAGAATTTATAAAATTTATAAAATTATTTTCTGTTAAGCATGTCTACTAAAATAATTATAAAATATTTAAGAGTGGTAGGTGGTAAAAATTTTGCTTAAAAGTATTATTTTTCACCTGAAGAAAAACAACTGTACCTTAAAGAGGACATAAAGTTCATTCAATTCATGAAGGCTCAAATTCACATCTTGTGATACAACACGCACCTTTAAAAAGATTAAAAGCAATTTAAAATTTAACACTTCAGTATTTAACACATGAACCCATTTAGAAATTTCCCTCTGGTAGAATAAAATGATTTTCTTTGAACTTTTTAAATAACAAAGATAAATGCACCATTATGCCCTTTAAAAAGGTTGTACATAGACTACAGTTCAATTCTACTCTGATGTGTACTTTCACCTTTATCCCTTCATACCCAGTAACTGCCAAAAGGACATCCATTTAATGTCTATAAATATAAGCAATGGTATTCTAAGTCTCATTCCATATATTTCTCTTGCCACGTAAACAGTCTGTCAAGTCATCAAGTGGGACTGTCATGAAATACTTCAAAGACATTGGGAGAGATGTGCATTCCCTCTCTGTGCCAAGAAACATAATCCAAGAAGTAATGAGCTTAGAAAATATGTAATTTTATCTTAACTTGACAAATAAGTATCAATGGTATAATGATTTTGGTATTTAAGAAATGTAAAAGCAAAAGTAAAAATAAAAATTAATAAAATAGTGGAAATTAAAAATCTAGTATACTCAATAAATAAAAGAATTGGTTAATTTAAAAAAAGTAAAATAGACAAATACCTGGCAAGTGTGATAAAAGAAAACACAAATAAACATTGAGAAGTAAAATGATAATATAAACACAGGTATGGAGGTCATTAAAAGTATCCAGCACAGAGGAGGTAGCATTAACTATCTGTTGAATGAATTCTGTAAGCTTTATATCATTATATCTAAAAGTCTAGATGAAATGGATAATTTTTTTAGGAAAAGAATAAATTACCAAAATTAACCCAGGAAGAGCAAATTCTGAACAGACAAAATTGAAAAGGTAATAAAAAAATCTGCCTTCTACCAAAAGGCAGCTGATCCAGATGGTTTTATAGGCTCAATCACTCAAACTTTCAGGTAATGTATAATTCCTATTGATCTAAACTATACTCAAGCATAGAAAAATGTAATTTATTCCAAAATTCATTCTGACATGAGTGCAACTCTGATATGAAAACTAAAGTTAGCATACACACAGAAAGAAAATGTAAGCTAATGTTACTTCAGCATAGATGTAAAGAACATAGCTATTTAGTAAAATCATCAAAGCAAAATATTAAAAAAAAATATGACATGACCAAATAGGATTTTAAGAATCCAACATAAGTCTAACATTAGGAATTCCTTAATATAATTTACTACATTAACAAAGTTGGAAAAATATATAATATCAAGATATGGAAAAGTCTTTTGATCAAAACTAACACTCAATATTCATTTTTTAAAAATGTCTGAACCTGAATGAATCAGTAACGCTCCTGGTCAATAGTAGGCTATTAGTATGGTTTACCCTTGAATAATGTGAGGTTTAAGGGTACTGAACCCCTTGCACAAAAATCAGCATATAACTTTTGACTCCCCCAAAACTTAACTACTAATAGCCTATTATTGACCAGAAGCCTTACCGATAATATAAATAGTGGATTAACATATTTTGTATGTTATATATATTATATATTGTGTTCTCACAATAAGTAAACTTAGAGGAGAAAAAATATTAAGAAAAGCATAAGGAAGAGAAAATAAATTCACAGTACTGTATTTATCAAAGAAGATCCATGTATAAGTGAACCCACACAGTTCAAACCTATGCTGTTCAAGAGTACATAAGTTTTTGGGAAGTCAAAAGTTATATGTGGATTTTCCAGTACACAGGGAACCAGGGCCCCTAACCTCTGTGTTTTTCAAGGGTCACCTGTACAGCATGTGCCTACTATGGTATACTATTTGGTATGTTAGGAAAAGTGAGGGAGGCCTATATGTACTGATATGCAGTGACTAATATATTTCTGAGTGAAAAAAAGTAAGCTACAGAACAAAGTAACTGATATGATCTCATTTTAAAAACTATTATCACCCCATCACACACACACACTTACATCTATATATACATAGACAAATATCTGGAAGGATATATGCCAAATAATTTTAATATTAGTTACTTCTGGGATAGGGAACTTTTATTTTTTTATATTCCTGTCATGTTTAAATTATTTACAGTGAACATGTTTTGCTTATTTTTTAATGTTAATATATAAGAATAATAGCTCTATGCTAACTACGTCATAGTAACGTCACTGAATTATTTAATTGAAAGATAAACCTAGAATCTTCAGAAATGTTTATTTTCTCAGATTGGTGTCTCTGAGGATGTGGCCTTCAAGCAAACAGGTTAATAAAAACAATACATGCTTATGATAAAAGCTGAAATGGTACAGAAGGATGTATATACAGCAAAGTAAAACTCTCCCTCTCTCACCCAGGCTCTATTAATCCCATTCACCAGAGGCAACCAATATTAACAGCTTCATATGTAGCCACCCAAATATTAAAAAGGAGAGTATTTAAAAAAATAAAATAAAAAGGAGAGTATTTAAAACATACTGTTTTGTATCTTTTTAACCTTATCTTAGGTTTCCAAAGATAACAATATGTATTAGCAGCACTGACTACTATGTAGGTCAGCTGTTCTTATTGATGAAGCATGTCACAAATATGTTATGCTTAAATACCTATATCAAGCATTCAATATTAAAGGTCAAAGAACATTTTGAAGAAATCAACATAATTCGACTAGAAGAAAATAATTTACTACCTCTCAAAAAATTTATAGTAAGCTAAGCTGTGACAAGAATCTAGCTCAAAAGTTTAGTTATATTCATTTTCTTCACATGGAAAATCAACTTTTTAAAAGAACTTGGGAAAAAATGTTACTCCAATTAGTTTCCCCCCATAGGGTAGATACTCACCACATTCTGCTTTGTCGTTTCCTCTAGGGTCTGTATGACATATAATCTACTTCGACAGCGCATGCTGTGTATTTCTTCATAGCGAATATTACCATATTTCTGTAAAAAATATGATTTCAGTAGATACTCATTCATAATAAATATCCACTTTTCTTATAAATGAATTTCACCAGACTCAATTCTCAGAGGCCTTGGCTCTATTCCTACCTATTTTCCTAACTTGTTCAGTGGTTATGCAAATTTTCACCTCCCACATTTCAGTTTTTCTATATATTTTCTATATATTTCCTATATATTTACTATAGAATTTCATCTACTATGTGTCTAGACTAAGTGCAAGAACATTGGAAAAATTCTTAAGTCTTTAAGAAGAGAATAATGTTCACCTTTTTAAAAAAGATTTTATTTATTTATTTGAGAGACAGAGAGCATGGAAGAGAGAGATCACAAGCAGAGGGGAGGGGTAGAGGGAGAAGCAGACTCCCTGCTGTGCAGGGAGCCCAGTGAGGGACTTGATCCCAGGACTCTGGGTCATGACCTGAGCTGAAGGCAGATGCTTAACTGGCTTAATTAGGCCACCCAGGTGCCCTAATTTTCACCTTTTTATATGGTTATAGATGTTTAAAAGTGGTCATTATCTGTGAAAGCAAGTGAGTATTGTTTTATTATACATAATATTATATATATTATATATTATTATATTATATATATAATACATTATATTACAGTTTGTAATAGCAAACTGAAGGAATAACCTAGAACAGTTCACAGAATTCTTTTTTATACAATGCAATACTACTCAGCCACAGAAAAAATGAAATCTTGCCATTTGTAACAACATGGATGGACCTGAGGATATTATGCTAAGTGAAATAAGTCAGACAGGAAAAGACAAATACCACATGCTTTCACTTACAGGTGGAATCTAAAAAATAAAACAAAACAAAACCCAGGCTCATAGATAGAACAAAGCAGTGGTTGCTGGAAGGGAAGGGAGTTGGGGAGATGTAAAATGGATGAAGGGGATTAAGAGGTACAAAGTTCCAGTTGTAAAATTAAATAAGCCCATGGAGATATAAAGTACAGCATGGGGAATATAGTCAATAATATTGTATTAACTTTGTATGGTGACAGATGGTAACTGTACTTATTGTGGTGATCAGTTCACAATGTATACAATACAAATGTTGAATCAATAAGTTGTACATATGAAATTAATATAATATTGCATGTCAATTATACGTCAATAAAAATACACCAATACATAAATAAAGTGAAACTGGATTTTAAATTATGTCTTTACATATATTATTCTTATTCTTAATATACCATTAGAGATACAACTATCATTTAATCATTTAAACTATGCTATGTAATTATATTTGTGGTATAAAAAAAAACTTACCTCATTTGACTCTCTAATCAAATCTGCAATATCCACTCTAATATAATTGCCTTTTTCACCACTCACGTTTGAACTCTGCCTAACACTTGAAGGCAATGGGCTATCCTTATTAGTGACGCTGTCAAAGAACCTATCCAAAAGTGACAGTAATACAAGAATCAGTGGAAGTAAAATGCAGAGAAAATGACAGCTAATTTCTTCCTAGTTACTTAGAGGTTAACGTCAACCGAGAGGACAGAGGATGGTCTTATGAAGAAGTGGAACCTGAAGATAGTTAAGAATTAGGAGGACAAAGGAGGGGACTGGGATGGTGAAGAAAGTTTTTCAGAGGTAGAGAGGAGAGCATGAGGAAAGCAAATAGAGTCCTCAGCAAATACCACATAGCCTAGTAAGAATGGAATATAGGGTATGTACAGGCATATAAGGAGAAATAAGAAAGGTACATTGAGGCCTTAACATAGAGTATTCTGAATGCCAGAGGGTTTATATTTTATTCTGTACAAAGTGGCATTTGATGCACCATTCTAACAGTTACCTTAATCAAATATTCATTTAGTGTATACATATATCGTGTACACGATACACACACACACACACACACACACACACACACACACACACACACACACACCAAGTGCTCCAATATAAAATAACATTCACAGAAAAAACACTGGATAAATAAAACTCAGCCTACCTGATTAAAATTACTTGAAAACCAGAACAATTTCCCCCACTGGATATTTAACAATTATCAACTCCCCTTCCCCCTTAAAATTACTTTTACACAACAACACTTTATAGCTCAAACTGGGACTATGAAAGTTGTCGCATGCGGAATCCACAATATTAGTATAAATGTATATGTTATCAAGTAGTTTACTTCAAAAGGGATTTACTGTTACAATATTCTATTGGGAAACTGAGAAATGGACTTTAGTCCTAGATTTTTCATTTGACTAGCTTTGTGAAATTGGGCAAAATGTTTAAAGTTTCTAGGGCTCATCTGTAAAATAAGGGGGTTGAATGACATAATCTCCAAAGGGCTCTCCAGAGTGAAACGTTATGGTTCTGACAGTACCTGTTTAAAGCTGTCACAGCTTCAGCATCATCTTTACATGTGAGCAGTCTGTCTAAATTGTAGTCGAGTATTGCCAATCCCAGTTGTAAAATGGCCTTTATTCCATCATAAAAGAAACAGTCCACAACATTCACTGCACTTTCAATAGGAAGCACACTAATAAAAAGTGTGAGGAACCATGAGAGAGAAACTGAGGAAAAGAAGGTCATATCAGTCATGTGTTCTGTCAGCTGGGGAAGGTGATCCCTGATAAGTTCTTCAAAGACTGCCTGATCCACCAAGGCACCTGGCAAACATAAAAGGAAGTTTAAAAATGAACACCTTTCAAAAGGATTTGTTTCTGATACCTTTGCACTTGTTAGGATGTCAATATATCTCATTTCTTTAAATTATGAATTTCTTAGAGTGTCTTTTCTATATTTCACACATCTCTTTATCTGCTAGTAAAGTAGGTCAAGAAGCACTTGAGAAACTCAGTTCAAATTCATTTGAACAATAATTTACTGAATCTTTATTATGTGCAGAAACCTATAATAGGTAGTATAAGAGAGACACCAATTAACGAAATAGCCTCATCTTCAAAGAGCTTAATATCTAGTAGAACTTAAGATAAATACACAAATAACTGTAATGAAAGACAATATGATCAATAACCCAGCCATAATACTGAAGGCTTATGAGGGTACAAAGTAGAGACCACCTATGGCTTTGCAGTAGTATCAAAATCTATAAATATTTGATGACTGAAGAAAATATTATATAATGAACAAACCAAGAACTTGATCCTTCTTTCAAACCTTGCAGATATCATCAATACCATTCATGTAAATGTGGAGATTTTAAGCTATCTATCTCTCATCAGGAAACTATTAAAAATGTTCCAGTAGCTCTGGATACTTCAGACCACCACTGTTTCAGCAGTACAGAGAAGGTAAATTTAAATTTCTACTTTATTTAAAAACCAAGCACTTTATCTTAAAAAAGCAACATAAACAATCTTTCCAATCATATATTCAGTACAAAAAGCTCTTCTTGAGCATGTCAATGAATGTGACATTTTGATATTGCTTCTATTTTGTATATTTCAAAACCTAACTGATCAGTTCTTCCATTTGATATATAATTGGATAGACAAGAGACATATAAATTGTTTAGAAAAGAAATATGTGCTTATAGATGGGATGTGTGTCTGTGTGTTTTACCAATGATTCGACGGTTAAAATAATCAGGCAACATTCGTTCACACACAGCAACCAGAAGCCAAAAAGCTTCTTCCTCTTTTGCATACAGAAGCAGCACGGAGGTTAAGATGTTCATTGCCTAAAAGTCACAGAAAGAAAATAAATACATACATACATACATACTATTTGGGTGATAATTACATTTTTAAAACATTTATTTATTTATTCATTTATATATATATATATATATATATATATATATATATATATATATATATAGAGAGAGAGAGAGAGAGAGAGAGAGAGAGAGAGAGGCAAAGACATGGGCAGAGGAAGAAGCAGTCTCTCCACAGAAGCCCAATGTGGGACCTGATTCCGGGACCTGAGCGAGCCAAAGGCAGCCGCCCAACCACTGAGCCACCCAGGCGTCCCTACATTTCTTCTTCAAACCCTTGTTTTCAGCAATAAAAACTATGAAAAGTAATCATAATGGAAATGTAAGAACTCTGAGCCAGTCCAAAGCAAAACAAGGTGAAGTCAGACTAACATTTGCTAATCAGTTACTTAGCAGTAAATTCAAAGAAACTGTAGTAATATGAATATAGAACAAAATAAGTAAAACCTCTATAATTTGAGACTAATTTTAATGAATAAAATATCTTATTACAAATCTTGGAAAAGACATAATTTTCAAAAACATTAAAACTGGAGAAACAAATTCTATCTGTATTTTCAACTACCTATAGGAGAACATCCCTCTAGATGTCAATCATCCTCAATTGTGTTCAAAACTAAACATCTTTCTTCTATTAAATAGGATTCTCTTTGCTATCCTAATTTTAATCATGCTAGAAACCCTTTATCTGCCACATACAAATTGTCTATATAGCCTAGAGTCTCTTATAAAATATCTTTAAATCTGCTTTATCTTCTCTATTCTACCCTTTCTCCTAATTTATCTTGCATACAAATGTCAGATCATTACTTTTATATAACATTTGGCCGCAGCACTTATATAATAAAGGCAATAAACCCTTAATGAATAGAATCTGGAAAGAATGGAAATGAGTGAAGAAAATTAAATCTCCTGTATCCTATCTACCCAGAGATCAGCACTGTTAACAAGTTGATGTATTTGTGTGTGTGTTTTCCTTTCTTTTTCCCCTTCTAAAATTCATACCAAACTGTTGATGTTTTTACTTAGCATCCCACTATACATTTCCAATGCCATTAAATAATTCTCCTAAAACAGTGTATTTAATGACTATGAAATAATCTAGTAAGTTGAATATACTATAAATTACTTGACCATTCTATTACTGTTGGACATTTAGTTTGGATCCAATTTTCCACTATTATATATAACACCGCAATGAACAACTTTGTATATAAATCTTCATCCAATTGCTTAACTCTTTTCTCAGGAAAGATATACAGCAATGAAAGTATTCAGTTAAAGAAAACTATTTTTATTTTTTAATTTGAAGACTTTATTCAATTATTTGAGGGAGAGAGAGAGGATGAGCAGGGGGAGGAGCAGAGGAGGAGAAACAAGCCAATTCCCTGATGACCACAGAACCAGAGGCAAGGCTTGATCCCAGGACCCTGAGATCATGACCCATGTTGAAGGCAGATGCCTAACCCATCTGAGCCATCCAGGCCCCCCAAAAATACTATTTTTAAAGGATATGATATTATTGCCAAATTGTATTCCAGAAAGATTGTACCAATTTATATTTCTGATCAATAGTGTTCGAATGCTTATTTCACTGCTTCTTTGCCTATACTAAATACTGAGAATTGTAATAATTCCAATTGTTTTTTATTTGATAGTGAGAATGGTATTTCATGGTTTTAATTTGAATTTCTTTAAGGCTGAACTTACTTTTTTAGGCTTTGTTAATCTATCTGTATTTTTGGTTCTATAACTAATCTTTTTATGTTCATTGCTCATTTTTATATTTAATGCTTTTCTTATAGATGAGGGTGACAAAACACGAGAGACACCTAACTCTGGGAAACGAACAAGAGGTAGTGGAAAGGGAGGTGGGCAGGGGGTTGGGGCGACTGGGTGGCGGGCACTGAGGGGGGCACTTGGCGGGATGAGCACTGGGTGTTATGCTATATGTTGGCAAACTGAACTCCAGTAAAAAAAGATTATTGTATTAAGTATGTAAATTATTTGCCAGATTTGGCACTGTATTTGACTTCAAGTTTAGTGTTTTTCTTAATTTAAATTCAATTTGTCAACATATAGTATATCATTAGTTTCAGATGTAGTTTTTAATGGTTCATCAGTTGCATATATACCCAGTGTTCATCACATCACATGCCTTCCTTAATTCCTGTCACCCGATTACCCCATCTCTCTACTCACCTCCCCTTCAGCAACCCTCAGTTTGTTTCCCAGAGTTAGAAGTCTCTCATGGTTTGCCTTCGTCTCTGATTTTTTTTCCACTCAGTTTCCCTTCCTTCCCTTATAATCCCTTGCACTACTTCTTATATTCCACATATGAGTGAAACCACATGATAATGTCTTTCTCCAACTGACTTATTTCACTTAACACAATACCCTCCAGTTCCATCCATATCGGTGTAAATGGTAGGTATTCATTCTTTCTGATGGCTAATATTCCATTGTATATATACACAACATCTTCTTTATCCATTCATCTGATGAAGGACATCTCAGCTCCTTCCACAGTTTGGCTATAGTGAACATTGCTGCTGTGAACATTGGGGTGCAGGTGTCCTGTCGTTTCACTACATCTGTATCTCTGGGGTAAAATACTCAGTAGTGCAATTGCTGGGTCATAGGGTAGTTCTATTTTTAGCCTCCATACTGTTTTTCAGAGTGGCTATTTAGGTTTTTTTTTTTTTTTTAAGATTAACTTATTTATTTGAGAGAGAAGGAGAGAATGTGCCCAACCATGGGAGGGGAGGTGGTGGCTGAGCAGAGGGAGAGTGATGGAGACAATCTTGAGCAGACTCCTTGCTGAGCATGGAGCCCGATGCGGGGCTGATCTCAGGATCCTAAAATCACAACCTGAGCTGAAACCAAGTCAGACACTCAATCGACTGAACCACCCAGGCGCCCCTCAACTTTAGTTTTTACTCCATCAATTTTCCTGCTCAAGAAGCCATAATGGGAGGAGGTGTCAGTGAAAATGGCAGAGTAAGTCCCTCTGAAAATGCTCTCTTCGATACAGGCAACAAGAACACTGGCAAGTATTGTTGGAATCATTTTTTCAGAATTCTAAAAATTAACCAAAATCTTAAAGCAATTCAGAAAGCATTTATTTAAAATGGCTGAATCTCAGTAAAAACAGCAAGCTCTTTGGGATTTTAAATTGCCAATACCCAGCCCCCCTCCTCAGCTTCAGAGTAGTCTTAAAAACCAACATTCTAGCAATCATGGTTAAAAACTCCTAGCAGCTACCTTAGGGAACCGACTGGGGGCTAGGTTATTTAAGAGCCCCATTTCCACATAATTATTATTTATTTAACCTGTCTGGTGGTTTCCACATAAAGACCCCACTCCCAAGTCTGTGATTGTTTGATCTAAAACAAGGTTAACCATAGGCAAAGAGCCTTTTCCCCAGAGTTTATGTTGAAAACAATTGGAGGCAGTTATTGAACACATGGCTTGCTAAGGCAGTGGATAACAGTTGGGTCAAACAATAGGCTAATAAAGGGTTAAAATGAAAAGGTGGGGAATGAGATATCCATAGGTGGCTTTTTAAAGCTCTGACATATTCCTGGTAATCTAGAAGGCCATATGAGTGATATGGCTTTATGCATATCCAGAGCTGTGTATATGCTCAAGAAGAAACAGAAAAGGCCCAAAGCTCGCACCTCTGGTTAAACTTGAAGTTCTACACAAGCAGAATGTGATGGAGAAGAGAAAAAAATAGGGAAAAATCAACAAACCAAAAGTTGGTTCTTTGAAAAGATGTTTTAAGAAATTAAAAAAAAAAAAAAGAAAAAGAAAAAAGAAAAAAACAGTGAAACACCTTTAGGTATTCTAACCAAAAAGATAAAAGCAGAGAGAAAGGACTGAAATTACTAAAATCAGGAAATAGTGAACATTACTACCAATCTTGACAGAAATAAAAATGATTATAAGGGAATGTGCTAACAAATTAGATAACTTAGATAAAATGGATAAAGTCCTAGAAAAACACAAACTACAGAGACTAATTTAAGAAGAAATAGAAAAATCTGAATAGACTTGAAACAAGTAGAGACTAAATTAATAATGAAATAATTTCCTGCACAGAATACTCTAGGAACAGATGGCTTCACTAGCAAATTCTATCAAACATTTAAAGAAGAGTTAAAATCAATCCATTATAAATTCTTCAAAAAATCAGGAAAGGAAGAAATACTACCCAGCTCATTCTATGAGGCCCTGATACCAAAACCAAAGGTATCTCAAGAAAACTATTTACTGAAATATTTTATGAATATAAATGTAAAAATTCTAAACAAAATACAAGCAAACTAAATCCAATAACACATAAAAAGGATTATACACCAAGACTCAGTGAGATTCATCTTGGAAATACAAGGTGGGTCAACATATGTGAAAATAAACCAATGTAATACAGGATATTAAAAAGGGAAAAAAATCACACGATTATCTCAATAGACAAAGAAAAATTGTTTGACAAAATCTAACACCCTTTCATGGTAAAAACACTCAGTAAGCTAGGAATATATGGGAACTTCCTCAACCTGATAGAGAATCTACTAAAAACCCACAGCTAACATCATACTTAATGATGAAAGACTAACTGCATCCCCCCATGATAAATAATAAGACAGGAATGTGCATTCTCACCAGCTCTCTTCAACACTGTACTGAAGGTTCTAGCCATGTCAATTAGTCAAGAAAAAGGAACAAAAGATATCCTGATCAGAATGGAAGAAGTAAAATATCACCATTCAGATTCTATGATTTTATATTTAGAAAATTCTAAGGAATCCACAAAAAAATCTACTAAAACTTAATAAGCTCAGGAAAATTACAGTATACAAGATCAATATATATATGAATCAATTTTATTTCTATATACTGGCAATGAAAATTCCAAAAATTAAATCAAGAAAATAATTCTATTTACGATATCAAAAAGAATAAAGTATTTAGAAATAAAATTAACAAAGGAAGTACAGGGCTTAGGAGGTGGAAACTATAAAATAACTTTGAATAAGATTTAAAAAGAACTACATAGGGGTGCCTGGGTGGCGCAATAGGTTAAACATCTGCCTTCGGCTTAGGTCATGATTCCAGGGTCCTGGGATCGAGCCCCACATCAGCTCCCTGATCAGTGGGGAGCCTGTTTCTCCCTCTCCCTCCCCTTCTGCTACTCCACCTGCTTGTATTCTCTATCTCTCTCTCTATCTCTCTCTCTCTCACTAGCTCCCTTGCTGGCTCTGTCAAACAAACAAGTAAACAAACAAACAAATAAATAAATTTTAAAAGACCTAAATAAATGGAAAAGAAAGATATCCTGTGCTCATGGATTAGAAGACTTAATATTGTTAATATACAGTATTCCCCAAGTTGACCAACAGATTCAATACAATGACTATCAAAATCCCAGCTGGCTTTTTGACCCCCAGAAATTAATAAGCTAATCCTAAAATTCATGTGGAAATGCAAGGGATCCAAAAGAGCCAAAACAATCTTGGAAAAGAATAAAATGAAAGGACTTACATTTCCTTATTTCAAAAGTTATTACCCAGCTGTAGCAAAAAAAAAAAAGTGATACTAGCATAAGAACAGAAATATAAATGAATGAAATAATAAATCAATGATGCAAGTCCAGAAACAAACCCTAATATTTATGGTCAACTGACTTTCAACAAGGGTGCCAGAGTGATTCAGTGAGTGAAAAGAATAGTTTTTTCAACAACTACTACTGGAACAACTGGCAAGCTACAAGTAAAGGAATGAAGCTGAACTCCCTCCATAAACCATAAACAAAAATTAACACAAAATAGCTCAGACACCTAAATTAAAGCATCAAAACTATAATTCTCTTAGAAGAAAATATAGGAGTAAATATTTTGAAGCTTGGATTAGGCAATAGCTTCTTAAATATGGCATCAAAAGCACACATGACAAAGAAAAAAAAAAGAGAGATTGGACTATATCATTAAAACTTAAAAAAACGGGGTAGCCCCGGTGGCACAGCAGTTTAGCTCTGCCTGCAGCCCAGGGTGTGATCCTGGAAACCCCAGATCGAGTTCCACGTCAGGCTCCCTGCATGGAGCCTGCTTCTTCCTCTGCTTCTATCTCTGTCTCTCATGAATAAAAAAATTGAAAAAAACTTTAAAAAAAACTTTAAAAAACTTAAAACTAAAACTTTGTGCTCTAAAGGACACCATTAAGAAAGTGAAAGGACAACATCCAGGGTAGGAGAAAATATTTGCAAATATATCTGATAAGGGATTGGTACCCAGAATATGTAAAGAACCATTAACACTTAACAATAACAAGATAAATAACGAACTTTACAAATGGGCTAACGATCTGAATAGCCATTTCTTCTAAGAATATATACAAATAGCCAATAAGCATATTAGGGAAATGCAAATCAAGACCACAATGAGCTACCACTTCACATTCACTAGGATGGCTATAATCAAGAAGAGAGACAATAGGAGGAGGGGCAAGATGGCGGAAGAGTAGGGTCCCCAAATCACCTGTCCCCAACAAATTACCTAGATAACCTTCAAATTATCCTGAAAATCTATGAATTCGGCGTGAGATTTATTTATTTTTTTTAATTTTTATTTATTTATGATAGTCACAGAGAGAGAGAGAGAGAGGCAGAGAGACACAGGCAGAGGGAGAAGCAGGCTCCATGCACCGGGAGCCTGACGTGGGATTCGATCCCGGGTCTCCAGGATCGCGCCCTGGGCCAAAGGCAAGCGCCAAACCACTGCGCCACCCAGGGATCCCCGGCCTGAGATTTAAAGAGAGACCAGGGATCCCTGGGTGGCGCAGCGGTTTAGCGCCTGCCTTTGGCCCAGGGCGCGATCCTGGAGACCCGGGATCGAATAGCACATCGGGCTCCTGGTGCTTCTCCCTCTGCCTGTGTCTCTGCCTCTCTCTCTCTCTGTGACTATCATAAATAAATAAAAATTAAAAAATAAATAAAAAATTAAAGAGAGACCAGCTGGAATGCTACAGTGAGAAGAGTTCACGCCTCTATCAAGGTAGGGAGACGGGGGTGGGGTGGGGGGGGAATAAAGAAACAAAAGGCATCCAAGGGGGAGGGGCCCGCGAGAAGCCAGGCTAAGGCTGGGGCGAGTACCCCCAGGACAGGAGAGCTCTTTCCCAGAGAAGCAGGAGCTGCACCAATCTTCCCGGGGAAAGGCGCCCGCAGGGATTTGTAGCAGGACCCCAGGAGGGCGAGGATGCCCTCAGGCCCCCTAGGACGCTAATAGACACCTGCGAGTGCACCAAGCTCCCTAAGGGGCTGTAGCACGCATGGATGGACCTGGAGAAGCTCAGAGGGGCTCGAGCAGAGGAAGAGGCTCCGTGTGGAGGGGGCTGCGCGGGTCCAGGGGAGCTCGGAGGGGCTCGCACGGCGGCTCAACAGAGAGGGGGCTGCCCGGCCGGGAGCGCGAATCCACCACCAAAGGCCCGGGAGCACTGGGCTCCGGGACACAGCCCAGGATCCGGCCTCCCCCCGCCACAGGCGGAGGCCGGGAGGGCCCATGACAGCAAGGACACTCCTGCCCCAAGCTGAGCAGATAGCGGCCCGCCCCGCAGCCTCCAGGCCCTGCGGACAGTGAGCTCTGTAGTTACTGCAGAAGCTGAATCCAGGACTCCAGAGCCGGCCCCGCCACTAAGGTTGTTCCTCCTGGGGCCTCACGGGGTAAACAACCCCCACTGAGCCCTGCACCAGGCAGGGGGCAGAGCAGCTCCCCCAAGTGCTAACACCTGAAAATCAGCACAACAGGCCCCTCCCCCAGAAGACCAGCTAGACAGACCAGTTCCAGGGGAAGTCAAGGGACTTAAAGTATACAGAATCAGAAGATACTCCCCCGTGTTTTGTTGTTGTTGTTGGGGTTTTTTTGTTTGTTTTGTTGTTTTTTTTTTTTTTTTTTTGCTTTTTGATTTGTTTCATTCCCCCACACTTTTTTTCCTTTCTTTTTCTTTTTCTTCTCTTTCTTTTTCCTTTTTTTCATCCTTTTTTTCTTTTTTCTTTTTCTCTTTTCTTTCCTTCTTTCTCTCCTCTCTTTTTCTCCTTTTCCCAATACAACTTGTTTTTGGCCACACTGCACTGAGCAAAATGACTAGAAGGAAAACCTCACGTCAAAAGAAAGAATCAGAAACAGTCCTCTCTCCCACAGAGTTACAAAATCTGGATTACAATTCAATGTCAGAAAGCCATTTCAGAAGCACTATTATACAGCTACTGGTGGCTCTAGAAGAAAGCATAAAGGACTCAAGAGACTTCATGACTGCAGAATTTAGAGCTAATCAGGCAGAAATTAAAAATCAATTGAATGAGATGCAATCCAAACTACAAGTCCTAACGACGAGGGTTAAGAAGGTGGAAGAACAAGTGAGTGACATAGAAGACAAGTTGATGGCAAAGACGGAAACTGAAGAAAAAGAGACAAACAAAAGACCATGAAGAGAGATTAAGGGAAATAAACGACAGCCTGAGGAAGAAAAACCTACGTTTAATTGGGGTTCCCGAGGGCACTGAAAGGGACAGAGGGCCAGAATATGTATTTAAACAAATCATAGCTGAAAACTTTCCTAATATGGGAAGGGAAACAGGCATCCAGATCCAGGAAATAGAGAGATCCCCCCCCTAAAATGAATGAAAACCATTCAACACCTCGACATTTAATAGTGAAGCTTGCAAATGCCAAAGATAAAGAGAAGATCCTTAAAGCAGCAAGAGACAAGAAATCCCTGACTTTACGGGGAGGAATATTAGGGTAACAGCAGACCTCTCCACAGAGACCTGGCAGGCCAGAAAGGGCTGGCAGGATATATTCAGGGTCCTAAATGAGAAGAACATGCAACCAAGAATACTTTATCCAGCAAGGCTCTCATTCAAAATGGAAGGAGAGATAAAGAGCTTCCAAGACAGGCAGGAACTGAAAGAATATGTGACCTCCAAACCAGCTCTGCAAGAAATTTTAAGGGGGACTCTTAAAATTCCCCTTTAAGAAGAAGTTCAGTGGAACAATCCACAAAAACAAGGACTGAATAGATATCATGATGACACTAAACTCATATCTCTCAATAGTAACTCTGAACGTGAATGGGCTTAATGACCCCATCAAAAGGCAGAGGGTTTCAGATTGGATAAAAAAGCAGGACCCATCTATTTGCTGTCTACAAGAGACTCATTTTAGACAGAAGGACACCTACAGCCTGAAAATAAGAGGTTGGAGAACCATTTACCATTTGAATGGTCCTCAAAAGAAAGCAGGGGTAGCGATCCTCATATCAGATAAACTAAAATTTACCCCAAAGACTGTAGTGAGACATGAAGAGGGACACTATCTCATACTTAAAGGATCTATCCGAAAAGAGGACTTAACAATCCTCAATATATATGCCCCGAATGTGGGAGCTGCCAAATATATCAATCAATTAATAACTAAAGTGAAGAAATACTTAGATAATAATACACTTATACTTGGTGACTTCAATCTAGCGCTTTCTACACTCAATAGGTTTTCTAAACACAATATCTCCGAAGAAACGAGAGCTTTAAATGATACACTGGACCAGATGGATTTCACAGATATCTACAGAACTTTACATCCAAACTCAACTGAATACACATTCTTCTCAAGTGCACATGGAACTTTCTCCAGAATAGACCACATACTGGGTCACAAATCGGGTCTGAACCGATACCAAAAGATTGGGATCGGCCCCTGCATATTCTCAGACCATAATGCCTTGAAATTAGAACTAAATCACAACAAGAAGTTTGGAAGGACCTCAAACACGTGGAGGTTAAGGACCATCCTGCTAAAAGATGAAAGGGTCAACCAGGAAATTAAGGAAGAATTAAAAAGTTTCATGGCAACTAATGAGAATGAAGATACAACCGTTCAAAATCTTTGGGATGCAGCAAAAGCAGTCCTCAGGGGGAAATACATCGCAATACAAGCATCCATTCAAAAACTGGAAAGAACTCAAATACAAAAGCTAACCTTACACATAAAGGGGCTAGAGAAAAAACAGCAAATAGAGCCTACACCCAGGAGAAGAAGAGAGTTTATAAAGATTCGAGCAGAACTCAACAAAATCGAGACCAGAAGAACTGTGGAACAGATCAACAGAACCAGGAGTTGGTTCTTTGAAAGAATTAATAAGATAGATAAACCATTAGCCAGCCTTATTAAAAAGAAGAGAGAGAAGACTCAAATTAAGAAAATCATGAATGAGAAAGGAGAGATCACTACCAAGACCAAGGAAATACAAACGATTTTAAAAACATATTATGAACAGCTATACGCCAATAAATTAGGCAATCTAGAAGAAATGGACGCACTCCTGGAAACCCACAAACTACCAAAACAGGAACAGGAAGAAATAGAAAACCTGAACAGGCCAATAACCAGGGAGGAAATTGAAGCAGTCATCAAAAACCTCCCAAGACACAAGAGTCCAGGGCCAGATGGCTTCCCAGGGGAATTCTATCAAACCTTTAAAGAAGAAACCATACCTATTCTACTAAAGCTGTTTGGAAAGATAGAAAGAGATGGAGTACTTCCAAAATCGTTCTAAGAGGCCAGCATCACCTTTATTCCAAAACCAGAACAAGACCCCACCAAAAAGTAGAATTACAGACCAATATCCCTGATGAACGCGGATGCAAAAATTCTCAACAAGATACTAGCCAATAGGATCCAATAACACATTAAGAAAATTATTCACCATGACCAAGTAGGATTTATCCCTGGGACACAAGGCTGGTTCAACACTCGTAAAACAATCATATCAGCAAGAGAAAAACCAAGAAACATATGATCCTCTCATTAGATGCAGAGAAAGCATTTGACAAAATAGAGCATCCATTCCTGATCAAAACTCTTCAGAGTGTAGGGATAGAGGGAACATTCCTCACCATCTTAAAAGCCATCTACGAAAAGTCCACAGCAAATATCATTCTCAATGGGGAAGCACTGGGAGACTTTCCCCTAAGATCAGGAACAAGACAGGGATGTCCACTCTCACCACTGCTATTCAACATAGTACTGGAAGTCCTCGCCTCAGCAATCAGACAACAAAAAGACATTAAAGGCATTCAAATTGGCAAAGAAGAAGTCAAACTCTCCCTCTTCGCCGATGACATGATACTCTACATAGAAAACCCAAAAGCCTCCACCCCAAGATTGCTAGAACTCATACAGCAATTTGGCAGCATGGCGCAGGATACAAAATCAATGCCCAGAAATCAGTGGCATTTCTATACACTAACAATGAGACTGAAGAAAGAGAAATGAAGGAGTCAATCCCATTTACAATTGCACCGAAAAGCATAAGATACCTAGGCATAAACCTAACCAAAGAGGTAAAGGATCTATACCCTAAAAACTATAGAACACTTCTGAAAGAAATTGAGGACTACACAAAGAGATGGAAAAATATTCCATGCTCATAGATTGGCAGAATTATTATTGTGAAAATGTCAATGTTACCCAGGGCAAGTTACATGTTTAATGCAATCCCTATCAAAATACCATGGACTTTCTTCAGAGAGTTAGAACACATTATTTTATGATTTGTGTGGAATCAGAAAAGACCCCGAATAGCCAGGGGAATTTTAAAAAAGAAAACCATAGCTGGGGGCATCACAATGCTAGTATTCAGGTTGTACTACAAAGCTGTGGTCAAGACAGTGTGGTACTGGCACAAAAACAGACACATAGATCAATGGAACAGAATAGAGAACCCAGAAGTGGACCCTCAACTTTATGGTCAACTAATATTCGATAAAGGAGGAAAGACTATCCATTGGAAGAACGACAGTCTCTTCAATAAATGGTGCTGGGAACATTGGACATCCACATGCAGAAGAATGAAACCAGACCACTCTCTTTCACCATACACAAAGATAAACTCAAAATGGAAGAAAGATCTAAATGTGAGACAAGATTCCATCAAAATCCTAGAGGAGAACACAGGCAACACCCTTTTTGAACTCAGCCACAGTAACTTCTTGCAAGATACATCGACGAAGGCAAAAGACACAAAAGCAAAAATGAACTATTGGGACTTCATCAAGATAAGAAGCTTTTGCACAGCAAAGGATACAGTCAACAAAACTAAAAGACAACCTACAGAATGGGAGAAGATATTTGCAAATGACGTATCAGATAAAGGGCTAGTTTCCAAGATATATAAAGAACTTAGTAAACTCAACACCAAAGAAACAAACAATCCAATCCTGAAATGGGCAAAAGACATGAACAGAAATCTCACAGAGGAAGACATAGACATGGCCAACATGCACATGAGAAAATGCTCCGCATCACTGGCCATCAGGGAAATGCAAATCAAAACCACAATGAGATACCCCCTCACACCAGTGAGAATGGGGAAAATTAACAAGGCAGGAAACCACAAATGTTGGAGAGGATGCGGAGAAAAGGGAACCCTCTTACACTGTTGGTGGGAATGTGAACTGGTTCAGCCACTCTGGACAACTGTGTGGAGGTTCCTCAAAGAGTTAAAAATAGACCCTCCCTACGACCCAGCAATTGCACTGTTGGGGATTTACCCCAAAGATACAGATGGAATAAAACGCCGGTACACCTGCACCCCGATGTTTATAGCAGCAATGTCCACAATAGCCAAACTGTGGAAGGAGCCTCGGTGTCCATCGAAAGATGAATGGATAAAGAAGATGTGGTCTATGTATACAATGGAATATTACTCAGCCATTAGAAATGACAAATACCCACCATTTGCTTCAATGTGGATGGAACTGGAGGGTATTATGCTGAGTAAAGTAAGTTAATCAGAGAAGGACAAACAGTGTATGTTCTCATTCATTTGGGGAATATAAATAATAGTGAAAGGGAATATAAGGGAAGGCAGAAGAAATGTGTGGGAAATATCAGAAACGGAGACAGAACATAAAGACTCCTAACTCTGGGAAATGAACTAGGGGTGGTGGAAGGGGAGGTGGGCGGGGGGTGGGGGTGAATGGGTGACGGGCACTGGGGGGGGCACTTGACTGGATTAGCACTGGGTGTTATTCTGTATGTTGGTAAATTGAACACCAATAAAAAATAAATTTATTAAAAAAAAAAAGAAGAGAGACAATGAAGTGTTATCAAGGTTGTGGAGTAATTGGAACCCTCAGTACATTGCTGGTGGGAAGGTAAAATGGTGCCATCTCTGAGAGGTAGTTTGGCAGTACCACAAAATGTTAAAAATAGAGTGACCATATAACTCAGCAATTCCACTTCTAGGTATATACCTAAAATAATAAAAAAACAATGTTTACACAAAAAGCTGTACAGGAACATCCATGGCAGCATTATTCATAATAGCCATAATGTTTAAACAATCCAAGAAGTCTATCAACCATTGAATAGATTAAGAAATGCGGTATGTCCATACAATGGAGTATTATTCAGCCTACAAATGTATGCTACAAAATTGATGAATTTAAGTGAAAGAAAGCAGACACAAAAGAACACATATTTATCATTCCATTTACATAAAATGTCTATGATAGGCAAATGCATAGAGGCAGAAAAGTCGATTATTGATTGCCTAGAGTTGGGGGTAGGGTGAATGGGAAGTAATTCTTGATGGATATGGGGCTTCTTTCAGGGGTGTTTTGGAATTAGGTTGTGATGGTGGTTGCATGACATTTATGAGTATGCTAAAAACAATAAAAGATAAAGTTTGTGTTATGTGAGTTGTATCTGTAGAGAGGTTAAAGGAAAGTAAAGGGAATAGAAAGGGAAGAAAGAAAAGGAGGAAAATAGATCAAATAAATGGAAGGGAGGGAGGGGGGAAAGAATGAAAAATAAAGCAAGCTAGTCAGCACTAATGAGTCAGTATGGCTCACATGGCTCCTTCATCAAAAGCAATAAACCTGCTTATCAAATTCAGACTTTTCCCAGGCTTGAATGATTCTCCATGATCTTGTCCCACACAAAGTTTAGTTACTTCTTGATTCCAACATGAACCTAGCCAGTCTGATCTCCATGGCAGGCTTAGTCTTACCTGAATGGTATTGCTCATATTGTTACCTTAACTCAGAATAAATTTCCTCTTGCCCTCCATGTTTCTAATTTTACTCTCATCTTTTAGTGAGTTTTATTTATCTATTGAGTGAGTGAGTGAGTGAGTGAGAGATTGTATGTATGTGAGTGGGGCAGAGACAGAGAGAGAATCTCAAGTAGACTCTGTGCTAAGTGTGGAGCCTGACCCCACAACCCTGAGGTCATGACCTGAGCTGAAACCAAGAGTCAGATGCCTACTGGACTGAGCCACCCAGTCAGTCTCTCATCTTTTAGAAGTCAAAAGCAAGTGCTACCTACTTTGAAGGTGCCTCTACACTACTACATATAGATAACATCACAGAATCTGTGAGTGTAAATTCTTTGAGGAAAGAAGCACTACCCTTCTTTTTTTTTTTTTTTTTTACCTCTCAGAGATCTTAAAATATGCTAAATACTTGTAATTTAGGTGATTGGTTCACTTAAATTGCTTTTTGAAAAAATTCTCTTGATAAGATTTAATTGATAAGATTGATACATAATCATTATGAGTGCTCAGTTCATTAAAAGGAATGTGTGGTTGAGACTACTAGCTATCCACCACAATCCTATCTCCCCTTCTTCGATAGTATCTGAACATATATATGCTCGGTCACATTATATTTTGCAGACTTCTTTGTAAATAGGTATGGCCATTAAACCAAGATCCTTACATAATATGGATGAAGTGATATATGCAGGTTTTAAGCCTAAAAGCCAATAAATTTTACCACAATTGTTTCTCCATGCTCTCTCCTGCTTCCTGTGAGGGGTAATGGCAATGAAAGAGCATGTTGGAAGCCATGTTTGAAGATGACGGGGCCTGCTGTTAGCCTAAATCCTTGAATAATCTCATGAAGGAGAGCTGCCTATAGACTTAAATACTTGCTCTTGCTCTTCTTTGTTTATATGTTTGAGGAAACTTCAACTGTGTTTAAGTTATTACCTGTTTGAGATTATTTGTGTTAGCAGTCTAACTTCCCTAATTAAAATAGTGTGCTCCTAAAGGATTTTTTCCAATGATTCCTCCACTACTTACAAAATAAAATTCAAACTCCTGACCTATCCTGATTTACCTTATTGATTTTTTTCTCTGTCTACTTCGTTTCATTCACCCTACATTTCCACTAAACAAAACACGGTTCTAAATATATTCCATGTTTACCTCCCTGTGTTTGGTTACATTGATCCCTTTACCCAGAACATTCTTTCATTCCATCTCCATACATCCAAAATTCAATTATCAAGACCTACAAATGCTAAACTCTTCCACGAGGCCTTCTCTGATTCCTCCAGATGAAAATAACTTATCCCTATTATAAATCCTAATAGAACTTTACATTTCTCTAATGATTTGTCCCACTTGTTTTTTATTTGACAATGAATATATGTTTTCATACTTACTCATCTGTATACCTTCAAGGGTAGGATCCTTATATGATTCATCTTTCTACAGTCTTAAGCACCTAGCACAGTATCTTTTACAGAGCATGAATTCAACAAATATTTGTTAAAAGAAAAATGAAGTAATGAAATATCAATTCTCTTAAGTATTCCTACTAGCATCCTACCTAGATTAAAAATACCCCCTATCAATCTCAGCCCAATCTCTGTCCTATTTATCACAATTTTAAAATTAATGGAGCTTTATTTAATACGGTGCTACCATATGGAATAGGCACACAGATAGGCTTATAATGAAATCATACCTGGCAGTATCCAATTTTGGGATTCTTATATGCATAAGCAGTGAGCACCCGCCTCAGAGAAGATATACCAGTGTCATTCTGAAAGGCTGGGTGTTCAGGCAGGGAGCGACACAAATCACGTTCAATTTCCTCAGTAGCCAAGTTGCAGGTCCCTAAGGACTGCTCAACCAATTCAGCATAATAGCCAGGATTAGCAGCCATGTCATTAACAGCACCTGTGCAGATGATTGCATTAAGATACAAAAGAAGAGGAATGTAATAAACCTACCACTTACATATACACATAAAGAATTGGATTAAATTTAGCTTTATACTCAAGTTCTATCCTAGTACAAACAAAAGGAAAGCCTTCACTAGAATCTATAACATCAGCATACCAATTTTATCTAATAGAATTTTCATGAACTGTTTCTTCCCCTTAAATTTTCTTTGACATTAGAGGTAGAGACCTTCAATTAGCCATATCTTGCCTAATAAACTATTTTGCTCAGACAATAGATGTGTGGATATACAGGTAAATACATGTAACTACCTATTCTCTTTGACTAATATGAACTCATGACGAATAAGACTTTGTTCTAGCCATCTAGCTATATGCACTAAGTAATTATTTTTACTTAGTGCATTAGCTTCTGGAAGGGGTATAGCTAATGTCTGTTAATAAAATGAATAAATGTAATACCTGAAAAAAGCATCCAGAGCTCTCCCCTTAAGGCCTCTGGAATCCCTCTTATAACCAGATCTCGAGTCTTTTTGGTCCGAAACATGCTAACACCACGCCCACATTCTGCAAATAGGATGTTCCATGACTGTTCCTTCATCTTTTCTTTCAACTGTAACAAAAAATCATAGCAAGTAAACATGGTGAGAAATTAACTTCTTTCAAATAACTTGAAAACTCTCTTCCCTGTGAGACAATACCTGCAGAAATCAAGAACACAGAAAGCCAAAATCAGTACTCACAGAGGGGCCAAACACTAGACCACTCATCACAAATCTTTCGAATCCATGTGAGCATAACAGCTTTAATTTACTATTTTAACTCTTACCTAAAATCATATAAAAATGGGAAGAGACTTACACTTAAGAGGTAAAGCTTTGACTCATCACTCTCCCCCAAACACCCAGATTTTAGGATTATTGGCAATCAATGCAAATAAAACCCAATGTTCAATTTTCATTGTTTATCTTAATTCTTGATAACAGCCCTTTTATTTTTTTATTTGTTTTTTCGATAACAGACCTTTTGTGTAATGGAATGAAACAAGTCACACAGTAGTACCTGCTGGAAAACCTGATTTAGAGCACCAAAAGAAGAGTTTTCAGTTGTGATACCTTCTAGTCTGCTCTAAGATTTTTTACTTTTGATCAACTGTTTCAATTGATAGATTTAAATATTTTGTTTTCCTACCATTTTGGAATTAAGAGTCTCCAAACTCTGAGGGTGAAATACTGTCATTAAGGCTTCAGTGTTCACAGTTTCACTGCACTCTCTCTGGCATGTCAAAGATCGTACCTCAGTATTATCAGATGGGTCTGTAGAATCAGAACTAATGGGAACCTGAAAAAGAAAAAATGTAATTGTCCCAAATGTCTGTTTAAAAATTTCTGCAAGAAATAGAAATGCTAATGTTTTATCTGTCATTTATAAACCGCCATCTATCTACTTAATAAATATAAAAGCAACATCTCAGAAAGACATTGTGTTTCTATCAAATTTAGAGATGTAGACAAATCAATGTCTGGAACAGCAAACTCAGGACTTCAGTGAACCCACTGCCCTATAAAAGCAACAAAATATTGGCAAAAGATTTTAAAAAGTACCAGTTCAGAACACTGGAAATTTACCAAAGGCACAGAATGAACTGAAAAGCATCCATACAACTGAAACTAATGAACCTCAGTAGGAACACCAGATTCTGTGAAGTTTTGACTTGAGGCTATTTCCATCATCCCTCCTCCCAACTCAGAGATATGGTAACCATGAAAGCCTGCATTAAGACAGCCATGGATCTTTTGGCACTTTATGAAAATCCCCATCCCCAGAACACAGTCAATACTTTGACCAAACAATAGCTCCCTAGAAAAATCTCCATTCTCAGGGTGTTGTTATCATTTGATTTGATTCAGAGCTCAGGTCCCAGAAAAAAAGCCCCATCCCCAGGGCATTACAGAAAGTCATAGCAATCTGCTGAAAACATCACAGCTGCCTAAGGCTATAATTTCAGTTTGGGGCAAACAAGAGCCTGGCTAAAAACCTAAAAGGAAGATCTGGATAACAAGATAAACACAGGGAACTTTGAAAGATTCTGACAGATTCTTGGGGATCTAGAAGTATATATGCATGTACAGGGGTATGAAACTCCCTGGGAAAGAAATGGGACAGTGGAAGGCCCCAGTCACTCAACTCTGGTGGACTTTGGAGGTAAGCAATGAACCCCTAAGGCTGATTTATAAGCTACCTGAAGTTTGAGGTATACCTTCACATAAAGATTTCCTGGTAAAAAGTAGAAAACTTAATAGTTAAAGGCATTCAAGGAACTCTTCTGACCCATCACTGGCTGACCACCAATTTATACTGACTCATGGGGGTAATCCAAGAAAGCCAGTTTAAAAATAAAAACAAGAACTATTTAAAAAGAAAAAGCAACCAATAGAAAATGGCTTTGAGAGGGTCCAGTTCCTGCATTTTATAAACTAAGAATGTAAAGTAGCTATTGTAAATATATTTAAAAAATGAAAGGAAATTAAATTTAAAAAAATAAAGGACCTAGTTAGAAAGTGGGCAAAAGATCTGAATAGAGAGACCTCATCAAAGAAGATATAAAGACAACAAATAATCATAAAAAATGCTCAGTATTACATCGTTAAGGAATTGTAAATTAAAAAAAAACAAACACTGAGATACTACTGGCTATTAAAATGGCTAAAATCCAAAACACTGATAATAACAAGTACTTGCTGCTGAGGATATAGAACAAGAACTCTGATTTATTGCTTGGCAGAAATGCAAAATAGCACAGCCACTTTAGAAGACAGTTTGGCAGTTTCTTACAAAGCAAAACATAGCCTTACTATAGGATTCAGGAATTGTGCTAATTATATACCCAAATAGTTGAAAATGTATGTCTACACAAAAATTTGCATGTGAATGTTTATAGCAGTTTTATTCAGAGTTGCTAAAAATTGAAAGCAAACAAGGTATCATGAGGTGAATGGATAAACACTATGGTATATCCAGATAATGAAATATTTTTCAGCAATAAAAAACGAACGGTCAATAAAACCTAAAGAAATAGAAAATTTGAACTTACTAATAACATGTAAGGACACTGAAAATGTAATCCAAAACCTCCCACCAGAGAAAAACCCTGGGCCAGATGGTTTCATGGGTGAATTCTACCAAACATTTAAAGAAGAATTAATGCCCTTCCCTTTCACATTCTTCCAAAAAATTAAAGGGGATGGGAACACTCCCAAACTAATTTTACAAGGCCAGTATGCCCCTGAAACTAAAGTCAAATAAGAACATTACAAGACATTACAAGTCCCAATCTCAATGAATATAGAAGCAAAAACTCTCAACAACATACTAGCAAATCAAATTCAAAAGCACATTACAAGGCTCATACACCATGATCAAGTGGGACTTATCCCTGAGAGGCAAAGATGGTTCAACATACATAAATCAATAAATGTGATAAACCACATGAATAAAGGATAAAAATCATCTGATCATACCCATAAATGCAGAAAAACCATTTGATGAAATTCAATGTCCTTTCATGATAAAAACTCTCAACAAAGTGGGTATAGAAGAAACATACCTCAATTTAAGAAAGGCCATATATGACAAGTCCACAGCTAACATCATATTCCATGGTAAAAAGCTGAAAGCTTTTTCTATGAGATCAGGAAAAAGATAAGGCTGCTAACTCTCACCACTCCCATTCAACAAAATACTGTAAGTCCTAGCTAGCGCCATCAGTCCACAAAAAGAAATAAAATGCATCCAAATAGGAAAGGAAGAAGTAAAATTCTGTTTGCTGGTAAAATGATTTTTTATACAGAAAACCCTGAAGACTACCAAAAAAACTACTAGAACTGATAAAGGAATTCCGTAAAGTTGCAGAACACAAAATCAATGTACAGAAATCTGCTTCATTTCTATGCGCTAACAATGAAGCAGCAGAAAGTGAAATTAAGAAAAACAAATCCCAGGACGCCTGGGTGGCTCAGTGGTTGAGTGTCTACCTTCGGCTCAGGGCGTGATCCTGGAGTCCCATGATTGAGTCCCACATTGGGCTCCCTGCATGGAGCCTGCTTGTCCCCCTGCCTATGTCTCTGCCTCTCTCTGTGTGTTTCTCATGAATAAATAAATAAAATCTTTAAAAAATCCCATTTATAATAGCAACAAAAACAAAAAAGTATCTAGGAATAAACTTAACCAAAGAGATGAAAGACCTGTACTCTGAAAACTATAAAACACTGATGAAAGAAATTCAAGATGACAGAAAGGAATGGAGACATTCCATGCTCATGGGTTGGAAGAACAAATATTGTTAAAAAAATGTCTTTATTACTCAAAGCAATTACTCATTTAATGCAATTCCTATCAAAATTCCAACAGCATTTTTCACAGAACTAGAGCAAACAATCCTAAAATCTGTGTGGAATCACAAAAGACTTCAAATTGCCAAAGCAATCTTGAAAAGGAAAAACAAAACTGGAGGTATCATAATTCTAGATTTCAAGTTACATTAAAAAGCAGTAGTAATTAAAACAGCATAATACTAGTATAGACACACAGATTGATGGAATAGGACAGAAAACCCAGAAATAAACCCACAATTACATAGTCAGTTAATCTTCAACAAAGGAGGAATAAATATCCAATGAGAAAAAGTCTCTTCAACAAATGGTGTTGGGAAAACTGGGCGGCCACATGTAAAAGAATGAAACTGGACCACTTTTTTATACCATACACAAAAATAAACTTAAAATTGACTAAAGATCAGATCTAAATGTGAGATCTGAAACCATAAAAAAATTGAACAGAGCACAGGCAATAGTATCTCTCACATCAGCTGTAGCAACATTTTTGTAGATATGTCTCCGAGGCAAGGGAAACAAAAGCAAAAATAGACTATTGGGACTGTATCAAAAGAAAAAGTTTCTGCACAGCGAAAGGAAACAAAACTAAAAGGTAACCTACCGAATGGCAGAAGATATCTGCAAATGACATATCTGACAAAGGGTTATAACCATATCCAAAATATGTAAAGAACTGAAACCCAATACCCACAAAACAAATAATCCAACTTAAAAATGGCCTCTAGAAGACATGAACAGACATTTCTCCAAAGAAGATACCCAAATAGCCAACAGACACATGAAAAGATGCTCAAAATCACTCATCATCAGGGAAATGCAAATCAAAACTACAATGGGATATCACCTCACACATGTCAGAATGGCTAACATCAACAACACAAGTGTTGGAGAGGATGTGCAGGAAAAGGAACCCTCTTGCATTGTTAGTGGGAATGCAAACTGGCACAGCCATTCTGGAAAACAGTACAGAAGTTCCTCAAAAAGTTAAAAATAGAACTACCCTACCATCCAGGAATCACACTATATGGTATTTACATAAAAAACACAAAAACACTAATTCAAATGGATATATGCACCCCTATGTTTATTGCAGCATTATTTACAATAGCCAATACAATACAATAGTGTGTGTGTGTGTGTGTGTGTGTGTACATGCACACACACAAGGGAATATTATTGTGGCACACACACATACACACACACATGCAATGGAATATTTTATATAGCCATAAAAAAGGAATGAAACCTTGATATTTGCAGCAACATGGATAGAGCTAGAGAGTATAATGTTAAGTGAAGTAAGTCAACCAGATAAAGACAAATACCATATGATCTCATTCATAATGTGGAATTTAAGATACAAAACAAATGAGCAAAGAACAAAAGAAGGAAGAGACAACCAAAGAAATAGACTCTCAGCAATAGAGAACAAAATGATGGTTATTAGAGGGGAGGTGGGTGGTAGATAGGGCAAATAGGGAATGGGGATAAATGAGTACATTTAAAAAAAAAGCATTTCCTAGCAAACCAGTATACTGACTTGTATTCTGTATATACTCTTACTAAAACCTCTAAAAGTGGATAAGAGAAACTAGAAAACCTTAGAACTCTGAATTACATTTGAAATGATGATAAACTCATTTTGAAACGAAATCCTTTCTTTACAACTGATCATACCCAACTACTAGAGGCACCGGAGAGATTTTGGGGAAAAATTCTGGTTCTTCAGGTTTAAGAGATACAGATAAATTGAAGGAGAAAGAAAGATAAGCAAAGATTAAATCTAACACAGAGAATGAATCTGAAATGGAATAAGCCAGGAAAAAAAGTGATATAAGCAAAAATATAGAAGCACTGGGAAAGAAACTACCAGGACTGATCAGGTTTTACCTGTGTCCTCAACATCAAGCTAAGGAATATCCTGGGTGCACACCTGAAGAGAATGAAAGATTATAAAGTTGGGGCATGAAAATTCTTGATGGTTAACATGAAGATGTTGGGTCTGGAACTGAGATATATATATATACTGTAATTACATGTTTTCATTGTGTTTTTCTTTTATCAAAGAAAAAGCTAGTCTTATCAATACTGCATTATAATTGACTTAGCATAAAATTTTTAGTCTACTCTGCAGAGGTAAAAGCCGCTATAATCCTATTCAAATAAAATAATATAGCCTGTAAAACCAATGTTGATTTTTTCTTTGAATTTTTAATTAAAATACAATAATTATAATATGATAAATTTTATCAATCTATTAAAAATGTGAGTTTCCCAGGCATTGAAAGTGAAAATTGTTTGAATTGAAACTACCTACATTTCGATAAAGGATATACAAAACATCAAAATCAGGCTCTTAACCACCCTTTGCCAAAAATATTTGCCTTTTCTAATATTTTACTAGTAAATAGCTTTGCCACTATTTTCCTTTGGGCTATAATATTTAAGTAAGGCTGAGCTCCTTGATATTAAATAAAAGATACCCAAACTGGTTTAAAATTGCTGTCTCTCTATAGAAGTCAGAGGAGAGTCCTTTTTTAAGGCCTTATTAAATTCTCAAATATAGTTTGAGTTATTAAAAGCTATGTTACATGAAAGCACAAGATGTGTATTATCTGAGATACTACAGATATAGTCAAGAAAGATCAAATGGTAATAGTTTTTAAATGTGACAATTGAATTTAAATTGGAAAAAAGTAAAATCAATAAATATGAGTTCCTAAAAAAGGATAAAGTTCTTAATTCTAACTTCTGCTTTATAATGTGACTTAGAGAATATAATTTCTTTGGTTCTGGTCTTTTTAAAAAAATAAATCTAAGCATGAATAGAAAAAGTGCTACGAGCTTTTGAAAGAACGGACCACAATGAAACACAAACTTTTTTAAAAGAATGATTTGATTGCTATATAATTACCTCTGTGCTAATATCATGACACTGAGTTGAAGCTGCTCCGCACTTGAGTCTGAGTTTTGCCACCAGTTGCTCAAAGTCTTTAACCTCACTGAAGCGAAAAGCTGTTTTTCCTTTGATGCTAATGATGACAGATTTGCTGGAATCATTTGTCTTATCTATAGCTACAACCTGGGGGGTAAAAACATACTATAAATGAATCACATTCTCCCTTGTTACTGACATTTTCAGGCAAAATATGTTTAGCTTAATCTTTTGTGGCTAAAGCTTTGGTCCATGGTATGACTTATTAAGGAACAGACTTTGGATGCTAGTTGCACCACTGACACAAACTCAGTGCAAGTTATTTCACTCCTCAAAAAAAAAAAAAAAAAGGTTTTATCAACACGTAGCCTTAAAAAATAACAATACAAATGTAAAAAATCAGTGCCACAATGCTGACAATTTATTTCTAACTTACATAAAAGCTATCAATTCTATTCTTTGACTATGCGTTTCAAATATAAAAGTCTAAGTTTTAGTATTCATAAATGAGCAATCATGCTCCATCTTGAGTCATCCTGAACCCTTATCTGGTTTGTAAATTTTTAATTTTTTTCTATTTTCACTTTTAATAAGAACTATAAGGCTCTTATCCAAGTACTTTTATCCTGAAGAATAATACTGAACTTAAAACATGATTATTGGGGCACCTGGGTGGCTCAGTCGGTTTAAGTGTTCAACTCATGATTTTGGCTCAGGTCATGATCTTGGGGTTGTGAAATCAAGCCCTGCATTGGGTTACATGCTGAGTGTGGAGCCTGCCTGGGATTCTCTCTCCTTCTCCTTCTTCCCTCTCCCCCACCCACTTGTGTGTGTGTTCTCTCTGTCAAAAAAAAAAAAAAAGATTCTTTAAAAGTTACAAAAAGGGTGGTACAAATAAAATTTTTGATAATTTACAGAATTAAATGATATTTTATTCTATGAGTGATAGCATTTTCAAACTAAAACTGATATGTAACCAAATGTATATTACCTCTCGTAATGGAATGATTACACTACATAGATTGCCATCGTGGCTAGCAAAGCAGACATAGTTTTCTGAGATGCACATTTTTCCATGAGTATTAAAGTGGCTGAATGGTACCCATAAGAAACATTCATGTACTTCTTTCAAGGTTTCTTCTTTGGGGAGCCTAAAAAAAGCACTGAACTGCTCACTGTGGGCTCGATTTTCCAGACCTCTGAAGAAAAGAACAAAGGGGGCTCAAATAATGACTTCTAAAGTGCACACATGCCTGTACTGATTAATCTAAATGTACTGTAAATCAGAAAGATTAAATACTACACGCTATGTTCTTAAACTATGCAATGGAAGATACACACTGATTCATAACAAATTCATTTTCCTTGTTCCCTTTTCCAATTTTGTTTTATTACTAGATTACAATGCACAGTTAGAGATAATGTAGGACTTTAAACCATCTGTTAAGGAGTGATTTACCAGAAGATTATTATTATATTATTATATGCTCATAATATGCAAATATGGCTAAACCAGTGCTGGTAAACAATTTTTATCTGTGGTTATCTGAAAATCAAGAGTCACCCAGTTCAAACAAAATAAAAATGCAACATAAAAAATGAACAGAAAAAATTAAAATTTACAGGATCAAAATTTAGACAAGAACAGTACATATAAGACAATATTAAAATTAAGTAAGACAAATATTTAAATGTATGTTTAGGGACGCCTGGGTGGCTCAGTGGTTAAACATCTGCTTCTGGCTCAGGGCATGATCCTGGGGTCCTGGGATCAAGTCTCGCTTCAGGCTCCCTGCAGGGAGCCTGCTTCTCCCTCTGCCTATGTCTCTGCCTCTCTGTGTGTCTCTCATGAATAAATAAATAAAATCTTTTACAAAAATAAAAAATAAATGTATGTTTAAAAAAATCCATACTAGAGGCAAAAAAAAAAAAAAAACAAAAAAACAAACCCAACACTGCTTGCACAGTACTGGGCACAGGATAGATGTCAACAAATAAAGATGACTTGTTAGCTGATATGTAAACATACGAATAAAAAACTGCTTAAAATAGTACAATTTTTCTAGAGGCAGTAAACACTTGTGTTAAGCAGCAATGCCATCTGGGGTAGTAAGTAAATTATGCAAGTTCTAACGCAAAGCCAACAAAGTTAAAACCAAATTCATCCTTCCAGTATATACTGTTTGAATACATGGCATTTCATCATGTCTCTCACACTAATTCTGAACAGAAAACCACATTAATTTTACCTCACTTAAATTATAATTTGCTGGGTTATTTTATTATTTTAAAAGATGAGTTTTAGGGATCCCTGGGTGGCTCAGCGGTTTAGAACCTGCCTTTGGCCCAGGGCGTGATCCTGGAGGCCCAGGATTGAGTCCCACGTCGGGCTCCCTGCATGGAGCCTGCTTCTCCCTCTGCCTGTCTCTGCCTCTCTCTCTCTCTCTCTCTCTGTCTCTGTCTCTCATGAGTAAATAAAATCTTTAAGAAAATAAAATGCAGATTTAAAAAAAAGATGAGTTTTATTTATATAAATGAAAAGATGTCCATGGTATATTATTTTAAGGCAGAAAAAAGCAGACTGCAGAATATGTGATGTTTAGTCCCAATCATGTCTTTTGCAAATACTTTTTAATTAATGCATTAAAAAGCCTGGAAGGATATACACTGAACTGAACTATTGTTAATGTGCTTCTCTACTCTTTAAATTATAGAAGTGATACATATTGGTAAAAACAATAAGCTGAAGCAAAAAAGATATTCAGTTTTAGAAAAAAGTAATTTGGAGACTGAGTCTAAATAAGCTATTGTTCTTTTCAACTTACTAGAAAAAAAAAAGATTTAGATGTATATGGTTTTCGGGATGCCTGGTGGCTCAGCAGTTAAGCATCTGCCTTTGGCTCGGGGCGTGATTCCAGAGTCCTGGGATTGAGTCCCACATCGGGCTTCCTGCATGGAGCCTGCTTTCTCCTTCTCCCTCTGCCTATGTATCTGCCTCTCTCTCTCTCTCTCTCTGTGTGTGTGTGTCTCTCATGAATAAATAAATAAAATAAAATCATATATATATGATTCAATAGGCTCTCTTAAAAATGCACAGAGACAAAAATGGATTTCCTGTATCATTTAAATACAGACTTGGTAATGAATAACTCACTGATAGATGGCCTTTCAGAGGATATTCTAAGAGAAATAAAATGGCTAAAACGTTTATGTTTATGGTGGCCAATCAAGGAAAAACCAAAACAAATGCTCAACTATATATAATATAAATAAATGAGTACCTAATCTTTATAGAGTTCTATCTGTAAATCATGCACCCCTAGACCTCTAAAAATTTCACCTTGCTGATCTATTTTCCAGAAAAGCAGGCCGACTCACTCAAAAAGAAATCTTTATGTATAAATTTTAGAAATAGAAATAGGCAAGTAGAACAACCATACCCAGTTAGGGCTATGTAGTAATCACACAACCCTCTAGGTCACTTGTTCTGGTCTACCCATAGGATTGCAATCTCAGTTTCCCATACAGTCTATACCCTCATGCTCCTTGCCAGAAGACGCATGCACTAGCTGTTTCTAGATCCTCTCTTCTCTCTCTCTCTTTTGGCATGCTCATTTCAGTCAATTGTTCTGAGTGTTCAGCAGTATGAAAGGGCTCTGGTCAGTTTCAGCAAACCAAATATAGTGGCAAACAGCTATCAGAGATACTTCTCATGGTGCCTGGGTGGCTCAGTCAATTAAGTGGCTGACGCCTGATTTTAGCTCAGGTCATAATCACAGGGTTGTAAATTCAAGCCCTGAGTTGGGCTCCATGCTCAGTATGGAGCCTGCTTGTCCCTCTCCCTGCCCCTCCACATCCCCACTTAAATACATAAATAAAATCTTTTAAAAAATTATGTTGTCTATAAATGTTTAAAAATAAACAATAATTTTATGCTATCATACCTGAAATTGTCTAGACTACTCACAGAGAAATTTAGACTAACCATGCATATAAAAATCTCTAAATTTCTAAAAGCACTCCAGGGCAAATCCTACTGGGATCTCAAAAAATAATTTTCAAACCTAACTTCTATTACTTCTTAGGATTAAAATTAATGGAAGGGATACATTTGTGAAATGCATACAAATAAACAAAAATACCCCACACATCAATGATTAATTCCAAAGAAAAATTATCATATAACATAGAACAGTTAATTTTTAATGATAATCAATGTTATCATTCTTTGGTAAAACAATACTTTAAAAAGTATTAAGCTCTGAATACCTCTTGGTGATTTGTAGAGGATCATCAAGGATTGGGTCATTAGCAAACGTTTCCTTATCAAAAAGTCTCTTTATGGCATAGTTTGCCAGCTGTTCCATAAGAAGATATGTTTCATTAATATGCAAAAACATTGAAAAGTAGTGATTCTCCCCTTGGGAACACACATGAATACTTTCTGTTAGTAAAACATTTGAAGTCTTTTCAAGTTTTGAGACTGCATCCCAGGAGATAATGAGTTTTACTGCAAATAAGAATTATAAGCAGATATGATTAAATTTCTCAATACTGATTAATGTTTATCAATCAGGTCTTTTGAAATAATAGCTAACCACTTCAAAATGGTGTGAACTAAAACATTTTAGACTTCAAGATCAGTTAAAGCTTTGAAGCATGACCATGAACATACAATTGGTGATTCTAAGAACAGATATAATTTTAAAGAATTTTTAAAAAATATTCAGATTTTATATTTAAATATGCTACTTTACAGAGTTGCATAATCACTGATATAAAAGCTGTATGTGTGTTATGAACATTACTGTTTGATTCTTCTTTATAACTTTGGGCCATTAGGTATTAGGGCTACTATGTTTATATTCTATCTCTAAAACAAAGATTAAAACATGAATTGTAGAAAGTCAATAGTTTAGAACAAAACAAAAAAAGGAGTTATATGCCAGGTCACCATCATTTAATATTCATTCACTTTCCACAATATGCAAGGCATTCTGTATATACTTTCAATGGCTCCTATGTTAAGGATTCTTTTTCTAGATGAAGTGAACTTTTTAATGTATAGTTTAATTACTCTTAATATCAATCCTATTGCTTTATATACAACCTAACAACACCACATAGTTGATAGGTCAGTCGGCATGTTCAAAATCATGGTAAGCAACAAAAACCACTTACTTTCTGATCCCAACAAAAAAGAATAGAAGCTCAGAAAATTGGTGCTAAGATAGAGCCAACCCTGACAAGGAACCCGTCCTTTCCAGTAACTGCATGAGTAATAGGTCACTAACTTCTCCTGCTCTGGTAAACCAAAACATTTTCCAAATTTCAAAAGTGCTTCTCGAAATTTCTCAGGATCATCTTCTTTTGCAAAAGAATGTCTTCCCTCTTCAGCAATCAATCCCTAAAGGAGACAAAATATTTTTTAAAAACGAATTACTTCCTACCAATAAAAACACATTTTATATATTTAAACAGTTCACTGAATACAATCGTATATATCTACACAGGTACATATACCTATATATGCGTGTACATAAGTGCTTCTCTTAGGACAGAGGTGAGCAAATTTTCTTTAATTTTATAATTAGGCTTTTTCTAATGCCTCACAAGGAGCTAACACAAATATAGGTGCTAAATATTTTTTTGATTGAGCAAAGGATTCATCCAA
The DNA here is from genome assembly GCF_048418805.1 of Vulpes vulpes. Taxonomy (NCBI): domain Eukaryota; kingdom Metazoa; phylum Chordata; class Mammalia; order Carnivora; family Canidae; genus Vulpes; species Vulpes vulpes. The sequence continues at coordinate 77,149,030 of NC_132796.1, read as the reverse complement.
ATTCTAAGCTTAAGAAATACTGAAATGAAAATATCCCTAAGAGCACTTATAAGGGGACCAGAAACTAATCATTGACTTTACAGTTTTCTTTAGCACTGATTCTGACATTCATATGTGTACTTATGTCAATATTGAAAGGTGTCAGGAAAACAATGACCTTCCCACATGGCTTGTGATCCTAAAATAATATGGTCAAAGATTTTAATATCCCAGCTACAAAATACATTCCCATCACTTACTCTTATTTTTCCTTGTACAAAATGAGTAATATCTTCATTTGAATCAAACACAGATAAGGTCTTCGTGATATTTTGTTCCAACCAATCCCAATGTTTGGTAATTTCTTCTCTGTTGGCTCCTAATTGAAAATGAAAAAGAATAAAAGTTTCAAGGGAAAGTCCACAACAAAACTGCTCTTGATATTTACAAGCTTAGTTCAAAAAGAAATAAAATTATATTTGCTCATTTTCAGAAATGATGATCATAAAGGAATAAAGATATTAATTACATTTATTCTCTATTTCAATCTCTATATATGGAGACAAATACTATTTTTCACCTCAAATGAGAGACTAAAATATTTAATGAAAGGAGAAAAAATAAATAAAACTCATGAGAAAAGATACAAAATTCTGAAAACAAGATGCCAGTAACTGGTGCCTACAGCAACCAATATTTTTAAAGAGAATATACAGAGTGCCAGGACATAAATATAGAATTTAATCCATGGTCTTCAAATAATACAGTCAATACTATCCCTATAATCTATGTGACTGCAAACAACATGCACATGACAATACTATGTCAACGTCAACATGTTACTGAAGTCACAATACCAAGTATAATAACTTTAATTAATCACAAATAAAAGCCATGGGAAAATTTTAAGCCTTTATTTTGGTCCTTCAGGTATAAGGAAGTTTTATTAGTAGGTAATTATTATAGCTCTGCATCATGTTAATTTGGGGGAATAAGTAACACAATAATCCTCCCTCTTTAAAGTGGAATGGACATTTTTCCCTACCTAACTTCTACCAACCAGATTTAGAGTTGAGGTTACAAATGTCTCAAAATGTCAGCAGGTATAATGTCTTCCTCATTTAGTTTAAATGGCATTCAATTTAAGAGAGCCAAGAGAAAACACCAGCAACACTAAAGAAAATATATAGGGAAATGCAAAAGACAAGCCACATATCTTTAAAAGTTCATGGTATGCTGTATGTTCACACATATAAACTATCCAGGAATTTACATGGGTTTTTTTTTTAAGTGTATCTACTTGGGAAGAGAGGGGGAGATGAAAGAATGAGAAAAAGGAAGTCTTTCAATATTAAAAAGGTCAGAAATTTGGGATTTTAATTTAGACCAACATTATAATAGCATCATAAAAGAAATAAACTGTCATTTTTTAAAATTTTGAGTTGTTTTATTAGAAAGGATATCCTAATTCATTTTCTATGTACAAGGTATATTTATGTGAAAGCATCTCAACTATCTCAGCATGAATGAATACATAGCATTACCAGTAAGACATCTCTTCTTAGGATATAATGCCTTTTGTGAGAAAGTAGGTGTGTAACTAAAAATGTTTCAATTTTTTAGGCTTATACTTTCTTGGGGGACAATCTTTAGTTTTGGGCTTAATTCTCCTGAGTTATTACAGATGAAATGAAGTATCTCATGAGGAGGTTCTCATCTTCTCAGCAGTTGGGTAAGCTGAAGAAAGGAATCATATAGCAGTAGTGCTGACCAAAATTTGCTCAAAATTTGCTGGAACACATGCTTTACATCCCTCACACTAATGGATTTTTTTTAAAAAAACTGTAATAATCTGTAATCCTTCTTATCTAAACAATTAGATTATCTTGTCTCTCAATGTAGAGTTACATGTTTAACTCTTTTCTAAATCAAAACTGAGGGGATCCCTGGGTGGCGCAGCGGTTTGGCGCCTGCCTTTGGCCCAGGGCGCGATCCTGGAGACCCGGGATCGAGTCCCACATCGGGCTCCTGGTGCATGGAGCCTGCTTCTCCCTCTGCCTGTGTCTCTGCCTCTCTCTCTCTCTCTTTGACTATCATAAATAAATAAAAATTAAAAAAAAATTTTAAATCAAAACTGAGGAGAATAAATGTAAATGTTCAATTTCTTGGGCAGCCCCGGTGGCCCAGTAGTTTAGCACCACCTTCAGCCCAGGGTGTGATCCTGGAGACCTGGGATTGAGTGGCCCAGTAGTTTAGCGCCACCTTCAGCCCAGGGTGTGATCCTGGAGACCTGGGATTGAGTCCGACGTCAGGCTCCCTGCATGGAGCCAGCTTCTCCCTCTGCCTGTGTTTCTGCCTCTCTCTCTCTCTCTCTCTCTCTGTGTGTCATGAATAAATAAATAAAATCTTAAAAAATTCAATTTCTTAGTATCTTTATTTGTTTGATTATACGTTTTATTTTTTATTTTTGATTATACGTTTTAAAAATCATACTCACCACATGCAATTGACAGGTAAACTTGAGAATCTGGTGTCTGGTGTAGGATGCGAAATGGAGCAACTTTAGCAGTAGAGTCTAAGACTGAATCAAGAGTCCCAACCAGAAGCCCTATTGTAATAAAGAGACCGGTGAAATAAAGATTTTACAAAACATAAAACCAGTATCATTTCATCTGAAAAAAAAAAAAAAAACAATGGATTAACCTTTTTTAAAATTTCCAGCCCAAAGTTTCCTTATAAAGATTTTCTTAAGCAAAAAATCTATTCAGGATGAAAGGATTACTGTGATCCAATATGAGTAGTGCTTGAGAATATTATCTTTCAATAAAAAGTAAGTCAGGTTCAATCATCTGAATCTCACTATATATTTACAGCACTTATATATATCCTTTACTAAGGTTGTACATATAGCACTAAGAATGTAGATTCTGGTACCAGAGATTTCCTGAGTTTGAATACTGATTCTGTCACTTGTGCCAAACTGAACCAGTTGTATTTACCTTTTTTTTTTCATCCTCATTTGTACAATAAGGTTAAAATAGAACCTACCACAAAGGGTTGTTGTAAAGACAAAATGAGCTATGCTTACACACAAATATTAGAACAATGCTTAGCACGTAGTGTAACACTCAATGTTAACGAATGCTATTATTATATAAGAAAATCTTGGATATTTAAATAAGATAAAACCCTGATTAACAAAAATGTAAAAAAAAAAAAAACCAAAAACAAAAACAAAAAAAATGTATAGGAAGGGGATTTTCTTTTTAACAATTCTTAATGCCTCAATTTGGAATTCAAGGCTTTGGATCAATTAGTTCCAATGTAATTATCTGATTATACTTCCTACTCCTTCCTAGAACAAAGTTTGCTGCTTTAAAATCAATTACTTTCTCGGGGGCACCTGGGTGGCTCAGTGGTTGAGCACCTGCCTTTGGCTCAGGTCATGATCCCAGGGCCTTGGGATAGAGGTCCACCATCAGACTCCCCACAGGGAGTCTGCTTCTCCCTTTGCCTATGTCTCTGCCTCTCTCTCTCTCTGTGTCTCTCATGAATAAATGAATAAAATCTTTTTTAAAAACCCACAATTATTCTCTGTTAGAGTCTTTGCTAAGCAATTCCTTTTTTTACCTGTATATCCTAATGCAAGGCTCCCAGCTCAGTCCAGCTAATCTAAATTCTACATTTTCTTTAAGACCCACTTCCCATATAGAACCTTTACTGGCAACATCAAGCAATAATGCCTTCTCTTTTCCCTGATTACTTGAAACACTTACAGTCTATGCAATACAACCTAGCATTTTGATTATTAGGCTAGTTGTTTATTTTGTTTTTTTTTTATTTTTTAGGCTAGTTATTATAGCTACTTTCTAAATGCTTCATGTATATGAATCTAGTCTCCTTACCTAAATTATTGGTTCTCTGAGAACAATTCATGTTCTCTACTCCTGGGTTTGTATCACCCCTAACTTTCAACATATTGCTGGGTACAACAGGAGCAAAATTTCAATGGGATGACTGAAATATATAAAACTACCTTCCTTTTCTGGAAGCTTTGATTGGTTGAGTGTTGGTGTTGTTTTATGAGGCATTTCTCTTTAGTTTAGCATACAGATTTCTGAGAAAATATTTAAATCGATTACAAAATAGGCTTCTTTCCCTACTTAAAAGGAGTTAAGATTACAAGCAAGCTTTGAAAGAGAATATAGGTAGATTAGCGAATTTGTGGTAGGTAGTTATGAGCATCAAGGGAGGTAAATCAGAAAGTAAGGGGGTAGAATAAAGATATAAAGAGAAATTTTGTTTGGCTGAGAGGGTAAGAGAGTCAATGTAAGAATCAATAAAAAGTAAAAACAGGGGTCACAAATGCACATTAACATTAATTAACAATCTGACAGAGGGTTTCCATAGTGGGGATAAAGTATCAAGAAAGATTTTGGAAATGGCAACATGTACAGATTACAGAGAAAAAAGTCATCTGATATGAAAAAAGTTCTGGTAAGAATGGAAGAATTTAAGAAATAGAAATAAGAAAATCTAGACAAATATTATGAAAGAGGAGGCGTTGGGGAAGAGAATGGGAATGAGGAGAGACAGACGAAGTGATAATATTTCAACTAATAATGACAAAATTCCTGAAGGATCTGGAGATAAAGAAAAAAAATAATTCTATCACTTTTAGCATGAAAAAAAAAGACTGTGAGAAATTAGATTTGGCTAAGAGTTTAAGGATAAAGAAAGAAAAGTAGGAGCTAAACAATGCAGATAGCCTCTTCAAAGCAATGTGGTTGAAATTATTCAGGAAATGGAAACAAGGATAATGTTCTCAGTTTGAAGACCAGGAAGTGAAACTATTCAGAAGAAAGATAAAAGAGTAGAAGTAAAAGAACCAAAAGAGGTAACTCTCTTCAGGTTGAAAAACAAAAAATCATGTGTATGAATGCCTGTGTATATAAATATCATATGACATCTAGACAAAATTGTCAAAATAAAGGAATTATAACTTTAAATAAAAACATTTATGAAACAGTTCTAACTGCTAGATTTGCCTTCCAAGAATTTAAATTCTAAAATTTTCAAACAATTATTTTCAAATTTGTAGGGAAAATCATTTATTTTACCTTTATTACATTTTAAATAAAACTAGCTCAAATTTTACTTCCTTATTTACATATACTAGAAAAAGTAGTATTAGAACAGGAGAAAGAACAAAATGAAAAAAAAAGTCTTGCTCAGCTGAAAAATCATGGTGGGATGTGAGGAGGCAGAAAAGAAAGGGGAGACCACAGGTAATCATTCCTGAGTAACATAATAATCATTAGTCCCTTGATAGAAAGTTGTGAGACTGGGGACAAAGCAGTCAAAGTCACTGGTAAGAAAGGTCATTTTTTTTTTTGGTAGCAGCAACAGCAGCAGTAGAAATGTCCACAAGATTATAAGTGTCTTATACTATGAATAGCTCAGTTTTTGTAAGTACATTAAATCAGTCAGTTAGTATAAAACTACAACAAATAATCTGCAAGCTAGCACTAGAATACATTTCCAGTCACTTGGGGAACTCTTGAAGCTCTTTAAGCTATAATCATCATTGAGCCCTTGCAAGTCAATCAGGAATTAATATGCCAACGTCTGGGTTGTAAAAGTACAAGAAAACAATTAGATAACTTTGGGTTGCTTTTCTATGTTTATACACAGAGGTTTATTATCTGATAGCCTGAACATCCAAGGTCATCAATCATCCTTACACATGGGAATTTCTAGAGCTACAGTAAATTGGGAAGAGAGCAGACACTGTCAGCTATATGACAGAACACGCGATTTAAAAACTGAAGTTCAGGGTAGCCTGGGTGGCTAAACGGTTTATCACCGCCTTCAGCCCAGGGCATGATCCTGGAGACCAGGGATCGAGTCCCACATCGGGCTTCCTGCATGAAGCCTGCTTCTCCCTCTGCCTGTGTCTCTGCCTCTCTCTCTCTCTCTCTCTCTCTCTCTCTCTGTGTGTCTCTCATGAATAAATAAAATATTTTTTTAAAAAATAAAATAAAATAAAACTTCACTTCTTTATATTGGATTAAGGCAAGAAAAAAAAACAAGACCATCTAGACTGGAGTTAAAAGAACAGTAGAGACAGAAAACAACAAAGGTTTAACTCTCAAGTCTCTTTAATTCTCCATCTCTGGTTTTTCTATTCTACAGATTAGGGCATTCCTTTTTAAGAACCTTTTCTAGTTGCTAAGGGTATTATACCTTGAGTCTCATATTTTCCAACCACAAATAAATGAATCTGTAACACCTGCTGTGTCCCCAATGACTGCCATCTTTTGCTTTTGCTCTATCACATTATTTGTCCTGCTTAGAATGTCCTTCTCATTTATCTCTACCAAATCACATCCCAGATATTATTAGTTCTCATATTTGGCTGATATAATTAAAGAAAATAAAACTGCTTTTTGACAAGATGCTTCTCAGATGTCATGCTGGAATTCTGCCACCAGAATACCACCTCTTGTTATTAATCACTGCTTTTAAGAATCTTTGTATCATTTAACAGGACATCTGATAAGCCTACTTTACACCAGAGCTGGCCTTGGAAAATTGTTTTGGGGGCTTCAAATACTCCTCATTCATGACTGTAAGTTACTCAAATCAGGCTGATATTATTATTACTGACTACCCCAGTAATTATTTATTTGCTTGCTTACTTGTTTATTATCTGTCTGTCCCACTAGATTATGAACTCGGGGGGGGGGGGGTAGGATCTATTCCTGTTTTATGCACTACTGTATACCCAACACCCAGGACAGTACCTAATTACCACCCCACTTCTCTGTTTCTCTTCATAACAAAATTCCTAGAAAGAATTATAAATATTCACTCTGCCTCCAAATACCTGCTTAGCTTCATATCCTCTAGTCCGTCTGGTCTCTGCTCATAGGTAACCTTAAAGTAGCCTTCCCAGACCAAATTTATCTAAAACACCAACCTCTTCCCCTCTCTATAATTACATCTTACTTTATTTTCCTTCATATAGCCATGTATTACGTATTTATTTGCCTCTCTCAACTAGAATGTTAGCCCCATGAGAATAAGGATTTTGTTTTGCTCACTTGCTATTATCTCCAGTACCTAAAAGAGTGGTTTTTAAAAAGCACTTGGTTAAGTATGTGTTAAATGAATGTTATCCTCTTCAACCACATACAGGATTTACTCTTATCTTTGTACTTATATAACAGGAGCAAAAGGTGGAAGACTGCAGATTTACTAACGTAAAGGTAATATAAAATCCAAGTCATAGCTGTACTCCAACAGGGTAAGGTAACCATTATGGTGTCATTTCTTTTATTAATTTTTTCCTTACCTTACATCCATAGTCCTTCCACAACTGCAACTATCCAGGAGAAGCAAGAGTTTTCATCAGCTGAATCATTTCTACATCAAGTATCATGTTTTGAAAAAATATAACTAATGTGACTCAAGTTATATATATTCTTCAATACCATTCAGTAAGACAAGTGATGCTTTTATCTGTAGAAGTGCAGTTGGAGAACTTCCAGGTTTTGGGCACTCAGATCAAAATGAAATACTGCTGTGATATTATATTCTAATACTTACATATCATTTTGGTTATAAATCTTTTTTTTAAAATTTTTATTTATTTATGATAGTCACAGAGAGATAGAGAGAGGGGCAGAGACACAGGCAGAGGGAGAAGCAGGCTCCATGCACCGGGAGCCCGACGTGGGATTCGATCCCGGGTCTCCAGGATCGCGCCCTGGGCCAAAGGCAGGCGCCAAACCGCTGCGCCATAAATCTTTTTTTTAAGATTTTATTTACTTATGATAGACAGAGAGAGGCAGAGTCACAGGCAGAGGGAGAGGCAGGCTCCATGCTGGGAGCCCGATGCGGGACTCGATCCCGGGACTATAGGATCGCGCCCTGGGCCAAAGGCAGGCGCTAAATTGCTGAGCCACCCAGGAATCCCCCGGTTATAAATCTTAAATGCATAATAACTATCATACCAAAGTTACTGAATAACTATCAGTTTTACTTTTGTAGGGGAATCACTGCAGATTGGACATATTCAATATTACTATTTCAAATCACTTTCTATATATAACATGGGAAATGCAATTACTAGGGAAAATGGTATGAATATTCATGTTCCTTTGGCTCTATAGAAAATGGTACTCTGAAAAAAAAAAGAAAATGGTACTGTTAATAGATAAATGAGTATCAGATGTTTATAAAGTTGCTCAAAACTCATTTGAATCTCAGAACAATGCCATGAGGCAAGGAAGATAGGTTTTGCTCCCATTTTACAGACGAGGAAACAAAACCTTTATAAAACAATTACAGCTGAATAGAAACATAAAAATATTAAAGAATCACAGAAGACAAAGGTAGTACGGTTAATGAGTGGAATCAATGAATTCAATGGTGTACTTATATATTTGTGGATGTTCGCTTGCAGTTGACTTATTAAAAAAAGAATTCCATAGAGGAACCCCTGGGGAGGGCAAATTATACTGTGCTCTGTTCCCTCCCTAAAACATTTTGATCCATATGAAATCAAGTAAAAAGTTACTTTTAAAGATTTCTTTGAATGAGAAAGGTCAGCCTTGCAGGAGGTTCTGAAAAATAAGTTAGTCAATGTCATCACCTTTTAGTCTTTTTTTTTTCATGAAAATGAAATCAACTCAATAGCAAATATTAGTTTCCTACTTACATTATAAATTTCCAATATCTTAGCCAAAAAAACTCTCTTTGTATACAATACATATCATTACTATTACTTTAACTTAACTCTTGAGGATTGAAGATTCATGATCCTAAGGTAAAGCTGAGTAGTGCTTTCTTGTCTAGGCCTAAGGAAAGAAACACCCTAGCAACAAGCAAGGGAGGGGAAAGGAAGAGAGCAGTGTTAGCAACAGGTATCTAAAAAATCTCCTGAGTCTTATAGGTAAGCAGTCAATAATCCTTCCACTACTACCAAGAAAAAGTGGTGACAGTGATCATCTTTCACGTCTTAAAACCACCAATGAAGCTGTCCTTTATCACTCAAAACAACACAGAGACTTAGAGGTTAAGACGTTAAGTGAAATAACTCAGTCAGATAAAGACAAATACCATATAATTTCACTCATGTGGAATGTAAGAAACAAATGAATAAATCAACACAGAGATAAACAAACAAAACACAAACTCTTTAAATACACAGAATTAGTGAATCCCAGAGGGGAGGTGGGTTGGTGGATGTATGAAACAAATAAAGGGGATTAAGAGTACACTTATTGTGATGAGAAATGACTAATCTACATAATTGTTGAATCACTATATTATATAACTAAAACTAATATAACACTGTGTAATTATACTGGAATTAAATACATTTTTATTTTTTCATTTGTTTTCATTGAACTTCGATTTTCCAACATATATCCCATCAACTTCCCTTCTCAGTGCCCATCACCCATTTACCATAAAGCCCCTACCCACCTCTCAGAGTTAGGAGCCTCTCATGGTTTGTCTCCCTAATTTTTCCCACTCAGTTCCCCTCCTTTCCCTTATAATCTCCTTCACAATTTCTTATACTCCCCATATGAGTAAAACCATGTGATGATTGTCCTTCTCCAACTGACTTACTTCACTCAGCATAATACCCTCCAGTTTCATCCACGTCAAGGCAAATGGTATTTGTCCTTTCTGATGGCTGAGTAATATTCCATTGTTATATATATATATATATATATATATATATATATATATATATATACATACACACACACACACACATCTTCTTTATCCATTCATCTGTCAAAGGACATCATGGCTCCTTCCACAGATTGGCTACTGTGGATATTGTTGCTATGAACATTGGGGTGCAGGAGTCCCGGCATTTCACTGCATCTGTATCTTTGGGGTAAAACCCAGCAGTGCAATTGCAGAGTCACAGGGTAGCTCTATTTTTATCTCTTTGAGGAACCTCTACACAATTTTTCAGAGTGGCTGCACCAGTCTGCATTCCCACCAACAGTGCCAGATGGTTCCCCCTTCTCCACATCCTCTCCAACATTTGTTGTTTCCTGTCTTGTTAATTTTTGCCATTCTCACTGCTGTAAGGTGGTATCTCATTGTGGTTTTGATTTGTAGTTCCCTGATGGCCAGTGATGCAGAGCATTTTCTCATGTGCTTGTTAGCCATGTGTTATGTCTTCTTTACTGAAGTTTCTGTTCATTTCTTCTGTCCATTTCATGACTGGATTTCTTGTTTCTCGGGTGCTGAGTTTAACAAGTTCTTTATAGATCTTAAATACTAGCCCTTCATCTGATATGTCATTTGGAAATATCTTCTCCCATTCTATAGGTTGTATTTTAGTTTTGTTCACTGTTTCTTTTGCTGTGCAGAAGCTTTTTATCCTGATTAAGTCCCAATAGTTCATTTTTGCTTTTGTTTCCTTTGCCTTCATACATGTACCTTGCAAGAAGTTACAGTGGCCAAGTTCAAAATGGGTATTGCCTGTGTTCTCCTCTAGGATTTTGATGGATTCTTGTCTCACATTTAGATCTTCCCACCATTTTGAGTTTATCTTTGTGTATGGTGTAAGAGAATGGTCTAGTTGCATTTTTCTGCACGTGGCTGTCCAATTTTCTCAACACCATTTATCGAGGAGACTTTTTTCCAGTGGATAGTCTTTCCTGCTTTGTCGAGTATTAGTTGACCATAGAGTTGAGGGCCCATTTCTGGGTTCTGTATTCTGTTCCATTGATCTAGGTGTCTGTTTTTGTGCCATACTATCTTGATGATAACAGGTTTTTTTAAAAGTACATTTCTACTTGTTTTATTTTTTAATTTTATATATATTATATATTTTAAATTTTTATTATATATACTTTTTAATTATATAAATATAATTTAATTAAGAGAGAGAGGCAGAGACACAGACAGAGGGAGAAGCAGGCTCCATGCAGGGAGCCTGACGTGGGACTCAATCCTGGGTCTCCAGGATAATGCCCTGGACTGAAGGCGGTGCTAAACCGCTGAGCCACCCGGGCTGCCTGATTATCACAGTTTTGTAATACAGCTTGAAATCTGGTAACGTGATGCCCTGGAATTGGTTTTCTTTTTCAATATTCCTCTGGGTATTCGGGGTGTTTTCTGATTCCATACAAATCTTAAGATTATTCGTTCTAACTCTGTGGAGAAAGTCCATGGTATTCTGGTAGGGATTGCACTGAATGTGTAGCAAATTGCCCTGGGTAGCATAGACATTATCACAATATTAATTCTTCCAATCTATGAGCATGGAATATTTTTCCATCTCTTTGTGTCTTCCTCAATTTCTTTCAGAAGTGTTCTATAGTTTTTAGGGTATAGATCCTTTACCTCTTTGGTTAGGTTTATGCCTAGGTATCTTATGCTTTTGGGTGCAATTGTAAATGGGATTGACTCCTTCATTTCTCTATCTTCAGTCTCATTGTTAGTGTATAGAAGTGTCACTGATTTCTGGGCATTGATTTTGTATCCTGCCACACCGCTGAGTTGCTGTATGAGTTGTAGCAATGTTGGGGTGAAGTCTTTTGGGTTTTCTATATACAGCATCATGTCATCTGCGAAGAGGGAGAGTTTGACTTCTTCTTTGCCAATTTGAATGCCTTTTACTTCTTTTTGTTGTCTGATTGCTGAGGCAAAGACTTCTAGTACTATGTTGAATAGCAGTGGTGAGAGTAGATATCCCTGTTGTGTTCTTGATCTTAGGGGAGACTGTATTTCCCCCTTCTCTATTGAGAAGGATATTCACTGTGGGCTTTTCATAAATGGCTTTTAAGATATTGAGGAATTTTCCCCCTATCCCTACACTTTGAGGAGTTTTAATCAGGAATGGATGCTATATTTTGTCAAATGCTTTCTCTGCATCTATTGAGAGGATCATAGGGTTCTTGTTTCTCCTCTTGTTGATGTGCTCTATCACGTTGAATGTTTTATGAATGTTAAACCAGCCTTGCATCCTGGGGATAGATCCCACTTGGTCATGGTGAATAATCTTCTTAATGTACTGTTGGATCCTATTGGCTAGTATCTTGTTGAGAATGTTTGCATCTGTGTTCATCAGGATATTGGTATATACTTCTCCTTTTGGTGGGGTATTTGTCTGCTTTCTTTAAATGCTTTTTAAAACCATTTCTTCCTTAAATGCTTAATATAATTCCCTTGGGAAGCCATTTGACCCTAGACTTTTGTGTCTTGGGAGGTTTTTGATGACTGCTTCAATTTCCTCGCTGGTTATTGGCCGCTTCAGATTTTCTATTTCTTCCTGTTTCAGTTTTGGTAATTTGTGGTTTTCCAGAAATGCAACCATTTCTTCTAGACTGCCTAATTTGTTGGCAATTAGCTGCTCATAATACGTCTTTAAAATTGTTTGTATTTCCTTGGTATTGGTTGTGATCTTGCTCTTTTTAAAAAAAAAAGATTTTATTTACTTATGAGAGAGAGGGAGACAGGGAGAGAGAGAGAGAGAGAGAGAGAGAGAGAGAGAGAGAGAGAGGCAGAGACATAGGCAGAGAGAGAAGCAGGCTCCATGCAGGAAGCCCAATCAGCCCTGGGACTTGATCCCAGGACTCCAGGATCATGCCCTGGGCCAAAGGCAGGCACTAAACTGCTGAGCCACCCAGGGATCCCCAATCTTGCTCTTGCATTTGTGATTTTATTCATTTGAGTCTTTTCTCTTTTCTTTTTAATAAGGATGTCTAGGGGCTTCTCTATCTTACTAATTCTTTCAAAGAACCAGCTCCTGGTTATGTTGATCTGTTCTACAGTTCTTCTGGTCTCTATTTCATTGAGTTCTGCTCGAATCTTTTTCTCTCTCTTCTTCTGCTTGGTGTAGGGTTTTTTTTTAATTTTTTTTATTGGAGTTCAATTTGCCAACATATAGCGTAACACTCAGTGCTCATCCCGCCCAAGTGCCCCCCTCAGTGCCCATCACCCAGTTACCCCAACCCCCCCACTTACTTCCCCTTCCACTACCCCTTGTGCATTTCCCAGAGTTACATGTCTCTCATGTTTTATCACCCTCACTGTTATTTTCACTCATTTTTATCTCCTTTCCCTTTATTCCCTTTCACAAATTTTTATATTGCCCAAATGAATGAGACCATATAATGTTTGTCCTTTTCCAATTGACTTATTTCATTCAGCATAATACCCTCCAGGTCCCTCCACGTTGGTGTAGGTTTTACTTGCGGTTCTTTCTCTTTCTCTTCCTTTAGGTGTGAGGTTAACTTGTGTATTTGAGTTTTTTCCAATTTTTTGAGGGAGGCTTGTATTGCAATGTATTTCCCTCTTAGGACTGCTTTTGCTGCATCCCAAAGGTTTTGAAGGGTTGTATATTCATTTTCATTAGTTTCCATGAATCTTTTTAATTCTCTAACTTCCTGGTTGACCCATTCATCTTTTAGTAAGATGCTCTTTAACCTCCATGTGTCTGAGCTTCTTCCAAATTTCTTCTTGTGATTGGGTTCTAGTTTCAAGGCACCGTGGTCTGAAAATATGAAGGGGACAATCCCAATCATTTGGTATCGGTTCAGACCTGATTTGTGACCCAGTATGTGGTCTATTCTGGAGAAAGTTCCATGTCCACTTGAGAAGAATGTGTATTCAGTTGCGTTTGGATGCACAGTTCTGTGTATATCTGTGAAATCTATTTGGTCCAGTGTATCATTCAAGGCGCTTGTTTCTTTGGTGATGCTCTGCTTAGAAGATCTGTTATTTGCAGAAAATGCCATGCTAAAGTCTCCTACTATTAGTGTATTATTATCTAAGTATGTCTTTACTTTGGTTATTAATTGACTGATATACTTGGCAGCTCCCACATTAGGGGCATAAATATTCATAACTGTTAGGTCTTCTTGTTCAATAGACCCTTTAAGTATGATATAGTATCCCTCTTCATCTCTTACTACAGTCTTTGGGATAAACTTTAATTTATCTGATATGAGGATGGCTACCCAGCTTTCTTTTGAGGACCATTTGAATGGTAAATGGTTCTCCACTTCTTCATTTTCAGGCTGGAGGTGTTCTAGGGTCTAAAATGAGTCTCTTGTAGACAGCATACAGATGGGTCTTGCTTTTATTCCAGTCTGATACCCTGCGTCTTTTGAGGGATCATTTAGCCCATTCACATTCAGAGTAACTATTGAAAGATATGAATTTAGTGTCATCATATTACCTATTCATCCCCTGTTTTGTAGATTGTTTCTTTGGGCTTCCTCTTTCTTTTACAGGGTCTCCCTTAATATTTATTGCAGAGTGGTTTGTTGGTCATATATTCTTTCAGTTTCTGCCTATCCTGGGAGCTCTTTATCTCTCCTATTCTGAATGAGAGCCTTGCTGGATAAAGTATTTTCGCTGCATGTTCTGCTCATTTAGTACTCTGTATAGGGACTCCTGGGTGGCTCAATGGTTAGGCATCTGCCTTCGGCACAGGGCATGATCCTGGAGTCCCAGGATCGAGTCCCACATCAGGCTCCCTGCACGGAGCCTGCTTCTCCCTCTGCCTGTGTCTCTGCCTCTCTCTCTGTGTGTCTCTCATGAATAAATAATTTAAAAAAAAAAGTACTCTGTATATATCCAGCCAGCCCTTTCTGGCCTGCTAGGTCTCTGTGGAGAGGACTGCTGTTAATCTGGAATTTCTCCCCATAATTTAAGAATTTCTTGTTTCGCACTACTTTAAGAATTTTCTCTTTATCTTTGAAATTTGCAAGTTTCACTATTAAATGTCGAGGTATTGAACGGTTTTTACTGATCTTGGGTGGGGGGGGGGTCCTATCTCTTGGATCTGAATGCCTGTTTCCTTCCCCAGGTTAGGGAAGTTCTCAGCTATGATTTGTTCAAATATACTTTGTGGTCCTCTCTCTCCCTCAGCCACTTCTGAAATCCCAATTATATGTATATTCTTCCTTCTCAAGCTATCATTTATTTCCCTACGACTTTCTTCATGGGCTCTTGTTTATCTCTTTTTTCCTCAGCTTCCTTCCTTACCATCAACTTGTCTTCTATGTCACTCACTCTCTCTTCCACCTCCTTAACCCTAGCAGTTAGGACATTCACTTTGGATTGCATCTCATTTAATCTTTTTTTAATTTAATCTATTTTTAATTTCGCCCTGATTAGATCTCAATTCTGCAGTAACAAAGTCTCTAGAGTCCTTTATGCTTTTTTCCCAGAGCCACCAGTAGTTTTATAATTGTACTTCTGAATTGATTTTCTGACATCGTATTGAAATCCAAATTCTGTAACTCTGTGGCAGAAAGTAGTTTCAGGTTCTTTCTTTTATGGTGAATTATTCCTTCTAGTCATTTTGTCTAGTGCAGAGTGGCTGTTTGAGTGGGCTGAGTCAAAAATATCAACCATGACCTAAGTAAAACACACCCTAGATAATTTTGAAAAGGTCAGAGACCAGAAAATAAAAGAAAAAGAGAACAGAATAAAATAAAACAAAAGGACCATTAAAGTGAAAAATAAATTTTAAAACAAAGTAGTAAAAATAAAAAGCCAAAAACAAAGAAGAAAAAAGAAAAAGAAAAAAAAGGTAAAGAAAAGAGGAAAAAGAAAAATTAAGGGGGGGGATGGTGGTGGTGAAGAAGTAGTAGTGTAGGGAGAATGTAGTCTACCTGAGGGGTCCTAGATGTTGATTCTCTTGGTTCTGAGTGTGTACTGTTCTGTATGTTAGAAGATGCTCAATCCCAAATTTATATAAGCCAACAATACTTATTGAAAGCCCCAACATTGACCACCAAAACATAAACAAGATAAGATGGTGCAGAATGGCAAGGAAGAGAGAATATAATCCTACAGAATGAACCTACAGGGTGTTCCCCTTGTCTCCGGGTGTCTGTTGGTCTGTTTTAGAAGGTGCTAACTTCCACCATTGTAAAACAAAACGAGGCAGAAAAAACAAAAAACAAAAACCCTTACCTCATGTATCTATCAAAATTAAACTGAGTATGTTGAAGGGAATCCAGAAGTGAAAAACATATCTAAGACATGTAATTGTAGAAATATGAAAATCAAAAAGGAAAATACTTAAAAATGAAGAGCTGGTAAAATATTGTAGTTAAAGTGGGAAAAGAAAAAAATATTGGAAATTTTTAGTCTGATATAAAAACAACGAGGGGGATCCCTGGGTGGCGCAGCGGTTTGGCACCTGCCTTTGGCCCGGGACGCGATCCTGGAGACCCGGGATCGAATCCCACATCAGGCTCCCGGTGCATGGAGCCTGCTTCTCCCTCCGCCTGTGTCTCTGCCTCTCTCTCTCTCTCTCTGTGACTATCATAAATAAATAAAAATTAAAAATAAATAAAATAAAATAAAATAAAATAAAATAAAATAAAATAAAATAAAATAAAATAAAATAAAAACGAGGGATCCCTGGGTGGCGCAGCGGTTTGGCGCCTGCCTTTGGCCCAGGGCGCGATCCTGGAGACCCGGGATCGAATCCCACGTCAGGCTCCCGGTGCCTGGAGCCTGCTTCTCCCTCTGCCTATGTCTCTGCCTCTCTCTCTCTGTATGACTATCATAAATAAATAATAAAAAAAATTAAAAAAAAAAAAACAAGCTCCAGCTTGGTCCTGGAGCTTTCCCATACTACTTGTTCAGTAAACCTGCTCTTCCCTTTTTCTTCCAGCTGGTCTTCTGAGGGAGGTCCTGCTGTGCTGATTATCAGGTGTGTGCACCTGGGGGAGATGCCCCGCCTCCTGCCGGGTGCCAGGCTCAGTGGGACTTGTTTATCCTGTGAGGCCTTTGTTCACTAGTGTCCCTGCCTCTCCCAGGCACAAGGTGAAACAAAGAGGAAAAACAATGGTGGTGGCCAGATTCCCAGGTCTGGAGTCGAGCTCCCTTTGAGTAACTAATTATAGTCTCCCAGTTGGCACTGGCCTAGATGCTCCTGGGGTCCGGCAGGGGTGTGCTCATCTGCACCGCTTGGGGGCGCCCCATGGCAGGAGAGTCCTCGCTGTCCTGTGCCCTCCCCGCCTCCACCTGTGGGGGGCGGGGAAACACAGGATGGCTGGCTTTGTCCACTTGGGCGCCCTGGGATCTGGCGCCCTGTGCCACTGGACCCGCGCTCCCAGGGACTGCCTCTCCTGAAGGGAACAGGGCACAGCCACCTCCATCCAGAGCCAGCCCGCCTAACCAACTGGCTTCTCCCAAATGCCCCAGACGGCTGCAGCGCTCCAGGCCTTTACTGATATCAGACTGCAGTTTGCGGTGAGCTTTCTGCCGGGCGCCCCTCCTCTTATAGTGATTCAGGGAACCTTGAGGCTTCACTGCCCCTCCTGCGATTCTGCCTAATTTCCCTGCTAAACACTTTTCTGTCAGGGAAAACTGGAGTGGATTTTTAAAGTTCCTGCTTCTCCAGGGCTGGGCTTTCCTACCCCTGAGTCTTTCACCGCTCCACTTTAGCCTGGCTACTTGGGCTTCTCCTCCCCCACTTTATTGGTTTTATTTTTTTTCTTCCTACTCAGAAGTGAAAACTTTTCTCTCTGTAGCATTCCAGGTGTTCTCTCTTTAAATCTCAGGTCAAATTTGTAGGTGTTCAGGATGTTTTGAAAGTTATCTAGGTAAGTTAGTGGGCCCAGGTGAGTTGTGGGCCCCTACTTTTCCACCCTCTTGCCCCTCCCTCTTAAATACATTTTTAAGAAAGAGATCTTTATTTTTATTTTATTTTTTATTTTTTGTGGTTTCAAGTTTTTATTTAAATTTCAGTTAGTTAACATACGGTGTAATATTAGTTCCATGTTGTAGAATTCAGTGATTCATTACTTACATACAACACTCAGTGCTTATCAGAAGTGCCCTTCGTAATACCCATCACCTATTTAGTCCACCCCCCAGCCCACCTCCTCTCCAGCAATCTTTAGTTTGTTCTCTATGATTAAGAGTCTGTGTCTTGGTTTGCCTCTCTTCTTTTTCCCTATGTTCATCTGTTTTGTTTCTTAAATCTCACATATAATTGAAATCATATGGGGGCAGCCAAGGTGGCTCAGCGGTTTAGGACTGCCTTCAGCACAGGGCTAAAGACCCAGGATCGAGTCCCACACTGGGCTCCCTGCATGGAGCCTGCTTCTCCGTCTGCCTGTGTCTCTGCCTCTCTCTCTCTCTCTCTCTCTCTCTCTCTCTCTGTCTCTCATGAATAAATAAAATATTTTTTTAAAAAAGAAATCATATGGTATTTGTCTTTCTCATACTTTACTTTTTTTGCCTATCATAATACTCTCTAGCTCATCCACATCACTGCAGTGGTAAGATTTCATTCTTTTTTATGGCTGAGTAATATTGCATCAGGGTACAAAAATACTGAATCAAAGGGGCACATGCTCTCTGATTTTAATAGTAGCATTATCAACAATAGCCAAATTATAAAAAGTGCTCAAATGATCATCAACTGATGAATGGATAAAGAAGTTGTTGTATGTGTGTATGTATGTGTATAGAAACATGCACACACACTCATATATATGTAAAATGCAATATTACTTTTGTAGCTATTAGTGCAATGGATGGATCATAGCTTAGTTCTATTTTTTAACTTTTTTAGGAACCTCCATACTGTTTTCCACAGTAGCTCCCCCAGTTTGCATTCCCACCAATAGCACAAAAGGGCTGCCCTTTCTCCACATCCTCATCAACATCTATCACTTTCTACATTGTTAACTTTAGCCATCTTTAAAGTACACTTGACCCTTGAATAACGTGGGTTTGAACTGTGCAGGCCACTTATATGTGGATTTTGCCCCATATAGTTCATTACTATAAATGTATTTATTCCTATGATTTCTTTAACACTCACTTTTCTCTAGCCTAACTTTGGTGTAAGAATACCATATATAACACATACACAAAATGTATGCTAATCGACTGTTTATGTTATTGGTAAAGCTTCCTGTCAATGGGAGGGTATAAGTACTTAAATTTGGGGGGAGTAAAAATTTATGTGTGGATTTGTGACTGCACATGGAAGGGTGGGAGGTCTGGCATACCTAACTTCCATGTTGTTCAAGAGTTAACTGTAATTTTTTACTTGATTTCACATGGATCAAAATGTTCCAGGGAGTAAAGGAGGGAAGTACAGACTATGATTTGTCTTCCTTAGGGTTGCCCTATGGGATTTTCTCATTAATAAGTCAAAATGATATTTATTATTTTACAGTGTGGGTGTGGGTGGGGATTTGATATTTCCTTACCTAAAATGTAATGTCATGGCCACCATCCAGGCACTTCGGTCCCAATAATAAGGTACTTGGGAGGCCAAAAATTTTATCAGTTTGTTCCTTTGTGAACATGAAGTGCAGGCATATTTTGCTAAGAAAAAAATTAGAACATTTTCAGAGTTAGGCTCCTTGAATTGGGAGTGGGGAAAAAAGAAAGAAAGCCCTATATTTTTGAGGGATGGTCATTAAGAAATTCTTTAAAAGGCTACCTTACTGTTTATCATATGTTTAATTATGATGAGTTGTTTACATGGTGATTTGTTAAGTTTATATAAATATCATAAAATATTTTGAAATGGAAAGCTCATTTAAACTGTTAATATAAAAAAGTTAATATGTTCTAGTTTTTACATATAATTTAATTTCAAAGTAATGGTGCCAAAATGAAAGAGGAGATAAGAAAACAGAATGCCTAAAACTTCTCTATTTTAACAAATTTTACCTTTTAGTCTTGTTCTAAAATCCCAAAACATGATCTATTGAGGGAGATTATCAGTCTAACACACATGAACCTGCTTATACTTTTCAGATATGGAATATTCAAGCATAAAATAGTTTCAACAAATTATCTAAATTAAAGCTTCCTTATTGCCAGGTCTTCCTACATCCCATACACTAGAATGTAGCTCCATAATTTCACTCATGTAGTAGCTCCAATCTATGAAGCAGAACAAACTGTTGATTTGTGCTTAATTAAGCCAAATATGCATAAATTATTTTCAATTACATAAAGCCAGGTGCTAAATTTAGATGCCACAGAAAAGTCATTACCGTTATCAGCCAGGAGGATCAAGGGATAATGTAAGGTAACTGCAAAAACCCAGAAGAGTGAATTACTTCTCTAAATGAAAGGAAATTACTTTATCTATGAAATAACATTTATGTATAACAAAAATTTTCACAAGATATCCTACTCTGCTCTGAACCAGGACAATTAAGTAAAATAATTAGGCAAATGATAAGTAAGCTACCAGATATCCACTAGATGTGTTTCAGAAATTTAGAAAAGGACCTCAGAATTCTAACTTACAAATTAGTCTCCTGTTACAACCACCCAATGGTTCTCTGTTGCCCCAATTCCATTATTAGGAAGAAAAAAGTGTCAACTAACTTCAAGTCCACTGCTCAAGTCATTACATTGCTGGTGGTTATTGCCAATTATTACATGACAAAGAAATAAAATCTTAAAGAAATTACAACTATTTACATTTCTAAGATGGTTATTATCTCTTCTTCATTAAACAAAATGCATAAAGGAATCTTTTAAAGGGGTAGCACATAACACTGGATTTCAGCGAACAAAATGGACCAAGGCAAGCTTATGCTGGCACCCAGTCAAACTCCTGTGAGAGCTAATCCAAATGTGGATTTGTGGTAAAGCATAGCAAAGCTGTTGGCTTCACAATTTTAAGTAATAATACAGTAATTGAGCAGTTATGAAAATCAGCACACACTTTCCCTCTGGACCAAATAGAACCAAATAAACCTTAAAAAACACCTCTGCTCCTTTCTGATCACTTTGCTTAATTTACATGTAATACAGTGGCAGCATTCATGTGGAAATTTCAAGCATTTTGAAAATACCACAGGTAAAAAAACCATGCAGACATACACAATCAACCACAATATGGGGCTATGGCTATTCTCAACATACATGTGTGGTAGAAATCTTGGTGTATTTCTGCAGACCAACCTCTTATTGTAGAGATATGGGTTTGAAGAGTACATGGGAGTGGATGGAATAGAGAAACTGGTGCAATTTGGTCCATGTTTTAAGAAAATATGTCAAATGAGAAACTAAAAACAGAAAACAAGGAATGATTAAAAGAAATTCGCAACAAGTAAAAAAACTATTTCATACTACATTATACTGATTTGATTCTCAATCTGATTTACCTATTATTTTTCAGGAACACAGTTGTACAAAGTGATATATAATTCTTTGGTAATGAGGACAAGAGCGCCATAAAAATTCTGGCCAAGTAAAATGTAGAACCAGATTACTAGCTGTAACACAGGACTGTAAGATCTATTTTAAATACTCTATCCTGTTCTTGATGGACTAAAGAGGGCAAATTATGTCACTGGGTATTTATGAACATTGCTTCTCAAATTTTGTCTGGAAAATATATGCATCTGTTAAATAGAAAGTCTCCTCTGCAAATAACACTTGTAATTTTTAAAGATCAGAAAATGATATATTGTGAAGTCTAATGAGGCAATTTTTGTTGCCATATTTTCAAGAGGGCCTTTTTCCAAACTGGATGAGACGAACAGGTCTTGCAAAATTAAAAAACAAAAAAGTCCTGTAGAACCTCAGATTTCTCTCCACCCTGGGGGTGGCTTGAAAAAAAGGAAAGAACAGCACACATTTATCACCATCTTAACAACACACACTGATTTGGCACCTATTATCTTTCATTTTATCCTCTCAAATCTGTGAGGTAGACACCATTTCACAGAGGATGAAAAGCCATGCCCTCTCCTCCATGAATCCTTACACAACCTTTCAGTTATTCGGTTCTAATTATAATTTGCTTGATTTACTAGTTACTGGTTATAAATATAATTTGCCTGGTTTACTGGTTACTTCCCCTAACCTGAACGTCTTCCCCTTATCCAGATTATGAGCCATTAATTCAAAGGAGGGGAAGTGAATCTTAACTGTCTTTGTACACTAGCATTCCATGTGGCACACAGCAGGCGTTTATGGTTGAATAAATTAAAGACTTGTCGAATGCCATTCAACAGAGCTGGGAAGGGGACTAAAACGCAGATTTTCGTACTCTTCCCTCCTCCCGCTACATCACGCTGCCTAAATGAAGTCTGGCCCACCACTTCGAGGCCACCATATCAAATTGCAAATTGTCACGAAAAAGATCTCAGCGTTCCCCTGTGTCCAAAAGTTTGAATGCCCCCGCCCAAAATGGGAGGTCTCAAAACCAAATTCTCTGGAGGCTGTACACACTAGACCAAGGGACGGTTCTGGATTTACAAATCAAATCACTGAAGGCAGAATGGATTAGGCGGCAAGAGTTAAACTTGCAATTGTTTCACTGGCGTGCTTACAAGCATGGCTTTGAAAGAAAAGGGCAGCGTCAAACACTCGAGAGGGAAACGAATTACGACGGTTAGTCTGAAATAAGATCCCAAGGGCGGAAAACGGGGTGACAAAGTAAAAGATGCTAAAATGGGAGAGGTCAGCAATGCTGAGACCTATCACTCGCCCTCGCCCTGACACGCGCCCGTCCCCCCTTCACCCCCCACCGCCGCCTGCTAATCTCTCATTTGAAGCCCATCCCTCAGGAGGTGACTGGGGCTCTTCTCTTTCTCCTCACCATCCTCCCCGTCCACACACACACGCACCCGCACCCGCACTCGCACTCCCCAGGATGGTGATTATAGATAGGGGCTTTGGCGAAAAAAGTTAAGTCCACAACTGTAAACTGACCCCAGTCACCAGCCTCAATGCTACCTGTCGATGACTAATAGTCGTCATCAGCCCCCGTCCCCGAGGGAAGCGACGGGGCAGGTACTTTGCCTCCGAGAGAAGCCCTCCTCCGCCTCATTGTTCCTCCGCCTCAGAAAAGACCCCTCCTCCCTTTATCCCCCTCCTACCCAAAGAGCAGCTGCTCTCCCGGCGAGGGGTTCTCAGAACTCAGGGAGGGCGACGGAAAGGTGGTGGCGGGAGAAGAACCCCAGCCCCTCCACCCGGGGTTTAGAATCCGGCGGTGGGTGGCGACGAGTTAACTGTTTTCCTCACCGCCTTTTAAGAACCACAAGCCCAGCCCCGAGGTGGGTGGGGGATGGCCGCAGCTTACCTGTGAGACCCCCTCCACCTTCCTCAACGTAGCCCCGACGCCGCTGCAGCACGAAGTAATCGTTGGACCTTTCCATCAGCCACAGCTTCAGCGCATTTTTCAGAAGCACTTCCTCAGGCTTCAGCCACATCTCGAACTTTGTGCCGCCAGGCAGCAGCGATCCAGATGCCCTGCTCACCTCACCCGACACTCCTCTCTTTCCCTCTAATTCTCCTCCCACCAAATTTTCCTCAGGCAACGGCGGCTTGGGTTCAGGTTTTCCACACTTCCCCCAACCCTCCCTTCTCTCCCACGTAGGCAGAGAGATTGCCAATTCCCTCCTACAGCTCTACCGCCCAAATGGGAAATAGTCCTGCTTCCTTGCCTCCTGGGAATTGTAGTTTCCTACTCGCTTTTTCTGTACTTAAACAGCGGGCTCTGAGGACTACAATTCCCACAATCCACAGGGATGAGAACGGGGCGGGGGTGCTTTCAAAGCGCGTCCCGCCACCACTTAAGTGTATTTTGTCTATTTAAAGTTTAAAGCGGTTTTTGGTTCAAATAAGTGAGCCTCAGGTATAAATGTGTTGTTTCTTCTCATCCATTTACAGACGAGGATGTTAAACTGTAGGAAACGATGTTTCTGGAATTTTGAATAACGAACGGCCCAAACTGGGAGGCAGCCTTTGCAGCACTGATTCTTCATGAGTTCTTACTTTGTACTAAAGCGATTTCATATAGATTATCTCACGTAATTGTGACAAGTCTTGCGAAGTGGATATTATTTCCCGCTTTGCACATATATAAACAAAAGCGCAGATGGGTGAGGTGACTTAACCAAGGTCACGCGGTAAGTGGAGTCTGATACACTTGCTTGTCTGCTTCAAAATCTTCCTTAGATTAGGTTCTTTTTGCTTATACAGGAAGAACATAAAATCTCCAAAGCCCCATGATTTTCTTCACGCCATGGGATCCTTCCTCCCCACTCTGCCACCTCAATCTGTTTGTAATCTGTTTATTGTAATCAGCCACGGAAAATGTCTTTGCCAACGTTCCTTTTCAGGATCTAAACAATTTATGAACATTTCCCCCCTTTATTAAACTCTTTAAGGACATAAAAATCTCTTTCAGGATGACCTTCACCTCTCTGTACCTTGGCATCTGCTTAAACACAAAGGTGAATGAGGCCAATGATTTGTATGACATCGCAGTGAGGAATTATTTGAGGGATGTTTTTATTTGTTTCGAAAACTGGGCCCACCAGAATGAAAGAGTACACTAAGCGCAAGACAGTTTTGTAAGAAAGACGGAGTTGGGGGGCAATGTACAAATAAACAAGGGGCTCTTGGTGTGCTATTTTGAGAATAAAGCCACAAGGCCATTTCACTTAAAAAAAATGGGGTGAGACACACCCAGATGCCAAGTCCTGGAGCCAAAGAACTGTGCCTTGGAGGAGTGTTTCTGGCTTAACCCTCCCAAGATGTGGGCCAGCTCAAGGGAGACAGGCATATGCAACAAGCAGGGATTTTTTTCTTAGGGTGAGAAAAGGGTCAGTTTGGGATTCTCTTCTGCTAAAAGGCAGTAAATAGTTCCAAGATAGCTTTCTGGAGAAGATCGGAAGAGGCAATCTTCCCAGAGCCCAAACTGCAATTTATCTGTAGGGAAAGCCATCCCAATTTGGATGTATACTAAGGAAGATAATTTATTTTCCTGGTAAAAGATGGGTAAATGTGGCAGAGATATGAGGTGCCCCTTTTACCTTTCCTTCTCCTTTTTCTTCCTCATCAAACCACATTCTTTACCAGTATCCTTACAACTGTGAAAAGGGCTGTCCAGAACTGGATGGTTCCTCTGTATAATATTGATTGATGATTTTAATTTAAAAATTAATACTAATTAATAAAATTTAATCCTTATTAATAAAACAAGGATTTTTACATCCTTACTTTATAGATGAACAGGATCTCAGAGAAGTTAAATAACTTGCCTAAATTCACATAGCTGAATAAGTAGCAGAGTTGGGGTTTGAACCTAGATTTGTCTGACTACAAAACATGACACTACACTACCTATGCATATGGCTTAAAGATACCTTAAATACATATCCAAAGCCAAACTTATTTCTACAATATTTCCTCTGCCATTTATCCTTCTAGGCTCTCATAGTTCAGAGCACCACTGTTTACCAGGATGCTCAAGCTAAGAACCTTGGAATAATCTTGAACTTCTTACTCTCACCACCTTCATTGTCTCTCTCTCACACACACTCACCTCTACTTCTTTTTCAAAAGTCCATCCCATCCTACTACTACTTCAGATTAGCCTCACATCATTTTTCTTCTACTCTATAATAGCATCTCACCTCATCTGTCTGCTTCCATTCATGTTTTCTGATTTATTCAAGCCACATAATTATGGACATAACGTTATATCATGCAGAGATAATACCTCATTTATCTGACTCAACCTTCTAAATCATAGCTTGAAACACCTTTATGAAAAGGTACTAGAAAACCCCAAATAGCAGTTCCAAACCCTGTGCCATGGAAAAGCTAAGGCTGTCAAAGATTGTACTGGATTCTTATTTGAAATGAATTTCACTAGCTTAGTTTATGCTTTTTAGCCTGTAGCGGGTTTAGAAGCAGTAAGATTCAAAACAGGTGGGTCACCGCTAGAGAACCACTGAAAAGTTTGCTGCTCAAAATGCGGATCCCAGACCAGCAACATCTTCATCACCCAGGAGCTTGCTAGAAACTCAGAATCTCAGACCCCCATCCCAGACCTGCTGAATCAGAATGTGCATTTTAACAAGATTCCCAGCGTAATTTGTGGGCACATTAAATTTTTTTGTGCATTGATTTAAGCAAATTAGATATTTGAAAATCAAACTCTATAACTTGAGGGTGGTTAATGATGTTTCCATTAAGACCTACATAGGCATCTTTTAAAAATAAGCCCTGTTAGAGAAGTTTAGATACCTGAATTGCTTTTTTAAAAAGCTTATATTAGGACAAAACCATTAAAATTTCTTATGTGGTATGTAAATATAAACCTTATATTTTTTAATGTTTAAAAATAGTTTTAAAATTCACTCCAAACAGAAGAGGCAATAAGTAAAAACCTCAATATTGGTTACAGCCTAGGGTGATAAAATTTCTCTAGATGTTATGGAGCTTAATTAAAATACTTAGTAAATGAACACAAACTAGATGGAGGTGGGGGCGGGGAGGAATGTTCCGAGCATTCCAACTGCCTTTAAATGCCTGGGAACCATTATTATTAGTAGTAAGATAATACAAATTAACTTAGGCTAACCCTATAAATGAACTCTTCGAAAATCCCTCTTAAGTTGGAGACTCGGGATCCCTGGGTGGCGCAGCGGTTTGGCGCCTGCCTTTGGCCCAGGGCGCGATCCTGGAGTCCCGGGATCGAGTCCCGTGTCCGGCTCCGGGCATGGAGCCTGCTTCTCCCTTTGCCTGTGTCTCTGCCTCTCTCTCTCTCTCTCTATGTCTATCATGAATAAATAAATACATCTTTAAAAAGTAGGAAGAAAATTCAGAAATGACATGGAATTCTCCTTTGTAAATGCTGAAGAGAATAAAAAACATACATATACACAAAGACTTGTACATATTCATAGCAGTATTATCCATAATGGACAAAAAATAGGAACAATCCAAGTGTTCATTAACTGATGGATAACCAAACGTGGAATACATATCCAATGGAATATCATTCATTCATCAGTAAAAAAGAATGAAGTGCTGATGCATGCTTCAAACATGAATGAGCCTTGAAAATATGATGCTATGTGGAAGAAGCCAGTCACAAAAAACCACATAGTAAGTGTATTCCGTTTATATGAAATGTCCAGAAGAAGCAAATCTATATATAGAGAAGGTAGACTGGTGGTTGCCTGAGGCTGGGAATGGGAGCAGAAATTGACTGCAAAGGGGTATGAGGGAACTTTTGGGGATGATAGAATGTTCTAAAACTGGATTGTGGTGACAGCTGCACAACTCTATACATTTGCTTAACATTGTGTAACTGTGCATTTATAATGGGCAATTTTTAGTATGTTAATTATACTTCAATACAGATATTAAAAATTTTTTAAATTATAAATTCTGTCCCAAAAGAACTCCCTACAAAACAAGAAATGAGAATATAGGTCAAGCTTACTGTGAGCATCACACAGGTACACCTGCATATTGCCTCATAAGACATGTGTACCCAAGACATATGTGTACCCTGGTTTGATAATCATGGCTCTGAGGTATCCCAAGCCTGTTTATTCTTAACATGTTTGACAAAAGAGATGCACTTAACTCATTAACAGCATCCCAACAAACATACTGCCAAAGAGAAGACTGAAGGAAAAGTAAACCTTAAAGTAATAAAATGATTTTATGTCTTGGGTAGTATGAAGATGGACTGGCATCAATGTGTTTTTCTAAAATTATTATCAGTGGTCAGCCTTATTATTTACCTTACTGACTTGAAAAATAAATAAGTAATAAATAAATAGTTCATGGTAGCTCAGTTATATTACAATGACAGCAATTCCTCTCTATGTAATATGTAAATAAATATACTAAAGTTTTAGTTTTTATTCATCAAATATATCAATGACCATTTTTCCTTCCCAAATCCGAGCATATATGAAAAGTTAGTATAGGCTAATTAGACTAAACACCAGACACAAACTTTTATTGGAATATTTTATTTACATTTTATATTTAAAGAGAATCAATACAAATCGGGAAATATTTACACCATTTCAAATCAGTGTACAAGAATGCAATGGTTTTGTCCATTCTACATTTAGCAAACAAAAATACATGTCTGTTCTGCTTTTGCCTAAATTCTGCTGGAATTTGCACTGGAAACACAACTTTAAAACCAAGATAAGCCACACAGAATACGAATAAAGTGCATTTTTAAGTAGCTCTATTTTACTTTGGTGGATGAAAGCTTCAAACTTTATATTAAGGCACCTGGAATTCCCCCCCCCATTCTTTTTCAAACACCAAGAAAATGCATTCACAAAATTTATAGCTATATGGACAGAATTTTAGTTTACCTAATGTAATTTCAGCCCATTTAGGTAAAATGTAAACTCAATTTTCAAAGTTGGTATTGTTTGGAAAACATTTTCTACAGACTAATTTCTGCAGACTAATTCATACATAAAGATAATTAGCAATTTTTGTGTGACTTAATCATTATCATTTTCAAATACTATAATTTATATACTCCGCTTTTGAAAATCATATGATTTTGAGAAAGTTATACAGCATTTTTATAAGGAAACTTTTTGTCTATAATCTTATATCAAATTGGTGTCATTAATATACCAATCAACCCAGTCCAGTCCATATTCTCTGATTAACTATGCTCAACACTCACATAAAGTACATTTAGCCTAATTTTAAAAACAAGAAATTGTTAAAATGAATATTTTGCTTTAATCTTGTTCTATCAACTTAATGTAGCCTAAAGAGACATTTCATGAAGTACTAGCCTAAGTTTGCATTGCTTTTTACATTACAATTCCAGATCAATATAAGCACCTGGAGAAAAACCCTGACACACATAGCCCAAGCTAAAATAGTAGTATTTTTAATTAAGATACTATCATAAAATAAAGTGATTACAGCTATTCCACATCTTAAAAGCAACATGTCTATAAGAAAATTGTTATAAATTAAAAACATGACTACTTGAAGAGAGTTTTATATTTTTAAAAATGTTTCTATCACTATTGAGAGGAAACTTGCCTATGAAAAACATTATGGGTTTGTGGAAAAAAGTTAATAGATTAAATATTTTAATTTAACTATAGCATAATATTAGTCATCTCAGCACTTTCAGTATCATTCTTATTTAATTAAGTTTATCCAGTTCATTAATAGTAAACTATGCCCTGATTGGCAGTTCTGTTATTACTAAAGTTTCAAGTTTTCTAATTGACACAGATTTTAGGATTTAATTTCTCGAACAGCAATCTCTTGATCAGGAGTTTCATCTTCTTCAAAGGTTGGGTTGTCAACATGAGGAACAATATCCACTGCCACGGAACTTGCCTCATGGTTTACCAGCTGTAGATTCTCATCTTTAAAAAGAAATGGCAAAAAATAAAAATAAAAATAAAAAATAAAAAAAATAAAAAGAAATGGCAATCTTAGGATGATTTCACCCCTCTCTTAAGACAAAATTCAACACTCACATCTAAAAAGCCTTTCCTGTCTATCATACTCTGATAATGATACTCATTCCCTGTTCCTTTAATAATTGTGTGATTTAGGCTATGTCTTACATAAGGTATATATGATCTTATTAAACTGATTTACAATTACTTTTTCTTTGATTTACATGTGTGCTTACTTCAACCTCCTTAAGAGCAAAAGTTATGTCTTCTGCTGCTTTTTCATCCTTAAGCCTGGCTTCACATTTCAATCACCTGGGTGCTTTAAAATATTACCTATGCTTTTTCACATGCATAGACTTTAAAAACAAACAAGCAAACAAACAAGAAGGTAGACAGAGTACCCCGAATGAAGTACAAACAGTAACAGATGAACATAATTATATAACAGAGGAAATAAAGAACCATCCTGAAAACAGTGGGGAAGGAAAGCACTTAACCTAAGTAATTTTGGAAAACAGTATTCTGACTATATCCTATAAGGCTAAAAACAGAAAGGACACTAGTTAGTGAAATTGTGAGTTACAAATAAGGAAAGGGGAAGGCTAGAATAAACTCTGTGGTGTTTGACTAAAATTAGATATATCAGTATTGAGCTCGTGGTTTTTCAGATAGATGATAGATGATAGATAGATAGATAGATAGATAGATAGATAGATAGATAGATAGATGTATATAGATATGTGTGTGTATATTTGTCTGAGTACATGCACATATTTCCTAGCTTTGTTCACTGAAAGGGCTAACAGCAATGGTACCCCCATAGCAATCAATGATCATGCCTAGTGCCCAGATCCTGGTTTTGAAGTACCATTCTCCAAAAAAGTCCCCCCCTGTCCCCCCGCCGCCCCTCCAATGGCTCCTTCTAGGGCTAGTACAAGGAGAGTACAAGATTAACCCCTTGTAGCCCAGGGGTCAGCAAACTACAGCCTGCAAGTCAAATCAATGGCTAAGAGTGGTTTTCACATTTTTAAAAAGTTGTAAGTCAACCATCTCCCCTCCCAATGCAGCAGATTCTTATGGCCTTCAAAGCCTAAAATATTTACTATCAGACCTTTACAGAAAAAGTTTGTCAATCCCTGGCTTAGAACATCTTGTGGTATCAGAAAAGTAAGAAGTGCTCAAAAAAACAACAAATGCTAAAAGAACACAGAAACCACCTTGATGGAGTTCCAAATTACCAAATCTAGGACAATCTAAGCAATGAATAAATCATGAGAGTAAGACTACAGAATAAATGAAATACCTGTGAGTCCATATTATATATAAATAATTGAATAAATAAACAGAAAGAGGATAATGATTCCTTAACATATAAACTTAATTAATGTAGAAAGAAGGATGGAAATAGAAAATTACCATTTGGCACACATTTCAGTAATAATTATTGCAAGGAAAAAGCACAGATTGCTAAAATTAGTGGGTAAAAGCATGAGAGACAGAACATTTGCATAGTCTCCAAGTGTCTCTTTATAAGATAATAATTACAAAGGGAAAAATAGTACCTTTAAATGGAGAAGCTTGGCAGACACTATCTTAACCAACTAAGCAAAATAAAAACCATCAGTAATAAGACATGAACATCATATGCCTCCTTATATGAGGAAGAGAAGGACACAATATCATTTCTGTGGTATTCTTGTCAGAAATACATAATGGACAATGAACTTATATCATTGGGAAACAGCAGATAAGTTCAAAGTGAGAGACATTCTACAAAATAACTGACCAATAATTTTCAAAGTGTCAACTTTATGAAAGACTAAAGAACAATCACAGATTGGAGATAAAAAACACATGACCATTAAAAGCAATGTGGCTCTCTCAACAAATTGGGTGAATAAATATATTCAAACATAATAAAGGCCATTTATGACAAACCCACAGCTAATATCATGCTCAACAGTGAAAAGCTAAAAGCTTTTCCTCTAAAATCAGAAATAAGACAAGGGTACTCAACTCTCACCACTTCTATTCAACATAGTATTAGAAATCATAGCCAGAGCAATTAGTAAAAAAAGAAAAAGGCATCAAAATCAGAAAGAAGTGAAATTATTTCCACATGACATGACCATATGTCAAGAAAATGATTAAGACTCCACCAAAAGACTGTTAGAATACATGAATTCAGTAGAGTTGCAGGATACAAAATCAACATACAAAAACAAGTCACATTTCTATATACTAACAATGAAATATTTGAAAGAGAAATAAAGAAAATGATTCCAGTTATAATAGCATCAAAACAATAAAGTATGGGACGCCTGGGTGGCTCAGGGGTTGAGCGTCTGTCTTTGGCTCAGGGCGTGATCCCAGGGTCCGGGATCGAGTTCCGAATCGGGCTCCCTGTGAGGAGCCTGCTTCTCCCTCTGCCTCTCTCTGTATCCCTCATGAATAAATAAATACAATCTTTTAAAAAACAATAAAATATGTATGAATAAATTTAACCAAGGAGGTAAAACTGTAAGACAGTGATGAAAGATACTGAATACAAACAAATGGAAATATATTCTATGTTCATGAATTAGAATACTGTTTAAGTGTTCATATACCCCAAAGCCATCTATAGATTCAATGCATTCCCTATCAAAATTCCAATGGCATTTTTCACAGAAATAAAATCCTAAAATTTATATGGAACTGCAAAGGCCCTGGGTAGCCAAAGCAATCCTGTGAAAGAAGAACAAAGTTGGAGCTATCATACTTCCTGATTTCAAACTATATTACAAAGCTATAGTAACCAAAACTAGTATACTGGCATAAAAATAGACACATAATTTAGCGCCCAAAAATAAACCCATGTACATGTAGTCACCTAATACTTGACAAGGGAGCCAAGAAAACACCCAATGGGGAAAAGACAGTCTTTTCAATAAGTGGGTTTGGGTAAACTGGATATTCACATATGGTAGAATAAAAATGGACCCCTATCTCACACCGGTCACAAAAATGAACTCTAAATGGACTAAGGACTCAAACAAGACCTGAAACCATAAAATTCCTAGAAAAAAACATAGGAGAAAGGCTCTCTGACATTGGTCTAGGCAATGATTTTTTGTATAGGACACCAAAGCACGAATCAACAAGTGGGACTACATCAAACTGAAAAGTTTTGCACAGCAAAAGAAACAATCAACAGAATGAAGAGGCAACCTACAGAATGGGAGACAATATTTGCTTATCAGATAAAAGATTAATATCCAAAATATGAAACTCATACGACTCAGCAGCAAAAAAACCAAAAAATCCAATTAAAAATAGAGGAACTAAATAGATATATTTTCTTCTTTTTAAAGATTTTATTTATTCATGAGAGACATAGAGAGAGAGACAGAGACATAGGCAGAGGGAGAAGCAGGTTCCCTATGGGGAACCCAATGCCGAACTCGATCCCAGTAGCCCGGGATCATGCCCTGAGCTGAAAGCAGACTCTCAACCACTGAGCCACCCAGGTGTCCCTAGATATATTTTCAAAGAATACATACGCATGGCCAACAGGTACATGAAAAGATGATCAATATCACTAATCATCAGAGAAATGCAAATAAAAACACAACACAATCACCTTACACTTGTTAGAATAGCTACTTATCAAAAAGACAAGAGGTAAGTGTTGGCAAGGATGTGGAGAAAAAGGATCCCCAGTGCACTGTTGGTGGGAATATAAATGGGCATAGCCACTATAAATGACAGTATGGAGTTTCCTCAAAAAAAATCAAAAGTACAAGTACCACATGACCCAGCAATTTCAGTTTGGGATATAAATGCAAAGGAAATGAAATCACTATCTTGAAGAGATATCTGCACTCTCATGTTTACTGTAGCATTATTCACAATAGCCAAGATATGGAAACATCCTAAATATCCGTTGACAGATGAATGGGTAAAGAAAATGTCATAGACACACAGGAATATTATTCATCAACGAGAAAGAAGGAAATCCTGCCATTTTGCAACAACATGGGTAGACTTTTGTGCTAAATGACACAAGAGAGAAAAAAGACAAATACAGCATGATCTCACTTATCTGTGGAGTCTTAAAAAGAAAAGGCCAAACTCAGAAAGAGAATAGAATGGTGGTTGCCAGGGGCTAGGAGAGAGCGGATGGGGAAATGTTGATTAAAGGGCACACTCTCAGTTATTAGATGAGTAAGTTCTGGGGATCTAATATATAGCATGGTGACTACAGCTAACAATACTGTATTACAGACTTCTTAAAGTTTATACATTATACTATAGTTAAGTGTGGCAACCATCTGTCACCATATAATGTTATTACAATATCATTGACTATATTCCTTATGCTGTGCCTTTTATTCCCATGACTTATTCGTTCCATAACTGGAAGCCTGCACCTCCCACACCCCTTCACCCATTTTATCCATCTCCCTCCCCTCTGCAACCATCACTTTGTTTTCTATATTTATAGTCCTAATTATGCTTTTTGTTTGTTTTTTGTTTTTTTAGATTCCACATGAATGAAATATTATGTTATTAGTTTTTCTCAGTCTGACTGATTTCACTTAGCTGATACCCTCTAGGTCCATCCATGTTGTTACAAATGGCATGATCTCATCCTTTTTATGGCTGTGTGAAATTCCATTGGATTATATATACCACATCTTCCTTATCCTTTTGTCTATTGATGGACACTTAGATTGCTTCCACATCTTGGCTACTATAAATAATGTTGCAATAAATATAACGGTG
The DNA here is from genome assembly GCF_048418805.1 of Vulpes vulpes. Taxonomy (NCBI): domain Eukaryota; kingdom Metazoa; phylum Chordata; class Mammalia; order Carnivora; family Canidae; genus Vulpes; species Vulpes vulpes. The sequence goes on along the minus strand of NC_132796.1, from coordinate 77,115,071 downwards.
CATATATCTTTTTAATTTACTGTTTTCGCTTTTGTTGGGTAAATACTCAGTAGTGGAATTTTGGATATACTTGAAAGTTGCTAAGAGTAGATCTTAAACATTCTCACACATACACAACAAAAATTTGTAATTAGGTGGTGAATTTATTAACTAACCTTACTGTGCTAATCATTTTGCAATATATAGGTATATCAAATCATGTTGTACAACTTAAATTTATACAATTTTTTTTTAATTTATACAATTTTATGTCAAATATATCTCAATAAATCTGGAAAAAAAAAGAGTAAAAGGGAAATACAATGTGGGATCCTGGAATAGAAAAAGGACCCTAGTGGGTCAACTGGTGAAATTTGAGTAAGATCTGTTATTTGGTTAATAACATTTTATCAGTTAATTTCCTGGTGTTAATAATTACATATGGTTATATAAGATGTTAACATTTAGAGAAGTCGAGTGAAGAGTATATGGGCATTATTCTGTTTTTGAGATTTTTAGTCAGCCTGAAATTATATCAAAATTAAAATTTAAAAAATACCTATGCTTGGGCCCCACTCCTCATGGATTGTGATTCTAACCATTCTGGGGTAGAGTCCAGGCATCAGCAATGTTTAAAATTTCTCTGAGTGATTTTAATGTGCAACTAGGGTTAAGAACTATGGCTCTTATTTAGTGGTTCTCAAAATGTAGTCCCAGGACCAGCAGCAACGGTACCACCTAGGAACTTACTAGAGACAAAAATTCTCAGGCCCTACTCCAAACCTACTGAGTCAAAAACTGTTGGCAGCCCATTCATTTTAACAAGCTCTCCAGGTGATTTGATGCATGTGTAAGTTTTAAAACCAGTGCTCTAACACAACTTACTGTAATGATGGGACAAGCCTACATGAACTAATCAACTATATGTTCACAAAGTTATTTAAATCAACTACCACTGCAATAATCAATAGCTAATAGCCAAGACACTCAAACTTGTAATACATAATCATAGATAAAATTAAATCTACTCTACATGGTCATTGATTCAACATTTATTTGAGCATCTACTATGTGGCACACTGTTCTAGGTGCTGGGTATACAATAGTGAGTAATAAGACACTATTCCTATCCAAAGGAATCTTAGCCAAGGGAGTCTTTTCAAAGGAGGTTAAGTTTTTTTTTAAATTTATTTTTTATTTATTTATGATAGTCACAGAGAGAGAAAGAGAGAGAGGCAGAGACATAGGCAGAGGGAGAAGCAGGCTCCATGCACCGGGAGCCCGATGTGGGATTCGATCCCAGGTCTCCAGGATCGCGCCCTGGGCCAAAGGCATGCGCCAAACCACTGTGCCACCCAGGGATCCCAAAGGAGGTTAAGTTTTAAAGGAGAAACAGGAATTAAACCAGGCTTCTCCAATTTCTTGGGCGAAGAAGAGTGGAAGGAATGAGCAGAGAGAAAATAGTGGTTCAAACCATGACTGTGGAATTAAGGTTGAGAATTAAGGGATGGATTAAAGAAAAGAGATACTGAATTAGTAAGAAAGAGAGGGAAGAATCTAGGGATCTCCCTAGTTTCTCGTGTGAGGCACCTAAATGGGTGTTACTATCATTCATCCATTCAATACAGAGCAAGGAATTTGGATCATCATTTCATTTGCTTGTCAAATTCTCTGCAAAAACTGTTCTGCTTACTACCGTGCCTCACAATAACAATAGAACACACAAAAAAGTATATTAGAACTTTTTTTAACAAGCTAGCAATAAACTGAATTGTCCTGTACACTTTATCCTTTGTCATCACTGAATTCTATCACCACACAGTTACGGAAACAAACAAACAAAAAAATCACCTAGGGCAAATAGACAATGATTCTCTATTGTATGTAGAATAACCCACAGATTATTAAATATTCTTATGACTACTTTGTACTCCAGGAAATGTCTGAAGATTAGATTACAAGAAATACAAAGTGTACATTTGCATTATAGAACTCCTTGTGTCATTTTCAGGAATGATGTGTATGGCACTGATAAGCCTACTGAGGATAAAGGTTTATGTCAATAGAAAGCTGAAACTCTCACAAGTCGTATTTTTAAAAAAAGATTTCATTTATTTAGTTGAGAGAGAACAAGTTGGGTGAGGGGCAAAGGGAGAGGCAGACTCCCTGCTGAGCAGGGGGCCTGACTCCAGGCTCGATCCCAGGACCCTGGTATCATGACCTGAGCTGAAGGCAAATGCCCAACCAAGTGAGTTACCCAGGTGCCCTTCCCACAAGTCATCTTAACATTTAGTTTTCTTCTACTTCTATGCCAGGATTAGGTTATTTCAAAATAAGGATTGAGAGAAAACCATCAAATCAACAAAAACCATGAAAAAGGTCAAAGTCAAAGAAAAGGAAACTAAGTTTTGTATGCAGGTTTTCTCTGGGGAAGAAAGGAACTGAACTCCCTGAAATTCTTCCACTGGTATGACTAAGTTACAATACTGACTCACATGAAGTTTGAAAATAATATATTCAATTTTGTTTCCATGGTTTGTTCATTTCATGGTAAATAATCAACAGGTGGCAGCACATATTCTTACACAGTTTCCGATCTGTTCAAAAGATGGGTTCCTAAGAAGTTGTGTATAAAATCACTTCGGGACTCCGTTATCTTAGCTTTTGATTGCTCTACAATAAACAAGGGCTTCTAAAGTTTCTCCTCAGCCTCTATAAGCTAATAACCAATACTTAAATGCATCACAGAGAAGCTATCCCATAAAAAACCTTTTTATTTTGTGAATAACCCCCACTCCTGATGCATTTCATCTGTTTCAGATACACCTGAATATGTGCATATTATGTTAAGGCAGGGATGTGTCCTGCACCGCATCTTTGTTACTACAAAAAATCTGGAATGTGTTTTGTGTGTGTGTGTGTGTGAATTCAGGTAACTTTATTATTTTTTTTTACATATTTTTAATAGGAGTTCAATTTGCCAACATATACCATAACACCCAGTGCTCATCCCATCAAGTGCCCCCCTCAGTGCCCAACACCCAATCCATTTACAATTGCACCCAAAAGCATAAGATACCTAGGAATAAACCTAACCAAAGAGGTAAAGGATCTATACCCTAAAAACTATAGAACACTTCTGAAAGAAATTGAGGAAGATACAAAGAGATGGAAAAATAGTCCATGCTCATGGATTGGCAGAATTAATATTGTGAAAATGTCAATGCTACCCAGGGCAATTTACACGTTTAATGCAATCCCTATCAAAATACCATGGACTTTCTTCAGAGAGTTGGAACAAATCATCTTAAGATTTGTGTGGAATCAGAAAAGACCCCGAATAGCCAGGAGAATTTTGAAAAAGAAAACCATATCTGGGGGCATCACAATGCCAGATTTCAGGTTGTACTACAAAGCTGTTGTCATCAAGACAGTGTGGTACTGGCACAAAAACAGACACATAGATCAATGGAACAGAATAGAGAATCCAGAAGTGGACCCTCAACTTCATGGTCAACTAATATTCAACAAAGGAGGAAAGACTATCCACTGGAAGAAAGACAGTCTCTTCAATAAACGGTGCTGGGAAAATTGGACAGCCACATGCAGAAGAATGAAACTGGACCATTCTCTTGCATCATACAGAAAGATAAACTCAAAATGGATGAAAGATCTAAATGTGAGACAAGATTCCATCAAAATCCTACAGGAGAACACAGGCAACACCCTTTTTGAACTTGGCCACAGTAACTTCTTGCAAGATACATCCATGAAGGCAAGAGAAACAAAAGAAAAAATGAACTATTGGGACTTCATCAAGATAAGAAGCTTTTGCACAGCAAAGGATACAATCAACAAAACTAAAAGACAACCTACAGAATGGGAGAAGATATTTGCAAATGACCTATCAGATAAAGGACTAGTATCCCAGATCTATAAAGAACTTATTAAACTCAACAGCAAAGAAACAAACAATCCAATCATGAAATGGGCAAAAGACATGAACAGAAATCTCACAGAGGAAGACATAGACATGGCCAACAAGCACATGAGAAAATGCTTTGCATCACTTGCCATGAGGGAAATGCAAATCAAAACCACAGTGAGATACCACCTCACACCAGGGAGAATGGGGAAAATTCACAAGGCAGGAAACCACAATGTTGGAGAGGATGTGGATCTGGCACTGCTGATGGGAATGGGAACTGGTGCAGCCACTCCGGAAAACTGTGTGGAGGTTCCTCAAAGAGTTAAAAATAGATCTGCCCTACGACCCAGCAATTGCACTGCTGGGGATTTACCCCAAAGATACAGATGCAGTGAAACGCCGGGACACCTGCACCCCAATGTTCATAGCAGCAATGTCCACAATAGCCAAACTGTGGAAGGAGCCTCGGTATCCATCGAAAGATGAATGGATAAAGAAGATGTGGTTTATGTATACAATGGAATATTACTCAGCCATTAGAAACGACAAATACCCACCATTTGCTTCAACGTAGATGGAACTGGAGGGTATTGTGCTGAGTGAAATAAGTCAATTGGAAAAGGACAAACATTATATGGTCTCATTCATTTGGGGAATATAAAATATAGTGAAAGGGAGTAAAGGGGAAAGGAGAAAAAAATGGGTGGGAAATATCAGAAAGGGAGACAGAACATGAGAGACTCCTAACTCTGGGAAATGAACAAGGGTGATGGAATGTGTTTAATGAATGAAAGGAACAAACAACAAAAAGCAGGAGTACTCTGCCGGGCATATGATCCACAGTGGATCATTTGTGGGGACTCACTGCCCCTCATTGTAATGCTTACTTGCTGACTGCACATGTTCTTCCAAAGGTGGTTCATCTGCTCCCTGAACGGAAGCATATCCAGATGATGCGGTCTCACTGCGATTATCCTCTTCATGAGAAGAGGCACTATTTGATGTCTCATTGGAAACAGGGACTTGTAAAGACACTGATCCATCTTCAACATCCACCTTGGGAAAGCATTTGAACAAATTAAAAGATTCTCAGAGTACATGTTTTTCCCTGACATATCATTACAAAGTATCTTCATAGGTAACTTATTAGAGCTATGCTTCTTAATCTTTTAAACCTATCATTTCTTTTGATGATCACAAAAATCTCTTGCTGGTCCCAGCCAGAGCAATTGGGAGTAACTAGTTCCAAGATGGGGTGAAAGATGTTACAGGCAGATTGCCTTCACATCTGATGTTCATCTGGGTGATCCCAGCACTTCATAATACAATGCCTGCTACAGGGTAGGCACTCAAAACAAACAAACAAACAAAAAACCCCCAGAAACATTCACTCTGATTCAAGTTCACCTCCAGCAGTTTTCAAAAGGCAGTTGCTGGCAAAATTCAAATAAAGTCTGAAACTTAGTTAATAGTAACAACCCAATGTCAGTTTCTTTCTTTTAACAAACATACCACAGCAATGCAAAATGTTAACAATAGTAAAAACTGGGTGAGGGGTATGTGGGAACTCTCTATATTGTGTTTGCCACTTTTATGTAAGTCTAAAATTATTAAGAAACAAAACATTTATCAAGAACAACAACATCTCATGCGGTCTTCTAGGGGATTTGAGAATCAGTATCATCTATGTATCTCCTGAAATCAGGAAGATTTTGTTGAGCTTGACTTTCTGTTGTTGGTGTGATGTAAAATGGGTTAAGTTTTATATCATTTACCAAATATAATTTAATATTTATTATACTTATTCAAAATACAGATGCTCATCTAACTACAAGTTTGATTGCTGTGCAATACTAAGAGCAAAAATGCAAGGGCTATCAGAAATCAGTTGGCAATTTATATGGTCGTTACTGACCAAATAATAAAAGGAAAGAAGGAGGAAAATGGAGGTGTGATCCAACATGGCACCTTACTGTCATTATGATATAAATAGGTCCAATTTTTGATATAAGTCACAAGTCTAGCATATTACATAGCTAAAAATTAAGGATGTTATTTTCCTGAAGGCCCAAGTACATAAATAACTTGTTCCTTCATATAAATGGTTTAGCAATGTTTACCTCAATTCCCAAAGCTTTGAGTATGTCACATTTGCACATGGGGCAAGTCCTGTGTTCTAACAGCCATGGGTCAACACATGTCTTATGGAAAATATGGCTAATGAAAAAAAGCACATAACTTGGTTATCAGTTGTGAAATAGCAACAACACTTGACCTAATATACTAACAGTTTATTCTATATTTTTATTTAGTTTTTTAACAGATGTCTTTTTTCTTTTAAACACACTATTACAGCATAAACACTATGAAGGAGCCACAGAAACAAGATTTGGAAATTTCATAATATAGCATTTTTAAATATAAAAACCTCATTACCTTAGCTTCAAAAAAAAACTATTTTCAACACTTATTACTTCAAAAATGGCTAAGATGTTACCTAAGACTTTGTTCGGTATTTCAGATCTTTATTATCTTGTCATTCCCTAACTATAAAAATAGCACAGTTAGTCATTCTCAATAATATAGTACACCAAAGTACAAAGTACAAGATAATACTGATAATTTAGGCCACGTGGTAAGTTCTAAGAACATCACTATTTAATAGTTAAAGAGCATTAAGAACTTCCAGGAGAGGGATAATATAAAACTAAAGAATGAAGACTTCCAAATAGGTGCCCATTGAGTTGATTTTTTTTTCACTCAATAGTACTGTTAAAATGATTTTAAATTAATTAATCCAGTAAAAAATATATATTTAAACTATGGTGCTGACTAGGTTCTCAGTTTTATATGGAACTAGTTTCCAAATTGTACCAGATTCTAGAAACTTTATATAATTAGCCTTATGCCAAAGCATTCAACTGTATTTAAATGAAAATAAACCCTTTCTTTACATCAATTTGGAAACATTCAATATGGTTTCCCTCAACACAATCATTGCAATAAGCCAGATATTCTTATTAATGGTATAAAATAAAATCAAACTTACTTGCAGGTTAAGATGCGCACCAAATCATTTGGTTTATATAGTTCAATACACACAGCACAACTATCTCCATCAGGGCCAATCTCCTATGAACAAATAGTTATTATTACTCTGATGGATAAGAAAAGATACATTAAACCACAGAGCAAGATCAGAATATGTATGTACTTTTTTTTTAGAATATGTATGTACTTAAATTGCATAGATTCTTTCAATAAGCGACATAAAATTATTTAGACTTAACTGAAGTCTTTAAAAAAGAAAAGGTCAAACTTAGAGAAACAGAGAGCAGAAAAGTGGTTGCCAGAGGCTGGGGGATGGGAGAAATAGGGAGTAGGTGGTAAAAGTGTACAGACTTTCGGCTATAATATGAATAAGGTCTGAGGATCTAATGTAAAACATTGTGACTGTAGTTGATAATGCTCTTATACAGCTGAAATTCGAATATAATTTACACTTTAAAAAGGTAAAAGAATAAAGTCAACCAAAAGAGGAACAGTACAAAGAGGAGCAGATAGCGTTTCTTTAAAATGAGGTTTGTATAAGTTCTATAGCTATGTTTTCTCATTTAAGAAAAATTAAGGGGGATCCCTGGGTGGCGCAGCGGTTTGGCGCCTGCCTTTGGCCCAGGGTGCGATCCTGGAGACCCGGGATCGAATCCCACGTCGGGCTCCCGGTGCATGGAGCCTGCTTCTCCCTCTGCCTGTGTCTCTGCCTCTCTCTCTCTCTCTCTCTCTCTCTCTCTGTGTGACTATCATAAATAAATAAAATTTTAAAAAAAAATTTGAAAAAAAAAGAAAAGAAAAATTAAGGTATAATTCACAAGCAGTGAAATTCACTGTTTTTAGTATACAGTTTCACAAGTGTGAACAAATATGCACTCAGTCCTCACCACAGTCAAGATATAGGATAGTTCTATTACCCCAACAAATTCCTCTATACCCCTTTGTAGTTAATCCCTACTCTCACCCCCACCTTCTGGCAACCACTGATCTGTTTTCAGTTCCTATACTTTTTGTTTCTCCCCAATGTCATATAAATGGAGTTATGTATTATATTGCCTTTGAATTTGGCTTCTTTCACTTAACATAATACATTTAACACTCATCTATGTTACGTGTATCAATAGGGCCCCTCTGCCCAAAACACATCCTTTTTAATTGCTAAATACTATTCCATAATGTGGATTTGCCATAGTTTGTGCATCCATCCACCATTTGAAGGACATTTGGGTTCTTTACAAGTTTTGCTGATTATGAGTAAAGCTGCAATGAAAAATTATGTACAAGTTTTTCTGTGAACATAGTTTTTCCTGTAGGTTAACTATCTAGTTGAGATTGCTGGGTTCTTTGGAAAGTGTTATTTTTGACTTCATAAGAACTGCCAAATTGCTTTCAAAACTGGCTATACATTACATTCTCACCAGCCAAATGCATAACAATTCCAGTTGTTCCACATGTGGCCAACTCTTGGGTACTGTCAGTTGTATTAGTTTTAGCAATTTTAGAATGTGCTGTGGTATCTCATTGTGGTTTTAACTTGCATTTCCCTAATGACTAATGACGTTGAGCATCTTTTTATCTGTTTTTGCCATCCACATATTTTCTTTGGTAAATGCCTGTTTGGCCCCCTTTTCACTATGGTGTTTACTTACTACTGAGCTTTGAGAGTTCTTTATATATTCTAGATATCATCCCTTATCAGATATGTGATTTGCAAATTATTTTTTCCCAGTCTGTGGGTTGTCTTTTCATTCTCTTAACCATGTTAAAGAACAAAAATTCTTAATTTTGACAAAGTCAAATTTCTATTGTTTTCTTTAGTGGGCTTGTTTCTGTTGTCACATCTAAGTAATCTTTGCCTAACCCAAGTTGTGATGCTATTTTTTCTCCAAAGTTTTCTTCTACGGATTTCATAGCTCTAGGTTTTATATTTAGGTCTGTGATATATTTTAACTTAAATTTTACAGACAGTATGAAGTGCTGTTTGAGGTTCATGTTTTTTGCATAAGGATACCCAAACATTGTATATGGAGAGTCAATAATTGACTACCCCTTTTTCATTTAATTGCCTGTGTGCCTTTGTCAAAAATCAATTGATCATATATGTGTGGGTCTATTTCTGGACTCTTTTTGTCCCATTGACCTAAAGTTCTAGCCTTTCTACAATACCACACTATACTGGCTACTATATTTTTTAAATAATTCTGCAAATTAGGCAAGTTGATTCATCCAAATTCGTTCTTCACTATAAAAATTGTTTCGGTTATTCTAGTTCTTTTGATTTTCCATATAAACTTAGCATCAACCTGTCAATAAATACAAAAGATCTCACTAGGATTTTGATTGGAACTGCACTGAATTTATGGATTAGTTGGGGGGGATTTGGCATCTTGATAACAGTGACTCTTCTGACCCATGAACATGGCATATCCCTCCACTTATCTAGGTTTTCGTTGATTTCTTTCATTAGTGTTTTGCAGTTTTCAGGAAACAGATCATGTACATATTTTATAAGATTTATACCTAAGTATTTCATGGTTCTAGTGCTATTATAAATGGGAGTTTTTATTTCAATATGTTCTGTAGCTCTTTTTTGATACATGCTTTACACACCAAAGGTAGTTTTTAACTGTCCTAAATCTACAAGCGGATTTTTAAGTAAAGTTACAATAAAGCATTATATTAGTTTCCTGTTTTTGCTGTAAAAAATGACCATAACTTAGTGGCTTAAAATAACACAAATTCATTCTTTTGTTGTTCTAGAAATCAGAAGTCTAAAAGTCAATGTGTTGGCAGTTCCTTCTGTAAGCTTCAGGGAAGAATCCCTTTCCTTGCCTTTTCTAGCTTCTGGAGGCTGTCTGTATTCCTTGGCTCATGGCTCCTTTCTTGCATCACTATAATCTCTTACTTCCATTGCCACATATTCTACTGCACTGCAGTCAAATCTCCCTTTTTCTTCTTCTAACAACAATCACATGTGATCATATTTAGGACCCACCTGGATAATCCAGGATAATCTCCACACCTCAAAATCCTTAACTTAATTTCATCTGCAAGGTCCTTTCTGCCATATAAGGTAATATTTACAGGTTCCAGGGATTAAAACCTAGATATCTATGGGGGCCAATGGTCATTTTTCAGTCTACCTCCAGCATCAAATAGATTTAAAAAAGTCATAAGAATTATAAATTCTAATGAAAAGCATACTTTGGAAGAAAATTCAGTTTCAATGATAATTTAGTAGCATTGCTTTAAAACAAACAACATTTAAAAGTCATAAATGCACCTTGTCTCCTTGTTTCAGTGTACGTAGTTGAAGCCTTCCAATAGCTTTTTTAGCATCTGCCTTTAATTGTCTCTGTAATATAAATAGCAGGTATTAGAAAAAAAACTATTTTTAAAAGGAATAGGATGAAAAAGTTAGAGAGGATTAATAAATATTTATTAGGTACAAGTCAATGTATATATGAATTTTTAAAGATCTAATTTAACCATAATAAGTGTCCCATTTATCTGCTATAAGGCAGAATTTTTAAATTAACTAAAATTTTTCACTTATGTTTCCCTACAATCTTAAATATTAAATAGTACCTTTGGGCTATAATAACAAAGCTACTATCCCAAATAGATTCAGATGCTATGAATTTTCCATGCAATTTTCCTATTTTGAACCTTTGAGAATCTTAAAATGCATCTTTCCTCATTTCTTTTTTGAATTGTATCTTGTTTGGTAGAAAATCCACAGGATTTGGATTAAAATGGACCTAGTTTTGAAATCTGTGTTTGCCACTTACTAAATAAATAATCCTGGACAGGTAATTAAATTGTTGAACTTATTTACTTACCTATAAATTGGGGATAACACCAATCCATACAGTGTTATTTTGCATTAGTGCAGAAAAACTGCTGTTTATAACTACTACTGCTTTTTAAGGAGGGTAGATTCTGAAAGTAGTAAGCCTTTCTTATTTCACTGAACATATATTTACATCAGTCTGGATATGAAAATGCAAGCCTAAGGCTCATTTTGTAAATAAGGACTAAAATATGCATAATTGGATCAGAAGTTTAGTTGGGGGATTCAAGATGGTGGCGTAGGAAGATTCTGAACTCACCTCCTACCACAGACACAACAAATTAGTTGTACAACATATGGAATACTTTCCGCTGAAAAAGAGCTGAAAACTGGATAAACAGAGCCTCCACAACAAAGGATAAAAAAAAAACACCATCAAAATGGGTGACAGCGGCAGAGACATAGTCTTACCAAAATAAATAAATAAATAAATAAAACAAAACCCACCCCAGATACAGCAATCCACAATGGAGAAGGATCTCAAAAATATGGAACTTTTCCCTAAGAAACAAGGGTTTTGTGTTTCACATCAGGCACCCCTTCCCCTATATCTTGCATAAGCAAGATAAGCCCCCAAAATGCTTGGCTTTGAAAACCAACTAGGATTAGTTCCAGAATTTTAAGAAGAGAATCTCCTCTCAAAAGGCTCATGTACTGATTCAATCACCACCAGGCCCAGTGTAAAAGATACCAGTTTGAAGTGTCTGCCAGAGGGCCAGAAACTTGTTGGGACTCTATCAGGGGACAGAAACATAGACAAGTGCCATTTTTGATAATTCATTATAAGTTGTTAATGCTGGTACTGGCAGTGACAATTTCGAACTCTTTCTCTAGCCTGTTGGTGCCAGAAGGTACACCCCCCTGGGGGCTCACCCACCCCCAGAGCTATTGCCCCACCAAAGCAGGCAGTAATGCACAGTTCACAGAGGGGTCATCCTTTGAGGGGCTGGTGCAGGTGTGGCCCAAGGTCATAGCACTTCTGAGCTCTATGGGAGCTCTCAGCTCTTACACAAAGCTGTTCCTTCGAGGTTTGCAGAGGGAGCTGATTTACCTAATACATAGAAATAAATGCAGAGCTTCAGGCAAAATGAGAGGACTGAACAAGGTCCAGAAACCCCAAGGAATTGCAAATAAGAGGAACCCAAAGAGATCCACGCCAAGAAACACTATAATTCAAATGGTAAAAGTTAAGCAGACAATCTTAAGAGCACCAAGAGAAAAACAGTTTGCTACCTACAGGGGAAATCCTATAAGTCTACCAGGAAATTTTTTACCAGAAACTTTCAAGCCAGACAGGAGTGGTATGACATATTTAAGTGCTGGAAGTAAAAAAAAAAATTCCAAACAAGAATTCTCTATCCAGAAATGTCATCATTCAGAATTGAAGGGGAGATTAAAGAGTTTTCCAGATAAGTAAAAAACTGAACACATTCATGACCATTAATTCAGCCTTCTAAGAAATGGAAAATTTGCAAAAATAAAAACTGCACTGGAAAAGGTAAATATATAGTAAAGATAGTGGATTAATCACTTATAAAGAAAGTGCAAGATTAATTAATAGCCATTAGTAGTAAATTTAACTAAAACTATATAGTACTATAATAATTACTACAATTATTAATAAGTAGTAAGTAAATAATTATTATAGTCAATTATTTAAGGGCTGCATAAAACAGAACGATATAAAATGTGATATTAAAGATAAAATGTGGGTGGGACAAAAATGTTTTGGAATATGTTCAAATTTAAGTTCTTATCAATTTGAAATCAATCATTACATACATATTATATGTAAGCATCATGGTAACCACAAGGCAAAAACTTTAGTAAATACACAAAATAAAAAAGAAATCTAAACGTAACACTAAAGAAATCCATTGAACCACAAAGGAAGGGATGCCTGGGTGGTTCAGGCAGTTGAGCATCTGCCTTTCAGCTCACGATGTGATCCCTGGTCCAGAGATTGAGTCCTGCATTGGGCTCCCTAGAGGGAGCCTGCTTCTCCCTCTGCCTATGTCTTTTCCTCTGTGTGTCTCTCATGAATGAATAAATAAAATCTTAAAAAAAACACAAAGGAAGAGAAAGAGAAGAAAGGAAGGAAAGAAACTACCAAAAACTCCAGAAAACAAGTAACAAAATGGCAGTAAGTACACACCTATCAATAATTACTTTAAATGAGAAGATGTGGTATATATATATATACAATGGAATATTATTCAGCCATTAGGAACAACAAATACCTACCATTTGCTTCAACGTAGATGGAACTGGAGGGTATTATGCTGAGTGAAGTAAGTCAATCAGAGAAGGACAAACATTATATGGTTTCATTCATTCGGGGAATATAAAAAATAGTGAAAGGGATTAAAGGGGAAAGGAGAGAAAATGAGTGGGAAATATCAGAGAGGGTGACAGAAAATGAGAGACACCTAACTCTGGGAAACGAACAAGGGTTAGTGGAAGGGAATGTGGGTGGGGAGATGGGGTGACTGGGTGATGGGCAATGAGGGGGGCACTTGATGGGATGAGCACTGGGTGTTATACTATATGTTTGTAAATCGAACTCCTATAAAAAAATACAAAGAAACAAACACATAAATAAATAAATAAATAAAATAAAAATTACTTTATATGTAAATGGACTAGATTCTCCAAATCAAAAGGCACAGAGTGAGTGAATGGATCAAAAAAGACCCAACGTTATGCTGCCTACAAGAAACTTTGAAAGTAAAGACACAGAGGCTGAAAGTGAAGGGATAAACATATTCTATGTAAATGGAAACAAAAACAAAGATGGTATAGCTATACTCATATCAGATGAAAACAAAGATTGTAATAAAGGACAAAGAAAGGCATTACATAATGATAAAGGAGTCAATCCAGCTAGAAGATAAAACATTTACAAATATATATGTACCCATATACATATGTGGGTGAGGAGCACCAGCACATATAAAGCAAATATTAACAGACCTGAAGGGAGAAATTGACAGCAATAAAATAATAGTAGAGGACTTTAACATTCCATTTACATCAAGATAAATCATCCAGACAGAAAATCAGTAAGGAAACATCAGCCTTAAACAACACATTAGATCATATGGGGTTGATAGATATATATAGAACATCCCATCAAAATGCAGAATACACATTCTTCTCAAGTGCATATAAAATAGTCTCCAGGATAGATTACATGTTACAGCACAAAACAAGTCTTAAATTCAAGAAGACTGAAATCACATCAAGCATCTTTTCCAACCATGAGGGTATAAAAACTAGAAATCAAAGAAAAGTGTAAAAAGACACAAAAAATGTAGAAATGTAACATGCTACTGAACAACCAATGAGTCACTGACAAAAAAAAAAAAAAAGAAATAAAAAAAATACCTAGAGACAAATGAAAATAGAAATACAACATACAAAAACCTGTGTGATGCAACAAAACTGTTCTAAGGAAATTCATAGTAATATAGGCCTGCCTCAAAAAACAAGAAAAACCTCAAATAAACAATATGACTTTACATCTTAAAGAAATAATAAAGATACAGTGGAAATAAATGAAACAGAGACTAAAAAGATAGTAGAAAAGATCAATAAAACGGAGAGCTAGTTCTCTGAAAAGATACACAAATTTGATAAACCTTTAGCTACACTAACCAAGAAAAAGAGGCCTCAAGTAAACAAAATCAGAAATGAAAGAGAATTTACAACTGATACTACACAAATACAAATATCATAAGAAACTACTACAATTATATGCTAACAAGTTGGACAACCTAGAAGAAATGAATAAATTCCAAGTAACACACCACCTTCCAAGTATGATTATTAAGAAATAGAATATCTGAATAGACCAATTTCTACTAAGGAGATTAAATCAGTAATGAAAAACCTCCCAACAAACCAAAGCCCAGGACCAGATGGTTTCACTGGTGAATTCAATCAAACATCCAAAGGATATTTAACACCTGTGCTTCTCAAACTCTTCCAATAATTGAAGAGGAAGGAACATTTCCAAACTCATTTGATAAGGCCAGCATTACCCTGATACCAAAGCCAGGCAAGGACACCACATAGAAAATTATAGGCCAATATCTCTGATAAACACAGATGCAAAACTCCTCAACAAAATATTAGCAAACTGAATTCAATAATACATTAAAAGGATCATGAAACACAATCAAGTAGGACTTATTTCAGGGATACAAGGATGGCTCAATATCTGCAAATCAATCAACCCAATATACCACACTAATAAAATGAAGGATAGGGGCACCTGGGTGGCTCAGTCAGTTAAGCTCTGCCTTTGGCCCAGGTCATGATTTTGGGGTACTAGGATCAAGCTCCGTATTGGGCTCCCTGCTCAGTGGGGAGTCTGTTTCTCCCTCTCCCTCTGTCTGCCCCTCCCCTCCACCTGTGCTCTCTTAACTAAATAAATAAAATCTTTAAAAAATAAAATAAAGGATAAAAATCCTATTATTATCTCAGTGGATGCAGAAAAAGTACTGACAGAATTCAACTTCTATTTATGATAAAAACTCTCCACAAAGTGGGTATAGAAGGAATGTACCTCAATATAATAAAGGTCATTTATGACAAACACAGAGCTAACATCATATTTAATGGTGAAAAAAACAAAAACTTTTCTTCTAAAATCAGGAACAAGGCAAGGATGCCCACTCCTGTCACTTCTATTCAACATAGTATTGGATGTCCTAGCCACAGCAATAAGGTAAGAAAATGGAATAAGATGCATCCAAATAGGAATGGAAGAAGTAAAACCATAGATGACATGATTCTGTCTATATAAAACTCTGAAGTTTCCATCAAAAACTGTTATAATAAATGAATTCAATAAAGTTGTAAAATGCAAAATCAATATACAGAGATCTGTTATATTAATAATGAACTATCATAAAGAGAAATTAAGAAAGTAATCCCATTTACAATTATATCAATAATAATAAAATAGCTATGAATAAACTTAACCAAGCAGGTGAAAAACTTGTACACTGAAAACTGTAAGATGAAAGAAGTTGAATAAGACACAAATAAAAGGAAAGATTATCTCATGCTCATGGATTGGAAGAATATTGCTAAAATGATCATACTATCCAAAGCAATCTACAGATTCCATGCAATCCCTACCAAAATTCCAATGGCATTTTTCACAGAACTAGAATAATTCTAAAGTTTGTATGGAACCACAAAAGGTCCCAAACAGCCAGGGCAATCCCGAGATAGAACAACAAACCTGGAGGTATCATGCTCCAAGATTTAAAACTATATTACAAAGCTGTAAAAAAAAAAACAACAAAAAAAAAACAAAAAAAAAAACAAACAAAAAAAACAAAAAAACAAAGCTGTATAGTAATCAAAACAGTATGGTATTGGCATAATGACAGACACAGATCAATAGAACAGAATTTAGAGCTTAGAAACAAATCCATACGTATACAGACAAATTATGACAAAGGCTCCAAGAATATACAATGGAGAAAGGACGGTCTCTTCAATAAATGGTGCTAGGAAAATTCGACAACCATATGCAAAAGAATAAAAACGAGACCATTATCTTACACCATACACAGAAATTAAAATAGATTAAACATTTGAATGTAAGACCTGAAACTGTAAAATTCCTAGAAGAAAACATAGGCAGTAAACTCCTTGACATGGGTCTTAGTGACATTTTTGTGGATCTGATTCCAAGGGCAAGGAAAACAAAAGCAAAAATGAACCAATGGGTCTACATCAAACTACAATGCTTCTGCACAGCAAAGGAAACTACCATGAAAACGAAAAGGCAACCTACTCAATGGGAGAAGATATTTGCAAATCACATATCCAATATAATAGCCAAAATAAAGTTAATAGCCAAAATAAAGAAAAAAAAAAAACTCTTACAATTCAACAATATAAAACCCAAACAATCCAATTTAATAAGGGGCCAGAGGGTCTAAATAGACATTTTTCCAAAGAAGACATAAAGATGGCCAATAGGCACATGAAAAGACATTCAACATCACTAATTATTAGGAAAATGCAAATCAAAGCCACAATGAAATACCACCTCACACCTCTTAGAATAGCTATTACCAAAAAGATAAGAAATAACAAATGTTGGATAGGACGCGGGAATGTAAGTTGGTATAGCCACTAGAAAAACAGTATGGAGGTTCCTCAAAAAATTAAGAATAGGGGCACGTGGATGGCTCAGTCAGTTGAGCACCTAACTCTTGGTTTTGGCTCAGGTCAGGATCTCAGGACTGTGAGATTGAGCCCTGTGTCAGACTCCACTTAGCTCATGGTCTGCTTGAGATTTTCTCTTTACCTCTCATTCTGCCCTCCCCTCTCTAAAATAAAATAAATAAAATCTTTTAAAAAAATAAGAATAAAAAAATTAAGAATAGATCTATCATATGATCTAGCTGTTCCATTTCTGGGTCTTTCTGAAAAGAATACAAAATCATTAATTCAAAAAGATACATGCATCCCTATCTTCATTGCCACCTTATTTACAATAGCCAAGATATGGAAACAATCTAAATGTCTATCAGTAGATGAATGGATGAAGAGTAAGTGGTATGCACAGACACATACAGACATAGAGGAATACTATTCATCCATAAAGAATGAAATCTTGCCACTTGTGATAACATGGATGGACCTTGAGAACATTATGCTAAGTGAAATAAGTTAGGCAGAGAAAGACAAATACCCTAAGAGCTCACTCAGATATGGAATCTAAAAAAAAGCAAACAAAATAATATAAAAACAAACTAATCGATACAAAGAACACACTTACGGTCATCAGAGTGGAAGGGATTAGGCAAGATGGGTAAAGGCAGTCAAGTGAATGGTGATGGACGGTAACTAGACTTTCATTAGTGATCATTTTGCAGTGCATACAGATGTCAAATTGTGTTATGCACCTAAAAGTCAATGTTATATACCAATTTTGCCTCAATAATAATAATACAAGAAGTGACTTTGGGGTTTAGGAGGACATCTAAGAGGTTAGGGAAAGGTGAGAAAGAATCAATAAAGGACGGTCTCTCTGTGGGGGAACTGGCCAAATGGAAAAAAATCCCAGGTGGTATGAGATATTGTTAATTTAAAATTATCTGTAACGCTGCAAATAAATCCTTCCTTCCCTTTCAGTAAAATCTATCACACACACACACAAATGCCACAAGTGAATATAATATATGTGTAAATTGAAGAAAAGGCTAGCTTTCACACTTGGACATGGATGCTGTTTGGCATAGAGACACAGGATGTGCAGCATGGCAAAATGATAAGCCAACCTCCTATTTGGTACTGTAATATGAACTTAGAGAAAATTCAGCAAACTCTAGGCACTCAGAACCAGAGGTTATTGTGAATATGTACCTCCATCCCCAGCAGGAAAACCTCCAGCTGATATGAAGAACATGTGAAAATTAGAGATAATGTAAGTAAAGTATCCAGCATAATATCTGTCATATAGCAGATATTCAGTAAAATGTTTATTAAATCAAAATATAAACTACTATTCATCAATAAGCATAACAAGTCCTTGTAACATGTTTATACACATCTGTAACAAATATATTTTGGAAGGGAATAATCAATGAGTATAGGTATATGAGAAAATTCTTTAATGTCCAAACCTGCCTCCTACCTAAGATACCATTTTGTGAAAAGTACTTGGCTTAATGCCAGGGAGATTACTAATCAAACCATTTCTTTGCTGTCCCAGGAGCAGCAGAAACTTTTTAGATTGTTACCTGACTAGAGATATAGATTAATAGAAAGTTTTAATAGGAAGGCCTAGCTAGTCCTTTTTTTTTTTTTTTTTTTTTTTTTTTTCTAGCTAGTCCTTTGAAGAAGAGATGCTAATTGAGACCCTTCCACTCCCACTTTGGGACTTAATTGTGAGTTAACTCAAAAGGGCAATTCGATGGTACTTTATTTTATGCACACATATTTTCTGTTACTTACATCATACGTAAATAACAGAGGAACAGTGAAAGGAAGGAAGTCTACATTTAGGACTTAAGAGTTGGAAAAACTCTTAGAAATCACCTAGCCTAAAAAAAAAAAAAAAAAAAAAAAAAAAAAGAGGGGTAACACCAGAGGCGCAGCGGTTTAGCGCCGCCTGCAGCCCAGGGCGTGATCCTGGAGACCCTGGATAAAGTCCCACTCGGGCTCTCTGCGTGGAGCCTGCTTCTCCCTCTGTCTGTATCTCTGCCTCTCTCTCTGTGTGTGTCTCTATGAATAAATAAATAAAGTTTAAAAAAAAAAGAAAGAAAAAAAGAAAAAAAAAGAAACCACCTAGCCAGATATCTAAACTGACGATAAGAAAACTGATGCCTGGGATCCCTGGGTGGCGCAGCGGTTTGGCGCCTGCCTTTGGCCCAGGGCGCGATCCTGGAGACCGGGATTGAATCCCACGTCAGGCTCCCGGTGCATGGAGCCTGCTTCTCCCTCTGCCTATGTCTCTGCCTCTCTCTCTCTCTCTCTATGACTACATAAATTAAAAAAATAAAAAAAAAATTAAAAAAAAAAAACTGATGCCTACAGTAGAAGAGGGCCTTGCTCAAAATCTCGGAGTTGGCTAGCTCTAAATGTAATTTCCAAGTCTATGCTTATGAGAATAGTACTCACATTAAGATCAATGCAAAAAAAAAAAAAAAAAGCCGGAAGGATATAAAACTACAGGGCAAAATCCAAGATGCCAGAAGATTTGAAGGATCTCTAAAAGACTTGCATCATAGTATAAAGCAATGTTTAACGAAGCAGCTTTGGAATTTAAAAAAAAAAAGTCCTTTAATAGGAAATTCAGATATTTCCAATAACTCCTACTGAGCTTTTATAAAGGAAAGCATATTCTTTTTTAAAAAATATTTTATTTATTTATTCATGAGAGACACAGAGAGACAGAAAGGCAGAGACATAGGCAGAGGGAGAAGCAGGCTCCATGCAGGAAGCCCCATGTGGGAGTCGATCCTGGAACTCTGGGATCATACCCTGAGCCAAAGGCAGGCACTCAACCTCTGAGCCACCTAGATGTCCCAAAGCCATATTCTTTAAACATGGATGAAAGACCCATGATTTTGGTAAGAAGTACAAACTGTGTTGTTAGAGCTTGAATGAAGGTCTCTCACAATACTGCCATTAGTACTCAAAATCACATTGACAGCAAGAGTTTCCAAGGTGCATTCATTCCTCTAAAAACTGAAATATGAGAACAACATGAAGATTAAGCAGTTTATATTAAATACATATGTTTAGATATGTTACTTAAATCAAATTTATGGATGCCCAAATATGCCTCCACATTTAAAGATAATGTGTCCCAAAGCAAAGTGTAATTGGTGTTTAACTCCTTAAAAACAACTTCAAGCATTTATCTAGTTTGTTACACAAATTATACTGGACACTTCTTCGATGCCTTTCCACCATTTCAGAATTCCCTCCTACCTTATAAATTCCAATAGCACATTGTTTCTACCTCTTTTATAAAGATTTTACTTGAGAAGGAGAGAGACCACAAGTGGGGGGAGGGGCAGAGGGAGAGGAATAAGCAGATGACCCACTGAGCAGGGAGCCTGATGCAGGGTCCTGGGATCATGACCTGAGCTGAAGGCAGACACTTAACCCACTGAGCCACCCAGGTGCCACTATACTTCTTATCATATTCTGTTACTGTACTATTCATGTGTCTTTCTCTCCTACTGCAAGTAACTGGAAGACTGGGCCTTAACCATTTTTAAAAATTTTCCATAGAGCCTAGTAGTTCCTCAAAAAATAGCTTCTGAATTTAGAAATTAAAACAATTTCATGATTTTCTCATCAAAGTCACAGTTGTACTCATTAAAAGCCTCTACTCCACTAAATTTGGGGAAAGAAAAGTTTAGGGAACAGGTATCGGCCCCCCACCGTGGTCAGGTTCAACCCTAAGCTTTTATACACATGTGTCATCTTGTTTAATCATTAACAACCTTATGGAATAGGTATTTTAATATCCAAGTTTTGTAGACAAGAAAAGGTTCAGAAGCTTGACTAAAGTCCAGGCAGCTGGTTAGTTGCAGAGCTGTGATTCAATTCAAGCTCAGGTTCTATCTGGCTTTAAAAGCCCAGGATCTCTCCACTATAGTACACTGCCTCCATTGTGTAATAGCAGAGAAGCATTTAAAAGGCTTCACATTCTTTGTGAAGAAGATGAATGAAAGAAATAAGAAAAAAACCAAAAACCTCAAAATCAGCTATTATCCAATCTTCAAATACTTCCTAAATTCACTACTTACTGTGATTTGGGGAACTCTTTTAAGCAACTCTTCATACCAACAGACTCTCCCTGCCTCCTCTCCAATCCAAAAGATACCTGGTATAAGAATATTTGGCAACAGAATTGAAGACTAATTCAAAAAAGCTTGGTTGTCAGCCAGCTTTTTTAACAGAAGCTTAATGTCATTAATCTATTCAAAAGCTGTGATCATTCTAGTCACTGAAAAATCTCGGCTATATAGTTTTCTTAGTTCTGAGCAAGACTTTATTTGGGCTGAAAATGAAAAGTCAAGCCAATTCTTAATACTATATGACAATGTTCAATTTGTAAATTATAAATTCAAAGAAAGGTATTCTACCTAGTTTATTGGTGTATTTACATCTAAGTATGCAAAATAAATGTTCCAGGCTGGTGATTTGTCAGCCTGGTTTTTGGTCCCAAGGCATTCATTCAGCTTTGAAACCCACATGAATAACACTAGGCAGGGAGTCAAACCTAATTACTTGATTGGGGGGGCAGGGTGTGCAAAAGAAAGAAAGGAGCGTGGATATAAGCAAATCCAGATTTTCTGGCTTTAACACATCTCTTCTTTTAAAATTTTTTCTTCTTTTTCAAATTTTTTTAAAAAATTTGACTCAATTTATAGAACAGAATCAAGAATTATGGTAACAAGATTCTTTTCCTTGGATCTATTCCTGTTGTGAACAAAATCAATGTCTAAGTCATGTGGCTGTTCAGATATATGAAAACTGAAAGAAATCTTTTTTTTTTCAATAAAAACCTATGCATAATATTTTAATGAAGCATTCCTAAAGGAAAGAGGAGGTACAGGCTATAAAAAATGTTCCCCCTAAGTCTAAGGACCTACAGAGAGGGGGATAAATAGGAGTACAGACTTCCTGCCTGAAGGTGATCACTGTGAATGGTGTGAGGAAATGCACACTAGAAGGAAGAGCTTGAGGGAAGGGGGAATTTGACCCTGTAGATAAGTTATGACTCAGATTATTGTGTTTTTCAAAAAAGACAATCAAAACCTTTAGAATTAGTGATGTAAATATAAGATTAGAATAAGCAAATATAAAAAAAATCATGAGACCCATTATAAGAGCTTCCTTTTGTTCAATGAGAGTCAGAGAAAGACTATAAAAACTAGGTCCTACTAGGAGACTAATTTGTTTGATCTGCCCTTCTTATCTAAGAGCCAAAATAATGGTTTTGTAAAAGGCTCTAATAAGTCTCAAATTTGGGCAGGAACAGATACATACATACAAATATACCCACCACAAGTATATATGGACAGTGGTACAGTATGCAAACACCTGATAAGTCTTCCAGTTAATTTCATGTACTAGGGGAGAAAACCTAACATAACCAGAAACATTTCAAGTATTTTTAGTCATGCTTTAAATTCAAGGACAGGGCGCCTGGGTGGCTCTGTCAGTTAAGCATCTGCCTTCGGCCCACATCATGATCCTGGGGTCCTGGGATGGAGCCCTGCATGGGGCTCCCTGCTCAGCAGGGAGTCTGCTTTTTCCTCTCCCTCTGCCTGCCACTACTCCTACTTGTGCTCTGTCAAATAAATAAATTCTTTTTTAAAAAAAACCTCAAGGACAAATTTTAAGATATTAATGTAGCTTAGTTCTTTCTCATGTGAGACCACCAAGGAATGCTATCTCTTTGGTAGCAAATTACAAAGACACATGTGGCATATCTTTGCCCAGGGAACCAGTTTGAGTCTTAGGGTCTGAGGCTCAGATGGGTCAATATGTAATCCTGCTAGCAACTGGCCATACTTCCTGAAACTCAGGACCCCAACAATGAAAATAGGTGCATATCATCAGGCTTTACTGTAGTACCAAGCACCATGACAAGCTGGTACAACATGGTCTACCGCTCCAGGTGTACATAACAAAATCATCAAAAACTAACATAAAGAACACTTTGTGGGCCACATTCCCAGGGTTGACCAAAGGCCAGTCACAGTTCCCTTGGAGACTGGAAAGGAGTAAGCAACTAGATCAACTATGCTATCTTTCTTCACAACCCATCTCCTAGCTCTCTTTTCTTTTTTAAAGTAGGTTCCACACCCAGCATGGAGCCCAACATGGGGCTTGAACTCATGACATGTGAGATCAAGATCTGAGCTGAGATCGAGTTGGACCCTTAACCAACTGAGCCACCTGGGTGCCTCCTACCCCCCATCTCTTGATCAAGGTCTTTTTTAACAACAAAGAGTCATAGTTATTTGGACTTCTGCAGCTAGTACAGCATTTATATACATAAGGGGCAGTCAGAGCAACATAATACCTAATACTTGCAGAAGCCAATGAAGGGTGCACATAGGCTTCTTTCAATCTGTAAGACCATTTCAAACATCTTTATATTGATATATCAGTGTAATTATGTTTACTCCCTTATTCTAGGACTACTTGAACTTTGTGATAAACATGTGTAGAGCCATTTAATATGGTAATGGAACTAAATCTAATTCTTCCTTGGGCCAATCACTCTCCATTGGTATCATATGCTTTGGAGGTTTTAGTTCAGTTTCAGTTTTGACTATCACATGATTTATTTATATAAGGAGGTTGAATTTTGCCAACAATACTAGTATTATACCATATCACAATATGATTATGATACAGTTTGGTTACAAAATAAATCAAGGAAGTATCACAAAAGTGTTTATGAAAACTTCCTAGAAGAATTTTTTTTGCCCACATACTAGATATTATTACAGACAAGTGTTATTGCCAGTGAGGATGACTCTTGTCTTTTCTGGATTCCATGTTAGTTGAGGGCAAAACCAATCATTTGGCTCAATTTACACTATTAAACAGTCATAGATTCCCATTGACTGTGGTATAGGAAGGCCATCTCCCCTCCATGAGGAATATATGGGTATCATTCAATATTGTTCCTACTAGCTTGTCTTATTTTGGTCCGTCTCTTTGCCCAAGATAAGTTAGAGATCAGCAATGTAAATTACAATTTCACTCAAAAACTTTCCACAAGTTTGGGGATCTTCATGTGTCTCAAAGATGCTCTCCCTGAGCTTCCACAGTGAAAAATGGAAGGCCATTATCCCATGGGTACTTGGGCCTCCATTTGTAGTAAAATAGTTAACAGACCCTGTTGTGTCAAATATATGCTCTTTGGGCAGCCCTGGTAGCTCAGCGGTTTAGCGCCGCCCGTCAGCCCGGGGTGTGATCCTAGAGACCCAGGATCAAGTCCCATGTTGGGCTCCCTGCATGGAGCCTGCTTCTCCCTCTGCCTGTGTCTCTGCGCCTCTCTCTCTCTCTCTCTCTCTCTCTCTCTCTCTCTCTCTGTGTGTGTGTGTGTGTGTGTGCCTCTCATGAATAAATAAATAAAATCTTAAAAAAACACAAATATATGCTCTTTCCCAATGCTGAGTGCTAACACTCTCTAGCATTATGCATTGGGTCTGTGTGCCCATATTATCAAGGCTTTATCATCTTTCCAAATGGATTCCCATTTTCCCCCCTCCTGCCAGATGATTCCTTCCAATGTGTCTATTTCAAAGAGTAAATTCTTTCCTTCTGAAAGTCACTCCTCCTTAAAAGTTAATTCAGCTTCTTCCATTATACCTAGGTCAGCTTCCATTTCACCTAGAGCCCTCTTTTATTTCACTAGCTAATGTTCAATCCAACACATGCCTTGTTGCCACTGAATATTAACTGCTTAAGTACAGTTAGGATATATGGCCTATACCCCCAAATTCTGGGTGTCTCATGCCAGAGTCAAGTGTATAGTGGTCACTGCCAAATTCACTAGTTTGAGCACACCATAACGTTTTCCATAATTTTCCTTGTCTCAGGTTAGGGTTGTTCCCAGTATGGACACAAATCCACCATGAAATGCCTAATATGTCATTTTCATTCACAACCCTTTGACATTTTTCATTTGTTTAAAAGCTTTCCATGCACAGGAATAGGGATGATATGTGTTCTCACACATCATTCTATGACATACAGGCCTGTGGCCACTATGTGATGCCCACTATATTTGGGCATCGTGGTCATCAAAATTCATGGCTACACATTTGTCAGTTTGCCTGACATTCTATCCTATGCATTATAGTAGTTCAGAGGGAAGACATGTCTGAATATTCTAATGAATTCCTAATATTCTAATGAAGGTAAGTTTCCATAACTCAGTTTCATTACTATTTCTACCTGTAAAATGAGAATAATGCAGTTAAGTATTTAGTGATAGTTATATATAACCATCAAGCTCTACCTTTTAATAATAAATAGGAAGTCAGGAAAATTGAGTAACATGTAAATGACATCATAATACCCTCAAATATTAATAAGGAAAAGGGATTACCAGTCATATATTTAATACTTTAGTCACTGAAGGATACACAGATATAGCCCAGTAAGTAGTGAAAGAAGCCCTTTCCAAAGCCTTCTCTAAAAGGTGAGAAGTTTTCATGCTAATTTTCCTTTTTTAAAGATTTTATCTATTTATTTATTTGGGAGAGAAAGAGAGCAAGCACATGGGCAGAGGGGAGGGATGGGGGAAAGAGAACGAGAATCTTATGCAGACTCTGTGCTGAGCATGGAGGCCAACTCAGGGCTCGATCCCATGACTCTGTAATCATGACCTGAGCAGAAATCAAGAGTTGGATGCTTAACTGAGAGCTACCCAGGCACCCTGTGATGCTATTTTTGACCATTTTTACACAAGTTAATGTTCATAAAATATATTACAAACTATGAAAATTACTTGAATGATGAGACCAGAATTATATATTCAATGGAGTTTATGTGACACCAGCCAGTTCTTTATAAACTGTATTACTTTCTGATGGGGTTTAATGCCATGTTAACAGATTTATTATAGTACCTGGAATACAGAAATACATACTGACCACGAACATATACAAACCAAACACTCTGGTTATTGTATCCATAACCTTTAAGTCATACTGGATACCAATTTTTCTCCAACATCAGAGATAAAAACAGTGCAATATATAAATGTCAAATATTAACATACTGTGAAACTACTGAATGGCTTGGCATAAGAATTTTAAACATCCTTTTGACTACAGTTAGTAACAGGCTGAACCTGCCACCAGTGGGATAAGTGGCTTCTCTGAGAGGAACAGAAGTCAATTAACTTTAAACATTGAGATAATCATCACTCATTACAATATACTTGTGTCTAATCTTCTTGAAGGTTTTATAATAAGATTTCAATTTCTAGTCTGTTCCTAAATTCAATTAACTTCAATAGAGAAATCTTCACTGCTCCCCCACACCCAAATAAATTGGGTTCATCTTTGCTTGTTGGAAAAAAGAGTACATAAGTGGCCAGAATTTCATTGCCTTGGGAGGAACTTCTCAGTACATATAAGAATGTATTCCTGCCCTTACTATATGATAAGCTAGAAGCATTAAATCCCTATTGAGCATTCTGGAGAAATAGCACGCCACTCTGCTGTTATGTTGAGAATATTTGAGAAGGAGAGGAGCTAAGAAATGATGGTGGCTTGGCCCAGGATGGAAGCAATAGAACTGGTGAGAAGTAACTGGATTCTGGATATTTAATAAAGGTAGAACCAACAGGATTTGCTGATGGAGGTAATGTTGGGAAGTGAGAGGTAAAAGAGGAACAAAGAATAACTCCAAGATTTCTGGCCTGGTGTCAAGAGAAGTAATTATGCAAAGGGAAACAATAATAGCATGTTTGTGTGCTCACAATAGCAGAAGACAAGGCAGAGGACATAGGACACAGACACAGATGCACATAGATGGGTAGCTGTGGCAGAAGCATGGAGAAGTACTCTTTTGATCACTTCAATTTCCTCAGTGGAATACAATCCAAACCATGAGCAGAGAGTGAAGTTGGAGAAGGTGTTGGAGGTTTAAGGAGAAAGGAACATGTATGATTAGTTACCTGCAAAAGCAGCGGGGGAGGGGGGAACTAAGAAAACAGAGTACAATTGTTTGCAGTATTGAGAGCTCACCCTGAGTCTGTGGTCATAAATTTAAAGGAAGATCAGTCTGTACTGATGTCAGTGTTTTCCTGCTACTTCAAAGTGCAGGCACTGAGTAGGGAGGAAGCAGGATATAACCAGGGTTGGATTGTGACAGCAAGTGTAACAGAGAGAGAAGGGCCAAAGGAACTGAAGATGTATGTAACATATATGGTAATGACCATGGGAGTGGCCATGGAAGTGAAGGTGGGGAAGGAGAAAAGTGAGGCTATCAGGGGGATGAGGGGCAGTTTAAAAGTGGTAGGATCAATGGCCACAACCACAGGTAATTCCCTGGTTCAATGATGCTTCTCTATTTCTGCTCTATTAATTCTATATTTTGTAACTATTTATACATCAGTTGTTAAAATATGATAGAAATGATGAATATGTGACTGGAGTCTAGCACTCTATCATTCATAATCAGATCTTTAAACTTGCCATCCCATGATATTCAGTCTAGTCTCTCTACCCAGCCCTGATCCCACGTGCAAATACACACATACACAGATGCGCACATACGTGTAAAATAGCAGTGGTTACTTTTTGGTGGTGACTACAGATTTTTTGTTATATGGGGTTTGAGTGAAGGTTTTTTTCCCTTGTACTTCCTGATTTCTAAATTTTCTATATTAGCATGAAATGTTTTGGTAACTAAACAAAAATTAAAAGAACATATGTATTTACACCCAGATATAATTAAATGCTGGCTATGCTCCCTAATGAGGTGTCAGAAGACTTAAGCAAGATTAAGGCCATAGACAAATTACAGAAAATAAAACTTTTTAGAGGATGGAAGCTGATATGTTTTTAAAACTACCAGTTTTCATAAAACATATGCATGGATCACTGTCTAACAAGTGAAATATATTACAACACATGACTCTGAAACTACAATTAAAGGAGTATTTTGGGGGCTCTTGGTTGGCTCAGTCCAATGGAGCATGTGACTTTTGATCTTGGGGTTGTGAGTTTGAGCCTCAGGTTAGGTGTAGAGATTACTTAAAAATAAAATGTTTAGGGGCCTGTGTGGCTCTATTGGTTAAGAATCTGCCTTTGGTTCAGGTCATGATCTCAGGGTCCTGGGACTGAGCGCTATCTTAAAAAAATTTTTTTTAAATAAAACCTTTTAAAAAAGTATTTTTAGATTGGAATAAAGGACCATTACAAACCTGTTTCCTGCTTTGAGCTCTTGCATTCCGTAATCTTCGAGCAGAATAAAATATAAAATAGCCCACAGTTGCTGCCGTAATAATAAAAAAGGACACAGAAACGAAGAAAATTGAATAGTGATTCACCCAAGGGCCATGCTTTTTCCCTACTTCGATGACCATTGTTACTTGTATGCCTCTTTGAATAGACTGCAGAATTTTTGTGCCTTTCAGATTGCCAATCATGATTGCAACAATGTCTCCTGCACCTGTTAAAGAAAATAAATTCAGTTTTAGTTTTGGTAAAGCATTCTGTGTATAAAAATCCAAATGCTAAAGTGATTTTAAAGTATTCCCAGTGAGACAATGGAAGAATATTCATGTATTCAATTAACGTTTATTGGGGACCTACTATGCATATATGTTACAGAGGATATAAACATGCTGAGACTTCGGTTACTGATCTTAAGAACATAGTTTAGTAAGGAAGCTAAGACATATAAAAAATACCTCCTCCCCTCTCTTCAGGTTAACCACCTATGATTCAACAGTATTGAGTTTGGGGCCAAATTTGTCTCTTACGTGAAGGCTTTCTTAAAGATAGTCCCCAGATGGTAGAGGTTAGGGCTTACATCCTAGGGAATCTGAGATTTGGGAAGGACTGAAATACATAACTACATATTTTCCTAATTTATAAGGTGATAGACTACTTCATGAGCTCACTACTAAAATGTACAAGAATTTACATATCAGTAATCTAAGATAATGTTTATAAGCCCAAATACACTATATATATATATATATATATATATATATATATATATATATATATATCCATGTACCATTTTTTCCATATCCTCTAAAACAATGTAAAATTTATTCAAGGTACTCTAAGGTCTTGCACGGCACGGACCTTATCAGGTTAGCAATGAATAAAACATGTAAAATTAATACTAATATGGGCAGCCCAGGTGGCTCAGCAGTTTAGCGCCGCCTTCAGGGCGTGATCCTGGAGTTCTGGGATTGAGTCCCATGTCAGGCTCCCTGCATAGAGCCTGCTTCTCCCTCTGCCTGGGTCTCTGTCTCTCTCTGTGTCTCTTGTGAATAAATAAATCTTTAAAAAAAGTAGTAATGTGTGGTTCCATTCAACACCAACTAAGGTCAAGCCTGAAATTAGACTAAGTTTATTACTTAGTCTAATAGTCTAAATCTTAGTCTAGAAGTTTAATCTTTTTAATTCCTCTCTGTCTACCCCAAACTATATAAATCCTGTGAAAAAAAGTAAAGGACAAACATTGTTTTTCCCATTGTTGTGAGAATGTCAGATTACTCATGCCATTCCAACTCTTATCAAGGTGTATATTCCTTCTAGTTTATATGACCTGAGACCAATAATCTTAAGCAAAAGAATAGAGTTCTTTGAATGTTAAGAGATTACCAGCCAGAGAAACCTCCTACTGATACTAGGTTAAGGTACTAATAATCTTGGTTAATGATCAAACTCTGATGTGAAATAAACACAACCCTACACCCACCCACACATGAGCGAACAAGACTCTAAAAGGCTTAATCTCTTTAACTAGACTTAACTACGTAATTTTCCCGATTTATAACGTAATAGACTTTAGAATTTAAACACAAAAGTACATTATTAAAATAGTATTCACAATTTCAATGGTCAAATTAAGAGTACAAACCTTAAATGACAAGGTACATAGCAGAATTACTACCCGAGTAATCCCTGAAAAGTTTATGGTCCCCAGTGGCCAAAGTCTTCAAAAGATCAAGATGATATTGCTTGAAGTTACTAATTCAAAAAATATATTCATAGAGTATTGTTACAGATCCATAAAGTTCTAAAGAGACTAGCTTTTAAATATATGATAGCCATTTAGCTAAAACCTTTTACAACTTTACTAATTTGCCAATACTTAGTTTGGTAGGCACTAACGACTTACTCTCTTCTCATTTACATGAAGAAAATCTCTAAAGCAATGGGAAGTGGAAGAGTCTGAAATGCTTTTTGTTGTATCTTTTTCCTCTATCAGTATTTGACCCAAATATACCTTATGGATCTAGAGAATTGGCCATTTTGCAAGAGGGCAGCTCATTTTTCTATTTATTTGGGAGCTTTTACATTTCTAGCTTTGGCACTAAAAGCACAGTTATTATTTCAACTTTCTTTTGTCAGTATTTGTCTTTTCTTTACAAGCCATCTGTTGGGAAAATTTGGGGTTATATATATACATATTTTTTAAATATTTATTTATTTATTTATTCAGAGAGAGCGAGAGAGAGGCAGAAACACAGGCAGAGGGAGAAGCAGGCTCCATGCAGGAAGCCTGACGTGGGACTCTATCCCCGATCTCCAGGATCACACCTTGGGCTGCAGGCGGCGCTAAACCGCTGAGTCACCAGGGCTGCCCAAAATTTGGGGTTATAGAGATTTATTATATAAACTCAGCATTCATTTCTGATATTGTAACCTGTATAATCTTTGAAAGTAGAGATAATTCTAAAAATCAAGTTTTAGAATGTAATTTTAAAGATTTCTTTTTATTTTTTATTCTATTTTTTAAAAATATTTTATTTATTTATTCATGAGAGACACAGAGAGAGAGGCAGAGAAAGAAGCAGGCTCCGTGCAGGGAGCCCGATAAGGGACTTGATCCTGGGACTCCAGGATCACACCCTGAGCCAAAGGCAGACCTTTGAGCCACCCAGGCGTTCCCTAAAGATTTCTTTTTAAATCATATATGTGTCCTAAACTTTTTGACTAATAGAAATAAGTTTTCATTCTTTTAGAAGATATGATGTGGGTGGCAGGGGTGGATGCTCAGGAAAATATGGACCATTGTGGTCAGATGGAGATTAAAAAACAAGGGCAGTCAAGAAATGTACTTTGTCTACACATAGGGAACAATGCTATGCTTCAATTGCCTGAAATTCATATTCATACATGCTATATGTAGTCTAAATATCTACTGAATTAGTTTTCTAATCATATACAAGACCTATTTCTAAACATTCTTATACATATCCCCACATCTTTGCAATGATTTAAAAACTGCTCCCTCCTTCCATTTCCCAATCATAGCCTCTGGTCATCTGGTGTGAATACCCAGAATCCTGTCTGAAAACTCACTGCTAACCTAATCAGCCATGTAGATGGGATTTTCTTGGTGTCTCCCATTATCAGATTCTTCCTTCTATTCTTGCTGCCTGTTTAATATAGGTTATCATAATTTCCTTGCCTGAACTACTTCAGTAATCTCCTAACTTGTCACTCTACATCCCTGTCCTTTAAAGTTTCATCAGAGTTTACCTTCCTGGTTGACTTTTGCCATCACTTGGTTGCATCATGCCTCTTTCTGGCTCTAAAGTCTTCAGTGACTTGTTGGCCTAGCATTTAAAGCTTTTTATGATCTGGTCCCAACTGACCTTTCCAATTTGATATATCTCCACTACAACTCCATCTCATGAACAGGATCAATGGTCACAACCACAGGTAATTCCCTGGTTCAATGATGCTTCCAGGCACGTGGGATTGGCTATTCTCATTCACTTTTTACAATTCTCCTTTTGTTTATTCTGTTCCCTCAGACTAAAATCTCTTACATCTGTTGACATTCCCCCTCCTCCTTCTCTGCCTGTGCATTACTCAAATCCCCCAATGCTCCCTGCCTCTTATGTTATTTTCCCAAGTTTTAAGTGAGAATGTAAATGTTCCCTCTTTGTTCCCTCCTCACTTGATTTTTAAATTTTATCTAGTACTTCATTTTGCTTTGAATTTCAATTGGTGTGTTATAGTCCCTTTCTAAAATAAGAACATTTTAAGGACAAAGACTGTCTGTTAATCAACTACAGTAGTGCTTTCCTTTAACTGGTATTATCAGAGAGTTAGGTATCCTCTAATAAATAAAATCCCCAGTAACTCAAAGTTCTACACAAATAATTTTAACAATTTTGGACATTTTAAAAACTAATCTATACTGTCTTATTTCCCTAACTAGGATACACTAACTATAATCTATTATTGACAGTGGATCATCTTTGTGAGCCATTATTTTATATGGTACTGGTAAGGTTATTTGTCCCCAAACTATTATGATTTTTCACCAAAGTCATAGATTTTTGGAGCTAGAATGGACTTTATAGATCATCCAGTCTGACTCATTTTTGAGTTCTCACTTTGGGTCACTTTTGGGGGGTGGAGGGGGGTTCTCCCTTGTTGCCTCTAGCATTGTCTCTCCCCTCTTTCTAATTTTATACTTTCAATCTGCTTTCAACTCTGAAAAGTCAATGAAGCTTTGGTCTAAAGAAAAAGTAAAACTGGCTTCCAAAGAAAGCTTGAGGGCTTCAGTTGCAAGTACTGTCTGATATTTATATTGGTTGCTCAGTGACATTTTTATTTGCTTCCTCAACCCAGGCCATGCTCTGGATAATTGAGGTTGCCAGATAAGATTTATCTATAAACTAGCCCCTGTACTAAATGCTTTACATGCATTAACATATTTAATCCTCATATCAAACCTATAAGGTAGGCATTGCTATTATCTCATTAAAGATAAGCCTGACTAGCTTGCCTAGGATAACACAAGCTAATAAGGACAGAACTGGTATCTGAACCCAGGCAGTTTGGCTCCAGTGTCTCTGCTCTTTGCCACCATTCTACATCAACTCTCTATCTTTAGTGAAACCTAAAGCTATTATTTTACTGTAAATGTGAAAATTAATTACTGAAAACATGAATGTAATTAATACATTCAGGATGGGGGGGTGGTTGTGGTAAATAGTTAACAAGGAGGAAGCCTTGATTTGTAGTGTGTGCCAATTGCCACGGTGTAAATAATTCTCCTATGGCCATGTGAATGCACAGTTCGGAAAATACGGGTATAATTATCTTCTTTTAAAAAAGATTCATTTATTTTATTTGAGAGGGAGAAAGACAGGGAGGAGGAGGGGCAGAGGGAGAAGGGAAGCATACCCCTTGTTGAGCGCAGAGCCTGAGAGGGGCTCAGATCTCATGACTCTGAGATCATGATCTGAGCTGAAAACCAAGAGTTGGATGCTAAAACCAACCGAGCTACCCCAGGCACCTCTGGGTACAATTTCTTGATAGCATTCACTCAATTCAATAAGGAATACTTGAACTTGCTACTTAAAAATCATTAACACCACCATATAGCTCAAGTTTTTTGCATTTTTACTCTGTTACCTAAAATATTTTGGGAAAAGGGATAGATTAGGAATAGGTAACAATTAAGCAGAAGACATACACACTCTCTAATTTCACATGTTGAACAGTAAATAATGGTTTCTGCCTGTGACTATTTTGGGAACAAAGGTAACAAAATAGACTGTAGCAACTCTTACTACTCTTAGAGAATATCACTCAATTAAAATGTTAATATATGGGGACCCCTGGGTGGTTTGGCGCCTGCCTTTGGCCCAGGGCGCGATCCTGGAGTCCCGGGATCGAGTCCCATGTCGGGCTCCTGGCATGGAGCCTGCTTCCCTCTCCTCCTGTGTCTCTGCCTCTCTCTCTCTCTCTCTCTCTCAAAAGTGTGTTGATCCTTGGCACTACTGGTGAAAGACACTTTCCAGTTATTATTCAAAATACAAAAAATTGGGCAGCTCAGGTGGCTCAGTGGTTTAGCGCCGCTTTGGCCCAGGGTGTGACCCTGGAGACCAGGGATCAAGTCCCACATCCGGCTCCCTGTGATGAGCCTGCTTCTCCCTCTGCCTGTGTCTCTGCCTCTCTTTCTCTCTGTGTCTCTCATGAATAAATAAAATCTTAAAAAAATATGTATATATATATATTCTGATCTCAGAATCATGATATATATATATATATATTCTGCTGGTGGCCAACCCCTTTAATTTCCTTCAAAAAGCTAATGATAATGGTTTTTGCCTAATCTTATTTATTTGTGAACACAGACAAATTCATTGAACAAATATTTACTGTGTATAAACTATGTAGTAAGCTCTGTGCTTCTGGACCTTCCTCCTTCCACAATTAAATATTAATGTGTCAAAATGTAAAATAAATTCTAAAGTATTTTACAATATGTAAAATATTCTAAGTATAAGGATGGCATACTTACAGAAGCATGGCATTCAAACACAAAATACAAGGGGGTGTGGAATGCTGTTCTAGTATCTCTTGTATCCTACTTTTAATATTAGAAAAGAATATTTGCAATGAGTGACTTACAAGTAATTAGTAAGGACTACTGAAGGCCTAAGTAGCTCTTCAAAAACTTTCTCACATTCAATACTGCCCAACATCTTGATAATATAGTGAGGTCAGGACTTCTGAATTCACTCATATGTGGAATGAATAAGATTTAGGTGTGAAAATTCCAATATGATTCTCCAACAAACATCCTCCATCAGAAAATCTGGAACCAATTCAAGTGGACTTCTGAATATTCATTTTGTTCACAGTAGCTCTCAAAGGCTCAGTTTTCCCCACTGTAGCAACTAGGGCAGGTCAATGTATTTCAGCTTTGGGCAACTAGGGAACGTCAATGTATTTCAAAGAGCAATACTAAAGGTCATAAGACCAAGGAGTCCTAAGTGGCATTTTTTAAGCTAGAAAAAAAAAGTAAACTTTTAAGCCTGACTAGCTCATCTTCCTTCAAGTCCCTGTTTTGTGACTTTCTTGACCCTTTTTTTTTTAAAGATTTTATTTTATTCATGAGAGACACAGGCAGAGGAAGATGCAGGCTCCATGCAGGGAGCCTGATGTGGGTGGGACTCAATCCCGGGACTCCAGGATCATACCCTGGGCTGAAGGCAGGTGCTAAACCACTGAGCCACCCAGGGATCCCCATTTCTTGACCCTTTTGATTATTCCCAGCCACAGATAAACTGACTTTAGGTTTCCTAAATTGATTTCTTCATATCAACTCTCTTGATTAAAAAATAATAGTCCTATTATTGCACCTCAACAGATATACAAATGATTTCTCAAAGGTATTGGATATATAGGTCTGTGGTTTACTGGGAACCAGACAAATCAGTACTCCACATCTCTTTAAATATGACAGTATGCTCCTAACTAGCCTTTTAGTTATATTCTAGTCTGTTGCAGAATACGAAACAGGCATTGGTACAGGTTAGCTGTTAGGTAAAGCAACGGTTCTTAACGTTCTGTATTGTTAACAAATGACCTTTTGGGGGGAGGGATGGTGACAGCAAAAAAGACTAAAATCACCTTTTATTATCATTCCTTTAAGCCAAAAAAAAATGATGCAGAGGTAGACAACCATAGTACAGAAAATTGCCTTTCTTTCTGCCTTGAATCCACAGATATTTCTGCTATAGGTTTTGAAAAACAATACTACAATACAGAATAGGTCTCAGTTTGATATAGCACCAAAAAAAATTTCTGGCACTTGGGACTCCTCAGAAAACAGCATATTAAAGACACTAGGGAATTGAAAGCAACACTGTTCAAAGGTCACATCTGCATAATTTGTGGATGACAGGTCATATGCACAGGTTAACAATTCTTAGAATTATTATTTAAAAATACCTAGTCCTGTCTAGACTATTCTGACTACCATTAGGGTATGTTTAGCATATTGTTAAGAACCAGAAGGCTAGATCAGCATTTCTCCAAGTTTTCAGTCTCAGGACTCCTTTATACTCTTTAAAGGTATTGAGGAATCCAAAGAACTGCTGGTTACGTACATTATTTCTATTTATAGTTAACATATTAGAAATTAAAACTGGGAAATTTTTTTAACACTGGGAAGTTTTTAAAATATTCATTCATTTAAAATCACAGCTGTGGGACACCTGGGTGGCTCAGCGGTTGAGCATCTGCCTTCACCCCGGGGTGTGATCCTGGAGACCCCAGATCAAGTCCTACATCGGGCTTCCTGTATGGAGCCTGCTTCTCCCTCTGCCTCTGTGTGTGTGTGTGCCTCTCATGAATAAATAAAACCTTTAAAGAATAAAATCACAGTTGTAAATAGATGTTAATATAATAGACTTTTAATATATTTTTTATTTAAGAGATTTTATTTAAAAAGATTTTTTTTAAGATTTTATTTAAGAAAATGAAAAAAAAAAGATTTTATTTAAGAGAGTGCTTGTGAGTGAGCACAAGGTGAGGCAAGCAGAGGGAGAGGGAGAAGCAGACTTCTTGCTGAGCTGAGAGCCCAGGCCAAGCTTGATGGGGGGGGGGGCTCTGGAATCATGACTTGAGGCTACATTTAACCAACTGAGCTATGCAGGCTCCCCATAATAGACTGTTTTAATTAATTAAAAATATTTCCCCCAAAAAAGTAATTAAGTTGCATTGTCTTTTGTGCAAACCTTTTTAATGTCAGACTTAATAGAAGACAGCTGGATCTTCATATCCACATTAGATCTATTGTGATCCATTTTTCTGGTTTCAGTATATGAAAGAAATCTGTAGTCATGCAGATTTGTAATTAGAAAATTGTATTTAGGGGATCCCTGGGTGGCTCAAGGGTTTAGTGCCTACCTTTGGCCCAGGGCATAATCTTGGAGTCCCGGGATCAAGTCCCACATCAGGCTCCCTCCATGGAGCCTGCTTCTCCCTCTGCCTGTGTCTCTGCCTCTCTCTCTCTCTCAGGAATAAATAAATAAAATATTTTTAAAAAAGAAAATTGTATTTATAGTATTTAATAGCATTTTGAAATACTTGTAGATATTCTTTGATACTACACCAAAACTCAACAAGTGGTAGTTTCTTAAACGTTAGGTGCAAAATAGAATTTGAAAGTATATCAATGAACTCTTTGTACTAAATGAAAATGCTTGGATGAATCTATCTTACATACCAAATGGATCCTTTATCCATGCATGGTTTTGTAATATCATGTATTGGCCATTTGAAAAGTACTAGTTCACTGAGTTATGCAGATCTTATAGTGATTCAAGATTATACAATATCAAAAAATCATGGTTATTTAATATCACCACTGATCTCATCAGAAAAGCCTAAGTATTAGGAAGTTGTCAAGTTTATGTGGCAGATAAAGTTTTCCAAAACTCTAACTTTTGCTTGAATACTTAGATTTTACCATTAGCAACAAATACTGTCATTTTTTCCCTTGAAATGACAGGCTCACTTCATTCAAGTTTTAGAAAAGTTCTTCCAAATACCCAAGTCTGAATTACATGTTTGCCAGTAGTATTTTTATTTTTTTTTAAGATTTTATTTATTTATTCATGAGAGACAGAGAGAGAGAGAGAGAGAGAGAGAGAGACAGACAGAGACACAGGCAGAGGGAGATGCAGGCTCCATGCAGGGAGCCCAACGCAGGACTCGATCTCAGGACTCCCAGATCATGCCCTGGGCCGAAGGCAGGCGCTAAACCACTGAGCCACCCAGGGATCCCCGCCAGTAGTATTTTTAAATTAAAAAGGAGCTGTTTAAAAAAAGGTTATTTCAAGGGTGCCTGTGTGGCTCAAGTCAGTTAAGTGTCTGCCTTTGGTTCAGGTTGTGATCCCAGGGTACTGGGATCAAGTCCACATCGGGCTTCCTACTCAGTGGGGAGCCTGCTTCCCTCCTTCTGCCTCTCCCCCTACTTGTGCTCTCTCAAATAAATAAATAAAATCTTAAAAAAAAGAAAAGCTACTTCAGCTCACAACTCAGTCATGTTAGTGCTTTTCCTTCAGACAACCATCATACTTTGGGATGCTGCAGAAGTCCTTTGTGCCTACCTCGCATTTCATCACACAGAATATTCAAAAAAAGAGTTGTGCATGATAGGGCAGAGATTTAATAAAATTAATTACACTTACTAATTCTTCAAGGACATTCTTAAGTGAAGCTGGATTTTTTTATTACTATAAATGCATAGAGATATAGTATATGATACAGTTTGGTGCCTCTGCTTTAATTTCTGCTAAGGTGCCAGCAGTAGTTTCCCACCATTGCTTTTACACCACCTGTGTAAACATCAACACAGTGAATATGGCAAATTATGTCTATGTATTATTATGAGAACAGTTTTCAATTCATGGACCCTTGAGCGAGTCTGAGGGACCAGTGGTCCCAGATTCTGTTTTTAAAACCGTTGGGCTAGATTAATGATTCTCAAACTTTAATATTCATGCTGATTACTTGAGAAACTTGTTAAAACACTGAACTCCCTGGCCCCATTTCCTGATTCAGTCTGTCTGAGGCCAGACTTAGAAATCTGCAGTTTAATAAGTTCTCTGGGTTCTTTTGCTGCATGTGGTCTGTGGCCCATACTTTCAGAAATATTGGCCCGAATTTTGAATTGCACTTTGATGTTATGCTCAAGGAGTTTCAAGATACTGGTTCTCTCTGGCTAGATCAATACTAATCCTTCATTTTGCATAGAAAACTCTGCCAATAGAATTAATTTGTTCTTATCAGTAAGTACTTCATACAGAGAAGTTTGAAAATTAGCCACATCAGAAACAGGCCCATTCCTCTCCTGTTATAATACATGTCCATTGCCTCTCCATTGTTTCTTACCTAAATCTATGTAACAACCTCCTAACTGGTCTTCAAACCACCAGTATTTAATCCTCCAATTCATTCTTCTCACAGCTACCAGATAAATTTTCCTAAAAAGAAAAAACACTCATAGTATTCCTTTGCTAAAGGCCCTTAAGGAGCTCCATTTTACCTACAGAATAAAGTTCAACCTCCTTTTATAAGATCTCCACCCATCTGGGTTAGGTATTCAGCTTTTACACAGTCTAGTGCAGACCTCCCTCAAAGTTATCTGGTTTTTTTGAGTTTCGCTATGAACTCCTTCAGGTTAGGGACTGGGTCTTTCATCACTATATCTACATCTAGTAGAGTGCCTGGCACATACTACATGCCAAATAAATGTTTGATAAATGCCATTTTAAGTACGCTGTACATAGTGATAATCTGAATCTTGATTCAATCTGAAAAGAAATTCATCCTTAAAGATAATTGCAGTGGACAGAGTGTAAGGTGTGCTTCTTCCCTACATTCAAAGATGGCATATCTTGATAGAGCATGTCTGCCTACATCAAGGACATATTATATATAAAGATAAAGTTAAATGCTAATTCTATTCTATAGAGTTTGGGTTTAATGTGATGCCTACTGCCACTGTGCTGATCCCACTGAAATTATCATACTGCCAGAGCAGCACTAATGGCAATAATCCCTCTCCAACCTGGGGCTTGACTATACCTCAGTTTTCCATTTACATTTAGGAGCTAGGACAGACGCCATTTTAGCTCCAAGCTCAAGGTAAAATCCAGTCATCCTGGCTCACAGGAGACTGGTAATTTAGCCACTTATGAGAAGGTTCAGAGGACAGAAAAGAGAAGTCTTGAAATAGCTGGAAGAGGTTTAATATCTATAAACCTTAAATTTGTGCTGATACTAAGGGAGAGAAAATAATAAGATATGCTATTGCAAGACCATGCAGAAATTATAGTATATCTGTTATGTCATTAATATGGTATTATTATTGTATTAAAATTTTTATGAAGTTCTATTGTCAGAGTTTTTGTTTTGGGGGTAGTAAAGTTTCTAGAAAGCAAATTAAACATTTGTTGTTGCTATTTATTTATGTTTTCTAAGGTTAGTTGGTAAACTCTACAGCATCAATGTATTTATTCAATACATACAATTATCCCAATACTTTGAGAGAATAAATTGTGCAATATCCAGAGCTGTTCAGAATCTGTAAGAATATCTGATGGTGAAGCAACTACTGACTAGCAACATATACACCACAGGTTAAAAACAATTAGATATTTGTTAGGCAGTAAAAAAGGATAAGAGATTTAGGGGTTTCAGGCAAAGAAAATGTATATAAACGAGCATAAGAAATTATTGGTGGGGGATCCCTGGGTGGCGCAGCGGTTTGGCGCCTGTGTTTGGCCCAGGGCGCAATCCTGGAGACCCGGGATCGAGTCCCACATCGGGCTCCCAGCATGGAGCCTGCTCCCTCTGCCTGTGTCTCTGCCTCTCTCTCTCTGTGGGTCGCTCATGAATGAATAAAATCTTTAAAAAAATTATTGGTGATTCTTTGTTTTTGCATTAATCAGTTCTGTTACCCTGTGACATGAGACCTTGAGAAGGAGAATTCCAGTGAATAAATTGTTGCTGTACCCAGGGAGAAAATATGAGCACAAAACCAAGCCATAGCCTAGACTGACAATGAAATTGGGAAATGGTCTTCACCATCTTCCACTTTACCCTCAACCTTTCAGACCAAGTGAAACCAGTACAAGAATGTATGGAAGGGACATACACTTTGTACCTTAAATTTTTCTGAACTCTAGAGAATGCCAGTTGGTATGGATCTAAAAGCCTCATCTAAATTATTTCAGTGTCAGACTAAAATATCATTAGCCAAAAAAAAAAAAAAATGCAATAAAGGCTGTAAAGGTGACCTCTCTGGAATGAAGGACCACATCATTTATCTTTACCTACTCCCTGCTCACTCTTCCCCTATCACAACATCCAGAACAGTGCTGGT
This sequence comes from Vulpes vulpes, assembly GCF_048418805.1. Taxonomy (NCBI): domain Eukaryota; kingdom Metazoa; phylum Chordata; class Mammalia; order Carnivora; family Canidae; genus Vulpes; species Vulpes vulpes. The sequence continues at coordinate 77,074,335 of NC_132796.1, read as the reverse complement.
CATAAAGTGTATTCAAAACTTTGTTTAAATTGGAACTTCTTTTTGCACACATGCTCTTCATATATAGTTTGTGATAGGGGAATTACATTGGAAATTTCATTAGTCCCTAAAATTATGAAGAGCACTGTGTTTAGAGATACAGTATTCATCTTGATCTGGCCATAAGAACCCAAGGGCACAAAAGTTACAGATGTCCCATTAGTATTCTATGAGATCTCTGTATTAGAGAAAAAGAGAATTTGGTATGTCTCTGCAGAAATTTTGATATCATTTGCTATAAACAATTCATAAATAAGGACATTCTACAAACTGAGAATATTAAATTTCCTCCTGTATGAAGCATTACAAAAGCGAACTTTTGTACTAAGGTACACCCACTAAATATAAAAACAAACTGGTCTCTCTTGTGTTTTTATACTTCCACAATAAATTGTTTCTCAAAGTCAATATGAAAAATAAGCTTAGACTGTAGTGACTACACTTTGAAGTCGCATTAATTTGATATAAAAGGTACATTAGTACAAAGAAATATAACTGTCATCATATTTGAAAACATTGTTCTTATCAGAGTGAGATAACTAGTTTAGTTACTCCTTGACATTGACAATACTATGATACAGTTAAAATCTGAGGCCAGTCTAATTAAATAAAGGAGGAGGAGGAAAGGAGGGGGGATTTATAAAATGAATGGCAATCAGTGTTTTCCAAATTCTACTTCAGGTGCTAAGTATTTTCAAAAAAAAAAAAAAAAAGAGGTTCTACAGATAAGTAAGTTTAGAAAAATAATTCATTGAACAAAGCTGAACAGTGCTTCTTGAGGCTCTGAGAAGGCCTGCAGAGATGTGCATTGCCAATACCCCAAAAAATGCTACAGATGAGGGTGAGTAGGTTGTTAAACTATCCTTTAATGAATCAGGCTGTGTACTTCATGCTTTATATATTATCTGATTTATCCCTCCATCACAATAACCCTAGAGGTAGGTACGATTATCACCTCCCATTCTGTAGATGAAAAAACTGAGTCTTAAAGAGGTTAATCTGGCTAAGGTTATAAATCTATTACATAACAGAATTGAGGTTCAAATTAGAATCCATTTGATTCACTTAAGTCTCCTCTCTGTCACTGTGCCATCAAAAGGTCCACAGCCTTTCCTTTTGTTAGAGCTTAACATCTTGATTTTAAAGAGTTGTTCCTGCTTAGAATGGAAACACACAGGGAGAACAAGATAGTTGTTTTAGTTTCTTGATTATGTGATTTCTCCCTGTGTTTCTCAGAAATTGCCCAGAAAAACAGCAACTTGGATGTCAGGCATTTCCCCCCCTGCTTTTACATATAAAATAATTACATATTTCAAAATGTGGAAGTGAACAGCTGTAATAACCAAAGGAGAACTACTGTTTATTAATAAAACTCTCAGCAAAAGATTCAAGAGGAACATTTGCTAAATATCCACTCCATGTCAAACACTTTATTTACAAAATCACAGAAAAGGGGCATGATTATTCTACTTTTTATGAACCAGATAAATAAAGTCCAGGTTCACAATTTGCCCAAAATCACATATTTATTCATTTGTAGACCTGGAATTCAGGCTGAGCAGTCTGACTCAAGGACACCCATTCTTCCACTGTAATATGCTGTCTTTCAATTTCAAATAGAACACATTCACCTTTGATACACTAGATTGAAATTAAAATAGAGCAATCATGGAGCTTTCCTAATCATCAAAGAATAATCCGTTAGTCTTTAATTACATCACTCAAGGTAAGTCAATATCCTCTTCTTCATTAGTTCAACCAAAAGGTACCAGTCAAAGAGAAATGGCAAAAAAGGGTTGGGGGTTGGAGGTAAAGCAAGGAAGTGACTGGTGGACTGGCACTAGCCAGTGCCAGTCTGTCTTAAACATCCTGTCCTCATGCCAAAATGAAATGGTGGTGGTGGAAAACAAGAATTTGAAATACCACTGAACTCCAAATACCTGGGGACAATGTTAAATATAGGTTGCTTACAGATCTATGAGTGAAGACCTCCCTCAGTATAATCATACTTTTCTGGCTTTCCTCTAAGAGAGTGCTGAGATACTCTAAAATAGAAAAGATGTACCAACTAAAAAATATGTTAATGGCTAAGTTACAAATCATAGTTATGTTCCTAAAACTTTCAGGAACATTACAAATGCTATTAAAATAAGCCAACTTGTCAGATCACCATAGGTTGGACCATAGGTTAGGAAAACAAAATGCAGAATCCTTAAGGTGAAAACCAAGGAAAAGGTAGGGTAGAGCTAGAGTCGATGTTACAAGGAAAATAAATAAGCAGAGAAAATTCTAAACCAGCATGATCAGGACAAATATAATAAACAGGCTATCATTATGAACAAATGCCACACAGGAAACCCTAATGGGTTGTGTTTCAAAAATGCATTTGTAAGTCAGTTGTTGGGAAGTAGAGGCAACACATTTTCCCATAGTAATGTTGTTAAACAGTCTTTGAGTTCCCAAAGGACCCTACAAATGATTGCATGTGAAAGGCTTGAGGACTAAAAACTGCAAAGCAAATACGAACTATTATTTAACCCATATGTGTAATAAAACTTTTCAGGAAACAGTTTCGCTGTAATACCTAAAGCAAAACCAACAAAATCATTTCGAATTTATCTTAAATGCTAGAACATAAGAAAATACATAATGAATCAGGAGGACTACATGGTTCATGGGAGGTTTTTGTGGAGATTGCAGAAGTAAGTTGTGGACACATTCAAGGTTGTTAGATATGAGAGCAGTGATTTGTTATGTTTAATTTCACTTCAAAAGAAGTGGAACCACATAGAAGGAAGCTCAGTTGTTTTTTTTTATTTTTGAAAAGATTTTATTTATTTATTCCTGAAAGACACACACACACACACAGAGGCAGAGACATAGGCAGAGAGAGAAGTTATTCCATTTTTAATAATGTCTTAAATACCACCTTGACTGAGCTTGTTATGTTGGGCATATCCTTAATAAAGTATAAAATAAGAACACCATGATTCTCCTCTGCCCTTACTCTAGCAAGTTTTCCTCTTTTCTTAAATGGCAAAAATTATTGTCATCAGATGAACCCAGTGTGTCATAGGTGAAAATTGCCAACATACTGGATTCTTCATACAAAGCTGGTAAACTTAGCACTATTCTTGTAAATACTGAAAAGAAGAGATACTGAAGGAGGCAAATGAGGAAGCAGGCTTCTCATGGGAAAGAAACAAAAATACCAAGACAGGGGTGAGGCATGTATATGTATAAGGAGGGGAAAGAAAAAATATCTAAATAGTGATATGAAGGGTAAAGAGAAACAGTTCATATTAAAATAGGAAAAATTAGCCTTTAAAATTCTTTAGTGTTCAAGGTTATTTTACATATGAAGAAACCAATTAGTGTTAACAAGAAAGGACAATATTAACAATCATACAGGTTAGATACATTCAAAAGGCCAAAGCAATTCTTTGAATTCTCATAAATCTGTAAATCATTTCTATAATCAGATATGATTTGTTCCTGTTGTTGCTATAGTCACATCATTAATGCTTTCTTTAGAATTTATCAATGCTATAGGAATATGTGGCTTTTTTAAAAGTATTTTTACAAGTATAAAATATATTCAGTAGATGAAATTCAGAAAATACAGAAAACCTAGTGAAACAAACAAACAAACAAACAATAATCGCCCATAATTCTACCAACCGGAAATAGCCAAGGTTAACATTTTGGTGTATTTTCTTTTTTTTTTAAAATTGTTTTGTATTTTCTTTTTAAAAGCTAAGACTTTAGTTTCAGTCAGCATTTCAGCAAGCTTCTTCAACATTTTATCTGAAATGATAAGGATTAATATCGAGAGAAATATACACACATTATCATCATCAAGTGAGTTCTAGACCATCTTCATTAAAAAAAAAAGCTCAAAATAGATAGGGTTAACTCAAAATCACTGATTTATATCTAACTGGAGCATTCAAGCATGAAAACCAAGTAAATCACAACTAGGTTCTGAACCTAACGGCCTCCTTGAAGTCAGGCATGAATCACCAAACTTTCTCTTCCAAAGAAATCAATATTGTAACAAGCCTATGGGCAAATTCAAGTGGCAAGTATGTGCCATGATATATAGAAAGACATACATGCAGCTTAAAGAGAAAAGAGAACAGGAAATAGAACAACAAAGAGCCCTTGTGCTCTGCTCAGAGGGCTCCAAAGTGGGTGTTAACAGCAAAATGTGGCACCACTAAACTGGCCTGGGAACTGCATCCAGAAACACATGTACTCTGTGCTTGGAAAGAGCCCCCCACAGTCTCCTGCTGCTGCAGGTCCCTGTAGTTAGCAAGCTCCAGAGCTGTGAAGGAGAGGGTTTCTGCATGTGACCACATGCTGCAAGAGGGCACTCCCTCAGGGCACAAAGTTTAAAAATTCTTCATCTTGGGATGTGAGATAGTCTTCTAGGAACTGTTCTGATTCTTGATCTAGGTGCTGGCTGCACAGGCATGTTGACTTTGTGAAAATTCACTGAGCTATATATAGGCTAACAACTGATGGACCTTTTTAGTGTATATACGTTATAGTTCAACAAATTTACATATACAAAAAATTCTTCATCCCTAGATAATATTTGTGGCACCCTCTCAAGTAAACTCCGGGCAAAACCCCAACAGCAATTTACACTTCCATGGCCATCACGAAAAACGAAAAGCCATTTTAGCCAATGAGGTGCTACTTAACCAAGCAATGGGGGAAAGTGGGTGCGAACCTCATTTGTGACAAAGACATCAGGAACAGAATACCTAACCTGGGATAAGAGGAACCGAAAGCACAAATGGTGATCAAACCTTTCAAAAGATCAAGGCCACATCAGGCAATGCATATGGGTTAGACCAGATCACATTTATGGTCAGAAGTATACATTTAAGTAAAGCTCTATATAGCATATTTTTGTTTGAAACGTTCCAATTTGGAGATCCCTGGATAGCTCAGCGGTTTAGTGCCTGCCTTTGGCCCAGGGCATGACCCTGGAGTCCTGGGATCAAGTCCCACATCAGGCTAGCAGCATGGAGCCTGCTTTTCCCTCTGTGTCTGCCTCTGTCTCTGTCTCTGTTTCTGTGTGTGTGTGTCTCATGAATAAATAAATAAAATCTTTGAAACAAAAGAAATGTTCCAATTCATATCTCTCCCTGTCACCATTTCTGCACTTCCTTTCTGCTGGTTAATGAAAGAGAAGCTTGATCTCTATCCCCCAGTCAAAAACCACCCCCTTTAACTTATAGGGAGATCCTCTATCTTTAATTACATGAGGAAATGCTTGCAATAACAAGCTGGATACAAAACCTTACATCCAGTATATAATTCTAATTCTTTAAATATATATGTAGAGCAAAAGAAGAAAATGACAACAAAAACACCCCAAAATGGTAACATGGTTATATCTATGGATTTTTACATTTTCCTTTAAATTTTATTTTCTTAATGCTACGTTAATACCCATAAAAACAACCATTATAAAAGTAGGATATAAAACCCTGTCTATACATGAAAAAAGAGACAAGAAGGAATAATAATGGTATTGTATAATTATGCATAGCTTTTATTTTTATTTTTGTACTTTTCTGTATTTTCCAAGTTTTCTGCAAGAAGTAGGATTAATTTTATAATCAGAAATAACACAGAAAATGTCTTTGATACTCTCCTCTGTTTACTCCATTTAAGCCTGGGAACAGAGATTAAATATGACATTCTGTAGGAGATAACATATCTTCCAGGGACTAAGCGGGGCATGGAGTTCTTTATGTGCTTAGAAAAACAATTTGCTGATCGAGCTATATTTCCTTTTCAGTTTTTTTTTTTTAAGGTTTTTAAGTAATGGAATTCCACATATCACCAACATGTTCAATGGAAGCATTTTAATTGAAGGCATAAATTGAATGCTGGTGTAAACCAAGTTTTTAAAACAAAAACAAAAACACAGGGAAAGTTCAATGTAAATACTCATTCTCACTATCTCTTTGTTACCTAGGTCATTTCATCATTTAAAACCCATAAACTGGGCTATGATGGTGATCACCATAAAAAAATAGGGAGCCTGCAACCTGGAAGCATTTGTACACTCTAATTCTTCCTACTTTACCTTAATTATTTCATATATTCAGGCAAAAACCACAATATGCATACAATAGAACCTTGATAAATGCTCAATGAATTGAACTCCCCACTAGATAATTCCCTAGTGAATCTTATGACCCTCTGGCATCCTTGGTTTTTTTTTCATTCTTTGGTACTTAGAGCAACTCAACAAGTATTTTCAGAGCACACACAGTATAAAGATTCCCATGAGTAATATGAAGGTTAACAAAATATTAAAAGGATAACAATCCAGTAGGGAGGTAAGACATAAACATATAACTACTAGCAAAATGCAAAAAGTACTATAAGACATGGAGTGCCATGGGAGAAAAACAAAAGGATTATTTTGGTTTTGGTGTGGGGATGTGGGGGTGTGGTGGGAAGAGGAAAAAAGGAATTGAGAAAGGCTTCAAAGATGAGGAGGCATCTGTGTTGGATTTTGAAGGATGGGTAAGTTTTTGGCCAGCTAGGAAGAAAAGGGTATGGAGGCAAAAGCAGAAGTACAAAGTAATGATAATGGGAAAGGACAGAGGGCATCTAGGGATCAACATGAGAGAATAGATATATAAAGCTTTGAAAGTATATTGGTTCTAGATTAAGAATCTTATATGCCATGCTGGGAAACACAGTCTAAAATTGTAAGTAATGGCCTTTTGAGCAATGGCATAGATGTGATCAGAGAGCTGTGTTCCAGTGGCAATGTGGAAGACATACTGGAAGGAAGAAATGACTGGAGGTGGAGACCAATTAGAAGCCTAAGCATTTGTTCCTTTGAGAAGCTATAGGAACTAAAAGCAGGGTAATAACAGTTGAAAGGGACAAGGGGACATTATGCGAGAAGATTTAAAGTGATAGAATCATCTGGATGTGGCAGTTATTTTTTAAAAAGATTTTATTTATTTATTCATGAGAGACACAGGCAGAGGGAGAAGCAGGCTCCATGCAGGGAGCCCAACGTGGGGCTCGATCCAGGGTCTCCAGGATCACGCCCTGGGCTGAAGGCAGTGCTAAACTGCTGAGCCCCCCCCCCCCCAAGGATGTGGCAGCTATTTATCTGAGGTGGGGCTGTTGGTGACCTGGGTGTGAATGCAAGGAAGAAGAGGTGTTAGATAAATGAATCAATAAAATAACAGAAATGAAACAATAAAGAAGAGAAGCCAAGAGTGCTTGGGAGAATTTCACAGGAGTGGTCAACAGTGTTAAAAGAGTACTGCAGAAGTACCAAGAAATTGATTTTGAAACGGTACTTTACACTGGTAAATCATCACCACCCAGTCTCTTCTCATCCTCTTTTGAACCTCTCTATTAAAAAAAGTTCTAAAAAAAAAAATAAATAAATAATAAAAAAGTTCTTTTCAAAGTCAACATCCTAGAAAAAAAGCAGAATAAAAATTAAATGTCAAGTGGTTGGCAAGGGATCGGGTAGTGATAAATCAGTATAAAATATTATCTCAGGGCAGCCCCGGTGGTGCAGCGGTTTAGCGCTGCCTGCAGCCTGGGGTGTGATCCTGGAGACCCAGGATCGAGTCCCACATCGGGCTCCTTGCATGGAACCTGCTTCTCCCTCTACCTGTGTCTCTGCCTCTCTCTCTCTCTCTCTCTGTGTCTCTTATGAATAAATAAATAAAATATTAAAAAAAACAATGAAATTTCTTTAAAAAATATTATCTCAAAAGTCCTTTTGTGAAGGAGAAGATTAGTAGTTGAGGAAAAAGTAGTTATTTGAGAAAAGAATGACAAACACAGGTGGGTCCAAAGATCATTTTCTTGTAAAGAATTCAATCTACTCACCCTATTCCTAAAGTGTTAGAATTAGGATTTTAGGTGATGTGGACTTTGAAGTATTCTAGGCTATTCATCTTCAAATTATGTACTACCAACATCAGATTCCATTTTCGTTTTCTAAAATACATTTATTTAACTATCTTAATTGTGATAAAAATATTTTAGTAGTTTCCTAATATGCCAGGCACTGTGCCAAACTCTGTATTTGCATTATCTCATTTAATCCCAGCAACCTTATGAGGTAAGGCTATCATTATGCCCATCCTAAACAGGAGCTTAGAACAGTTGCTTTAAAACTTTTATTTACTGGAAAGAAACTCCACTTTAAAGAGCAGTTAGTTCTGTTACTTGAAAGAAATGGGTCTTCATGTTTCCAGGCCTGTGAGAGGTGAGAGTATGGATGTTCAGCAGAAACTCAAAGGACAAACAATTCAGCATAAACTCAAAAGACAAACAATTCAAGCACAGGCTCCGGTGAGAGTGGGTCAAGAGAGATTTCATAAACAAGATGACAGCAATAGTTTTCTGACATCGGGTGGCCCTTGTACAATTTAAGACAACACATACTGAGTTAATCAACACTTAAACCTCAAGCCCACCTCTTTGCCAGGAAGATCGCAGAAACTGGTTGTTTCTGACCAGAGATTACAGTGAACCCTAGGCTTACTCTCAGGAATGAGCAAAGAAAAAAAAAAAAAAACAACACCACAGAACTTTGGGAACAAATGTCCAACAACACACGTGCATGAAATGCAAAGTGATTTTTTTCCCTGTGTTGAAAAGAAGTTTCTCTAGGAGTTGATGGAAAAAATGTGAGTCTATACTTCAAGTAACTAGCCAGTTTTTGGATGGCTAGTTACCCTAATGGTAAAGTTTGCTATAATTATCGTGTCAGTAATACAAATTTTAAAGTCTCAAAATACTTTTCTAAGTGTAATTGAGTAATCAATATTTAGGGTTTTATTTCTCTATAGTATCCTGAAACAAAACAGCCATGATTAGATTCAAACTGACAGCTGCATAAACATTTATATTTGTATGTTTTTGCGTCTTATTAGCATTAACTCAGTATAATAGCTAACTTTAATTGATTGTAATTATCATGTTAGGTGGTTTAGATATATTATCCTTAAGAATCATAGCAATGCAAGTATCTCCATCCTACAGATACAGACACTGAGACTCAGTAAAGTTAAAGAACCTGACCAAGGACACCAAGCTATTGTGTAGTAAAACCAGAATCTGATACCCAGTCTTGACTACAATGCCTGTACTTTTCCTAGTGCACCATATGGTCTCTGAATAACATACAAGATGTATGTAGTGTGCCTGGCACTTAGTGGGAGCTCAACAAAAATTAATTTTATTGTCCCTTAAAATGATTCGACAAATACAAGCCTATATCCTTAACAGGATGAAAATAGGATGAAAGCGCTCTAAATAGGAACTGTCTTATCAATTCCCAATCATTCATGCAAATGAATCTCATTTGGAGAAGACCAAGTCAAACTTTCGCATTTAGGTAGCCAACTGAAATGCAAGTACTTCAAAATGTACCAAATCCTTCTTCTTCATTTTTAATAGACTTTAAAAAGTAATTTTATTCTAACCAATGAACTACCAACCAAGAGAGATACAGTTGCTCTTTTAATCTACAGTAAGATCTAAGAATCACAGCATTTTAGAACTGGATGGGATCTTAAGGGTTCATCTAGTTCACTTTTGCCTCTGCACACTCTGCCAATTTGGCTTCCACCTCCTACCTCTCTACTATCATCTGGCCAGTGAGTAATTTGTACAAGGTCACAAAGCTGCTGGAGGAAAAGAAGGCCCTAAAGGAACTCAGGAGATCTGAGTTCAGTCCTCTTTCCATTATTCCACCCAGCCTCTCAATGCTCTCTCTAGGCAGAGCCAAACCCAGGGATTTAAGAAAAACACAAAACCTCTAGCACTTAAATAAGCAGATTCATTTCTCCAGTGACTCCCTAAAAAGCTAATCCTATTAGCTAGCCTTTACTGAGAAGGATGATGTGTTAAAACTCTTTACAGTCATTATTTCATTTCATTCTCAAGTCAAACCTGTGGGAGTAGTTCTTAATTCTTTCCCTTTTGATTGATAGGGAACACAGACATAAAGACTTCAAGTAAGTTGCCCAAGGTCACAGGACTAGTTAGCAAGGGTGCCAGAATTTAAACAAGGTCTGACTTGGGCCCTAGCTCTCAACAATTGTGATATACTATTATGTGTCTCTTCCCTTTCCAGTTTTTTTCTTTGTCCTTTGGGGCTTAGGATCATACACATGCTAAGACTACTTAATCACAAATAAGGAGAAGGTTTCTGGAAGAATCACTGAATAGGGGGATAAACGGTAACCCACAACACCTCCACAAATTGAAGACCTGCCGGGCACTACTTTTTCCCCCAAAGTCGAGGCCTCTGCTCTCCGCAGGCACAAAGCTCTTCTTTTTAATTTTTTTTTTCAGTAACATTAATCACCTGTTTTGCCACTCCTTAACCTAAATCGGATCTTTCAAAGGCCAAGGAAAGCACTGATCCCGACAATCAGTTGGCACCCGAGACCCCCGGGGGCAGAGAGGAGCCCCTGAAGTCGACAAAAGTTTCTTCCCAAAGTGCAATGAGGTTAACAGGGCACAGTAACACAATCTCGTACCTGAAACTAGGAGCCAGGGAGAGAAAAACGGAGAGAGGAGGGAAAAATCTGCTTTGGGCCTGAGGTTGTTAAACAGGAACAAGAGTGAGGAAGGGATTTCCAGGCCGTCTTCCCTCCAGTCAGGGTCTCAAAGCTAGTGCCCACCGCCAAAGCGGCCCGGGCAAGGCACCCTCGTGGGACGCCGGGAAAAGGCGAAGCAAAGAGCCCAAACAGTCCTTGAGTCGCCAGCCTCCGCACTCCGTTTGTCTTACCCTTTTCCACTAGACAGGCAAATTCTGGAGGATTTTCTCGCCCAACCCCCCACGCAGGGTGAAATCTCGGGAAGGAGAGGACCCTGCCTCCTTTGCTGGGGGCAGAAAGGGCACTCGTTTTACTTCGGAGCGAGGAGATGGGGCGGGGTGGGAGTGGGGGAGACAGCACTGAGGAAAATAGGACCCCCCCCACACACACACAACAAAAACTGGCCTTGGCAGGGGTTTGATGGGGCGCCTTGTAGTAGCGGCACTCACCCGGGTGAGACATGGGGATGACCTCATTGCGGGTCCCCGGGAAGTTAAAGATGACGGCTCCAGACGCCCCTCTTTCGTAAGCCAGATGGATCTTGTCTGCGAAGGTGCAGCCCCCGCCGCGCTGGATGAGGGCCAACCAAGAGACCTGCACAGTTCTCCCCCAGTCCCCCGGGACCGTGGGCACCGTGAAATTCGTGTGAGGGTTACAGGCGTTGAGCGCCCCCGGCCCGTCGGGCGGCACCAGGACCCCGGCCACAGGCTCGAGCGGCGAATCCTGGCCGTACACGCCCTCCTCGCTCAGCTCCCACACCGTGCGGTTCACTCCAGTGTGCGGATCCCGCCAGGACACGTTGAGGTAGGCGGTCCACACTGCCTCGGCTCCCCGGGAGCCGGGGGCGTGGGGGCTCAGAGCTAGCAGGAAGCACCACGCCAGCAGTCGGGAAAAGGCGCAGCCACGGCGGCACAAGACCCCGGCCCCGGGCGGCGGCCCCATGGCGCGCGCGCTCTGCGGTTCCCGAGGGCCCCTGGCACGCGCCCTCCTACTCTCGGCAGGACCCCGCCGGGGCCCAGGTGCGCGCCAGGTGGGGAGGGAGCGGGGAGGTACTGGCGTGCACGGGAGCGAGGTGGGAGCCGCGCGGCACGTAGCGTCGACCCAAGCGGTTGCGGCAGATGCAGCTCTTCGCAGCTCCAGTCCTCTCCGCTACTGCTACGGCCGCGTCGAGCTCTGGGGCTTTAGCGAGAAGCTCCGCCCAGACGACTGGGGGTAGAGGTGGCTGGGAGGGAGGAAAGGACACTGCGGGATCCGCCTCTTAAAAGGGTAATGTGATGGGCAGGCGTCAGAGTAGGCTCTGAGGCCGGCGGCCAGGTGTGTATCGCGTCGTGTTGTGCAAAATGGACAGGCCAGGGACTAGAGAATCTGCGACCATAACAAGCCCTCCGGTAGGATCCGGGTCCGTTTTGGATTGCAAGAAGGGGGTTTTCCTTCCGAACCTTTGCCTAGAGGCCGTTTCAGCCTTAAGGTGCCAGAATGTGAAAGTACTTCTAAAAGGCACAGATGCGAGGGATTGAGGGATCGGAGTTGGAGGCCGAGGGAATTTGGGGAAGGTGGGTGGTCCTGGGAGCAAGCTGTTTATTGATTCTCTATAGGGGGAGGGACAGAAAAAGCGCGTGGTTACTTTTTTTTTTTTTTAACTTTTCTCCTTTCCAGCTCCAGACAAGCGTCATACCTGGGTATTTTCTTACGCTTACCTCATGCTGAATAGACTGCATCAGAAGCCCCTTCTGAACGTGATCTAACCCTCAGAACAGAATTACCGTTTCCATCCACCTCAAAGCTAAGCCTCATTTCTTCATCTGTTGGGAACCAGGTTTACCCAAATCTATACATCTGCACCATTCCTGACCTAAACTAAACAATCTTTCCCCATTTCCCACCAATTGAAAGAAGCCTGACTCACCTTAGTGATTCATTCACTGCACTCTGGCATTATGATTCCTCCTTACCTTAAGCGTACAAGTTGTATCTACCTTGTCAGTTATCACATTTAATAGGGTGCTCCAAGAATATGCATTGGATTAAACTGAATTAATACACCTGTTGTATGATGGTGATGAATAACTTTTGACCTTGCACTGTGCCTCAGTTCCCTCATCATCTGTAAAATGGGGATAATAAGATTACCTTCCTCATAAAGTTGTTCAGAGGATTAAATGAGTTCATGCATATAAAGCACTTAGAACAGTACTTAGCAGGGTGTAAAAAATATATCTGTTAAGTACCGTTATTATTAAACAGGGTCAAGGACCCCATACCTTGTGAATAATCTTAAAATTGTTGCTTTCAGATAATAACCAGAGAAAAATGATGTTCAGGATGTTTTAGCCACTTTTCCAGTTCAGAGAGATGTAATTCACTTTATCCAGCCCAGCATTTGTTTAATTCTTGATCAGTCACTCCTTGCAGTCCCTGGCCCAACATTTACTTAATCAATCTTATTTCGAAGGATTAAGCATGGGACATTTCTTCACTTGATACTCTCATGGCTTGAGAGAAACCTAGAGGAAAATTAGCACCATAACTGAACAGCCCCTAGAATCCAAATAAATGGGCAACTTTGTGAAACATGAACCCTATATACTGAAAAAGACATTATGTTAGAGGTCAAGCCTGGTGTGCTAGGCCAATAGCATGGCACCCCCAGCTACTGATGATGTTAATCTCTAGGATAGAAATTACCTAAGGAAAAAGAAAAGGTAGGATGAATCATCTCTAGCAAATGGTACAATCCCAGAAATTGTCTGAATTTCTTGGCAAAGAACACTCAAAGTTCAATAAATATTGCCTACACGGCAATAAACTATATTTATTTTTTAAGATTTTATTTATTTATTCCTGAGAGACATAGAGAGGGAGGCAGAAGCACAGACAGGAGAAGCGGGCTCTACCGGGATCATGCCCTGAGCCAAAGGCATAAAGACACTCAACCACTGAGCCACCCAGGTGTCCCTATATTGTACTTTAAAGAAACGCTGTATTTAAAATTACAGAGATCAGCAGCCCCGGTGACTCAGCAGTTTAGCGCTGCCTTTGGCCCAGGGCATGATCCGGGAGACCCAGGATCGAGTCCCATGTCAGGCTCCCTGCATGGAGCCTGCTTCTCCCTCTGCCTGTGTCTCTGCCTCTGTCTGTATATCTCATGAATAAATGAATAAAATCTTTAAAAAAATAAAAATAAATAAATAAATAAATTACAGAGATCTGTTATAAGGCATCTACAAAAATGAAGTTCAGAGAGCTATTTGTTAGTATCCAATCTTCCATCAACTGTATGCCAGCCATGGGCTAAGCATTGGGGCCAAAAAATCAAAGAAGTCATTAACTCTGCTGTCAAAAAATTCTTAAGTTAGCTTTGATGAGACAAGCAAACTGGTAATTGTGGTTTAAAGTGCTATATGTATATAGTGTAAATGCCATGACAGAGGTGTGCACAGGGCAGTAATGGGTAACAAAAAGAGGAACCTAACCCAGACTGGAAAGTAGGGGAAAGCTGCCCAGAGGAGGTTACACTTGTGCTGAGTTTGAGAGCGTTCACCTTCCTAGACTGAGAACAATACAAGGGAATGCACTGAGGCATGAAACTGACCAGCAAGTACTTGGGAGACAGCAAGTACTACAGGCTCTATAAACACAAAATGGTTGGAACCCGGAGTACAAGTACAAGACACAAAGTTCTACAGGTACACAGAGGTCAGTTCTTGAGAGTCCTTTTGTGAAAGCTAGGGAGTTTGGACTTTATCCAAAAGCAAGGAGTAATACAATCAGGGTTTACCCATGGAGTAATATAATAAGATCTGTATTTGAGAGATCATTACGGCTTCTCTGTGGATAATAGATTGGAGGGGACAAGCCTAGAAGCAGGGAGCACAGAGAGATTTTTTGGTAGTGCTCCAGGTGAGAGATGAAGGTAACCCAGCTCAGACCCCAGGAAATGAAGAGAAGTGGACAGAAGGAAATGTATTTTAGAGGATGAAAGAAGAGGGAAGAGGAATTGTCCTGATGTTTTTGGCTTGAAATACTGGATGGCATTTAATCAGGAGGAGGGTTTTAAATGTGTAGAAGGGAGAGACAGAGAGATGAGCTCAGTGTAGACAAGTGGATTTTGAGGTGCCTATGCCATAACTATGTGGGCAGTCAGATTTTCTGATTACTGAACACAAAGTGCAAGCCATTGGAGAGGTGTAGGTATACAGAGGCCAAAAAGAAAAGTCCCTGCCCTCAATGAGTGTGCAGTTTAGTAGGAAAGTCAGAGAGGTAAACAGGCAATAGCAGTACAGTTTAATAAATGTTATGACTGAGAAAAACATGGGGTGCTATGGCAACATGGGTGTGGCTGAGTCTTTAAGAACAAATAGAGCTAACCAAGCAAAGAGAGTAAGGATATTCAGGCATAGGCAATGGTCTATTACATGAAAACACCAGGAGCATTCAGGGAACTAAAATTAATCAGTGAAGTATGGCTGGGATGCAAGTTGCAAAGGGAGAGCCAGCGGAAGTGAAGCCGGTCAAGTAGGTTGTGGCAGAGCAGGAGGTATTTAGAAAATTGTGCTAAAGAGCATGGACACTGTACATTTGTGCATACATGCACACACAAAGTAAATATGGCAAAATGATAATTGTTGAAATTAGATGGTGGTTCTAATAGATGCTCACTGTACTATTTTTTTTAACTTGTCTCTGTATTTTAAGCGTTTCATAATGATGGGTTTTAAATTGTGAATTTGTATGGAAGTCAGTGGAGCAAATAAATGATTATTGTCCCACCTAGGCTTAAACAGAGGATCTGGGGCAGCCTGGATGGCTCAATGGTTTAGCGCTGCCTTCAGCCCAGGGTGTGATCCTGAGGCCCCCAGGATAGAGTCCTGCGCTGGACTCCCTGCTTGGAGCCTGCTTCTCCCTCTGTCAGTGTCTCTGCCTCTCTCTCTCTCTCTCTCTCTCTGGGTCTCTTGTGAATGAATGAATGAATGAATGAATAAATAAATAAATAAATATTTTTTAAAAACAGAGGATCTGGATTGTATGAGGACAAGACAGGAGGAAGAGAGCCTAGTGAGGAAGCTAACCTCCACAGCACTATTCTGGAGGTCTAACTCAGTTGTGGAGATGGAGGTATCAGACGATCATGGCTTAAAGATATAAACCATTAAGATCATCCTATGAACTCCCCTTGCTATGAGTCTGTTCTCACCAAGCAACCTTATTATCATTTAGTGCCTCCTGTAAATATGCCTACAGGGAGATAATGCACTGATCAGTAAACACTAGTATCTGGTCCACTTGGAAGTTATGCTTCTCATTATAAATTAATCAGTTGGCATTCTGGCGTATGTATTGGTCTCTTGTGAATTTGGCGAAGTGTGAGTCAGTCCCCAGGAGCCCAGCCTCTGGTTATACTACCAATCAAATTTCAAATCCTACAAAGCTAGGAACCAGACTGCACATCATGACTGCATCAACGTCCTTCCCCTTTGTGGGGACTTGTCTGAGTAACTCCATGGCTTTCTCCAATCATATCCCTCTGTCTTGCTGTGATTTCTTTTCAAACTGCAACAGAGCCTTGCTACGAAGAATGAGGTCTGTGGATCAGGAGCATCAGCAGCATCTGTAGGAAGCTCGTGAGAAATGAAGAATCTCGGGTCTCACCCCAGTCTTGCTGAGTCAGAACCCACATCTTAACAAGATCCCCAGGTGATCTGTATATGCACATAAGTTTGAGAAGCCCTGGGGCAGACTAGAGTATTCCTGGTTGCTAGCCAGCACTACTACCTCTGCTTGAACACTCCCAGTGTCAGAGTTTAGCACCTCACGGGGCACTGCATCCTGAGAGGTACTACACTTTTTAAATTTTTAAAAATTATACATATATGTGTTATATATTACATATATTATAGCTATATAATATATGTAATTATATAATAAATATGTATTTATTTGAGATAGCAGTGGGGCGGGGCAGAGGGAGAGAGAGAGAGAAAAGCAGACCCCCCCATCCCCCACTGAGCAGGCAGCTCGATGCAGGGCTCCATCTCAGGACCCACAGAGATCACCACCCCAGCCGAAGGCAGACACTTAGCTGACTATGACACCCTAGTGCCCCAGTACTATACTTTTCTTGTTGGAAAGTTGGTGTAAATGCAGTTTGATTTTGCTTCATTCCTTCCCCTTCCTCGCACCCAGCTCTTGGAAGCCCAGGTCCCTATGCTACTTGTGGCCGTACTGCTACCCCACCAGGACCTTTGCTTTGACCAGTTTCCCTGTACCAGACCTCACCTTATTCCTATATATATTCCTTATACCCTCAAACCAAATGTACTAGCGCTAGATGTATTCCCTTGGGGGCCCTATTGTCCCTAAGGCTAATAACAGCTACTGTTCATTGAGCATTTACTCTGTACTTTACATGCATCATCTAATTGAATTCTCACAATTATCCATTAGTATCCCCATTTTCAGAAGAGGAAACTGTCTCAGAGAATTCGCAACCTGCCTAAGGTCATGTAACTAGTAACAGAATCAGGATTCCAATGGGGTTCTGACTCTAAGTATTCATAGCTGATAATGACTTAGTATCTTCCCTCTGGAGAGTGGCATTCACATTTTAACATCGCCTTATACCAAAGGAAGTTCAAGTGAAATGTTTCTTTTATGCATTTCAGGCACTGTAACTGGTGAGGGAGACATACTTGGGCCAGGAGCCTTTTGGAATTCCTCAAATCCTACCACAGAGGCTAACCCTGCCAAAAATTTGTCTCAGCAGTACTTGAAATGAAAGCTGCCCTAAGCGGTACACTATCTAGTAATGAACTAATAAGCAGAGCAGCATCCTGCAAAAGCAACAGCAGGACACCACTGTGGCTGATTAAGTTTCTGATCACACTGAGTTTCTGCAGAGGTGCAAAGACGGATGATAAGTGTTCAGCCTTTAACGTGTCCACAAGAAATGAGACATCACATCTGGCTTCTCACCATTAGATAAATGGCAAAGTGCCATCGACAAATAGTGTCCTGGCATCTAAGCAGTGTTGTGGCTATCCAGCTCAACAACATAGGTGTAGAGAATGCATATAGAAGGGATGGCAACAAACTTCTGCTCTAGGCAGCTGTTCTATGGATAGCAAGAAGAAAATGGGGGCCTAGAGAGAGCCAGCAGCCAAACAAAACAAAAAACCCAAAACATGATGGTGCAGCATGCTTTAAAAATAACATAATTTCCAAGTGCAGGTAAATCTGCATCAGCTTAGGTAGATATATGGCTATTAGAAAACGGGATCTTTTTTAAACCAAGTTTTCATGCACAAAGAAAAGACAGAATTTCAGAGAGAGGTTTTCCAACAGTGGGTCTGCTATATCTGAAGCAGTCTTCTCATATCCATAACATTAATAGCTACCAGCAAGAACCTACTATAGGCCAGGTACTGTCTACTTTTGAGATGAGTATTATATGCTACATCTTACAGAAGAAGTGACTGAGGCCCAGGTTAAGTAACTTGCTGAGGTCACCCATGGTAACCAAATGACAGAATTGGAATTTGACCCCACGTCTTAGTACAAAGCTACACTGTTCTCATTACACCACTTTCCACTCAATCCAACAGTGCCTTCAAAAGCAGAGGTAGGAAGGCAACATATTTATTGAGAACCTACTATGTGCCAGACACTTTACATGCCTAAATTATATCATCTGACTCTTATAACAGGTTATGCAATCCCATTATAATTCTAATTATTATAATTCCATTTTTTTTTCAGATGAGGAAGATGAGGCTCAGAAAGTTAAAGTATCTTGCCAGAGGTCACACAGCCAGCATGTGGCAGAGTTGGAATTTGTACTGAGAGTATAACTCCAAATTCTATGCCATTTTCGCTTGCTGTACTACCTCTCCACATACATCGTAAGGAGGTTATTACAGGGTGGAAAGATGGGTATTTTTATAGTCACATCCAGTGACATACTTTAATATACTAAGAAGCCCCTCACCAGAGTGCTGTGATCTCCTGCTGCACAGCCCCCAGATTCCTAAGCAGAGATTATGAAAGTACATTTAGTCAGGTGCTTCATCATTATTTAAAAATGCCTACTGCTTCAGTTGAGCACACTCGTATACATGGGTGTGTGGAGAGGAGTGGCTGAACATGTGTCATGTGCAGAAAGGATGTTTTACATCCACTAAAACTGGTGCAGAAAGAATTATACTGATGGAGGACAATGCAGAAAATTTGTGCTCAATTGTGTCGACTTGCTTGCTGCTGGGCAACCAGATTAGCTATCTTGAGTTTGGAGAGATGATTGAGGGGATCCCGGATTGCTAAAGAGAAACAAAGGTGGAGAAAGGCCCAAGATATGGGGAGCAGGAATGGGTCAGTGCTGGGTGAGTGGGGGAAATGACGGACAAAGTGGTTTTTACCCTCCACTACAGGTATCAGGACAACCTAGTTGGGAAACTCATCTGGTCTAGGGAAGTCCCCTCTCTTTCCTTTTCAGGTTTCTAGTAAGACGAAGATTTTAAAAGAATTAAATCTATGACCACAAGACACATATATGCTATTGAAAAAAAGGAAAACAATTACTCAGGGGGTGGGGTTTGGGAATGGGAGAGAAGAATGTTTTTTAATGAATTTGCTCTACAGATAAGAACATACATTTGAGGTTTACTTCCAACCCATTCCTGCTACTTAGTAGACTCGATTGACAGAACTCACCCATTCTAGCCTCAGTTGTTATTTTTAATATTGCCATTGACTGGTTATATGACACTGAGGAAGTTTCTCTTTCTTCTTGCTCAATGATAAAACAGGGAGCACCTGGGTGGCTGAGTGGTTGAGTGTCTGCCTTTGGCGCAGGTCATGATCCCTGGGTCCTGGGCTCGAATCCTGTATCTGGCTCCCTGCAGGGAGCCTGCTTCTCCTTCTGCCTATGTCTCTGCCTCTCTCTGTGTGTTTCTCATGGATAAATAAAATCTTTAAAAAATAAAACAGGGATAATAATAATGCATTCTTTTATGCATTTCAGGCACTGAGATATTTTATATATAAAATTATATAGCTATATTTTGAGCCATGTAAGGTTTCCCTCAGATCAAAGCCTAACAAATTGGGTGGTATACCTCAAGAAGTACCTGTGATCTTGCCACTGCCTAGGATGAATGACAGAAGGGAGTAGGCCTCACAGACGAAGGTAGGCTCCATTAGCTAAATTAGGGAGGAGGGGACTTCTTAAAAATGTACTGGGCAGTGAGGTTTTTTTTTTTTTAAACCTATAGACAGAATGGGATTCATTTTAAATAGAAACACAATTTGATCATTCCCAGGAGAATTGGGGTTTCTGAAAAGCAATTTAAGAACACCCTACTTATATTCTATCACAATCACCTACTGAGGCGAAGGCTTGCCTTTTAAGAAGCTTTAGTGGGCCTGAGTTTGGGCAAAGGCAGCTTTGTATTCTGAGGGGCAAAGTCACAAATTCACAGCTGCCAACTATATGCGTTAGGATTAGCCACAGCTGGACAGGGCTCAAATATGATCAATAACATGTAGTAAACCAGTATTTGGCAATGACTGACCCAGCGCTGATCACATATTTGAGACCACTGACATTGGCTGGCTTACTGCTCATAATTCACACAGTCGTTAAGTTCTGTCACACCAGAATTAGATAAGTGTTACGGTTATATTGGTCGCGGGAAACAGGCAAAGGACAAGCTGGCCTTCAACAAAAGGGTATTTTTGTGGCCAGAGAAACTACTTTGCTTCGACTTCATCCTGAATCACACAGTGTGAGGCACGATGACTTGCACGAGGAAAAATGCAGAGGAAAAAAATGTCCAGATCTGCTGAACCACAGCACACTCTGGCATCTACAAAATCACTTTTCCCCAAGCTGACAGTCTTCCAGTTTGTGGGGGTGGGAGGCACACTTTTTCCGAAGTTGTCTCTGTGTAACTTCGGGGGTAGATAGCATCAGTATACTTCATGTTCTTCATAGCAAACTAGTTCAGACGCCAAAGTCAGTGACTGCTTAATATTCTGGATGTTGTCAACTCTGGAGCCACAGAAAGCCTTTCACCAGAGGCAATGAAGTGGCTCAGTAATGTTTGCTCTTCGTGAGAGAAAAAAAAAGAGAGAGCAGAAATTGAAAGCCTGGAGCTCTTGTTTGTTTGAAGAAGATGCTCATCAAGTTTACCTTCGATAATCCCACCAGTTCATTAAACGTCTTCATTTTCCTGAGATGGGGATGGGTGAGGTGTTTTAGAGACCTGACTGAGAGTGTATGTTTGGGCCCTATGCAATGTTTATAGCAGAGCCCCCTGCTGATTTTTCGGACCTGCTCTTTGGTTGGATTCAAGGCATGATGAAAACTTCATACACATTTCAAGAATAAGGCTGTCTTCTCTGAGTGCTTTCAGTTATGCCCTTCATAGGCATTTTCAGCACAGATTTTGAAATTCTAAGACAGAGGTAATAGTAAAAATTAAAAAAAAAAGTGTATTTATAATGCCTGCTGTCACTCCTTTTTTATTTTTCTTTTTCTTTATTTCTTTTTGGGGGGGGGGTACAGTGTACTTTATTGATGGTACATTACAAGGTAGGGCTCCCCAAGCCCCTCTCCTTCCTTGGGGTCTGGTATGTAAATTGGAGGTCAGAAGATTCTCAGTGTTGGGGGATTAATTTGGGGCAGGGACTCCTCAGCAGCTGAGGGCCTCCCTTTTCCTCTTGTTCTTGCTGGGGCTGGTGGTCCAGGAGGCTCCTACTCCTTGGAGGCCATGTGGACCATGAGGTCCACCACCGGGGTGCTATAGCCGAATTCATTTTCATACCAGGAAATGAGCTTGAGTGGTCATTGAGGGCAATGCCAGCCCCAGAGTCAAAGGTGGAAGAGTGGGTGTCTCTGTTGAAGTCGCAGGAGACAACCTGGTCCTCAGTGTAGCCCAGGATGCCCTTGAGGGGCCCTCTGATGCCTGCTTCACCACCTTCTTGATGTTGTCATATTTGGCAGCTTTCTCCAGGTGGCAGGTTATATCCACAACTGAACACGGAAGGCCATGCCAGTGAGCTTCCTGTTCAGCTCAGGGATGACCTTGCCCATAGCCTTGGCAGCGCCAGTGGAAGCAGGGATGATGTTCTGGGCAGCCCCTCAGCTGTCGCGCCACAGCTTCCCAGATGGGCCATCCACGGTCTTCTGGGTGGCAGTGGTGGCATGGACAGTGGTCATGAGGCCCTGCGTGATGCCAAAGTGGTCATGGATGACTTTGGCCAGAGGAGCCAAGCAGTTGGTGGTACAGGAGGCATTGCTGACAATCTTGAGGGAGTTGTCATACGTCTTGTGGTTCATGCCCATCACAAACATGAGGGCATCAGCAGAAGGAGCAGAGATGATGACCCTCTTGGCCCCGCCCTTCAAGTGAGCCCCAGCCTTCTCCATGGTGGTGAAGACCCCAGTGGATTCCACAACATACTTAGTACCAACATTGCCCCTTTTGATGTTGGCGGGATCTCGCTCCTGGAAGATGGAGATGGACTTCCTGTTGATGACAAGTTTCCCGTTCTCAGCCTTGACCATGCCGTGGAATTTGCCGTGGGTAGAATCATACTGGAACATGTACACCATGTAGTTGAGGTCAATGAAGGGGTCATTGATGGCGACAATATCCACTTTGCCAGAGTTAAAAGCAGCCCTGGTGACCAGGTACCCAATACGGCCAAATCCATTCACTCCAACCTTCACCATCGTGTCTCAGGGATGCAGCTGGCACTGCATCAGAAGATGCAGCTGTCTGTCGAATGCGGAGGAGCAGAGAGCCTTTTTTTTTTTTAAAGATTTTATTTATTTATTCATGAGAAACATAGAGGCAGACACATAGGCAGACGGAGAAGCAGGCTCCCTGCAGGGAGCCTGATGTGGGACTTGATTCCAGGACCCCAGGATCACAACCTGAGCCAAAGGCAGATGCTCAACTACTGAACCACCGGGTGCCCCTCCCTTTCCCTTTTCCACAGAATCTTACCCATGTCACTGCAAGATGTGTTAGGTAGAAGTAAACCAGCAAAGAAATAGCAAACTTTCTGGGGAAAAAAGTGCCAGACTAATTCCACCCCTTCCCCCCAATCACTATAGTCAGGATATACATTTAGAAATAAAATATCTTTACTAACCTTGACCCTCTGGGCTGACATACAAAGTTGTAAGCAGTAAGCATCATTGGGCATGCAGGAATTAACAATTTTCTCTTTTGGAGTTTCAGTGATTTATTTTTTTAAGATTTTATTTATTTATTCATGAAAGACATACAGAGAGAGAGAGAGAGAGAGAGAGAGAGAGAGAGAGAGGCAGAGACATAGGCAGAGGGAGAAGCAGGCTCACGCAGGGAGCCTGACTTGGGACTCCATCCCAGGTCTCCAGGATCACACCCTGGGCTGAAGGTGGCGCTAAACCCCTAAGCCACTAGGGCTGCCTGAGTTTCAGTGATTTTTTTTTTTAATTTTTATTTATTTATGATAGGCACACAGTGAGAGAGAGAGAGAGGCAGAGACACAGGCAGAGGGAGAAGCAGGCTCCATGCACCGGGAGCCCGACGTGGGATTCCATCCCGGGTCTCCAGGATCGCGCCCTGGGCCAAAGGCAGGCGCCAAACCGCTGCGCCACCCAGGGATCCCGAGTTTCAGTGATTTAAGAGAAAATTCACCTGCTCTCTAACTTATTCATTGGAATGATGAATTTTGGGGGGCAGCTGGGTGGTCCAGTTGGTTACATGTCTGCCTTCGGCTCAGGTCCTGACCCTGGGGTCGTGGGATGGAGCCCTGTAACCCACATCGGGCTCCCTGCCCAGCAGGGAGCCTTCTTCTCCCTCTCCTTCTGCCCCTCCCCTGCTTGTGCTCTCTCCCTCACTCACTCTCAAAAAAAAATTTTTTTTAAAGAGAGTAATAAACTTTTTTTTAGAGCCTTTAGTGTCTACAAAGTCTTATGATATTTTCCAGGGAAGATAAAAAGATCAATGCAACATGGTCGCTCCATTAAGTATCTCAGGCTAATCGGGGTGAATTATATCAAGAAAAATTTTGTGGGCCCTCTCTGTGTTTATGCCTGCATTCATCTAGATTGTCAGCAATACAAGGTTTAATTGAAAACTTCACCCAATCTCAAATGTCTGCTAATGGAGAAGTGATATTAATTTTCTTTTAGACCGTTGTGAATAGATTTCTAATTGATCTCTCTGCTTTTTCTCTTTTCCCCACTCCACATCATCCTTCATATTACTGCCATGTTATACTTCCTAAAGCATATCTTTGATTCTGTCACTTCACATTGCATATTGAACAAAATATAAATTTCTAAACTTGAAAGGCTAGCCCTTCCACCATCTAGGTCCATCTGACCACTGCTTCCTTTATGCTGCCACTGTATCTGACTGTGCCATATACAGCACCTTTCCTACTCCACTGCATTTCTTTCTTTTTAAAAAAAGGTTTTATTTATTTATTCATGAGAGACACAGAGAGAGAGGCAGAGACACAGGCAGAGGGAGAAGCAGGCTCCCTGTGGGGAGTCTGATGCAGGACTTGATTCCAGGACCCCGGGATCATGCCCTGGGCCAAAGGCAAACACTCAACCACTGAGCCACCCAGGTGCCCGTATTTATTTCCCTCCATACCTAGCACCTCCCTCAGAGATCGAGTTCCTTGAAAGGAGGGGTTGCATATTTTTCTCCTTTGTAGTCCTAGCTCTTATCCTGGAACATTAGAGTACATCTGAAGAACAAGTAAATGGATGGCCAGATTTGAAGAGCAGGCTATCTGGTATGAATTTTTCCCATTGTTTTTGTTAAGGTGTAGTTGAAATACTATAAAATTCACCCTTTACACTGTATAGATCTGCAAGTTTTGACAAATGCACAGTTGTATAGCCACTACCACAATCAAGACATAGAACACTGTCATCACTCCCCAACTTCCCTTGTGTTATGCCTTTGCAGTCAAACCCTGCCCCCCACCTTACCCTGGCAACCCCTAGTCTGTTTTCTGTCCCTATGGTTTCGCTTTTTCCAGAATGTCAGATAAATGGAGTCATTCAGTATGTAGCTTTTTGTGTCTAACTTCTTTCACTTAGCAAATTGCGTTTGAGATTCATCCATGTTATTGCGTTGGCATGACATTTAAACAAAAGAGTTGTCAGAGAGATGGGTGCTATGAGGGGGTACAAAGTCCTGTGTGCGCATAGAGGCAGGAATGTTTGCTTCTGACTCAAGGAATTAGAAGATATTTCATGGAGAAAGTAACATCTGAGCAGGGCCTTAAGGGACAGGTAGTTTTTTTGTTTCTTAAGATTTTATTTATCTATTCATGAGAGACACACACAGAGAGAGAGGCAGAGACATAGGCAGAGGGAGAAGCAGGCTCCCTGCCAGGAGCCAGATGCTGGACTCAATCCTGGGACCCTGGGATCACGCCCTAAGCCTAAGGCAGATGCTCAACTACTGAGCCACCCAGGCATCCCATAGGTGGGGTTTTTATAGGTACAAACGGCCAAGGGAAGGTAAATCTGTAAAGGATATAGCAGGAACATAAGCAGAGAGTCAGGAAAGAGCAGAGTGGATTTAGAAAACATTGATTCAGTTTGGTTAGTCCACAAGAGGAGGAGGAGTGCAAAACAGGGCGGAAAAGGTGGGTTAGGGTTTTGTTGGCCATGAAGACGTATTTAGGAATTTAGTCTTGATTTTATGAGGTAGCGATCAGCCATTGCAGGTTTTTGATTCAGACTCTTCTCTGAGGAAAGTGATACTTCTGCCTGCAGGTAATCATGTTGCCCTGCCACAGCTGAAGTAGACTGTTGTTTTCTGTCGGGGTGAAAACTGTGACTCTTAAAACAGGGCAACAGATGACATCTAAATATATCAAAAGTTATACCAAGGATATAAAATATCTGCACCAGTGGTATTTGCTAGAATATGTATTCATGATACGACCAAATCCAATACCTACAAGAAGCTCCCTTATCTCTCCATTCATTTGTATTCTCTCAATTTTTTTGATAGTCAAGGTATCAAAAAGCCAAGTATTATTCCTGGATCCTAGTTTTCCTAGTTCTGCACGGAAACATCTTCCCAGGGATAAGAATTTACATCAGGGCCTCTATCTTAGCAGATAGCTGAAAAACAAGTCCCAACTTAACAGCAGTAGTTTCTTTTGTAAAAACCATATTACCCACCACTATTACTCAAATTTCTATGTAAAAAGCTCTCCTTCCTATTATGGATGCTTTTTCTCCCAGACAAGAACAGACATTTGACTAAAGAGGATATGCAGATGGCAAATCAGCACATGAGAAAATGTTCAACATCTCAGCCATTGGGGAAATGCAAATTAAAGTCGCAATGTGATATCACCTCCTGCCTCCCAGAATGGCTTAAAAAAAGTGGTCAAAAAAAAAAGTGGTCACCCCAAATGATAGTGAGGCTGTTGAGAAACTGGATCACATATACACATATATTATTGATGGTAATGTAAAATGGTACAGAACATCTGGAAAACAGTCTGGTAGTTTCTTATAAAGCTAAACATGCAACTACCACATGACTCCGCAGTTTCAATCATGAGCCTTTATCTCTAGGTTCACTAAAACCCGAATACAAATGTTCCTAGCAGCTTCATTCATTATTGCCCCAGACTGGAAACAACCTGGATGTTCTTCAGTAGATGAATGGTTCAATTGTGGCACATCACTACCCTGGAATACTACAGTAATAAAAAGGAATGAACTATGAATATATGGAACAATCTGGATAGATCTCCAGAGAATTATGCTGAGTTGGAAAAAAAGCCAAGCCCAAAAGGCTACATACAATTTGATTCCATTTATATAATGTTTTTGAGATGAAAAAATTATAGTAATGGAAAAAGGTTAGTGGTTGCCCAGAGTTAAAGAGAGTATGGGGTAGAGGTGTAAGTGGCTATAAAAGGGCAAAATGAAGGAGCCTGTAGGAATGCACTTGTTCTGAATCTTGACTGTGGTGATGGTCATACAAATGCACACCTGTGATAAAATTGTATGGCACATGCAAATAAGTGCATTAAAACTAGTAAAATCCAAAGAAGGTGGGTAGATTGCATCAATGTCAATTTCATCATTGCAATCCTGTACTCTAGTTACTTAAGGTGATACCTCTAGGGGAACCTGGGTGAATGGTAAATGATATCTCTATTTTTTACAACTGCATGTAAATCTACAATTTTCTCAAAGTAAGAAGTTTTTTAAAGAGACAAATATGTGTTGGTTGTAGAAAATGTATACCTCATTACTTGAATTAACTTTAGGAAATTATTTTTGGTTCTTTGCCAAGGAATTTGGATGTTTTTTATGGCATTAAAAAAAGTAACAGTAAAATTCATCATGTTTCTAGTTTCAATTATGTTGTCAGGAAACGAGGAGCCCAAACAGGGCAACTACCTCTGTTCCTGTCATAGTGGTTCTAAACTTTTTTTGGAGTCAGAGCTACTTCTGCAAATGTGATAAAACTCATGTCCAGAATAAATGAACACACACAATTTTGTGACCAACTTCAAGGGGTTTTATGGGCCTCATAAAGTTTATCCAATGACCCCATGTTAATGTTGATCTACTGCTATACTGTTCTATAAGATAGTCAATAGCCCCATGTGGCTATTTAAAGTTAATAAAACAATAAATTCAGTTCTTCAGGCATATTAGCCACATTTCAAATGTTCAATGGCTACAGGTAGCCTGTGGCTACGTACTGGTTGGTAAAGAGACAGAACTGAATGTTCTATTGAATAGACTTGCTGCAGAACATTTAGGATAAGATTTACTTTAATTTTTGAAAACCAATTCCATGTACTTATAACTTCAAAAATGCTTCAGCTGCACAAAGACCCTGTGTGGCCCACCTGTGTACCTCCAAGGACCACCACCCCTGCCTAAGAACCTCGTCTTTAGATGGATTCCATTTTATCCATAAGTGTTTTCTTTTCGGTATGCCTGGGTGGTTTAGTGGTTGAGCGTCTCCCTTCAGCTCAGGGTGTGATCCAGGAGTCCCAGGATCGAGTCCCTCATCAGGCTTCCTGCATGGAGCCTGCTTCTCCCTCTGCCTGTGTCTCTGCTTCTCTCTCTCACTCTTTTTCTGTGTCTCTCATGAATAAATAAATAAAATCTTTTTAAAAAGTTTTTTTTTTCTACTGAATTTAATCAAGGGACTAATTTAATCCTCTTTGAATTAAGTAGGCTATAGACTGAAAATTATTATTTCAATTATTATATACAATGGCAGAAAAAGACAGGGCTGGCATTTGCAAGTAGGAAGCATTGTTTCAAGTGCATGAAGTACTTTTGGAGGAGAACATAGGTACAGATGAATAGATATTAGAAGATAGCCAAGAGTCAGGCTCATCTACATAATACCAGAACAATTGGTTAAAAGTGGAACATTCAGTTGCTTTCTTTCTTTTTTTTTTCAGTTGCTTTCTTATTTTGTCAGTTGCTTTCTTCAGCTAGTTTCTTTTATTTATTTTAGTGTCATGTAAACATGTATGACACTAACTGTGGCAAACGTAATTAAAATAGAAAGGGGGAAGAACAAGATTTTAAATGCTGTGGTGAGAAAACAACTGAGTTGAGTAACATTTTATTTTTAAATGTGTGTAGATTTAAATTCAAGTTAATTAGCATATAGTATGTTATTAGTTTGGGGGTAGAATTTAGTGAGTCATCAGTTGCATGTAGCACCTAGTGCTCATCACATCAAGTGTCCGCCTTAATGCCCATCACCCAGTTATCCCATTCCCATCCCCTCCAGCATCCCTCAGTTTGTTCTCTAGAGTTAAGAGTCTCTTATGGTTTGCCTCCCTCTCTGTTTTTATCTTATTTTATTTTTCCTTCCCTTCCCCTATGTTCATCACATTTGTTTTTTAAATTCCACGTACAACTGAAATCATATGGTGTTTGTCTTTCCTTGATTTATTTTGCTTAGCATAATATACACTAGTTCTATCCATGTCATTGTAAATGGCAAGATTTCATTCTTTTTGATGGCTGAGTAATATTCTGTTGTGTATATATACACCACCTCTTCTTTATCTATTCATTAGTCAATGGACATCTGGGCCCTATCCATATTTTGGCTATTGTGGATATTGCTGCTATAAACATTGGGGTGCATGTGCCCCTTCAAATTACTATTTTTGTATCCTTTGAATAAATCCCTAGTCATGCATTTGCGGGGTAGGGTAGTTCTATTTTTAATATTTTGAGGAACCTCCATAGTGTTTTCTAGAGTGGCCGTACCAGTTTGCATTCCTACCAACAATGTAAGAGGGTTCCCCGTTCTCTGCATCCTCATCAACATCTGTAGTTTCCCAAGTTGTTGATTTTAGCCATTCTGACTGAAGTGAAGTAGTATCCCGTGGTTTTGATTTGTATTTCCCTGATGCTGAGTGATGTTGAGCATTTTTTCATGTGTATGTTGGCCATTTGCAAGTCTTCTTTGGAGAAATGTCTGTTCATATCTTCTCCCATTTCTTGACTGGATTTTTTTGTTTTTTGGGCCTTGAGATTGGTAAGTTCTTTATAGCTCTTAGATACTAGCCCTTTATCTGATATATCATTTGCAAATAGCTTCTTCCATTCTGTACGTTGCCCTTTAGTTTTGCATATTGTTTCCTTGGCTGTGCAGAAGCTTTTTATCTTGATGAAGTCCCAGTAGTTCATTTTTTGCCTCTGGGGATGTGTTTAGGAAGAGTTGCTGCAGCTGAGGTCAAAGCGGTTGCCACCTATGTTCTCCTCTAGGATTTTGATGGATTCCTGTCTCACATTTTTAAAATTTTATTTATTTATTTATTTATTTATTTATTTATTTATTTATTTATTATTTAAATTCAGATTGCCAACATATAGTGCAACACCCCCTGTCTCACATTTTTAGATGTGTAGGCAGAAAAAAGGTGGAGAAAATGTAAGAGCACTTGTGTCTTGCAATAAGTACCTTTCTGGTTCATTGTAATTTGTCAAGTATTTAGGAATAGAGGGCATTCATGTTTTAAGTGGTCATAATTAACCAAAGCTCTGATGATCTTTTCTTTATTAGAAAAATTATATTCTTGGGGTGGGGAAGAGCAAGAGAGAGAATCTTAAGCAGGCTCCATGGAGCCCTACATGGGGCTTGATCTCATGACTCTGAGATCATAACCCGAGCAGAAATCCAGTCACTCAATTAACTGATTAAGCCAACCTGGTGCCCCTAGAAGAATTATATTCTTAAAATGTAAACAACATCCTCACCTTCTTGGTTTTCTCCTTCAAATATTAAAATCTTTTTTTTCTTTTTTGAATTGAAATTCATTTTCCACCTAAAGCTAAGTACACACCTGAATTATGGTATTGAATGTACAGTTTTCTCAGGGTCAGGGTTTATTGGTCTCCTACAAAAGAATTGAGTTAGATCTCAATTCTAGATACTAGTAGATAGGAAACAGTGATGTAGATCATACAAAACAGCAGACAATCAAAAGACATTTGGGGTTGGCTTTGAAATGCATTTCTCAGTGTGTTTTCATTTTATGTTTCACTCAGGCGTTCCCTTCAGACCCATAAGAGGTGACTCTGAGGTAGTATGAGTGATCAAAGACAATTAGCCTCAGATTTCAACATTGCTTGTGGACTGTCTGCATGCAGGTAATTAAATTAATGGCATAACTTAGCATATTTATATTCTGTATATCACCTTACTCCCATGAGAATGTCACCACAAAAGAGAATCTATGGACTCATGGGTCTTATTCATTCCGGGAATTTATTCACATCTTCAAGGTGCCTGGCTGGTTTGAAAGTAATCAACTTGATTGATTTTTGTTTTATTCAAATCTTTTTGGCTGACCTTGACTAACTGAGTATCTTGTGTTTTCTTAATTGAAAGAGTTGCCATATGGTATCAAAAGACACTGGAAACTTTGAGTCAGATGTCAATTATAGCATGTTACTGTTTAAATATGCTTAAGTACCAAGGTGTGTGTATTAGCCATTAAAATGCTCAACGTGCCCTCTACTGGGCCTTTCTAAGGTTGGAACAGAAAAATGCTGTGTCATCTGGTTGTACAGTGGGTTGAGAAGAGGAATTCCACTGTAACTATTACATGTGATGAATAAACCATAAATATCAGTTCACAAGTCTTTTTGGGATGGATAAGTCTGGCTCACTTAGTTTCAAAAGGAAGATTTAAAATGCCATCCAGATGCAAAAAAACTACAACTTTGTTATGTGCTTAGGAAATCCCCTGTGTTTTATGAAATAAAATAATTTTAATGTCAGGTAATCTCTCCATAAATATGGAAACCAACTAAACAATTCTACCATTATTATATTATGGTATAATTATTTTATTATTATGTAAGCCAGCTTAGTAATTCGGCCACAAGAGGACATCTGTGAGGAGGTGAATTTAAATTCAGGATTTTTTTAGGGCTTACAAAGATGCATTTCCATCCACTGCCCCCATCCCCATGGTTTTATCTGAGGCCCAGTCTTATAAGTCAGTACGTGTTCCTATAAGTTAAGTGAGTGGTTTGCTTATGGAGAAGATTGGGGAATTAGATTCAGTGTGGGTTTTTTTTTTTTGCAAAAATTATTTACATATTTTTCTTGGATCGAAATATTTTTTAACATCCTCTGTGGTAAAGTGACAAATATCCAGCAAGTATCTTCCAGAAAACTACCTTCACAGTCAGTGAGGTGGTACACAATTCAGCTATATAAATTGTATGCATAGCCACATTTTAGTTGACCACATATTCCTGCTTATAGCTTCAAAAGAAGCAAATCATGAAACTACACAGAATCTAGAGAGACTACTGTTTCTACTCTCCCCAGTGCCAACTGGCACTCAAAAAATAGAACTGGCCAGAATATAGCTGGCTAGTTTCTTTATGAATTTCTCCCTAAGGCACAAAGATCAGCTTCTCATACCCCTGGGAATCAAAAAGTTTTTCATTTTATCACACTGAAAATTCTTCTGGACTATTTCATTCAATGCCTTCAATTAAGTCATTGTTCTCTGAATTTTCTAAAACATTGTCCTCAATTGCTTACACCATTATTAAATAATAACAGGTGCAAAATTAGTGCTTGGAGCACTAGAAATTTGCCTTTTGGTGTCTTAGTCCTCACTGCTTTCCTTTTGTTATGGATATTAATGGCATGTCAAAGATGGGTGAAACTGACTCAGGGACAGGAAAACAAATATATTTAAAGGAATTTGGATCATATATTTTTTCATATTTCAGTAGAACATAGTACATTACTGTTTAGCTTCTCAGAAATCAGAATATAATCTATGCAGTAATTGAGGGTAAGACTTTTTATTTGTCTGTTTTTGCCATTTTGTTTGGCAGAAGGTAAAGAAATCTTGAATCACCCTTCTACTCTGAGTAATATTTTCTTTGTCTAAAGTGCAAATGGGTATTGTGACTTCAGAAGACATTCTAGAGAGTATACTCTCCCCAAGATCTTCTCTTACTGTAAATAAATGGAAGTATCCTCATAAGATGTCCCAAATGAATGTCAGAAAATACCACAACTTCATGTTTTAAAAATGTAATCATAGGCTAAGGGCACAGGCTATTAAATGGAAGCCTAATGTCCCAGATTTGTAATATATTACTGCTTGAAGGGGACACATCTTGTAAGTATTTCCCACTTCACTAACATTTTAAGTATTCATAGAATGAGGATTAGTGGGCTACGGACAATATTTCTTCAGAGAAATATTAATAGTATATCCAATAGTTTAAACAGTTTTTGGAAATAATGTGGATATTCTTTTAGATTTAACATTGCTAGAAGTACAGTCCAAGCATACAAAGTAAAGAATACAGAACTCCACTTGCATTATGAAGTTATTTTGCAAATAGAGTAAAACTTTACTAAATGAGATTTGCTTGAAGTTGGCAAGTTCTATAATTGGAATGATAGAATATAGAAATATTTCGTTATTTTGGAGAAAGGCTAGGACTCATTCTACAATGAAAGGGAATTCATGGTGTATATAAGTTCTGCACTGGGAACAGTTACCTTGAATGAGAAAAACATTTTTTTCTAGTGCCATAGGAAATATTCATTTACATAAAAGCAATTGGACTATTAATTGAAACCATTTATATTGTTCTTTGAAGTAGGGTCTTATATTTCATTAGCTTTGATTACAATGCTATAGATGTCTAAAAAGCTATTTTAAAAAATACCCTTCCATAGTTCATTGATTTCCTGTCAGGCCTTCCTTTTAAACTTTTAACAAAACCCAAAATGCAGCTTTATTGTTTTCACGTAATACAATAACACAAACGAATTGCTACCAAAATCATGCCAAAGAAAAGCACTGCTGGATACCCTTTAATGAAGGCAAAGATTGTTTGCAGGAAAATACTTGCTTTTATGTACTGCTTTAAAAAGAGTTCCTATTCTCTGAAGGCACTTAATCATCTCCCCACACTTTTAAGTGCCAACCCCACATTTTTAATTTAGATTAAACACTGGTGAGAATTAATGAGGCTTTTATTATACTCTTCCCCAAATTCAGAGTATGAGGCAGATCACTACATCTGCAAAAGCTTCTACAAATAAACGAAGGGGGTAATGTTAATTCTACAATATTGTGCAGTGACACAAGGCCTGAGCTAGAATCCGATTCCTTTTCTCCATAACACTGGGTGGGTATGAAGTCTCTGTGTAGGTATGTGAATCAATGGTGGTAATGGAGGCAGTTTCTATTGCCAGAGCTTTATATAGAAGCAGCCTAACAATTCATGCCGCCTGCTGCCAGCTGAAGGTGAGACACCAGATAGCTCCAGGGAAAGCTGATAGGAGAAGAGCACTGTGAATAGCTAGCAAGGCTGTCAGCAAGCCAAAGAACCCCGAAATTTCTGGTGTTGCCACACTTCCTTGGCTAGAGAGAGAATTATGAAGTGGGTGATGCTTATCGGGAAGGGCACATACTCCCCTTTTCAGCCTCATTTGTTCATTCGTCACTGAGGACCCAGTATTAGTCACTGTGCTAAGTGCTGTGTATCCCTGGATGAATGAAACGAGGTCTCTGGATCTCCAGCAGTCTGGTACTGCGGCCAGGTCACGCCTTATCCGATCTTGATTATTTTGCTCTCAAGTCACTAGCAACCATTCAGTCCCTGCTGTTGTATCAGTGGTTAAGGTTAATATGTTTCCTTTCCCAGGGGCATGTTACTTTCAAACAGGGCTTCAAAAACCCTATAACTTTTTTAAAACCTAGAGGAATGCTGCTCTCACAATGGATGGTTTCAGATATCATAGGGAAGAGGATATTGTTGGGCAGGGCAAATCCTGGGACCCAACAAATCACATTACACAGGTAACTGGCTCCGAAATCCTCTCCAAGACTCAAAAAGTAAAGTTGTTCTCAATACGCAAAGGCAGGGCACCTGGGTGGCTCAGTGATTGAGCCTCTGCCTTTGGTTCAGGTTGTGATCCCGGGGTCCTGGGATAGAGTCCTGCATTAGGCTCCCCACAGGGAGCCTGCTTCTCCCTCTGCCTATGTCTCTGTCTCTCTCTCTGTATCTCTCATGAATAAATACCAATTTAAAAAATCTTAAAAAAAAAAACCCAGCAAAAGTAATACCCCCTCCCCATCAACAGGGGAAAAAAAAAGGATTGTAGTAGTAAGAAACATTGACATTCAACTTTGCCATTAGTAAAAAAGCCAAAAAGCCAACACCCGAGAATTGAGTGGACAATATAAAGCAAAGAGAAGGGGATCCCTGGGTGGCTCAGTGGTTTGGTGCTTGCCTTCAGCCCAGGGCTTGATCCTGGAGTCCTGGGATTGAGTCCCACATCAGGCTCCCTGCATGGAGCCTGCTTCTCCTCTGCTGGTATCTCTGCCTCTCTCTCTCTCTCTCTCTGTGTCTGTCATGAGTAAATACATAAAATCTTTTAAAAAAATAAAGCAAAGAGAAGGCAACTTTATGTAGTGGACAGTTTAATCCTGTATTAATCCTAAATTAAACCTCTATTTAGTCCTATGTTGTTCAAGAGGGCAAAACTAGGAAAATGTGTGAAAAGATACAGGGGGGTACATGCTGGTGTAGTTTGAGAAATAACCTCCTGAAAACTGCCCAGCAACGAACTGAACGGCCTTTTTGGTGAGATGATGAGATCTTTGTCTCTAAAAATACTCAAGTAGTAAATGAATGGCCACCCGACAGAATTGTAGTTGAAGGGATTCGTGATATACATGGAAGATTTATGTTCTTTTATGTTTGGCCTATGACTCTATTACTCTATGCTAATTGAGAATCCAGGAAGGAACAAATAACATATAAGAATATAGACAAATAGGCAAAAAACAAATTAATGTGACCTGTGTTCATAAGCATCAGATAGATGCCAAATAATGGAGAAATCAGGGTGAACTGTTAGTCAAGAAAGACTTCGAATAGGACATACCTTTTGTCCAAGATTTTAGAGTGAGAAAGAAACATGGACAGGCAAGGAAGAAAAGGTAGAATAAACCAAGCAGGGGATGCCTTCATCAGCATTATCTTACTACTACCATTTTTTTGAGTATCTATAGCTATTCTATAATAGCTACCATGCCACATGGTTTCTTTACATGTGCTATTTTATTTATTTATTTATTTATTTATTTATTTATTTATTTATTTAAGATTTTATTTTTTTATGAGAGAACATGAGTGTGGGGTGAGGGGCAGAGGAAAAGGGAGAAGCAGACTCCCCACTGAGCAGGGAGCCTGACTGGGGCTCAATCCCAGGACCCCAGGATCATGATGCAAGCCAAAGACAGACACTTAACCAACTAAGCCACCCCTTGCCCCTACATGTGCTATTTCATTTAGTCTTTACAACCACTCTGTAAAGGAGTACTATAGTATTCCCATTTTATAGTTGAGATGACTGAGCTGAGAAGACTAGAATACAGAGAGGTTAAATAACTTGTCCAAGATCACACAGCTAGAAAACAAATAGTGGATCTGATATTCAAACCCAGGCCCATCTCCCTCCAAAGTTTGTGCCCAGAATTACTACTATATTCCACTGCTTCTCATTAAACCCACACTGAATGCGTGAGGGTTCAGAGAGAGAGAGAGAGCTATGAAATGTGAAATGTGGCAAGGCAGGACACATAGTTGGCCCTCAGTAAATATTTGTTGAGTGGATACATAAACCCTTGAGTTTTAGATAAAAAAAAAAACACACACACACATTTTTATGTCTTCTTTTATCCCCATGTTAGAAAACCCAATTGTCGGGGAGCAGGGCAAGATGGCGGAGGAGTAGGGTCCCCAAGTCACCTGCCCCCACCAATTTACCTAGATAACTTTCTTTCTTTTTTTCTTTAAGATTTTATTTATTTATTCATGAGAGACACACAGAGAGAGGCAGAGACACAGGCGGAGGGAGGAGCAGGCTCCCTGCAGGGAGCCGGATAGGAGACTCCATCTCAGGACCCCAGGATCACGCCCTGAGCCAAAGGCAGGTGCTCAACCGCTGAGCCACCCAGGTGCCCCTACCTAGATAACTTTCAAGTCATCCTGAAAACCTACGAATTCGACCTGAGATTTAAAGAGAGAACAGCTGGAATGCTACAGAGAGAAGAGTTTGCACTTCTAACAAGGTAGGAAGGCAGAAAAAAAAAATAAAAAAGAATCAAGTGCAGGAGGGGCCCCACGAGGAGCTGGGCTAAGGGGGGCTGAGAAAGCCTCTAGGAGAGGAAAGTCCAGCCCCCGAGAAGCAGGAACTTTTAAAATCCGCACTGGATTCTTCCGGGACGGAAAGCCACTCAGCAGGGAACTCAGGCAGAACCACAGGAGGGGCAGTGGCGCCTCCAGGTTCCTGGGGTCACTAACAGAGGAAGTGCACTCCAGGGGAGGGCTCGCCACACACCAGGGGCTGATCTTGATAAAGGGCTGGAGCGAGCACCCAGCGGGGCCTCAGGAGAAGCTCAGGTGGCGGCTCCCGGCGGAGGGGGCTGCGCAGCCCCGGGAGCCCAATTCTAGCAGTTCAGGCCCCGGATCCCAGGGCGCCAGGGAACATAGCCCAGGATCTTGCACTCCCCCCGGGACAGGCGGATGCGGGGAGCGCACGGGACAGCGAGGACTCCCTGCTGCCAAGTGCCCCCAAGCTGCGCAGATCATCGCCCACCACAGCCCTGGGAGCATCTAGGCCAGTGTGGACTGGGAGCTGTGGTAGTTACTGCAGGGAGCTGATTCCAGGGCTGGAGAGCTGGCCGCTGCCACTGTTGTTGTTCCTCCTGGTGTCACCCTCAGCCTGGGACGGAGCAGGGCTGCCAGGGAGCAGGGGCCTCACAGGATAAACAGCTCCCACTGAGCCGTGCACACACCTGAGAGTCAGCACAGCAGGCCCTTCCCCCAGAAGACCAGCTGGAAGAACACGGGAAGAGCAAGTTCTTGAGGAAGCAGCGCTGGAAAGCTCCAGGGGAAGTCGAGGGATTTACTCTATTTAGAGCCAGAGGATGCTCCTTCTTGTTTTTGTTTTGTTTTTTCTTTTTCATTTTTTTCTTTTTCTTCCTTTTTCCAATGCAACTCATTTTTAGCCACTCTGCACTGAGCAAAATGTCTAGAAAGAAGAACTCACCACAAAAGAAAGAATCAGAAACAGTACTCTCTGCCACAGAGTTACAAAATTTGGATTACAATTCGATGTCAGAAAGCCAATACAGAAGCACATTTATAAAGCTACTGGTGGCTCTGGAAAAAAGCCTAAATGATCAAGAGACTTCATGACTGCAGACTTTAGATCTAATCAGGCCGAAATTAAAAATTAATTAAATGAGATGCAATCCAAACGGGAGGTCTTAACAATGAGGGTTAATGAGGTAGAAGAACAAGTGAGTGACAGAGAAGACAAGTTGATGGAAAGGAAGGAAGCTGAAGAAGAAAGAGAAAAACAATTAAAAGACCATGAGGAAAGGTTAAGGGAAATAAATGGATAAATGGCAGCCTCAGAAGGAAAAATCTACATTTAATTGGGGTTCCAGAGGGCGCTGAAAGGGACAGAGGATGAGAAAGCATATTTGAACAAATCATAGCTGAGAACTTCCTTAATTTGGGGAGGGAAACAGGCATTCAGATCCAGGAGATAGGGAGATCCCTCCCTAAAATCAATAAAAACTATTCAGCACCTCAACATCTAATAGTGAAACTTGCAACTTATATGGGGAGAAATATTAGCTTAACAGCAGACCTCTCCACAGACATCCAGTAGGCAAGAAAGGGCTGGCAGGGTATATTCAGGGTCCTAAATGAGAACATGCAGCCAAGAATACTTTATGCAGCAAGGCTCTCATTCAGAATAGAAGGACAGATAAAGAGCTTCCAGAATAGGCAGAAACTGAAAGAATATGTCACCACCAAACCAGCTCTGCAAGAAATATTATGGGGACCATGTAAAAGAAAGAAGAATCCCAAAAAATAATCCACAAAACAGGGACTGAATAGGTATTATGAGGACACTAAATTCATATCTTTCAATAGTAACTCTGAATGTGAATGAGCTTAATGATCACATTAAAAGATGCAGGGTTTCAGACTGGATAAAAAAAAAAACAAGACCCATGTATTTGCTATCTATAAGAGACTCATTTTAGACTTCAAAATACCTACAGCCAGAAAATGAGAGGTTGGAGAACCATTTACCATTCAAATAGACTTCAAAAGAAAGCAGGGGTAGCAATCCTCATATCAGATAAATTAAAATTTATCCCAAACACTGTAGTAAGAGATGAAGAGTGACACTGTATCATAATTAAAGGATCTATCCAACAAGAGGACCTAACAATCATGAATATTTATGCCCCAATGTGGGAGCTGCCAAGTATATCAATCAATCAATAACCAAAGAAAAGACATGCTTTGATAATACACTAATACTGGGAGACTTCAATACAGCGCTTTCTGCTAATGACAGATATTCTAAGCACAACATTCAAGAGCTTTAAATGATACACTGGGCCAGATGAATTTCACAGATATTTACAGAACTTTACATCCAAAGGCAACTGAATACACATTCTTCTCAGGTGCACATGGAATTTTCTCCAGAATAGACCACATACTGGGTCACAAATGAAGTCTCAGCTGATACCAAGAGATTGGGATTTTCCCCTGCATTTTTTCAGACCAGAATGCTCTGAAACTAGAACTCAATCACAAGAACAAATTTGGAAGCAATTCAAACACATGGAGGTTAAAGACTATCCTGCTAAAAGATAAAAGTGTCAACTAGGAAATTAGAGAAGAATTAAAAAAGATTCATGGAAACTAATGAGAATGAAGATACAACCATTCAAATCTTTGGGATACAGCAAAGGCAGTCCTGAGAGGGAAATACATCCCAAAACAAGGATCCCTCAAAAAATTGGAAAAAACTCAAATAAACAAGCTAAATTTGCACCTAAAGGAACTGGAGAAAGAACAGTAACTAAAACCTACACTTGGGATCCCTGGGTGGCTCAACAGTTTAGTGCCTGCCTTCTGCCCATGGCATGATCCTGGAGTCCCGGGATCAAGTCCCACGTCAGGCTCCCAGAATGGAGCCTGCTTCTCCCTCTGCCTGTGTCTCTGCCTCTCTCTCTCTCTCTCTCTCTGTGTGTGTCTCTCATGAGTAAATAAAATTTAAAAAAATCTAAAAAAAAAAAACCCTACACCAAGCAGAAGAAGTAACTAAAGATTAGAGCAGAACTCAATGAAATAGAGACCAGAAGAACTGTAGAACATATCAACAAAACCAGGAGTTGGTTCTTTGAAAGAATTAATAAGATAGATAAACCATTAGCCAGCCTTATTAAAAACAAAAGAGAAAAGAGTCTAATAAAATCATGAATGAAGAAGGAGAGATCACAACCAATACCAAGGAAATACAAAGGATTTTAAAAACATATTTTGAGCAGCTATGTGCCAATAAATTAGGCAATCTAGAAGAAATGGACACATTTCTGGAAAACCACAAACTACCAAAACTGGAACAGGAAGAAATAGAAAACGTGAACAGGCCTATAACCAGGGAGGAAATTGAAGCAGTCATAAAACCTCCCAAGACACAAAAGTCCAAGGCCAGATGGCTTCCCAGGGGAATTCTATCAAACATTTAAAGAAGAAACAATACCTATTCTACTAAAGCTGTTCAGAAAGATAGAAAAGGATGGAATACTTCCAACAGACATTAAGAAGATTATTCACCATGACCAAGTGGGATTTATCCCCGGGATGCAAAGGTGGTTCAACACTCATAAAGCAATCAACATGATAGATCATATCAACAAGAGAAAAACCAAGAACTATATGATCCTCTCAATAGATGCAGAGAAAGCATTTGACAAAATACAGCATCCATTCCTGATCAA
Source organism: Vulpes vulpes (assembly GCF_048418805.1). Classification (NCBI taxonomy): domain Eukaryota; kingdom Metazoa; phylum Chordata; class Mammalia; order Carnivora; family Canidae; genus Vulpes; species Vulpes vulpes. The sequence continues at coordinate 77,034,265 of NC_132796.1, read as the reverse complement.
AACTCTTCAGGGTGTAGGGATAGGGGGAACATTCCTCAACATCTTAAAAGCCATCTATGAAAAACCCACAGCAAATATCATTCTCAATGGGGAAACACTGGGAGCCTTTCCCCTAAGATCAGGAACAAGACAGGGATGTCCACTCTCACCACTGCTATTCAACATAGTACTGGAAGTCCTAGCCTCAGCAATCAGGCAACAAAGAAAAATAAAAGGCATTTAAATTGAAAAGAAGAAGTCAAACTCTCCCTCTTCGACGATGACATGATACTCTACATAGAAAACCCAAAAGACTCCACCCCAAGATTGTTAGAACTCATACAGCAACTCGGCAGTGTGGCAGGTACAAAATCAATGACCAGAAATCAGTGGCATTTCTATACTCTAACAAGGAGACTGAACAAAGAGAAATGAAGGAGTCAATCCCATTGACAATTGCACCCAAAAGCATAAGATACTTAGGAATAAACCTAACCAAAGAGGTAAAGGATCTATACCCTAAAACCTACAGAACACTTCTGAAAGAAATTGAGGAAGACACAAAGAGATGGAAAAATATTCTATGCTCATGGATTGGCAGAATTAATATAGTGAAAATGTCAATGCTACCCAGGGCAATTTACACATTCAATGCAATCCCTATCAAAATACCATGGACATTCTTCAGAGACTTGGAACATTTCATCGTAAGATTTGTGTGGAATCAGAAAAGACCCCAAATATCCAGGGGAATATTGAAAAAGAAAACCATAGCTGGGGGCATCACAATGCGGGATTTCAGGTTGTACTACAAAGCTGTGATCATCAATACAGTATGGTACTGGCACAAAAACAGACACATAGATCAGTGGAACAGAATAGAGAACCCATAAATGGGCCCTCAACTGTATGGTCAACTAATATTCGACAAAGCAGGATAGACTATCCACTGGAAAAAGGACAGTCTCTTCAATAAATGGTGAAAATAGATCTGCCCTACGACCCAGAAATTGCCCTGCTGAGGATTTACCCCAAAGATACAGATGCAGTGAAATGCCGGGACACCTGCACCCCGATGTTTATAGCAGCAATGTCCACAATAGCCAAACTGTGGAAGGAGCCTCAGTGTCCATCGAAAGATGAATGGATAAAGAAGATGTGGTCTATGTATACAATGGAATATTACTCAGCCATTAGAAATGACAAATACCCACCATTTGCTTCGACATGGGTGGAACTGGAGGGTATTGTGCTGAGTGAAATAAGTCAATCGGACGACAAACATATGGTCTCATTCATTTGGGGAATATAAAAAATAGTGAAAGAAAATAAAGGGGAAAGAAAAAAATGAGTGGGAAATTTCAGAAAGGGAGACAGAACATGAGAGACTCTTAACTCTGGGAAATGAACTAGGGGTGGTAGAAAGGGAGGAGGGTGGGGGGTGTGGGTGACTGGGTGATTGGCACTGAGGGGGGCACTTGATGGGATGAGCACTGGGTGTTATTCCATATGTTGGCAAATTGAACACCAATAAAAATAAATTTATAAAAAAAGGGTAAAGAGACCTATTGAGATCATTTTTTATTTTTATTTATTTATTTATTTATTTATTTATTTATTTATTTATTGAATACTTTTTTATAAACTATTGTAAGCTTGGAACATTCTTAGACTCCTGGTGGTAACTGGCCAGTAACTATGAAGTGAGTCCATTCAAAGTGCCCTGCCTGGGAAAAAAAATGCTTGGATGACATTTTCATATATCTCATGGTCTTCTATGCAAGCTGGTCACTTCTTTTTGTAAATAAAGTTTTATTGGAACACAGCAAAAAAAATAAGGATGACATGAATGTGAGACCATATAGTGGTACATAGTGTAAAGCTTTCAAACTAAATTCTGTAATAAGGTTACCTCAAACAAAAACAGGACTTGGAAAAAAAAAAAACAGGACTTGGTGTAGCCAGGTAGAAGGCAGGCAGTGTAGACAAAATGTCAGAGTTGTTCACAAGAGAGCAGGCATTCTTCGAGGAGCTCAGAAGGGCAAAGTGGAATATGGGAGACATAAAAATATGAGAGAATTTAGACCAGAAGGGCCCCAGACTGGGGAGTGTAGATTACAAGGGCAAAGGAGGTGCATGTCAGTGTTGGGGCAGGGAGGGTTCAATCCAGTGGATGGTAACGAGTGCTGAATTACCTGCATGTTAAACTAATCAGCCATTAGGTTACAAATGGAAGTGCTTTAGAGTCTTACATCAGGTGCAAGATGGGGCTTGAGTGGAGTGTTACCAGAGTATCTGGAGGATGTTGCATAAAAATGATTATTGTGGGGCACCTGGGTGGCTCAGTGGTTGAGCGTCTGCCTTCGGCTCAGGTCCTGATCCTAGAGTCCTAGGATCAAGTCCTGCATCAGGCTCCTTGCAGGGAGTCTGCTTCTCCCTCTGCCTATGTCTCTGTGTGTGTTTCTCATGAGTAAATAAATATCTTTAAAAAATGATTATGAAGAAGGAGCACACGACAACATTCTTTTAGGCAATTTTAATAACTCAAATGTCCTGGAAAATTATCTGTTTGTTATGACTAATGCTAATTACCTATCTCTGCATTAAGGAGATGAGGATTTCAGCAAAAAATGGTAGAAATCTAGTCAAGGCCTTAGGATGTCAAAATTGCAATCATTAAATACCTGGATGCCCTGCATTCAAGTATTGAATTAAATCCAATCTCCATTTGCTTGCATATATTTTTAGCTTGTACGTGGAAATGTAAATTGAGTTATTTTCCTCAAAGCAGTCAATTCAGCAGAGGAGGAGGAGGAGGAGGAGGAGGAGGAGGAGGAGGAGGAGTGTATAATCAGTCAAAGAGGATGTTTGACATTACTTTAGCTTGAAAAACGTCTATGTGGACCAAATAACTACTTTTCCAAATAATTTTTCCACTGGTTATTTTTATTAGCCTCATACAGGATATAATCAGAATCTTAAATGCTCAGTAACTTACACACAGTAAGATTAGTTGCAGTTGGAGGCCACAGCGGTTAATTCTGAGAAATTTAGTACCACTCCAAACACAAAGGCAAATGTTCTTTAAAAAAATAATAATCTGGGATCCCTGGGTGGCGCAGCGGTTTGGCGCCTGCCTTTGGCCCAGGGCACGATCCTGGAGACCCAGGATCGAGTCCCACATCGGGCTCCCGGTGCATGGAGCCTGCTTCTCCCTCTGCCTGTGTCTGTGCCTCTCTCTTGTGTGACTATTTATTTATGATAAAAAAAATTAAAAAAATAATAATAATCTTGCCAAAAAGCCAGAATATACAAAAAGGCCATATCTACCAAAGAGCTTCCTGAACAATTTTTGTAACAGTACTCAGAAGGAGAGAAGGGTAAAAATGCAACTGCATTTGAGCTAAAGAAAAATGTATCATTTCTCTGACCATTTCACAAAGAACATACCCTTTCTACCCACCCCCCCAAGAAAAAAACTGCAGTCCTTTGGAGGAACAAGAGAAATTAATGAAGGCCTAAAAGAGATAGGAGGGCTCTAACCTGATGTATATTACTTTTTGATACTGAGGTTAAACCCTAGCATATAAAGCCCTGGGGAGCTATTTGTTCTTGTTTACATAGCCATAGCCTGACCTTGTATTGCGATGTATTTCCCCCTCAGGACTGCTTTTGCTGTATCCCAAAGATTTTGAACGGTTGTCATCAATATATATGCTCCGAATGTGGGAGCTGCCAAATATATCAATCAATTAATAACCAAAGTTAAGACATACTTAGATAATAATACACTTATACTTGGTGACTTCAATCTAGCGCTTTCTACACTTGATAGGTCTTCTAAGCACATCTCCAAAGAAACAAGAGCCATAGCCTGACCCAAGAGAAGCTCTGCAGCAGTAAGATCTTAGAAGAGCAAGCTCTGGCTGACAATTGGGATTTCTTTTCTTTTTAATTTAATTTAATTTAATTTAATTTTTTTGTATATATTTTTTATTGGAGTTCGATTTGCCAACATATATCATATCACCCAGTGCTCATCCCGTCAGGTGCCCCCCTCAGTGCCGGTCACCCAGTCACTCCAACCCCCCGCCCATCTCCCTTTCCACTACCCCTTGTTCGATTCCCAGAGTTAGGAGTCTCTCATGTTCTGTCATCTTCACTGATATATTCACTCATTTTCTCTCCGTTCCCTTTATTCCCTTTCACTATTTTTTATATTCCCCAAATGAATGAGACCATATAATGTTTGTCCTCTGATTGACTTATTTCACTCAGCACAATACCCTCCAGTTCCATCCATGTCGAAGCAAATGGTGGGTATTTGTCGTTTCTTTCTTTCTTTTTTTATCTTCACAACGACTGCAATCTTTATATGCGTCAGAAATTGTGCTTTCCATGTACAATCTCACAGCAACTCTGTAAGGAATGAGTATTTTAACCTCATTTTACATACGATAAAATTGAGCCCCATGGATTAACCTTGCATGATTTTGAGTTGAGATCCAGATTTTTCTTCACATGTTTTTTTTATAATAAATTTATTTTTTATTGGTGTTCGATTTGCCAACATACAGAATAACATCCAGTGCTCATCCGGTCAAGTGCCCCGCTCAGTGCCCGTCACCCATTCACGCCCACCGCCTGCCCTCCTCCCCTTCCACCACCCCTAGTTCGTATCCCAGAGTTAGGAGTCTTAATGTTCTGTCTCCCTTTCTGATATTTCCCACACACTTCTTCTCCCTTCCCTTTTATTCCCTTTCACTATTATTTATTTCCCCAAACGAATGAGAACATATAATGTTTATCCTTCTCCAATTGACTTACTTCACTCAGCATAATACCCTCCAGTTCCATCCACGTTGAAGCAAATGGTGGGTATTTGTCATTTCTAATGGCTGAGTAATATTCCACTGTATACATAGACCACATCTTCTTTATCCATTCATCTTTCAATGGATGCCGAGGCTCCTTCCACAGTTTGGCTATTGTGGACATTGCTGCTAGAAACATCGGGGTGCAGGTGTCCCGGCGTTTCATTGCATCTGTATCTTTGGGGTAAATCCCCAACAGTGCAATTGCTGGGTCATAGGGCAGGTCTATTTTTAACTCTTTGAGGAACCTCCACACAGTTTTCCAGAGTGGCTGCACCATTTAACATTCCCACCAACAGTGTAAGAGGGCTCACTTCTCTCCGCATCCTCTCCAACATTTGTGGTTTCCTGCCTTGTTAATTTTCCCCATTCTCACTGGTGTGAGGTGGTTTAGAAAGGGTATGTTCCTTGTGAAATGGTCAGAGAAATGATATCTCATTGTGGTTTTGATTTGTATTTCCCTGATGGCAAGTGATGCAGAGCATTTTCTCATGTGCATGTTGGCCATGTCCATGTCTTCCTCTGTGAGATTTCTGTTCATGTCTTTTGTCCATTTCATGATTGGATTGTGTGTTTCTTTGGTGTTGAGTTTAATAAGTTCTTTATAGATCTTGGAAACTAGCCCTTTATCTGATACATCATTTGCAAATATCTTCTCCCATTCTGTAGGTTGTCTTTTAGTTTTGTTGACTGTATCCTTTGCTGTGCATAAGCTTCTTATCTTCATGAAGTCCCAATAGTTCATTTTTCTTTTGTTTCTCTTGCCTTCATGGATGTATCTTGCAAGAAGTTACTGTGGCCAAGTTCAAAAAGGGTGTTGCCTGTGTTCTCCTCTAGAATTTTGATGGAACCTTGTCTCACATTTAGATCTTTCATCCATTTTGAGTTTATCTTTGTGTCTGGTGAAAGAGAGTGGTCTAGTTTCATTCTTCTGCATGTGGATGTCCAATTTTCCCAGCACCATTTATTGAAGAGACTGTCTTTCTTCCAATGGATAGTCTTTCCTCCTTTATCGAATATTAGTTGACCATAAAGTTGAGGGTCCACTTCTGGGTTCTCTATTCTGTTCCATTGATCTATGTGTCTGTTTTTGTGCCAGCACCACACTGTCTTGATGACCACAGCTTTGTAGTACAACCTGAAATCTGGCATTGAGATGCCCCCAGCTATGGTTTTCTTTTTTAAAATTCCCCTGGCTATTCGGGGTCTTTTCTGATTCCACACAAATCTTAAAATAATGTGTTCTAACTCTCTGAAGAAAGTCCATGGTATTTTGATAGGGATTGCATTAAACATGTAACTTGCCCTGGGTAACATTGACATTTTCACAATATTAATTCTGCCAATCCATGAGCATAGAATATTTTTCCATCTCTTTGTGTCTTCCTCAATTTCTTTCAGAAGTGTTCTATAGTTTTTAGGGTATAGATCCTTTACCTCTTTGGTTAGGTTTATTCCTAGGTATCTTATGCTTTTGGGTGCAATTGTCAATCGGATTGACTCCTTTATTTCTCTTTGTTCAGTCTCCTTGTTAGTGTAGACAAATGCCACTGATTTCTGGGCATTGATTTTGTATCCTGCCATGCTACCAAATTGCTGTATGAGTTCTAGCAATCTTCGGGTGGAGTCTTTTGGGTTTTCTATGTAGAGTATCATGTCATCAGCAAAGAGGGAGAGTTTGACTTCTTCTTTGCCAATTTGAATGCCTTTAATGTCTTTTTGTTGTCTGATTGCTGAGGCTAGGACTTCCAGTACTACGTTGAATAGCAGTGGTGAGAGTGGACATCCCTGTCTTGTTCCTGATCTTAGGGGAAAGGCTCCCAGTGCTTCCCCATTGAGAATGATATTTGCTGTGGGCATTTCGTAGATGGCTTTTAAGATGTTGAGGAATGTTCCCTCTATCCCTACACTCTGATGAGTTTTGATCTGGAATGGATGCTGTATTTTGTCAAATGCCTTCTCTGCATCTAATGAGAGGATCATATGGTTCTTGGTTTTTCTCTTGCTGATATGATGAATCACATTGGTTGTTTTACGAGTGTTGAACCAGCCTTGTGTCCCAGGGATAAATCCTACTTGGTCATGGTGAATAATTTTCTTAATGAATGTCCTGTTGGATCCTATTGGCTAGTATCTTGTTGAGAATTTTTGCATCCATGTTCATCAGGGATATTGGTCTGTAATTCTCCTTTTTGGTGGGGTCTTTGTCTGGTTTTGGAATCAAGGTAATGCTGGCCTCATAAAACGAGTTGGCAAGTATTCTGTCCCTTTCTATCCTTAGAAACAGCTTTAGTAGAATATGTATTATTTCTTCTTTAAATGCTTGACAGACTTCCCCTAGGAAGCCATCTGTCCCTGGGCTTTTGTGTCTTGGGAGGTTTTTGATGACTGCCTCAATTTCCTTGCTGGTTATTGGCCTCCTCAGATTTTCTATTTCTTCCTGTTCCAGTTTTGGTAGTTTGTGTTTTTATAGAAATGTGTCCATTTCTTCTAGATTGCCTAATTTGTTGGCATATATCTGCTCATAATACATTTTAAAAACTGTTTGTATTTCCTTGGTATTTGTTGTGATCTCTCCTCTTTAATTTGTGATTTTATTAATTTCAGTCTTTTTTCTTTTTAATAAGGCTGGCTATGGGCTTCTCTATCTTACTAATTCTTTCAAAGAACCAACTCCTGGTTTTGTTGATCTGTTCTACAGTTCTGGTCTCTATTTCATTGAGTTCTGCTCGAATCTTTTTATATCTCTTCTTCTGCTTGGTGTAGGTTTTACTTGTGGTTCTTTCTCCAATTCTTTTGGGTGTAAAGTTAACTTGTGTATTTGAGTTTTTTCCAATTTTTTGAGGGAGGTTTGTATTGCAATGTATTTCCCTCTTAGGACTGCTTTTCCTGCATTCCAAAGGTTTTGAAATGTTGTATATTCATTTTCATTATTTTCCATGAATCTTTTTAATTCTTCTCTAATTTCCTGGTTGACCCATTCATATTTTAGTAGGATGCTCTTTAACCTCCACGTGTTTGAGCTTCTTCCAAGTATCTTCTTGTGACTGAGTTCTAGTTTCAAAGAATTGTGGTCTGAAAATATGCAGGGGACAATCCCAATATTTTGGTATTGTTTGAGACTTGATTGGTGACCCGGTATGTGTTCTCTTCTGGAGAAAGTTCCATGTGCACTTGAGAAGAATGTGTATTCAGTTGCGTTTGGATGCACAGCTCTGTGTATATCTCTGAAATCTATTTGGTCCAGTGTATCATTCAAGGCCCTTGTTTCTTTGGTGATGCTCTTCTTAGAAGATCTGTCATTTGCAGAAAATGCCATGCTGAAGTCTCCTACTATTAGTGTATTATTATCTATGTATGTCTTTACTTTGGTTATTAATAGATTGATATACTTGGCAACTCCCATATTAGGGGCATAAATACTCATGATTTTTAGGTCTTCTTGTTTGATAGGCCCTTTAAGTATGATATAGTGTCCCTCTTCATCTCTGACTACAGTCTTCGGGATAAACTTTATCTGATATGAAGATTGCTACCCCAGCTTTCTTTGAGACCATTTGAATGGTAAATGGTTCTCCACTTCTTCATTTTCAGGCTGAAGGTGTTCTTAGGTCTAAAATGAGACTCTTGTAGACAGGATATAGATGGGTCTTGCTTTTTTATCCAGTCTGATACCCTGCGTCTTTTGAGGGTCATTTAGCCCATTCACATTCAGAGTAACTATTGAAAGATATGAATTTAGTGTCATTGCAATACCTATTCAGTCCCTGTTTTTGTGGATTATTTCTTTGGGATTCCTCTTTCTTTTTACAGGGTCCCCCTTAATATTTCTTGCAGAGCCAGTTTGTTGGTCACATATTCTTTCAGTTTCTTCCTATCCTGGAAGCTATTTATCTCTCCTATTCTGAATGAGAGCCCTGCTGGATAAAGTATTCTTGGCTGCCTGTTCTTCTCATTTAGTACCCTGAATGTATCATGCCAGCTTCTTCTGTCCTGCCAGGTTTCTGTGGAGAGGTCTGCTGTTAATCTGGTATTTCTCCCCATATAAGTTAAGAACCTCTTGTTTCCACTGCTTTATGAATTTCCTCTTTATCTTTGAATGTTGAGGTGTTGAACGGTTTTTGCTGATCTTGGGTGGGGGGGTCCTCTCTATATCTTGGATATGAACGCCTGTTTCCTTCCCCAGATTAGGGAAGATCTTAGCTATGATTTGTTCAAATTATACTTTGTGGTCCTCTTTCTCCCTCAGCCACTTCTGGAATCCCAATTATACGTATATTCTTCCTTCTCAAGCTATCATTTATTTCCCTAAGACTTTCTTCATGGGCTCTCGTTTATCTCTTTTTTCTTCAGCTTCCTTCCTTACCATCAACTTGTCTTCTATGTCACTCACTCTTCTACCTCCTTAACCCTAGCAGTTAGGACATCCAGTTTGGATTGCATTTCATTTAATCTATTTATAATTTCGCCCTGATTAAATCTCAATTCTGCAGTAACAAAGTCTCTAGAGTCCTTTATGCTTTTCTTCCAGAGCCACCAGTAGCTTTATAATTGTACTTCTGAATTGACTTTCTGACATCGTATTGAAATCCAAATTCTGTGACTCTGTGGCAGAGAGTAGTTTCAGGTTCTTTCTTTTATGGTGAATTCTTCCTTCTAGTCCCTTTGTCTAGTGCAGAGTGGCTGTATGAGTGGGCTGTGTCAAAAATATCAACCATGACCTAAGTAAAATACACCCTAGATAATTTCGAATAGATCAGAGACCAGAAAATAAAAGAAAAAGAAAAGAACAAAATAAAAGGACCACTAAAGTGAAAAACAAATTTTAAAACAATGTAGTAAAAATAAAAAGCCAAAAGCCAAAAACAAAGAAGAAAAAAGAAAAAGAAAAAGAAAAAGAAAAGTAAAGAGAAGAGGAAAAAGAGAAAAATTAAGAGGGGGATGGTGGTGGTGAAGAAGAGGTAGTGTAGGGAGAATGTAATCTACCTGAGGGGTCCTAGATGTAATTCTTTTGGTTCTGAGTGTATACTGTTCTGTATGTTAGAAGATGCTCAATCCCAAATTTATATAAACCAGCAATACTTGTAGAAAGCCCCAACATTGACCACCAAATCATAAACGAGATAAAAGAGGGGAACAGAATGGGAATGAAGAGAGAATATAATCTTACAGAATGAATCAGCACAGTATTCCACTTGGTTTGGGTATATGCTGGTCATGTATTAGAAGGTGCTAGCTTCCACCATTGTAAAACAAAACGAGGTAGAAAAAAAAAGAAAAAGAAAAACCCTTATCTTGTGTATCTACCAAAATTAAAGTGAATATGTTGAAGGGAATCCAGAAGTGAAAAATATATCTAAGACACGTAATTGTAGAAATATGAAAATCAAAAAGGAAAATACTTAAATACGAAGAGCTGGTAAAATATTGTAGTTAAGGTGGGAAAAGAAAAAATATTGGAAATTTTTAGTCTGATATAAAAATGAGTCATAAAAAAACAAAAACAAAAATAAAAACGAGTCGTAATGGAAAAAAGAAAAAAAATTTAAAAAACGGACCCTCTACTTCAATATACTCTTTTCCTTGGTCCTGGATCTTTCCAGCACTGCTTGTTCAAGAACTTGCTCTTCCCTTTTTCTTCCAACTGGTCTTCTGTGGGAGGTCCTGCTGTGCTAATTCTCAGGTGTGTGCACCTGGGGGAAATGCCCCGCCTCCTGCTGGGTGCCAGGCTTAGTGGGAGTTGTTTATCCTGTGAGGCCTTTGTTCACTAGTGTCCCTGCCTCTCCGAGGCACAAGGTGAAACAAAGAAGAAAAATAATGGTGGTGGCCAGATTCCCAGGTCTGGAGTTGAGTTCCCTTTGAGTAACTAATTATAGTCTCCCAGTTGGCACTGGCCTAGATGCTCCTGGGGTCCGGCAGGGGTGTGCTCATCTGCACCGCTTAGGGGCGCCCCATGGCAGGAGAGTCCTCGCTGTCCTGTGCCCTCCCTGCCTCCACCTGTGTGGGGTGGTGGGGCGCAGAATGGCTGGCTTTGTCCACTTGTGCGCCCTGGGATCCAGGGCCCTGTGCCACTGGACCCGCGCTCCCAGGGACTGCCTCTCCTGAAGGGAACAGGGCACAGCCACCTCCATCTGGAGCCAGCCCGCCTAACCAACTGGCTTCTCCCAAATGCCCCAGAGGGCTGTGGCGCTTCAGCCCTTTACTGATATCAGACTGCAGTTTGCCGTGAGCTTTCTGCCGGGCGCCCCTCCTTTATAGTGATTCGGGGAATCTAGAGGGTTTACTGCCCCTCCTCCATTCTGCCCAATTTCCCTGCTAAGCACTTTTTTGTTAGGGAAAACTGTGGCGTGGATTTTTAAAGTTCCTGCTTCTCCAGGGCTGGGCTTTCCTACCCCAGAGTCTTTCACCGCTCTACTTTAGCCTGGCTACTTGGGGTTCTCCTCTCCCACCTTTTTGTTTTTAGTTTTTTCCTTCCTACTTGTTAGAAGCGATAACTTTTCTCTCTGTAGCATCCCAGCTGTTCTCTCTTTAAATCTCGGGTTGAATTCATAGGTGTTCAGGATGTTTTGAAAATTATCTAGGTAAGTATGTGGGCCCAGGTGAGTTATGGACCCCTACTCTTCCACCATCTTGCCACGCCTCGGTCTGTACTCTGAAAACTTTAAAACACTGATGAAAAAAATTGAAGATGACACAAAGAAATGCAAAGACATTCCATGCACGTGGATTGGAAGAACAAATACTGTTAAAAAATCTTTAGTACCCAATGCAATCTATAGATTTAATGCAATCCCCATCAAAATATGAATAGCATTTTTCACAAAACTAGAATAAATAGTCCTAAAATTTGTATGGAACCACAAAAAAAAAAAAAACCCTGAAAATTCAAGAAAGGTAATGCTGGAGGCATCACAATTCTGGACTTCAAGTTAATTATGAAGCTGTAGTAATCAAAACAGTATGGTTCTGGCATAAAAACAGACACATAGATCAATGGAACAGAATGAAACCCAGAGATGAACCCATAAGTATACGGCCAATTGATATTAAGCAATAAGAATATCCAATGGGAAAAAGCCTCTTCAACAAATGGCTTGGGAAAACTGGACAGTAACACACAAAACAATGATACTGGACCACTTTCCTGTACCATACATAAAAATAAATTCAGAATGTATTAAAGACCTAAAGTTGAAGCCTGGAATAATACATATCCTAGAAGAGAACATAGGCAATAACTTCTCTGACAACAGTTGTAGAAATTTCTAAATAGTCATTTCTCTTGAGGCAAGCAAAAATAAACTATTGGGACTATGTCAAAATAAAAAGATTCTGCACTGTGAAGGAAATAATCAACAAAACTAAAAGGTGATGGAGATATTTGGAGAAGACATTTGCTAATGACATATCTGATAAGGGGTTCGTATCCAAAATACATAAACAACTCTACAACTCAACACCCAAAAAGCAAATAATCCAATTAAAAATGTGTGGGAGACATGAAGGGAGATTTCTCCAAGAAGACATCCAGATGGCCAACAAACACATGAAAAGATGCTCATCAAAAAAAAAAAAAAAAAAGATGCTCATTATCACTTACCATCAGGGAAATGCAAATCAAAACTACAATGAGATATAACCTCACTTGTGTCAGAGTCAACAACACAAGAAACAACAAGTGTTGATAAGGATGTGGAGAAAGACGGGAATGTACACTGGTGTAGGCACTGTGGAAAACAGTATGGATGTTCCTCAAAAAGTTAAAAATAGAACTACCCTCAATCCAGTAATCACATTACTGGGTATTTCCTCAAAGAATACAAAAACTAATTCAAAGCGATACATGCACCCCAATGTTTATAGCAGTGTTGTTTACAATAGCCAAGATATTGGAAGCAGCCCAAGTGTGCATTGATAGAAGAATGGATAAAGAAGTTGTGGTATATATACAGACACATATATGTGGATATATACAATGGAATACCAATCTGCTATAGAAAGAGTGAAGTCTTGCCATTTGCAACAATATGAGTGGAGCTAGAGAACATAATGCTAAGTGAAATAAGTCAGAGAAAGACAACTGATTTCTCATCAGTTGAAATCATGAAACACATGATTTCACTCATATGTGGAATTTAAGAAACAAAACAAACAAGCCAAGAAAAAGAAAGAGATAGAGAATGAGAAAGAAACCAAGAAATGGATTCTTAACTCTAGAGAACACGCTGATGGTTACCAGAGGGGAAAGGGTGGGAGGATGGGGAAATAAGAGATGGGGATGAAGGAGGGCACTTGTGATGAGCTCCTGGTGTTGTATGGAACTGTTGAATCACTATATCGTACACCTGAAATTAGTGTTACACTGCATCTTAACTAACTGGAATTTAAATAAAAACTTAAAAGAAAGGTAATGCAGGGAGGTAAAATCATCAGGACTTTATGTTTAATGAGATGTGGGGGGTATCAAGTACTTTCAGGCTCAAGGGCAGGGAAGAGTTTAGTGGAATAGAGGGACTATCAGGAAGCTAGTGTGGCTAGAGCTGAGTGAGTGGCAGGGGGGTGGGGAGGTTACAGGAGATGAGGTCAGAGTGGTAGGCAGGAGCCAGGTGATTCATGGCTCCAGCAGGACATAGGAAGGAGTGCGAATTACTCCAAGTGCCATGAGAAGCTACTGAAACTTTAGTGAAGTTTTTTTTAAAAAAGATTTTATGTATTTATTCATGAGACACGGGGGGAGGGGAGGCAGATACACAGGCAGAGGGAGAAGCAGGCTCCATGCCGATAGCCTGACGTTGGGACTTGATCCCAGGTCTCCAGGATCACACCCTGGGCCGAAAGCAGTGCTAAACCACTGAGCCACCCGGGCTGCCCCTTAGTGAAGTTTTTAATGATTTTCTTCCCTTCCCTTCATACACTTTGTTCTTATTTCTTTCCTCTTTCATTTCTAGAAGACATTTCCCCCAAAACATTTAGTGTTTGTGTTTGCTGCTCTGTCAAACCCTTCCTTTCCATGTGCTTACGTATGCTCTGGAATTGATGAGTTTTGGGGATTCTGAAATGCTTCAAACCTCACCCTTGTAATCCCTTTCATTCGACACGGTCGAAATGATAAAAACATAAGAACCATTTTATCCTGCCCCAATTATTGACTTTGCTGAAATCAACTGCACTCAAACCTACACATTTCTTTTTTTTTATTTATTTATTTTTTATTTATGATAGTCACACAGAGAGACAGAGAGAGGCAGAGACACAGGCAGAGGGAGAAGCAGGCTCTATGCACCGGGAGCCCGACGTGGGATTCGATTCCGGGTCTCCAGGATCGCGCCCTGGGCCAAAGGCAGGCGCCAAACCGCTGCACCACCCAGGGATCCCAAACCTACACATTTCTTAAGGCAATTTGCTTCTTAACAGCATAGTTAACTTTCAGGACCTGTTTGCTTATCAAGTTAGTACTTAACAGGTTCCAAATTTCATACTTTAATAACAAGCCTCTTGTTTTTTCTTGTTCATTTGGGACAGAACAGGATGGATGTCTCTGAAACATTTGCAAATGGTTGTGAAGACGTTGTGTAATTACTGGAGCACCTGGGTGACTCCATCAGTGAAATGTCTGCCTTTGACTCAGATCATGATCTGGGGGTCCCAGGATTGAGTCCCGCATCGGGCTCCCTGCTCTGTGAGGAGTCTGCTTTTCCCTCTGCCTCGCCCCATGCTTGTGCTCATTCTTTCTCTCATTCTCTCTCTCTTGAATAAATAAAATCTGGAAAAAAAAGATGTTACATAATTGCTTACGGATACATAAGCATAGTCTCTTGTTTCTAATACTATAAAAAATGCGAGGTGAAAACGGACTGCAAATTGGGACACCCTGAATGAAGGATTCACCTCCAAGCATTAAGCTATCCATTATTCCTCTTCAGTGGCAGACTGAACTTTGTCCCCTTCAGAAAAAAAAGAAGCCTGCTCATAGGGAGGCTATAAATAGAGTGGGCCTAGGAGGAAGGACATTCTGTCCACATATCATGAAACCATGAGAGAGTGTAGGAGCATTCTTTATGCTTGTTGGGGCCTTGAGGGCAGCCCAAATGGGGAAAAGGGGGCACAGGAATTTAAAATTGTCAGGGGTGGGCGGATAATGCATTTGTACCACAGTGAGGGCACAGGCACAGTGTATTATTGCTAGTGAGAAAGAGACAACCTGAGACCGGGTGTGCCACTATCAATTGTGACTTGGTATTTCCTTGCTAAGCACAATTAGTCTCAGAGAACACCAAGATTAGGGGGAGGCTCAGGACAAAAATAAGCCTATTCCACAATCATGTCTGAACATAGTCCAAATATGAACTGTGTCCGACTCGCAAAAATGACCAAAAGTCTCCCATCCTGGCTAATGCCAAGTGACTGCTGCTTCTTTCTCAATTACTGCTGTAGCTTCTGGTCAGCCTTCCCCACATAGAGAGAAGATGTAGTTAAAAATCCAGTCACAGGATTGCCTCCTCTCATTGATAGCCTCTAAACCCAGAGCAAAGCCAGCTAGAGTCGTCAACTCAGCCTGGTTTTCCTAGGAATGTCCTGTTTTAAGGCCCAAAAGTCCTGCTTTCTGGGAAATTCTATAGTCTCAGCAAACTGGGGTGGCAGGTAGATGGCCTGCTTCCCTAGACCCTCACCCAGATCATCTGAGTCCCTCCTACCATCTTCTTATGGAGATGCCCCGTTGCTTTCTTGTGCTGTGCCTACCCCCCTTTGCTGAAGCAAATAAAAAATCCAACTTTTTCAACTACGGGTTTGTTCCTAGTGGTCTTTGGTTGGAGGTCATCGACGTGGGTAAGCAAAGAGGCACAACGTTGTGGAAAGGTTCCCAAGGCCTAGCATGGAACGATGGGACTGGATCAAGGGAGAGGGAGGTGGAGCAGGACAAGGATGACAGGGTGCCATAGTGCGATTTTTCCGGAAAGGTGGTTTGTGGGGGTGCTAAAAGATGAGAGGATGGAGAGGAAGCCAAGAGCTTTTGCTGGAGGAGGAGGAATTGTTGCCCTCATCTTTATTTTATGTATCCCTTAGAATTACCCAGTAGTGTGATTACTGGATTGAGGGTAGTTCTATTTTTAACTTTTTGAGGAACATCCATACTGTTTTCCACAGTGCCTGCACCAGTGTACATTCCCACCTTTCTCCACATCCTTGTTAACACTTGTTTCTTGTGTTGTTGATTCTGACACGAGTGAGGTTATATCTCATTGTAGTTTTGATTTGCATTTCCCTGATGGTAAGTGATAATGAGCATCTTTTTTTTTTTTTTTAATGAGCATGTCCACAAAACAGGACACTAACCCAAAGACAGCAAAAATTAACAACAGGTGGGCTTATGTGACAAAATAATGACCCCATCTTTAAATGGGCCAGAAGGTGACTGTAGGTTTTTGGTATCCACACCTGCCTCACTCTTTGTCAACTGCACCATCTAATAATCTCTGTAAGGGAAATTTCTGGGAAGACAGAACTATACTAACACACTAGGCGATAGGTCTTATAACTGCAAAACACTAAACTTACTATTTTAATTCTTTGCGGTTGAGAACTTTGGTATTAGAGATCAATAATCAGAGACAGAGACAAACCATGAGTGACTCTTAACTCTAGGAGACAAACTGAGGGTGGGGTGGCTGGAAGGGAGGTGGGTGGGTGGGGACGAGGTAACTGGGTGACAGGCATTAAGGAGATGACTTGGTATAATGAGCACTGGGATATACGCAATTGATAAATCACTGAACTCTATCTTTGAAACTATGATGTGCTCTATGTTGGCTAATTTAATCTAAATAAAAAAAATAAAGTGGTAATAGGAAAAATGAAATAAAATAAAATGAAATAAAAATATGGCAGGCACCCTACAACAGTGCCTGACATAGAGGAAATGGTAACAAATATAAACTATTACAACTACTACAGTTATGTTTTCTTTTTCAATGTGCTTATTTTAAAAGAGGGACAATGTGGTAGTTCTAAAAAATGTTTTTGATCATATATCCTTGGTTACGCTGCAAGTACACATTGAAGGCTAAATGTAACTGCCTTGTTTTTAATACTCTGCTCAGAGTCAGGCATTCAGATGACTGTGTGTGCCTCCTGATGAGATTTACTGTAAGTGACCTTTGGTACGTCTTTGAAAATCAGTGGCTGGGTACCCACATTCCACTAGATGTTGGCCTCTACTGCATGTTGCAAAGCAAGTTTTGAAAACAGGACTACTGTTTAGTCTGGTACTGTGTATACTTTAAAAATAGCTGTGAAGACAATGCAATTGCCCACAGGAAACCTGGAGTACTCAGAATCTAAACTGAAACTAAGGGAAGTAGGTTCCTTAGAATAGGCTTGGTTTCTGATTTTCATGAGCAGATTGTCCCTGTTTATTTCTACAAAAATAAAAGTCACTTGTAGAAATGAAGGAACACACAGGGAAGGGCTTATGAAAAAAAAATATGAATGCCTGAGTTCTGGGAGTGTCCAGGGTATATTACAAAAGGCAGTGAGCGAGTGGAGTCTTGTACATTGACAATAATTTCATGCCACTGAAAGACCATCTTTACCTGGTTTTCTGATATCCAGAGAAACCAGTAGATTTTTTTTTTCCCACGCTAGTACTAACCTGCCATTATTGTACGGGCATAACCTCGCATGTTCCAATCCCTATTATTCTTTTTTTTCAATCCCTATTATTCTTTTTTTTTTTTTTTTTTTTTTTTTTTTTTTCAATCCCTATTATTCTTAACACAAATTTGATTTTCTCTCTTTTAAAATTTTGAAATCTGTTTCATTTATATGAATTTTCTCAGATGCCAGATTTGGTGGTGATAATCAATTATCCTTGATATTGTGTTCTTCCAGCTCTTAATCTGTTTGAAATCATTACCTTTTTTTTCCTTAGCCATCTGGAGCTAAAATATCTATTCCTACCTATAGTAGTAGAGAAAGATTAAGAGAGAAATCTACTTCTTTACTGGCTTAAACACACTTTGTTCAGAGAGCTGCATTGTTTAACAAAACAAATAAAATAAAAACAATAATTCTCAGAAGTAAGTTCCAGCACAAAGTTAATAAATTAGATGATTATATGTACTTAAGAAGTCCTAAGTAAATACTTCTCAGGGAAACTTTTACTTTTGATGCAGATTCCAGTGTGATCCTATTTCTACCATGCCTTTTCCACTGTATAATTTTTCTCAGAGAGCAGTTTTATATGAATTAGTCCCACAAACATATTCACATCTCACATGCACACAGCAGATAGTGGAATTCTCATTTTTTAACATTTTGCATACTTACAATATGCTATTGTTTACTCATAATAGTTAATCAGGATTGTAGCAATTGAATAGTTGAGTATGTACGATTCTTTCTGAGGAAGAAAATGAATCAAACTGAAAAGTACAAATTAAAAATGGAATTAAGATATTTGGTTTTTAAAAATGTTTAGAGGTCAGGTGCATTTTCTTAAAAAGCAGTTATATAATAATGAGCCAACTAAAACAACTAAGAAAATCATGAAAGAACATATGGATCACTTCATGAATTGCCTTGGTCCTTGGAACAACCTAATTACAAATATTAAGTAATAGTAACGTGATTCCAGGTAGTGCTGGGGAAAAAAATCATTTGACAATGTTGTCGCCAAATCCTAGAGTAATTCTAGATGGAAATGCCATTTTAAGATAAACAGAGACATAAACCTTCTTTGGGACTCAGTCATTACTTACCAAAATTCGCCATCTGTATCGTCTGGTTGCCAGTCTCTGGAACATTATAAATCACAACAGCATCTGCGTTTCTTCTGCCCGCTGCTTGAATTTTTTCTGAAAATGTACAATTGCCTCTTTCTATCAGCGCAATCCAGGGACTGTTAGTATTAGTAAACTCAGTGTTGTAATCACAAGCCTGGTAATTATTGTTCTGAGGGATGCCAACCACCCCCATAGCATTAGCCACCGGCGAAGCTAACCCGTAAACACCACATTCACACCTCTCTGTCGTGGTGTAGTTGCTGGTTTCATTGTAATAAGTCACAGTCACATAGGCATTCATGGAAAAAGACACCGTGATTTTAAATAAGAAGGCAAAAATTACAAGCGGCGGAAAACAACTGGACTTATTCTCCTGGCTCATTGCTCGTTCATCTGAGCACACGATTCAAAATGTCTGCTGGTATTTCCAAATATCAGTCACCATTTGTCCACTTGGGTCCCTGCTAAGCAGAAGTCTGAAATTTCAGTTGCAAGGAGGTAATTGATCTCACCTCTAACCACATAAGCCCTGAATACATCAGGCTCTATTTCACTTGGGTTCTCTACGTTCTCCCTTGCCTCCCCACCTCCAACTGCACACACGTGACCTTTAACCAGGACTACCTTAGCAATAAATAACATCATAAACTTTATTCTACATGTCAACTTTATCAGGATTGGATGACTTCCTGCACTGAAATTTTTTTCTTAATGTTCCAGCGAATGCACTTTCATAAACACGGAGTGGATCGGAATGAGGAACAGGACTCTTAGGAATCCCACGTGACAAGTCTGAAAGTCACCTCTCTCAGAATATTTAAAACACTAAACTGGTTTTCCAAGCCCCGTTGAAATATGCTATCAACCAGTTCTTCCAGGAGTAAGTTAAGATCCAGGCGTTTCACTGCTACAGCGGTAGGAGAATTGATTTTTGTAGCCTTTTCAGCCCTCTTATTTCTTTGTGGATTTTTTTCTTAATAGGCTTTCCAAGGAATATCTTCTGCCACCTTGTTTATATTCTTTGAAAAGTAAACATTTCAGTGGCTAGGGATCTTTTCAGGTACAGTGCCTGGCCCGTGGTAGGCACTCAAATATTTGTCGATTGCTCGATACCTGAGTTGCTCTGCATTCCATTAATTTTTATGTCCTATGTGTTATATTGTAACAAAAGATTGGTCCAGGTGTAATTTTGAATATTTAGTATTTTTAATTCTAGTGTTCTCAGAGGTCTAGACTTTTATTTGTTTCATCACTTCTTTTATTGTAAGCTCTGTGGGGCGCCTGGGTGGCTCAGTGGTTGAGTGTCTGCCTTTGGCTCAGGTTGTGATCCGGGGGTCTTGGGATCGAGTTCTGCATCAGGCTTCACGCAGGGAGCCTGCTTCTCCCTCTGCCTATGTCTCTGCCTCTCTCTCTGTGTGTATCTCATGAATAAATAAATAAAGTCTTAAAAAAATTATTGTAAGCTCTGCTTTTAATCGAGAGTGCAACTGATACAGATTGCTGAGGGGTCAACTGGTCTGGGTAAGTGGCTGGGTTAGGGTGATCACAGTCTGCCATGGGCTAGTGAAGAAGGAGATAAGTGGATGAGAAGACAGAGCTATCAGGAGTCTGGGCCAAGAGTCAGCAAATGAGACAAACAGGCATCAGGCTGTCAGAAAAGAAGAGGATACCAGACCAAAAGGAAAGCCGGCACAATGGTAGTCTGAAGTCCAAGGAAAGTAGTCTGGAATCAGAATGTCTACTAGAGCCAAAGGAACAGGACAACAGAAAACAGGAAAATAGGAGACATTGTTGAATGCGATCACCAATAGAGATATTTCTTCTCCTACTTCTTGTCTGCCTTTAGGCATCTTAGATAACAGCCTTAGGAGCGGGCCCACTGCTGGGTGGGAATGAACAGTGACACTATTTAGCAGAAAGGAGGAGTTCAGGAAATATAGGACCTGTTCAGGAAATAGGACCTGATAAATAAACCCAGCAGATGCACAGTATAAATTTAACCTTTCTATATTATATTATAGCTGTTGATTACTCACCTGTATATCCCTTCCCCCCCAATACCCCATAAGCACCTTGCACATAGTAATCAGTTAATAATTATTCATGGAATTGAACTGGAAAGTTTAAAGGTCTCTGTGTATTAGCTTGTGGTCTACTGAAGGGTAAACACAAATAGTTCATTATTTTTGCTATTAGGATTGAGATTTTGATGTTCAAACTCAGAAGAAAGCCTGTACTCAGTGGACAAAGAAAACTCTCAAACTGAAAGGAGAAGTGCTACTATTGCCAAAACCATTAGTTTGCTGATTGCCGATAGACATCTCTGATAAATGCAATGTCAGTGTTCAACATGCAAAGAATCAGTCAAGTCCTAGAAATTTGATTCTGCTTTTCCTACGGTTATTAAATTGCTTCTCAAGCAATTCTCATGAAAAACTTCTCATGAAATAGTTTAAAAAACTGATTAGTGAGAAGTTAGCTAAATCCATTAGAAGTTTTGTTCATTGTGACATACAAGTTTTAAATCTTCACATATTTTTTGTAGAAGTTAAAAATCATTACAGGTCTTAAAAATGACAACTTTCCCTTTAACACTTTGTGGCAGTGCTGGTGCGTGAAGGAGAATTTTACTAAACTATTTAAAATTGCTCTCAAGGTTGAAGTGCATGACTTTATATGGTAACCAGCATTATGTATCTGGTATGTAAGTTCATTTATGCTTCCTTTTATGAATTTCAGAGAGAGTCATCACTTACAAAGATGATTTTAGATTGTTTTTAAATTTTTGCAGTTAAGTAGAATAAGTTCCAGAACAGTAAATACCCGTGAATGCAATTTTTCTGTTAACTCTTAAGATAATTTGTTGGGGCATGAGTGGTCTAGTGCTTATTCAGTGTTTTTAAAAAATTTTTTTCATTTTTAAATAGATTTTATTTATTCATTTCAGAGAGAGAGAGAGAACACAAGTGGGAGGGAGGGGCAGACGGAGAGGGAGAAGCAGACTCACTGCCAACCAGGAAGCCTGACCCAGGGCTCAATCCCAGGACCCTGAGATCATGACCTGAGCTGAAGGCAGACGCCTAACTGAGCCACCCAGGTGCTCCTAAAGTTTTGTTTGTGGAACACCTACATTATACTCGCTTGGAATTTTATTAAAAATGAAGATTTCTGGGTCCCACCCCTAGTCATCCTGAATCAGAATCCGAGGGGAATATCTAGGAACTCACATTTTAAATAGGCTCTCCAGGTAAATCTTTACACTTTACAAT
The DNA here is from genome assembly GCF_048418805.1 of Vulpes vulpes. Taxonomy (NCBI): domain Eukaryota; kingdom Metazoa; phylum Chordata; class Mammalia; order Carnivora; family Canidae; genus Vulpes; species Vulpes vulpes. The sequence continues at coordinate 77,012,362 of NC_132796.1, read as the reverse complement.
TTAAGAACTTGAGATCATACAACTTGTATATGATGAAGATAGTACAGGATCTAGTAGTTTGGACAGATTGGTCATTTTATTTCCATCTCATTGTGCTTCGACTTCCAAACTATATTTGTATTATCTCTATATTGTATATCTACATATCGTTCAATCTGATTTTGTATGTTTTTTGTACTTTAGGTGGTAGTCTGAACATTTTTGAAGTATATTAGAAACCCAAAGTTGGCACAAGTGCTGATTTTGCCACAGCTACTATTATATCCTCAGGGAAATAAAAAACCTCTTTGGGACTTTTCTTCACTTACACAATAAAAGGTTGGATTATAATTTATTTATCCATAAGGTCTTTTCCAGATCCGATATGCTAGAACTCTGTGAACATAAAAGTTGTTTAGAAACTATCCATTTTTTTCAAAGATTTTATTTATTTGAGGGAGAGAGAGCAAGAGAGAGAGCGCATGAGTAGGAGGGGCAGAGGGAGAGGAAAATCTCAAGCAGACTCCTTGCTGAGTGTGGAGCCCAGTGTGGAGCTTGATCTCATGACCCTGAGCCGAAATCAAGAGTTGGACACTTAACCAACAGATCCACCGAGGCGCCCCTAGAAACTGTCAATTTTTAATCTTTCCTTCCTTCATGTTATATTTGTGTCTATTGTCCAAAATAGAAATATTGGACTCATCTCTTGGTCCAGGTCATACCACTCACTATGTTACCTTTATTCTTACATTGTTATGGTGATACCATTTCTAGCCCTAAGTTTTTGTTTTCCCTTATCCTAAAGAAATACATTTAATATGACTGGATTTTTTTGGATTACTTGTTTGTATCTGAATATTAAGTACCCTAATGAATATTAAGTATCTTGGCAAAGTTACACAATCAATATTAATAAAAGCATAGAGAAGGGAACCATTCATCTCTCAAGCAAGGAACATTTCAAATTTCTCTGTAGGATTGAACAACGGTTATGGCAAATCCACCATTGAAAAATGAGAAAGGAGGGCAGCCCAGGTGGCTCAGCAGTTTAGTGCAGCCTTCGGCCCAGGGCGTGATCCTGGAGACCTGGGATCGAGTTCCACGTTGGGCTCCCTGCATGGAGCCTGCTTCTCCCTCTGCCTCTGTGTGTGTGTGTGTGTGTATGTGTATGTGTGTGTGTGTGTGTGTGTGTGTGTGTCTCATGAATAAATAAATAAAATCTTCAAAAGAAAGATGAGAAAGCACAGAGCTGTGTTCTAATAGAATGCAGGTAACCTTTGATTATTCATAGCAACTTCCAATTCTGAGCCAGGTGGCTCTAAATTGGTGTATGTTCAAAAGGAATAAAAATTAATTTTAATATTAGCCCAAGCCAAGTAAAAGTAACTGATATTTGTTATTACAAAATCACTTGATGGCTAAAGTCAAATATGCCTAGGACCATATGACAGCAAAGATACATGAAAGACATCTACATTTTCTTTGGTTTTTAAGAAATTGCTCTTGTGATTTTGAGGGGGGAGGGGAAGAATTTTGTGTTAAATTTTTTTCCTTTCAGTGAGAATTTGTTAAGAACTGGACAATTAAAATTGGGGAAGATGCCTGAATCTATATTTTAATATTATCTCTGAAGTTTAAATAGACTATATTTGTGCCCAATCTCACCTGTCATCTAGCTGGTCTCCTTGCTTTTACTCCTGCCTCCTACATTAGTAGTAGTAGTATACAGGTTGGACTGCTGGTCAGAGACCCCAACTAGTGATGACATAAACAAGATGGTTTATTTTTCTCTCATGTAATAGCCAAAAAACAGGTAAGAAGTGCAGAACTGGTATGGCAGCCCCACAAAATCAGGAACCTCAGCTCCTACTAGCTGATTGGGTTGACATCCCTAGAATGTTGCTCTTCCTCTGCAAGATACAAGATGTATCACCATGCTCACATTTTAGCCAAAGGGAAGCAGGGGAAAGGGAAAGAGAGCATTCCCTTACAACCTTTGAGGAATTGGTTCAGTAATCATACAGATCACTTATGCTCACTTATGAACTTAGAACTTAGTCACAGGCCATATCTAGCAACAAAAGAACCAGGGGAAAGTATTTGTTAGGGTAGGTAGCCATGTCCCCAGCTAAAAACGACAGATCTATTACTATAGAAGAGAAGAATAGTTATTAGGATCCAACTGTCTCTGGTGACCTCTTTATATCCATTCTCCTTCCAGGAGACAGTGACCATTCTAAAACATAAATTGAATCATGGCATATATTGGCCACAGACCATTTAAGGGCTTCCCAGTGCTCTGAAAATACCAACTAAAATTCTTACTATGGTCTACAAGGCTCTGCATAGTCTGCAAGAGCCTTGGTCTATTTGCTTGTCTTATCTTGTGCCCCACTTTCTGTGCTCCAGCCATATCTGTTCTCATTCAAGTCCTCAAACACACATTCACTTTCTCAGGAGAAACTTTCCCAACCTGGCTTCCTTTGTTAAAAAGCTCTAATAGCAGAAATCTTGCCTTTGCGGCACTGAGCTCATGTATTTGTGCAATCATCTGACTACTTCTCTCCTCCATGACACTGTAGGGTCCACGAGGGTAGGGGCCATGCGTTTTTGCTTGTATTATGGTGTGTTCCTAGTGCTAACCCAGGGCTTGTCACAGAGTGGGCATTCAAATACTTGGATGTATGTCGCAATAGTCTGGCTTATTATTTTACGAGCTCCAGGATTTGGAGAAGTTTATCTCACAGTGAAACACTACATGTAGTGATACACTACATGAAAGTTTACTCTTATTCAAACATTTTACTTTGTGCGCAAGTTAAAGAAACAGTTTGGAGTTATAAGCTTAACCTTCTAATTTAGTTGCTTTGACAATCTGACATTAAATCATTTAGTCTTTTTCTGTTTTAGTTCTCCATCTACAAAATGGATATTAAAACTCTGTTGGGTTTTTTTTTTAGTATTTTATTTATTTATTCATAAGAGACACACACACAGAGAGAGAGGCAGAGATACAGGTGGAGGGAGAAGCAGGCCCCACGCAGGGAGCCCGATGTGGGACTCGATCCCGGGTCTCCAGGGTCACACCCTGGGCTAAAGGCGGCACTAAACCTCTGAGCCACCAGGGCTGCCCCGATTCTTTATTTAATAGCTTACCAAAGAATTTCAATGTGTATATCTCATGTGCAATCTAAACTTTGAGACTGTGGTCCTCCAGGAGGTTATATTTCATAATTAACTAATTGATTTGTTAATTTGAAGGTGGTATCACAGTAATATATTTGTGTGGCTTTGGAATTAATGAACACATTTTGTCACATGAAGGTAAGTTCTTCTGATGGTAATTTGGCATTTTTCTTAGGAAACTGCTACCATAGCTATCCAATTTTACAACAATCAGAAATGTGGACACAGATTTGTAACTCCAAATTTAGATAGAAAAGCTTCTAGAATATGAACTAAATTGCCGGGGAAGTTGTTTCTAAAGATCCTAAATTTAAAAAATAGTTCATATTTCTCATTTAATATGAGAACAGAAATTACACTTGTTAAAGTGTAGCTTTTGAGGGATCCCTGGGTGGCGCAGCGGTTTGGCGCCTGTCTTTGGCCCGGGGCGCGATCCTGGAGACCCGGGATCGAATCCCACGTCGGGCTCCCGGTGCATGGAGCCTGCTTCTCCCTCTGCCTGTGTCTCTGCTTCTCTCTCTCTCACTGTGTGCCTATCGTAAATAAATAAAAATTTAAAAAAAAAATAAAAAAATAAAGTGTAGCTTTTGGGCAGCCCGGTGGCTCAGTGGTTTAGTGCTGCCTTCAGCCCAGGGCTTGATCCTGGAGACCCGGGATTGAGTCCCATGTCAGGCTCCCTCCATGGAGCCTGCTTCTCCCTCTGCCTGTGTCTCTCTCTCTTTCTGTGTCTCTCATGAATAAATAAATAAAATCTTTTTTTAAAAAGTGAGTAGCTTTGAAACCTGAGCCTGAGGTTTTTAGTCAATAGCCAAAAAATTTCATAATTTTTTCCCTTCCCTAACATTTACACGTCTGCAAAATTGTATTGCCTTTTAAAGTTTATAATAGCTCAATACAGAAACCCAGATTCCATTTGATAAATAAGTCTTCAATTCATATGAAAGAATCATACTGGCTCATTTAGCAAGAATATGTAGGTCCAAAATACGGAAGAGAGACATCAAATACATTCAAAATGATACAAGAGACCAAAAAAGTTATTGTCTTTTAACTTTAATAATACACTCAAAATTTTAACACAAGAAGGATTCACTATTTTAATTAACATTTAAACACAATTATAAGGAACAAAAGGCTGAATGCACTTATGAACAAAGTGTAGCATGTGTCTTTTGATTCACGAACTGCCCAAAACATTTAAAATATATGGCATATGAAGTCACAGAACCATAGGGCTAGAAGAAAACCCCACAAGATAATTGCTTAACTAGATTCAGATTGATCTTGACACTGAATACTTTTTTAAGTCACGTGATGGTCATTTTGGTCATCAAACTAACCACAGAGATGTCAATCACAGGGCTTTGCAAATGTGGAATGGTGATTTACAGTTTAAAATGAAGTACAATAGATCACCAGAATAAAACTCCCTTAGTCACTGTTTTATATTTTCAATATGCACACTTAAAATGTTAATATGAGATAAAATTTCACTATTTAAACTCACATTACATGTACCCAAACTACAAATGAAGACAGAAAAAATAGGTACCTACTGTAGCCTCTGGCTTTAAGATCACACACTGGTCAAAACATTTAGAAATTCAAAGGATAAGAAGTCACAATAAAGAGTGGAAAGCCTTAAGACCATTTAACACACTCATTGTACAGCTGACCAAACTAAGGACCAAGGCAACTGGACCATAACAATCCATGTGTGCTTTTTGAAAATGACAGTAACCACCATAGCCATGAGAAATGCAGGTTGACCACTTTAGGAGAATTTAATCTTCAAATCAGCAATTCAGAAAATTTCCCACTATAGGTGAATAAAAGTAGAAGGATGTTAAATGTTCAGGAGAAGTTACTCTTGTAAGTCAGGATGCCTTATGCTGAGGCTTTAGAATAAAAACACTTCACAAATAGAATAGTGAACACAAATTATTACAAGTCAAGATAATAGTTAAATAGAAGTTAGGTAAATTTTCTTGATACACAAACATTGTTTTGATGAACTTTTCAGTAATGAATTTAAAATGAAATGCATTAGCTCCAAACACAAGGTGAACATAAGACCACTTGATAACTTTAGAGCTTATGCAATATTCTTGCTGAAAAGCGGTTACTGAAATTACCAACCAAATGACAGATTATCTTTAAAGCAGCGCCATCCTTATAACCTGCAATCATTTCATTTGCCAATTTTTAAGAAGTATTAGTTGGACTATAAATCCTGTGCAGGTAGACTTCCACTTTGTTGTTACCTAAATTACAGATATCCAAGATACCGACGATATGCACTCTATCCAGTTTCATTGCAGCTTTTATAATATCACCTAAAAGTAAAAAGCAAAAAGTATTATAAAATAAACATTTATTTGGATTTAGTATCACATAAGCTGATTTTTTTTCCTTATAACATTAACAATGTCCCTCATCTTTTCCCTCTCCCATTCAATTTATCACACATTCATCAAAGCTACGTTATGGTAACTTCTGCCCATAACAATGAATATATCAAACAGATGCTACTATTAATGTGAAGATATGGGCTGGTATTCCAAAGCCATATTTAGTTATTTCTACTTTTTAAATCTTCTTGGCAGAGTAAAGTAAGTCTATGTATTTTCAAGGTTATTTATATGGTGTCAAGTGAACAACTTATTGGTACACTTCAAGGAAGTACTAAAATCATTTCTTTCAAAGTCAATTATCAATTCTTTAGAAGACATACAAGACGTAAAGCAAAATACATATATGGAACTAAAATTTTTTTCAAAGTATATTTCCTTTGAGAGAGCTTTACTAACTAACAGCTTTGAATACTCTCAAGAAGCTTTATCAAAAATGGATCAGGTGAGGGACACTACTATGAATGGTGGTGTAGGCAGTTTCAGGGCTGTGCCCCTCCACTAAAGCAATTCATAGGTTGACAAAAACAGATCAACTTATGCAGACTCTGGAATCTAGACAAAAACTGAAAACAGTTGGGAAAGATTAATAAAGAAAGAGATGCTGCACTATGGTAGGGATGTGCTATGGTGTTTTAAATTGCCCATCTACTCCCTCCCTATATCAGCAGCAGCCATGATGATGGCAGCTCACGCTCCTGGTGCAGGTTGCTAGGACCAGATGGTGTGATGCAGAACTTATTCTCAAAGATGTGGTTGTGAGTTCTGACCTGTTAGGCAGTTCCCTCAAGGGCAGATGTAAGGGACTGCTTTTAGTTTCCCTGATTTGGAGCATTTCCATGATGGGGATAGCTTCCCCAGTGACTTTTGTTGAAAGCATATGAAGGCAAAAACATTAGCCAGAGCAGCTGGGGCAAAGTATAAAGTTGGGACAAGCAATAAGCAGAACAAAAAGCCTGGGGGGGGGAGGAGGTTGGGAAAAGACACATGGAGGGGGATAAGGGCCTTTTAAAAGCTCCTATGTACACTAGGACACCAAGAAGGCTACATGTAGGGACGCCCCTCTCTCTGCTCATTCTTTTCTCTCTCTCTCTATTACTCTATCACTCTCTCTCAAATAAATAAATGAAATCTTAAAAAAAAAAGAAGGCTAGATGTATGCCCAGTGCTGGACGCATGCTCAGAAAAAGCCTGAGAATAATTGTTCACCTCTGGCTGACCATCAGGGTTTGCAGAGCAGGAAGTGAAAGCTAAAACAGGGTGGTAAACAGCCTGGGTAAGCACTGAACGAGTGCCACGACACAAATCCAACTGCAAAAACTGGAGATCATTTTTGTCCTTGCTTTCCTTTTCTCACCTCCAGGTGTTTAAAGGAACTCATCCAAAGCACTAAGTGACCACTGCTAAGCTAACAGATCATAGGCTTCAGTGGCTATACATGACAAAGACTTCATTTTCAATATGAAAAATGAAAACCTTTAGAGGTTAAATAACTTAGACAAAGTCGCATGGTGATTCTAATCTACATAGTCTGGCTTCAAGGCATGTGCTCTTAACTTCTGTATGCTAGGGCTACCTCTCTATACAACTGTAACCTAAAAGCCAGTGGTAGATCTAGGTTTTCTGGGGCCTGAAAGGCGTACTATTTAGAAGCCCCTTTTATGAAAAAGAATATAAATACAAAACAGTAACAAAACAAGTGAGGGTTTCTCAAGCTTAGTCTTCATTAGTTTCACAATTAAAGCCACCTCTGCTAGGCATGTCACGAAATCTGATGAATGATTTAAAACTGTGCAAGTTCACTAACAACAACAAATCCAGAAAATAACTATATAGCTTTCTCCTTCTTTCAACGGGATGGACTTTAATCTAGATACTTTGGAAAGATTTTGAGATCTTTAGCTTTGATGCAAACAGCAACAACCCAAACCTTAATAATTCTAATTGTTACCATATATTGACTTTTACAAATAGTGACTTATGGAGTGCCTACAACATAAAGTATAAATGTAAGTGACTCTGCCTACTTGTATTAATGCTTTGGGCAAATGACAACCTCTCAATCTGCTCATCTCGTCCTACATCAGAGAATGTTGTGAGGATTAAATACTTAGGGTGTTAGAGCATTTAGAATGGTGGCTGACACACAGCAAGGACTCAGGTATTAGAAATAATCATTTTCTACCTAAGAAAACCTAGTATGACATTAAAATGTGATCATTTACATCACATAGGGATTCTTTTAAAAGGACTATAGATTTTTTACCTATAAAATGAGCTTCTCTACATTTCACTTTCAATTGTTTGAATTGTTTACAAAACTGCACATTTTAAGAAATGTCACAGATGCATACAGTGAGTATGACAAAGGCAATGCTATGTGTCCTCCACTCCATTTCCTCATGGTTACAGGGGAAGATAAAGTGTCCTGGCATCTCTTACAGCTAGGTTGGGATCATGTAAGTAAGTTCTGGCAATGAGAATGTGAGTAGAAATGATGAGTCACTTCCAGTCCAACATAATTACAAGCTAGTGCTTCCTTCATCTCTTCCTTCCTCTGCCTAGATAGCCCTATAAGCCACTTGTTCCTGCTGAAGCTGCAACAAAATGGAAGCAGCCTTCATTCTTGAATCACTGCTGAGAAGAAAGCTAACTATTGATCAGACTTAATTTGAGCGAGAAATAAACATTTATTTTGTCATTATTTTTGCAGGCAGAAATATCACACTATGTTACAAGATAGGTTAGATGGTGCCACAGTTACAAAGCCACTTCAAAGTCTCAGTGACTTTAACACAATAAATGTTAATGCTTCTAAAGTGTTTATCAATGGAGATGGTAACTCAATGTATTCAAAGAGGAGGAAGGGGTGTGTGTGTGTGTGTATGTGTGTGTGTTCCTGTAGTTCATAGTTAGAGATGATATCCAATTAAGACATCATATCAGTAAGTATTAGTCAATAAGTGATTTGGGAAATACCGCTAACCACTTGAAAAAATTAAAACTGGGTCTGTTCCTCAAGTTGCATACCAAAATAAGTTCCAATTAGATTAAAATTTTCAACTGTGAAAATGAACCCATATTAACATCAAAACACCAAGCAACCCAGTTTAAAATGGGCAAAATACTTGAATATATATTTTTTCAAAGAAGATATACAAATGGCCAATGAGCACATGAAAAGATGCCCAACATCATTCATAACTAGGGAAATACAAATCAGAACCAAAATGAGATACCACTTCAGGATGGCTGGTTTATTAAGAAAAAAAAAAAAAAAAAAAACGCCAAAAACAAAACCCCCAGAAAATAACTATTGGTGAGAATGTGGAGAAACTGGGATCCTCGTGCATTGCTGGTGGGAATGTAAAATGGTTTAGTTGCTGTGAAAAATGGTTTGGTAGTTGTTCAAAAAGTTAAATTCAGAATTACCATATGATTCAGCAATTCCACTTATAGGTATATTTCCAAAAGAATTGAAAGCAAGGACTCAGACACTCGTACACCAATATTCATAGCAGAATTACTCACAATAGCCAAGAGGTAGAAACAATCCAAATGTCCATCAACAGATGAATGGATACACAAAATGTGGTATATACATACAATGAAATGTTCTTCAGCTATAAAAAGGAATGAAATTCTGATGTATATTACAACATGGATGACCAAGTGACATAAGCCAGACACAAAGGGCAAAGACTGTATGATTCCACTTATATGAGGTACCTGAAATAGGCAAATTCATAGAAATAGGAGGTAAAATAGAGGTCACTAAGGACTGGAGACGGGGGAAATGGGGAGTTACTATTTAAAGGTATCAGAATTTCTGTTTGGGATGATGAAAAAGTTCTGAAAATGGAGAGCAGTGATGTTGCATAACAGTGCGAATATACTTAATGTCACTGAATTGTACAGTTAAAAATGGTTAAAATGGTAAATTTTATGTAAATTTTGTCATAATAAAAATGATATGAGTAAAAAAATGAAACTATAAAAGTACCAAAAACCCATGCTGAATTAAAAGAAATAATCTGGGACTAAGTGATGCCCTTCTGAGTATGACATAAAACCAGCAGCCACAAAAGTAAAAGATTGATATATTTGAGTACATAAAAATAAAATTACTTAAAATAACAAAAGAAGCCTTCCATTGAACAAATTTAGTCAAACAGGGTAAAAGTATTTACAACACATAATAAAGGATTAGTTACTTTAATATGCAAATAAAACTTAGAAATTAATAAGAAAAAGAACATTCTTATAGAGGGGAGCCTGGGTGGCTCAGTCAGTTAAGTGTATGCCTTCAACTCAGGTCATGATCCAAGGGTCCTGTGATCGAACCCCACATAGGGCTCTCTGCTCAGTGGGGAGTCTTCCTCTCCCTCTCCCTCTGCTTTTTCCCTGCCTTGATCTCTCTCAAATACATAAACAAAATCTTTTTAAAAAAAGAACATTCTTATAGAACAATGGAAAAAGTAAAACTAGCATGTAAAATTCATAGAGAGAAGAAATATAAATGGCAAACAAACATTATGATGTTCAAGCTGAGAAATAAATAAGAAATGCAAATGAGAATAGTGATATAATAACTTTTTTGGCCATCAGTCTGCTAAGGAGTAACAAGAACAATAATACCTAGCATTTTTAAGGGTGTGAATGAAGTGGCACTCAACATACCTCAGCACAATAAATGCCATATATAAAAAACCCATAGCTAACACCATCCTAAATTGGGAAAAATTGAGAACTTTCCTCCTAAGGTCAGGAATAAGATAAGGATGTCCACTCTCATCACTTTTAATCATTAAAGTACTGGAAGTTCTAGTCATAGCAATCAGACAACAAAAAGGAATAAAAAGCATCCAAAATCAGTAAGGAAGAAGTAAAACACTCAGTATTCACAAACAACGTGATACTTTATATAGAAAACCCTAAAGACTCCACCAAAAAACTGCGAGAACTGATAAAAAAAAATTCACTGAAGTCACAGGATACAAAACCAACATACAGGAATCTATTGCATTTCTATACAGTACTTATAATGAAAACAGTAGAAAGAAATTAAGAAGACAACCCCATCACAACTGCACTCAAAATAATAACATACCTATGAATTAACCTCACCAAAGAGGTGAAAGACTTGTACCCTGAAAACTATAAAACAGTGATGAAAGAAATTGAAGATGACATAAAGAAATGGAAAGACATTCCATACTCATGGACTGGAAGAACAAATATATTCAAAATGTCTATACTACCCAAAGCAATCTATATTAAATCTATAGATTTAATGCAATCCCTATCAAATACTAGCAGCTTTTTTCACAATTAGATGAAACAATCCTAAAATTTATATGGAACTTACAAAGACTCAGAATAGCCAAAGCAATTTTGGAAAAGCACAGCTGGAGGCATCACATCCTGGACTTCAAGTAATATTACAAAGCTGTAGTAATCAAAACAGTATGGTATTGGCATAAAAACAGGCACACAGATCAATGGAACAGAATAGAAAAACCAGAAATGACCTACAACTATATGGTATGTTGATCTTCAAATAACAGGAAAGAATATCCAGTGGGAAAAAGACAGTCTCTTCAACAAATTGTGTTGGGAAAACTAGACAGCTACATGGAAAAGAATGAAACCAGACCACTTTCTTACACCATACACAAAAATAATATGGATTAAAGATCTAAATGTGAAACTTGAAATCATAAAAATCCTAGAAGAGAGCTCAGGCAGTAATGTGTCTGACATGGGCCATAGCAACATCTTCCTAGATATGTTTCCTACAGCAAGGGAAACAAAAATAAAAATAAACTATTAGGACTATGTAAAAATAAAAAGTTTCTGTACAGTGAAGGGAACAATCAACAAAACTCAAAGGCAACCTACAGAATGGGAGAAGATATTTGCAACTGAAATATTCAATAAAGGGTTAGTATCCAAAATATATAATGCACTTATACAACTCAACACCCAAAAACTAAATAATCCAATTTAAAAATGGGCAGAAGAAATGAACAGATATTTCTCCAAAGGAGAAGCCCAGATGGTCAAGAGACACATGAAAATATGCTCAACATTGCTTATCATCAGGGAAATGCAAATTAAAACTACAATGAGATGTCACCTCACCCTGTTAGAATGGCTAACATCAACAACACAAGAAACAAGTGTTGATGAGGATGTGGAGAAAAAGAACCCTCTTGCACTGGTTGGTGAGATTGCAAACTGGTGCAGTGACTCTGGAAATCAGTATTGAGGTTTCTCAAAAAGTTAAAAACTGCCCTATGATTCAGCAACCGCACTACTGGGTATTTCCCCAAAGAATTAAAAAAAAAAAAACACTAATTCAAAAGGATACATGCAGCCCTATGTTTACTGCAGCATTATTTATAATAGCCAAATTATGGAAGTAGCCCAGGTGTGCATAGATAGGTATATGGATAAAGAAGCTGTGGTATATATATGTACAATGGAATATTATTCAGCCATAAAAAAGAATGAACTCTTGCCATCTGCAACGAGGTGGATGGATCTAGAGAGTATAATGCTAAGTGAAATAAGTCAGAGAAAGACAAATACCACATGATTTCACTCATATGTGGAATTTAAGAAACAAAGTGAAGGAGCAAAGGAAAATAAAAGAGAGAAACAAGCCAAGAAATAGACTCCTAACTATTGAGAACAAACTGGTGGTTGCCAGAATGGGGGTTGGTAGAGGGATGGTTCAAATAGGCGATGGGGATTAAGGAGTGCACTTGTGATGAGCACTGGGTGATATATGGGATAGCTGAATCACTATCTTGTACACCTGAAATGAATATAACATTGTATGTTAGCTATATTGGAATTAAAAAAAAAGACTCTGAGAGGGAGGAGAAATAGAATATATACTGTTATATGCAAAAATAATTTCTTAAAGGATTCAAAGAGTATTTACTGGTTATTTCTAGAGAGGGGATGAGTGAGTTGGCAGAAGGGGATGGACCTGCATAGGCAGGGAGGGGAACTTTACTCTCACACAATGACTTTGTGTACCATTTGAATTTTTGAACTGTGAACATATACAGCTTTTGTAATCAAAAAGAAACTAGGTTACAAAAAATGTTTAAAAGATGACACCAAAGGTAGAAGCTACTGCAATTCATTATTCTGTACTTATTTTAATCTTCAGTTTGGAATTCTGGAAGGAACAGGAATGTTTCAAATCTGGCGGATCTGGCTTCGAATTCCAGCTGTTACCCATGCTGGTGAGTCTCTGATTTTTAATCAAACTATCTATAAATAGGGGATACTAATGCTTACCTTGCAAGGCTCTTATTAGGTGTAACTGTAATTTATGTAAAATGCCTAGGCACAATGCTTGGCACAGAGCTAAAGGGACACTATCATTATTATGAATAATGCTATGTCATGAAAAACATGACTTTTTCTATTTGAAACAAATCACCTTGGTTTTGATTACCACATCACTTTTCGAGTGATTCTTGCCCTCCATGTCTCAAATATTAATTGCTTTGGCAGAATGATACTATGTTTTTTCAGGTGACCATGTTAGTGACTTCTGAAGAACAACTGGCATGAACAACTGGTAAGTAGCTGAGAATTTTGCCTTGGTATATGATACCAATAATAACATATACATATAATAGAAAAAATGTGATGGAAGTAGATGTTGTACACAGTAAGAAAATGAGTACACAGATATTTAAACTATATATTAGGGCACTAATTAAAAAATTTGGAATTTCTGGAAGTCTAAAGAGCTGCAATGTAGGAAGTAATCCTGTAAGTCAACTAATACATCTCTAAAATGAACTGTGGAAAAAATAAAATATTCTTATAAAGTCAGATATTCAACTTCAGTTTGTAGTAATCATTACTGCCAAAAGTTACTTCATCATCAGGCACAGCTCATAAGACTTGTTTAAAAACAATATACCCTCAAGAGTTTCATCAAAACCCACCACAAAATCCCATGATAATAAAGGCTGTCTTAAAAGCTCTCTTCAATGCAAAAACCTTCAAAGCTCAATGAAAACTGCTAGAAACTTTACTACCTGCTCAGGAAATAGAAACAACAACAGCAAGTGGATAATTATAATTGGATATATAATTTTATGGGAGTATAGAAATTATGTAGTAGCCTAAACAATTAGTTGGTTGAAGTGTTTCACTATTGGGATTGCATGAACTCCCAGCAGTCCTCAAGGAATTTATTGCATAGCACTTGAATAACTAAACATTTATAAGAGAAACAACCATACTGTACCACAGCATGGAGGTATTAAAATTTCAGGCAATTGTAAGGTGAAAGAACAAATCATCTCGCCTGAGTTAAAAGGAGAGAAGAGTTGAATTGGCACTGCTCCATGTGCATACCACTTAATTTAATGAATACTTAGATTTAAAAATGTATTCTAAGAGAACATTCTTAATGTCTACCTGGAACAAAAACCATTAATTTGTCCAATTTTATTTGTGCTCGCTTTGGCAGCACATATTCCAATTTTATTCAAAAATATATTCTCATTTATAAGTCTTGGGGTACATTTACCAAATAACCCTTTAAATTATATTGAATGTTAAGGCTAGAACTATTTATATAATAACATCTTAAGATTAGAACTATTTACAATATTAATTTTATCTTCTGAGTGAAAGGAATACTGAGATTGTGTTACCTGCAAGTGCTCTTGGACCTGGCAATCTGTCATTGCCAGCTCCATCCTGCGGATAGACACAGCTGTAATTCATGCAGGTCAATAATGTGTCGATTTGAGATGTTCGGAGATCTTCTGGACAATACATGGGCAGGAATGCAACATCAATTGCGATCTCATGGTTCAGACCTGTATAGAAAAACCACACTTCGTTGAAAGTGGGTTAATACATGAAGTTAACGAGGCCTGGTTTGCTGGTTTGATCCTGAAATGTGCCAAACAGTGTACCGTTTCAGAGATAGGAACTAAACCCTTTGCTGTGCAAAACTTTATGAATACATGCAGCTGGTTGGAAGAGGAGACACTTGAGCAGTCTATCACCACTGCTGATATAACAATCCAAAATATTTTACCAAAAAAAAAAAAAAACCCAAAAAACAAAATATTTTACCAAAAACCAAAACCGAAAAAACAAAACAAAACAAAACACACACACACAAAAAAAAGCCCAAAATGTTTTACCTACTGGTAGAATGTTTAAATTTTAATATCCAGAGGATGGCCTGGTCACATAAATGAAGACATGTAGAACATTTTCTTGGTCATTATGTCAGGGACCATTACAGGACAGAATAATTCAGAGAGGACTATTGGTTCCCTTATTATCATTTGAACTTAAGGATTTATGACTCAAGCAAAGCCAGGGATGGTAGTAACAAGGTCCCACTTGTCCTTAATTATACAATAAAAACTTCACTTACTCACCATTAGGGCTATAAAAGGTTGTAGTAGAAAAGGGGCTATGGGGGAACTATCAAAGTAGAGTACTGACCTGTGACTGTCATCTCTTTGTATGGGTCAATGTCAACTAGGGTGGATAAAAAAGACTTTTTTAGGGGCACCTGGGTGGCTTAGTTGCTTAGGTGTCCAACTGTTGATTTCAGCTCAGGTCATGATCTCAGGGACCTGGAATCGAGTCCTGAATTGGACTCTGTACTCTGCAGGGAGTCAGGCCTGAGGATTTGCATCCTCTCCCTCTGACTTTTCCTGTGCTTGCATACTCTCTAAGATAAATAAATAAATCTTAAAAAAAAGACATTTTAGAGGCAAGGCTTTGAGCTGGGTATGAAAGGATGAACAGCATTTAAATAAACAGAGAGAGAAGGTATTTTAGGTGGGGCAGGGAGTAGCCAAAACTTTAGATCAGAGTAAGGAGACCATTTTGAGTGGAAGAAGGGTAAACACACAGAACACAACTTGAAAACCCTATGAATTCTACCCAGTCACCCAAAACAGAAACCTGGAAGTTATATTTAATTCCTTCTTTTTGTTCTTCCCTAACATGTAGCCAGCAAGCGTCACAGATTCTATGACCTTAATAGCTCCTCTACTCATTGGGACAGCAAATCTTTACTGTGCATGGGTCAGTGATAGGTAAACAAACTCCTTCCTGTTAAGCTGTAAGCGGATCCAGAAATGCAAGTCCATTCTTTGCTTTTTATGGGCAAGTGACACTAAAATTCCACAGCTTTAATTTAACATACAATTAAGGGCTACTTAAAGGTTTTAAGGATTACTAAAATTTGGTATTCATCAACTATAATAGTCACGATATCTAGAATTTACTGAGGATTTCAATCTGGTATGAGAAGTATAACCACAATTGTATAAAGAAAAAAAAAAGTATAACCACCTCATAACTCTTAGCTATGTTGGAAAATGCATGTGGAGTGCACATGCTGGTATGTGCTTTCCTTAATTCTAAGATCAAATCTAACTCTAAGATATACCATCAACTGAATAACAGTTTTAATAAAAAGGAAACTCTGCATTAAATGTGCCCATTGACTGTAAGATGCATTCCAACTAGCAAATGTAAAAAAAAGAAAAAAGAAAAAAAAAAAAAGAAAGTATGCTTAGAATTGAGAAAATACCAGAAGGTGTAAATCCTGATATTCTCAGGAAGTTAGTTTGATCATCAGTGAGTCATTGATACTATTTTGAGTTATTTTCTAAATTATAAAATATTGTGAGGTTAGCTTCATCATTACTCACGAAATCTGTCATGAGTTCTTTGGTTAAAACTAGAGTTCAGGGTACAAATGTATAAGTAAACAGCCCTCAGGGCCTCCATACTTGCTGTTTCTGTGCCTACAATGTTCTTTCCTCAGATAACCAAATGGTTCCTTCACCCCCATCAGGATTCTGGTGAAATGCTGCTTTTTCTGGGAGACCTCCACTCTATTAAAATGTAATCCTTTTCAGGGTGTCTGTGTGACTCAGTCGGTTAAGCCTCTGACTCCTAATTTCAGCTCAGGTCATGATCTCAGGCATGAGATTGTGCCCCACACTGGGCTCTGTGCTGGGCATGGAGCCTGCTTGAGATTCTCTCTCCTCCTCTCCTTCTGCCCCTTCCCCCCTTAAAAAAAGATAAAACGTAATTCTTTTTTTTTTTTTTAAAGATTTTATTTATTTATTCATGAGAGACACAGAGAGAGGCAGAAGGGGAGGCAGAGGGAGAGGCAGGCTCCCTGCAGGGACCCTGATGTGGGACTCAATCCAGGTCAGGACCCTGGGGTTATGACCTGAGTCACCCAGGCATCCCTAATCCTTTTCTACTACATTATTTTCCAACCTCTTTCTTCTAGAACTTATTGTTATTTCTTTTATCAGCAAGCTCTCTTATTTGTTGTGTTCACTCATATAACCTCGTAACCTCAGGACCTAGAACAGTGCCGGGCACACATTAGGTGCTCAGTAAATATTTGTTAAATTGAGCAAATGAAAGTATGTTTGTGCATTCTTTACCTGTAATTTTCAAATACTAGACTTTAAGACATCTATGCATTAAGTGTTCAAATATGAATTCATCTGTATTCCTGTTACCAAAGGAGATGAACATAAACATCCTCCCCACCATGTGCATACATATATATTTCAGTGGTGACTTACTGTTGATGAGTTACTTTAGTAAGTAACTTATACCTTACTATCTATCTAGGTAAGTGTGATCGTATATCTGGACTCATTCAAAATTATAGGAAAATATAAAATCAAACAAGTAAGCTCATATTACTCTTTTGTAATGTGTATTATATGCAATTTATATATCTTCTTCCTCAACTCTTTGTGATTACTGAATTTCTTTTCCACTAAAAAGTGTGAAAGTTAGTGTATGTGTTTGCATTGGAAGGGAGGCATATAATTCTGGCACCTAGCATAATGCATTGCATATGCCGTATTTTACTAAATCTAAGATGCCATTGAGAAAAATACTACCAACTGAACAAAAGCATGACTTCAATTGTAAGATGCAGACTGATTTTCAAAGATGTTAAAATATGCGGGAAAAGGGTGTCTTATGATGATGAAATCTGATAGTAGATACTTCAGGTTTTATGATTAAATTACAATTACTTTCATTATGCCATGAAATAAGGGACAGATTTAAGGTGTGGCAATAGCAATCTAGCTCTGGAACCCATATAATCCAGTGTACTGTTCTACTGAGATACGAGGTGGAGAAGCATCTTGGTGGGATAGGATATCCTAAGGATGTAGCTAGTGAGGGAACCAACAGTGGAAAAACTGCTACTCAGTCAATGGATCGAATAGGCTTCAACAAGGAAGGAGGCATATCTTATGGGTACAAATAATTGGTTCTGAGCCTGCAGGCTAGTACCAAGGAGGGGAGGAGTTATGTTGGCCTGTTTGGTTGCTTTAAAAAGGAGAAAAAAGCCAAGGTAAGTAAATCCTTATTATTTCAATATAAATACAGCACATTAAATTGCTTTGATGCTACAATTAATGCTATTAAAAATTTTAATTATAATTTAAATGCATATTGCAAAAAAGGAAAAGAACAAACCATATAAAAATTGGGGGTCTCTCTCTCTCTCTTGAATTCTAAGAGACAAAGTGGATGACCTTCAGAAGTTTACAAAAGGCTGGCTGAATTATGATCCTAATTGCCTAAGTCAAATGCAAATTGAAGAGAGGACTTCTTTTTATTTTTGTGTATATTTTTTTTATTGGAGTTCGATTTGCCAACATATAGTATAACACCCAGTGCTCATCCTGTCAAGTGCCCCCCTCAGTGCCTGTACCCAGTCACCCCATCCCTCCGCCCACCTCCTCTTCCACTACCCTTTGTTCGTTTCCCAGAGTTAGGAGTCTCTCATGTTCTGTCGCTCTTGAAGAGAGGACTCCTAAGCTTTGATTCACTCACAGCATTTCATGGGTAACTAAATCAGTGTTAATTGGGCCAATGATATACTAATACCATCTAGAAGTTCAATCTAGGTTTTGAAAACTTTTCTTATATTTAAAGGAGGAATAATTCTTAAAATTGGGAGAGACAGAACCAATAGATTTTGTAACTGGGCCTAAAGGCACTGAAAATTTAGTTTGTTACTTCATTCCAGTATCTTCTTTGTGAAATGTGTGTTATTTTATTATAAGCAATGGACTGAGGTTTTAGTACTTACTAAAAATATCTATTTATTTGAAGCAAGTGAGATGCGTAGCAAGGATTTTATTTTATTTTTTTTTTATTTTTATTTTTTTTAAAGATTTTTATTTATTCATTAGAGATGCACAGAGAGAGAGAGAGGCACAGACTCAGGCAGAGGGAGAAGCAGGCTCCATGCAGGGAGCCTGATGCGGGACTCGATCCCGGGTCTCCAGGATCACACCCTGGGCTGAAGGCGACACTAAACTGCTGAGCCACCTGGGCTGCCCCGTAGCAAGGATTTTAATATAAGAATCAGCATTTCTGGAATAGGTTTCTGATGTTGCAACAGTACCCAACTGTTTGTTGGGAGCCATTAGAACTGTAAGAAGGAAGATTAATAATTCAATGTTTTCAATAATGATTCACCCTAGACCAGTCAGATAATGATTATAACAAGGTTGTGGTGTGAATAACATTTCTGGCTTCCAGAATGAGACACTTCAAAATTACTGGGTCCTCTAGAGATCAGCAAGATATTGCAGAGAGATAATCAATTACTGGAAGATAGTATCAATGTAGGTGGACAATCTTCATGTTGGAAGAATTTTAAATATCATATTGATTTATCTGCCTTGATTGGTTTAGCTAGTTTTATCTAAAAACAGAGGTCTAGGACAGGGGTCAGCATTTATGACCTGGGGGTCAAATCTAGCTTGTACCTGGTTTTAAACAACCCCTGAAGTAAGAATGGTTTTTTTTAACATCTTAAATCTTTGAAAAAAATCAGAAGAATATTTTGTGACCTGTGAAAATTATAAGCAATTCAAATTTCAGTGTCGTTTATTTTTTTTATTTTTTTCAGTGTCTTTTAAAGATTTTCTTTTTTTTTCTTTTAAGATTGATTGATTTATTTATTTATTTATTTATTTATTTATTTATTCATAGAGAGAGAGAGAGGCAGAGACACAGGCAGAGGGAGAAGCAGGCTCCATGCAGGGAGCCCGACACGGGACTCGATCCAGGGTCCCCAGGATCATGCCCCGGGCTGCAGGTGGCGCTAAACCGCTGCGCCACCAGGGCTGCCCTTTTTCAGTGTCTTTTAAATAAAGCTTTATCCAAACAGAGCCATACACATTCATTTATATATTGTCTATGGCTGTTTTCACACAAAAAGAGCAGAAATACTAGTTGGGACAGATACTGTATGGCCTGCAAAGCCTCAAACATCTACTACTTGGCCCTTACCGAATAAATGTACCCCCTTATATAGAACACACATAAGGTTGTCTTTTGGTTTTAAGATTATATCTTTTAACAAATAGTACATTATTAGGAGATGTAATGGTCTTTTTTGAGTTCATTGCTCATGCCTTGCTTACAATGGCTAGGCCATTTGTCTGATCTCATAATACAATTTACATTTCATACTTTCACAAAAGGTATAAGTTCACTACTTTCACATTTGATATTTACCACTTATTTATTTATTTTAAATTTTATTTATTTATTCATGAGCGACAGAGAGAGAGAGAGAGAGAGAGAGAGAGAGGCAGAGACACAGGCAGAGGGAGAATCAGGCTCCATGCAGGGAGCCTGACATGGGACTCGATCCTGGGATTCCAGGATCACGCCCCAGGCGGAAGGCAGGTGCTAAACTGCTGCACCATGGGGGCTGCCCTATTTACCACTTATTTTAATCAAAATCTGAGAATATCTATACTTCGAGTCCTATTAAGAGAGTAGTATTTCTTAATCTTAATTCTACTCCTATATACCTGGCAAGCAGGACACATTCCCTGTTATTGGTTCTGGTCTAGCAATAAGTCTCCCTTAGAAAGTTAAGGGACACTGAATAGGCTGATTCTCTGGAGTGTACCAGAATTTTAAGGAGTGTGGCAAGATCTCCCTCAAGTGATTTTGATAGGCTACCCCCTCCCATCAAGGTTCTATAAGAATCAATGGATCAGCACTAGGTATTGTATGTAAGTGATGAATTGCTGAATTCTACTCCTGAAACTAATTATTACACTATATGTCATGTAACTAGAATTTAAATAAAAACCTGAAATAGAAAAAAAAGAATCAATGGATCAGTACCATTTATTTTAGTTCTCTAGAGTTCATTTGTATATTAAGTTAAACCATTAGAGAGCTAAATACTTGGATTATGTGATAATTAAGGTGAAAATATACTCCTTTACAGAAATATGTTACTGAGATTTGACTAATTATTATACTGATTGTATAAGTTTGATGCAAGAATCAATTATCTGAAGAGCATTTCCATATCGTTAAAGAAAAAAACTATAGTTGAAGATACCAACCCACTGTTATTCTATGCTACTTGCACAATAGTTTCATATGGTAAAATCAGATTTGAGTTTTGATAAAGGAAAAAATAAAAGGCTTCCTATATATGAATGTTTGTTTTCTCTGCAATAGAAGATATGTTTAGAGACTCAAGAGACATGATTTCTAATCATGGCCTGGGTTCTACCTAGCCAGGGTGTAGGAATAGATGATATCCAAACTTCTTTTAACTTTAAAATTAAATACCTCATCAGGAAAAAAGTCCCCTTCTTTCTTTCTGACAGAAAGTTCACCAAAAATTACGGCCAAATGGTAACTAGTTATTTGCAAGTACCTATTAACACATACTTTTTGTTTCCTTGTAAATGTTCTGTTTTGTTTTATCCATCTGTGGCTTAGTTTTCACTGTTTTTATCCCTGTAAACCATCTTAAGTCTTTGAAAATAGGACATAAAACAGCATAATTCTAATGTGCACCAGAGCTGGTTGGGCAGAATGACATATTTGCCCTCTTCACATTTGATTCTTGCTTTTAAGTGATATAAAGAGACCAAGTAATGCAGTCTAGTAAAAGAAGCATTTGAAACTTAGGTCTGACATGTCTAACAGTCCGTAGAAATTCAGTTTTCATAGATTGTATACATACACACAATCACACATATGTACATACTTATGTGTGAGGAGGCAAGGAAGAGGGAGTGGGAGAGAGTAAAAAGGAAGAGGGTATCCTGATAAAGGTCAACATAATTCATTCCAGTACTGTAGATGTAAAAATCTATGAAATGAATTGTCTTTCATAGAAATTTTTTTCATAGAAAATTATGAATTTTCTTTCATAAATTAATTTGCTAATGACTTTTCCTCATTCTTTTAATTTAAGGTAATAAGACCTTTCTTTTAGACATAAATACAAATAAAAAAATTTTCCTTGACTCTGAGAATAGCTTATTTTGGCTAAGATTTTCTTTTAGAATTAATTTTTTGTGTACTTTTCATTCATTGGAAACAAATATAAAATTAAATACAAGTTTAAAAAATGTGTTGACTTTCCTTAAGTTTGTATTTAAATTCCAGTTAGTGCACATACAGTGTATTGTTAATTTCAGGTGCACAATACAGTGATTCAGCACTTCCATATAATATCGGGTGGCTCATCGCAGCAAGTGCCCTCTTTCATCCCCATTACCTATTTAAACCAGCCCCCTACCCATCTCCCCTCTAGTGACCATCAGGTTGTTCTCTTTAAAAAATGTGCTGACTTTTAAATTTCTGTAAGTCCTATAGTCACTTCTCAGTTTTGAACAACCCGAGAAAATCAGTTTATTTTCCCTTACAGACCAGGGAAGTTTTTTATCTTCTTTCTGTTACAACCTTAGTTGAGAATTTTATTTTTTTAGGGGCTAACAGACTTCTGTTCATAGGAGCTTCTCTTGTTTAGTATCCCTTTTCTCTTTAACCCACATTTTACCTCTCAACAGTTCAGATGCACTGAGAAAGAGGCAGAAAACATGAGCAAAAAAGTGGTGCCTAAAGAAATACAAAATCGGGATCCCTGGGTGGTGCAGCGGTTTAGCGCCTGCCTTTGGCCCAGGGCGCGATCCTGGAGACCCGGGATCGAATCCCACGTCGGGCTCCCGGTGCATGGAGCCTGCTTCTCCCTCTGCCTATGTCTCTGCCTATCTCTCTGTGTGTGTGTGACTATCATAAATAAATAAAAAATTAAAAAAAAAGAAATACAAAATCAATTTTAGAAGTAGTCATGTGGTCAGGGGTAAGGAAAGTTACCCTGGTTCCCATTCTTCTTGGCCCAAAAACTTTTCCAGGACTTGCCGATGTTAAAAGCCCACAGAGCTTAATGTATTCCAGAACTACTGCTCCATTTCTCGATTGGCTTGAGCTAAATAAATATATTTTTTGGGGGTGGGGAACTTAATTTTTTCAAGCAAAATAGTATCATATATATTGAAAATATATTAAATTAATAATATTCAAAGGAAAGAACACTTCACTTACCTAGGATGGTCACTTCAAAATGCCCAAGGCTTCGGGCGCTCTTAAAGTCATCAAGTTTTGGGGGCCTTCCCTCCGGTGGTATGTATTTTGCAGGCTGAGAATTAAACTGCTCAGTAAGAAACTTTCTCTGCTCAAAAATAAACTTCCGTGGGATACTTTCAGGATAAACATGGCTGTAATGCAGGTGATCTATTAAGCCAAACTTTTTCTCTCTCCATAGCTGGCTTTCCCACCTATCGCTTATAGTTTTTCTGGCTTTCCCTATGGTACTAGTGCTTGTGCTTTCTCGACCTGTTAAAGACACAATGAGACACAATGAGGACCTGTAAACTAACCAAATCAAGTCATTCAGTACAAAAAAAAAGCACAGATTAATGAGGAATAGTTTAACTTTAAAAATCAAACGACCACATATAAAATGTAAATTGAATGTCCAAGAACATGAGAGACACCTAACTCTGGGAAACGAACAAGGGGTGGTGGAAAGGGAGGTGGGTGAGGGGTTGGGGTGACTGGGTGATGGGCACTGAGGGGGGCACTTGACGGGATGAGCACTGGGTGTTATGCTATATGTTGGCAAACTGAACTCCAATAAAAAAAAACTAAATATCATTAATTACATGCATTCAATGTAATTAGACTTAAATACTCCAGTGGGAAAATTTAGCCTGAAAAATAATGGTATATTGACGTCAAACAAATTATGATAAATATAATTACACAGAAAGATAAAAAGTAATAGGATGGAAAAAGACACAATATTCAAACATAAACAAAAGGTATAGCTATACTAATATCAGGCAAAGTTTACAATAAAGCAGGAATATTCTTAGAGATAAAAAGAGACTTTTTAGGGATTTTATTTATTTCTTCATGAGACACAGTGACAGAGAGAGAGGCGGAGACATAGAGGGAGAGGCAGGCTCCTCACAGAGAGCCCAATGCAGGATTCAATCCCAGACTTGGGATAACGCCCTGAGCCTAAGGCAGATGCTCAACCACTGAGCCACCCAGGCGTCCCAAAAAGAGGCATTTTTTTAATGTTACGAGAGATAACCAGGAAGTTATAGAAGCTCTAAAATTCTATACTGACAGTATAGAATTTTACTTTATATGCACAAGTTCCCATATGCACAAATGTCAATTATCATAATTTAGTTATAGAACACCAGAGTCCCAATGATATCTAAATTTCAGTTAGCACAATATATTAATTGTAAGTGCAAGAAGTGCAAACTTCACTAATAGTCTTTCAATCCACAAATCACTATGAATAGTGACCAATCAGTTCTTTCAAAGTCATGGTGTATCTGTTACTCAGTTCATGCAGAGATGAAAAAGTGTGTAGTTGTGTTGCCTCTCTGCTTCTCAGCAATAAACCTACATGACATTTTACAAAAATGGATCATTGAAAGGGGGAATTGGCTAAAAAGGATGAAAGTGTCAAAAAGAAACAAAGTGATAACGTTGGAAGAGAAATGTGAATTAAAGATAAATAGAATTCTAGAAGAAAAAGCTGATGGTGGGAATTCCAATCCTGCTGCCAATTTGAGGGACTTTAGATATGCAGCCAAAGGAACCTACTGAAAGTGAAATTATCAACATAAATGAGAAAAGTGGTTGTGACAAATAGGATGAAGATGTCCTGGAGGAAGTGATGCCAAGAAAAAAATTCACATTAAGAGAACTCTCAGAGATATTTCATAACGTTGAAAGTGCAAAGGATAAAATGTTGGAAGCTGATCCAAACTTAGAAAGGAATATGACAATTCACAAAGGCAAAGGCATAGAAAAACGACTTGCTTCGTAATGTAAGTCATGTGATGGAAAAAAAAAGGCAAATGCTGTTCAAACTACTGTTGGTAACATTTTTACAATGAAAGGAAAAACTTTAATTCTCTATGTTTCTAATGTTTTATATTATAATGAACTAAATAAATATCAGTTTACTATTTGCAAAAAAAAATGAACTCCAATAAAAAATAAATAATTTAAAAAGTAAATTGAATGTCCAAAAGGTAATTCTTATTGAAGTGAAGAGAGGACTACATTCATTTTCAAAATAAGCTTTTCCTCTAAAATATTAAAAATAGATATTATTTTTCTGTGTTGCTGGAATTATGAAGATTTGTAATTACCTTCCTTATACTTTTTTCTGTATTTTCTAAACTCCCTTAAATAAACATATATTCCTTTTATATTCAGTGACAAATTCAAGTTAATTCAAATTCATAATTGTTAGACATGGGACCACCTCTCACCATTGGTGGAATTTAAGCTTCTGATAAAATTTTGTTAATCTTCGCTAAAAGTAGCCCGAACAGATACAAAATACAGTCTATTTCATTGATATAACTCTCCTTCAAGAAGACCTCTTCAATTTTTGTTTTTTGTTTTTCTTTAAAGATTATTTATTTATTTATTCATGAGAGACAGAGAGAGAGAGAGAGAGAGAGAGAGAGAGAGGCAGAGACTCAGGCAGAGGGAGAAGCAGGCTCCATGCAGGGAGCCCGATGTGGGACTTGATTCTGGGATCACGCCCTGGGCCAAAGGCAGGCACTAAACCTCTGAGCCACCCAGGAATCCCCCCTCTTCAATTTTTGATTACTTTTTTATCATCAAGTCAATTTATCACTTATGTACAGTTTATCTAACACATTTATTTTCTGAAACAGAATATAATTTCTTCCCTACACATTATGACATTTATTCTTTCAGCAAATAATTAGTGAACACTTGTTATATATATTCCAGACACTGTGCTAAGGAATTTGGTAAAATAATATTTTAATTGAATAATATGCCCTGAGAACTGAAGACACATGGCAGAATCAGAAAAAAATAGACTTTGGAACAAGACTCTCATGTTGTCAGTTCTGCTAGGTGAGACAAACTGACAGCACCTCTGTTTCAGAGTTTACCAAGGTTGCTGAATTGTTTCCTTGCAAGTGGTATATGCCTTGGTGTTTATTATTATCCTAGCATTGAAAAAACTTTGCTAAGACTGAAGGGGATTTCAACAGCAAAGATTCAATGTGGTTAATATACCACTCCTGCTTTTGAAACATACCTTATTCCCAGACTACTTTCTTAGTTTTTTAATCCTAGCCAGAAACTTACTAAAAATTTCTTATGGGGTAAAGTACTAGACTGAGTTGTAAGAGATGATGAAGTTGAATATATACTTCCTACTCACCAAAAATTCAAAATAATGCAATATTACAAAAGAGTTTAGTTCAAAATTCAGTTGATGAACACACTTAAATTCTATGATAATGCTTGATAACAAAAAGAATAAGAAATGTGATGACACATGAAAAAGAATGGTATCAATCAGAGCCAAGAGGAAAACTCAGTTAATAGTTTTAAACTGAGAACTGTAGAATGATTTAATCTTTTTTATCTTCTTTTTTTCCCCTTTTTTATCTTCTAAAACAAATCTCCTTTCCCCAAACTAGTAAAAGTACTTAATTAGAACAAGTAGCTCTTACAATGCCTCAAGTTATAGTGAATATTCCTGACTTACTTGTTCTAAAAGAACATGCAAAGGAAAGTTATAAGCTATTCCAATTTTTTAAAAACTAAATTATTATACCTACCTTACAGGAAAAAACTTCTATGACTGACCCTGTCAGGAATAAGTCAGAATATCTGCTATGCTTTGAGTGTTCTTATCAAGGACTGGCAAGGTACAAATGTTTATTTGAAAAATTCCTCTGAAAATACCCTGATTACATGTTCACAATTACTACAAATGGGCATGAATTCAATACAAGAGATATTGTCAGTCATTGTTAGTGAACAATAAGATTTCAAAGGCAATAATTAGGAGACATATATACATCTAGAGTTTAGGTTTTTCTAAAAATATGATGGAAAATTATGAACTGAAATTCTTTTATTTTTAGTTGAATACTACTAGAATTATAATATAAGACACATTATGTTTTTAAGCCTAAAGCACAACAAAGATACAGGTTAATTACCTAGCAAAATTATGGGCTTGTTGGTATGTATATATGCACATACATATATATGATTACATAATTATAATAACTTATTTTAATGATTCATTTTACCCAATTTCTGGTGAGAAGAGACATGTTTAGTGGGGAAAATCTTCAGTAGAAGACCACATTAAGGTTATGAGGTAAAAAAAAAACATATAAATGTATGTATGTAGGAATGGTGATTTTGTTTCTTCACAAAATCTACTCTGAGAATTTTGTTATATGGATAAAAGTGATGGTCAGGGATGTATGGAAGCATTTGGGAGGGTGAGGAGTTATTTTCTTTGCCTCTTCCTCCTCTTGCATCCACTAACTCCATCTTGGTGCAAGATCTACAAGGCTAGAAAAGAACAGGGTATTTTTCACTCAGTAGCAAGTATAAAATACAGTTTTAAAAAAAGTGTGTAAGTCAGAGGCTACCTGTAATGTTTTGTGATCTCAACAATACTGTTACTGTCATACTCAACAGTGAAAAATTGAAAGCATTTTCTCTAAGATCAGGAATAAGACAAAGATATCCTCTGTCATCACTGTTCTTCAATAGAGTATTGGGAGTTCTAACACAGCAATAAGGCAAGAAAATAAAAAGCATATATATATATATATATATATATATATATATATATATGTAAAGTCATATGTATATGACTTCATATATATTCCTAAAAAACACCTTTTACACTAAAAACACCTTTTACAACTAAAAAATTCAGTAAAGATGCAGTATACAAAATCAATATACAGAAATGTGTGTTATTTCTATACACTAATAACTATGAGAAAGAGAATTTAAGAAAGCAATCCCATTTACAACTGTACTAAAAAGAATAAAATACCAAACACAAATTTAACCAAGGCTGTGAAAGAACTGTACTATTAGACACTGATGAAAGCAACTGAAGATGACACAAAGGGAAAGATATTCTATGTTCATGGACTAGAAAAATTAATATTGTTAAAATGTCCATACTACTCAAAGCAATCTACAGATTCAGTGCAATCTCCATCCAAATCCCAATGGAATTTTCCACAGAACTAGAACAAGTAATTCTAAAATCTGTATGGAACCACTAAAGACCTCAAACAGCCAGGGCAATCTTTAGAAAGAGTAACAAAGTTAGAGATATCATACTGGCAGATTTCTAAATATACTGCAAAGCTATATAGTAATGTAAGCAGTATGATACTGGCATAAAAACAGGCCCACAGATCAATGGAATAGAATTGAGAGCCCAGAAAGAAACTCACACATATATGGACAATTCTTTTATGACAAAGAAGCTGAGAACACACAATGGAGAAAGGACAGTTGTTCAATAAATGGTGCTGAGAAAACTGGATAGCCACATGCAAAAAGATGAGACTAACCACTAACTTATACCATACTCAAAAATTAACCCAAGGGACGCCTGGATGGCTCATAGGGCGCCTGCCTTCGGTTCAGGTCGTGATCCTGGGATTGGGGATCGAGTCCCACATTGGGCTCCCTGCAGGGAGCCTGCTTCTCCCTCTGCCTGTGTCTCTGCCTCTCTCTCTGTGTGTCTCTCATGAATAAATACATCTTTAAAAAAATTACCTCAAACTGCATTAAAGACATGGATGTAAGACCTGAAACCATAAAATTCCTAGAATAATACATAGGCAGTTAGCTCCTAAGGCACTAAGACATCAGACTTAAGATGTGTTTCTGAATCTGACTCCAAAGGCAAGGGGAACAAAACAAAACAAAAATGGGATTATATCATACTAAAAAGGTTTTGCATAGCAAAGGAAACCATCATTAAAACAAATGGCAACCCTGTCAATGGGAGGAGATATTTGCATATATCTGATAAGGGATTAATATCTAAAATACAGAAAGAACTCCTACAACTCAACAATTAAAAAAAACCTGATTAACAAAAGGGCAGAGGATCTGAATAGATATTTTTCTAAAGAAGACCTATAGATGGCCAACAGGCATATGAAAAGAAGCTCAACATCACTAATTATTAGGAAAATACAAATCTAAAGCACAACAAAATATCACCTTATACCTGTGAGAATGGCTATTATCAAAAAGACAAGAAATAACTATTGGAGAGGATGTGGGGAGAAGGGAGGCCTCATACACTGTTGATGGCAATATAAACTGGTGCAGCTGGTAGGGAAAAAGCATGGAGGTTATTTTTTTTTTTAAATTAAGAATAGATTTACCATATAGATCTAACTGTTCCACTTCTGGGTACTTATCCAAAGAATACAAAAACACTAACTTGAAAAGATACATACATCCTTATCTTCATTGTCACATCATTTACAATAGCTCCAATAAACATCTTAGAGCATGTCCCTTGTGTACCCAACACATAGGTCAGAGGGTATAACATATTTGGTATTGTCAAATTATTCTCAAAAGTAGTAGTATCATATTTATATAAGAAAGAGGAGCATGACTCATTCTCTCTCTTTGAAATACAAACATATCTGCTTATATTATAAAACAAACAATGGAAAAATATATGATAGGGTAAATTAAAAAGTCACCTACAGTG
Organism: Vulpes vulpes; assembly: GCF_048418805.1. Classification (NCBI taxonomy): domain Eukaryota; kingdom Metazoa; phylum Chordata; class Mammalia; order Carnivora; family Canidae; genus Vulpes; species Vulpes vulpes. The sequence goes on along the minus strand of NC_132796.1, from coordinate 76,982,791 downwards.
GGCAAGAAGGACAGGTGAAAGGAGCAGGGATAAAAGCTAAATCTCTTTAAATATATATTCTTTTTCTATATTTGACTATTGAACCATGGAAATAATTTAGAAAATTAAGTGTTTATTTAAAGAAAGTAATAAAAGAAATGAACCTAAGCATCAAAATAAAAGAAATGAACCTAAATGTGTATCGAGTGGATAGTATAACCCTACAAAGAGAAATAACACAAGTGGCTTTAAAGAATAATAATTAATGTATTCCTAGTGGGCATACTGCAAAACAAACTAACAAAATAAACCTTAATTGTTTATAGTAATATTGTGGATGCAAATGTTGAAGTGATTATTCTGAAACTGTTTTTATATGTGGTGAGTGAATGCAAAGAAATTATATAATATTCTGATCCTGTAATTTCCAGGGCCTTCAGAGCCAGGATTCTTGGGAGTGGAAAAATGCCTCTTCTATCTTTATCTCCTAAGTCAAAATTCTGTAGTTGAGAATGTGAATTGAAAATATAAAAATGAAATCATAAGATATTTTGTCTTAACTAAGCAACCAACCAGTCAGCTGAGTACATTTTCTAGTTCTGTCCACTGCAAAGGCCTAGAAATAATAACTAGACCAGTATCAATTGACACCCATAATGCCTAAATACCAGAGCTCTGTGGAGAAATAGCTGATTCCATGTCTGTAGGAGAAAATGTTCACAATAAGCATGGATATACTTTGTCAAACCAGGTATCAAAAAGCTATTGCAAACCATTAGAATTATATCAAAAGGATTCATAAGGAAATTTCAAGTTTCCTACTAGCCAAAGATGAGATAGCGTGACAATAATGGGGATGGTAATTACAATGGAAAAACACATCAAATATACTTAAATCCATGAGTTCATAACATTATGAAAAATACCTAAAACAAACTAACTGGTGATCTGGAAAATTCTAGGGATCCAATTTCAATTTTAAAAATTGATAAACTCAAAATGGATGAGAGATCTAAATGTGAGACAAGAGTCCATCAAAATCCTAGAGGAGAACACAGGCAACACCCTTTTTGAACTCGGCCACAGTAACTTCTTGCAAGATACATCCACAAAGGCAAAAGAAACAAAAGCAAAAATGAACTATTGGGACTTCATCAAGATAAGAAGCTTTTGCACAGCAAAGGATACAGTCAAAAAAACTAAAAGACAACCTACAGAATGGGAGAGGATATTTGCAAACGACATATCAGATAAAGGGCTAGTTTCCAAAATCTATAAAGAACTTATTAAACTCAACACCAAAGAAACAAACAATCCAATCATGAAATGGGCAAAAGACATGAAGAGAAATCTCACAGAGGAAGACATGGACATGGCCAACATGCACATGAGAAAATGCTCTGCATCACTTGCCATCAGGGAAATACAAATCAAAACCACAATGAGATACCACCTCACACCAGTGAGAATGGGGAAAATTAACAAGGCAGGAAACAACAAATGTTGGAGAGGATGCGGAGAAAAGGGAACCCTCTTACACTGTTGGTGGGAATGTGAACTGGTGCAGCCACTCTGGAAAACTGTGTGGAGGTTCCTCAAAGAGTTAAAAATAGACCTGCCCTACGACCCAGCAATTGCACTGTTGGGGATTTACCCCAAAGATTCAGATGCAACGAAACGTCGGGACACCTGCACCCCGATGTTTCTATCAGCAATGGCCACAATAGCCAAACTGTGGAAGGAGCCTCGGTGTCCATCGAAAGATGAATGGATAAAGAAGATGTGGTTTATGTATACAATGGAATATTACTCAGCGATTAGAAACGACAAATACCCACCATTTGCTTCAACGTGGATGGAACTGGAGGGTATTATGCTGAGTGAAATAAGTCAATCGGAGAAGGACAAGCAGTGTATGTTCTCATTCATTTGGGGAATATAAATAATAGTGAAAGGGAATATAAAGGAAGGGAGAAGAAATGTTGGGAAATATCAGGAAGGGAGACAGAACATAAAGACTCCTAACTCGGGGAAATGAACTAGGGGTGGTGGAAGGGGGGAGGAGGGCGGGTGTTGGAGGGGAATGGGTGACGGGCACTGAGGTGGACACTTGACGGGATGAGCACTGGGTGTTTTTCTGTATGTTGGTAAATTGAACACCAATAAAAATTAATTAAAAAAAATAATAAAAAAAAATAAAAATTGATAAAGAGAAAGAATCAAGCATCTATTCTGCTTTTCCTCAATGAACTGTATATCTTATTAACCAAATAATAAATCAGAAGAAATTTCTCCTTATAAAGGTGTTTCAGCTACTAAATGAAGAAGGAATGATAGAATTAGGTCATGACCAATTTGCAGTGTCTTATGAATTAATGGACCTAAGCATTTATTATCAGCAGCCACCAACAATATCAAGAAACAACAAAACTTTATGATTTGGCCAAAATGGTAGAATAGGCAACTGAAAGCTTCCATCCCCCACCCCGCCCCCCCAGAAACATTAAAAGATATGCAGAAACTGTTGGAAATGACCTTGCTTGTCAGAAATCTAGAAACAATTCAAAGTTTACAGCAACAAAGTGAATGCCGAATCAAGAAGTAGGAAAACTTTACAGCATTTTTACTTGCCTTTGTCCCCCCTCTCCCCAGCAAGGTTGCCTTTGAAGAAGGCAACCTGCATTCCTAGTATGGGACCCTAGTTCTAGGTTCTAGAGGGAGCAGAGCAGATACTATTCACAAATTTTTGTGGAGGTCTGTTCTAACCTCTCTGGGAGATTTCTAAAGGACTGATACAAGACTCCTGTCTCTGTTCCACCTCATTTGGAACTCAAGCAGGCTGGAATAGCATTGGTCATTGCTGCAAAACATTAGAAGGTAGACAAACAACCCAAAGACATCTGGGGCATTAGATTACAGTTGAGACATAAATGCCCTAAGGCCAGACAGGAAAAGCCAGGGGCAAAAGTTCTTTTGGGAAATTGATGTATTCAAAAGCATTCCTGTATCTTTGGAAATTTAGAAAGTCAAGTGCACACTCAGGGTAAGATGTATATGCAAGAAAGACCTGAGATCGTAACATTTCTCCCTGGGCTGATTCCTAGGCTAGGTGTAAGTCTATCTAAGTATTGAAGGAGAGCCTAAATATAGAGCCAGTCTGCAAAGATTGGAAGGGCTAGTATCTCAGTTTTCAGTTCCTGTTATTTAAAGAAACACTTGCCAAAAAAATAACTTAATACATGCTAAGTAAAAGAAATTTCAATGATCACATGCAACAAGAAACAGCCTGAAAAAATTCTGGGAAATGTCACTAGACAAATGGACTACTACAACTTAAAAAATTAAAAGCCCTGGGGTACTTGGGTGGCTCATTGGGTTAAATGCCTGCCTTTAGCTCAGGTCATGATCTCAGGGTCCTGGGATCAAGCCCTACATTGGGCTCCCTGCTCAGTGAGGAGCCTGCTTCTCCTTCTGCCTCTCACCTTGCTTGTGCTCTCTCTCTTGCTCACTCTCTCTGTGTCTCTTAAATAAATAAAATATTAAAAAAAATTAAAAACCCTGGCAAATCCCGAGGAGAATTTCCAGTTACCATATTTTAATGTTTTTATTTCTAGTTTTTGCAAAGAAATCAAAATTATACAAATAAATAGGAAAGTATGGTCCTTCCAAAGGAACAAAATAGATGGATAGAAACAGTCTCTGAAGAAGTCTGAACTTTGGATGTTTGAGACAAACACTTTAAAACAACTATCTTGGGCAGCCCCGGTGGCTCAGGGGTTTAGTGCCACCTTCAGTCCAGGGCGTGATCCTGGAGACCCGGGACTGAGTCCCACATTGGGCTCCCTCCCTCTGCCTGTGTCTCTGCCTCTCTCTCCCTCTCTCTGTGTGTCTCTCATGAGTGAATAAATAAAATCTTAAAAAAAAAACTAAAAAAATAAAACAACTATCTTAAGTATGTTCAAAGAGCAAGAGGAAAACATGAACAAAGATCTAAAAGAAACCAGGAAAATAATGTATGAAAAAATTTAGAATATCAACAAAGATAAAGAAATTATAGAAAGTAATCAAATAGAAATTCTAGAGCTGAAAAGCTCAATAACTGAAATGAAAAATTCACTAGAGGAATCAAAAGAAGATTTGAGCAGGCAGAAGATAAAATTTGCAAATCTGAAAGTATTTCAATTGAAATTATCTAGTTTGAGGAGCAGAAAGAAAAAAAAGAATGAAACGTAGAGTGTAAGGGACTGGTTGGACACCATCAACCAGACCAATGTTCACATTATACAAGTCTCTGAAGGAGATGAGAGAAAAAAGAACAAAAATAATGGCAAAAAATATCCCCAAATCGGATGAAAGTTATGAATGTACACATCCATAAAGCTCAACAAATTCCAAGTAGGAAAAACTAAATGTGAAATCCCACTGACTTTTAGCTTTGTGGTTTCTGATGAGAAATCTGCCATTAATCTTAACAAGACTCCCTTACTCATGAGGAGTCACTTTTTTCTTGCTACTTTCATGGTGCCTCTTTTTTTGCTTCTCATCAGTCTGGTTATAACCTTTCTTGTGTGAATCTCTTAAAGTATTGGAAAAAAAAACCCATCAACCAAAGATTCTATATCCAAAGAAAACAAAGGCAGTGGATGATATATCTAAATTGCTAAGGAAAACAAAAAAATGTAAGCATAAGATTCTATATCTAGCAAAACTGTCCTTCAAAAATGAGGGAGAAATTAAGACATTAGAAAATTACCAGAAGCTGGAGGTGTTTATTACCACTAGATCTACCCTATAAGAAATGCTAACAGCAGTCCTTCAAATTGATATGAAAGGTCATTAGGCAGTAACTTGTTTCATTTAGAAATAAAGATCTCTATTAAAAATAACTACATGGGCCAATATAAAAGCCAAGATAATTTTATTTTTAGTCTGTATCTCTACGTTTTATTTTCTACATAAAAACAAATACCTATAAAACAATATACAAAATGATTATAAATCCATGTTATAGAGCACACAATGTACACAGATGTAATCTGGAATAACAAGAACATAAATGGGGGAATGTGAGAGCTGTAGAGGAGCACAATTTTTATATGCTTTTGAACTTAAGTTGGTATCAATTTAAACTACATTGTTATAAATTTATGATGTAAAATTTAACTCCCATGACAACCACAAATATAATACCTAAAAATATATACAAAAATAAATGTGAAGGAAATCAAACCAGTCATTATATATAAAAAAAAAAATCTACTGAACAAAAAAGAAGGCAGTAACAGAGGAAACAAAGGGCAAAAAAGGTATAAGAGAAACAGAAAACAACAAATGGCAGAAATATGTCCTTTTTCATCAATAATTAGATTAAATATAAGTGGATTAAATTCTACAAAAGTCAGAGATTGGCAAGTGGAAAAACAGGCAAATAGATGCTTTCTTTAAAAAAAAATAGATCCTTTCTATAAGACATTCAAAGACATAAGTAAATTGAAAGTAAAACAATAGAAAAAATCTGCTTTATGCAAATAGTAACCAAAAGGGAGCTGGAGGGCCATACTAATATCAAAGCAGAATTAAAGAAAAAAACTGTTACAAGAGAGAAGGAAGAATGTTATATGCTGATAAGAGTCTATTTATCAAAAAGATATAACGACTACAAATTAATATGCACCTAAAAACACAGTCCCAAATTATGTGGAAAAACACTTTTACAGAACTAAAAGGAGAAACACACAGTTCTATGATAATAGTGGGTGAATTCAATATGGCAGTTTGAATAATGGATGAATATCTAAACAGAAGGGGAATAAGGAAAGACAGGTGTGAACATTATAAAACTATAACATATATGGAACACTTTATTCAACAACAATGTAATACACGTTCTTATCAAAACCACATGAAATATCACCAGGATAAACTGTGTATCAGGCCACAAAATATGCCTCAATAAATTTATAAAGACTGAAACTATACAAAGTATCTTGTTTGTTTTTATTTTTTCATGTTTATTGAGGCACAACTGACAAAACTTGTATATATTTACAGTGTACAATGTGATAGTTATATATATATATATATATATATATATAGAGAGAGAGAGAGAGAGAGAGAGAGAGAGAAAGACTGTGAAATGATTACCACAATTAAGCTAATTAATATTTATTTCCTCATAGTTACCTTTTTTGCAGTTACACGTAAAGTCTACTCTTAGCAAATTTAAAGTATTAAATATAGTATTATTAACTATAACCATTATGCATTGTACATTAGATTCCCTAGAAGTTATTCATCTTATAACTGCAAGTTTGTATGCAATGACCAACTTCTCTCTGTTTCACACAATCCTCAGCTCCTGGCACCCTCTAATCTCTCAGGGTTTCTGAGTACTACTTTTTTAGATTCTACATACAAATAAGATCATACAATCTTTGTGTTTCTATGTGTGGATTATTTCACTTAGCACAATGTCCTCCAGGTTTATCTGCATTGTCAGAATAGCAAAATTTCCTTCTATTTTATGGCTGAATGCTATTCCATTATATATACACAGATGGACAGATAGATCAATTTTTTTTCCCATTCATCAGTTGATGGACAAGAAAGTTGCTACCATATTGACTACTGTGATAATGCTGCAATAGACATGGGAATGCAGATATCCATGATACTGTTTTTATTCCCTTTGGAGATATATCTATCTATCATCTATCTATCTATCTATCATATATGTATATCAGTCATATATATATATATACATGTATATTCAGTCAGATATATCTATAGCTATATCTATATCTATCTATCTATATCTATATCCATATATATATATATATAGAGAGAGAGAGAGCATATGGTAGGCTGATCTATTTTCAGTACTCTAAAGGATCTGCATACTGTTTTTTAAATGGCTATATCAATGTATAATTTACATTCCCACCAACAGCACATAAGATCCTTTTCTCCATATCCTTGCCAACACAAAGTATGTTCTGTGACCACAATGGGATGAAAAGTGGAAGTTAATAATTGAAGGAAAACTGAGGAATTCATAAATATGTGGAAATTAAACAATATACTTTTCTGTGTGCGTATATATGTCTGCACATGTTTATGTATGTGTATACAGTCTGGGTTACCTACCATTATGGCTCTAACCACTGACCTGAAGATGGGCAGAAGCTGCATAGCAAACCTGCATCAAATGTGGATTTCTTTAAATCCAGGTCAAGAAGAAATCACAAGAGAAATTATAAAATATCTTGAGATGAGTGAAAACAAAAATATAACATAAAACTTATGGACTACAGTGAAAATATAAATTTCAGAGGGAAATTTATAGCTGAAAGAGTAGTATTAAAAAAGACCTCAATTCAACTACCTAATATTATACTTTGAGGAATGAGAAATATAGAAAACTAAACTCAAGAGAAGGAAATGATCCTTAAAGCAGACATAGACATAAACTAAATGGAGAATAGAAAAATAATAGAATCTATGAAACCAAAAGTTCATCCTTTGTAAGATCAACAGAATTGATCATCTTTACCCAGACTGACTCCCCCCAAAAAGAGAGAAAACACAAATAATTAACATCAGTAATGAAAGTGGGATTCATTACAGAAATAGAAAGTATTATAATAGAATACTATGAACATTCATATGCCAACAAATTAGATAACCTAGATGAAATAGAGAAATTCCTAGAAATAAATCACCTAAACTCACTCAAGAAGAAATAGAAAATATCCACAGATCTATAACAAGAGATTGAATGAGCACTGAAAAATCCTCCAAACATGTGAAGTCCAACATCAGATGGCTTCAGTGGTGAGTTCTATCAAACAATAAAGAATTAATGCCAATCCATCTCCAAAATCTTCCAAAAAATAGATGAGAGAACACTTCCTAACACATTTTATGAGGCCAGTATTACCCTGATACCAAGGTCAGATAAACACATCACTAGAAAAGAAAACACTAACATCTCTTATTAATATAGATGCATAAATACTCAACAAAATACTAGCAAACCAATTCCAATAACTTCTTTAAAGGTTATACACCATGGCCAGGTGCAATCTAGCCAAGAAATGGAGGGGTAGTTCAACAAAAAAGATCAGTAAATATAATACATCACATCAATAGAATGAAGGAAATATAAGATGATTATAATCATCTTATTTGATGCCAAACAAGGCATCTGAGAGCTTGTGTCAGAAGGCAAATGTGGAGGAGCACGTTTCCTAGTTGAACAGACATTCTGTCCTAGGATGGCTTAAATTATCAGAAACCAGGAAGGCTTCTGGTAAGTTCTGGCAAGACAAATAATCCAGAAAGTTGGAAGAAGATGGCAGCTGAATAGGAGGACCCTAGGCACATCTCGTCCCCTGAACACATCTAGACAACCATAAAATCATCCTAAATACCCCAGAAATAGACCTGAAAACTGATAGAACAAACTCCACAACTAAAGGGAGAGAAGAGGCCACATTAAAGAGAGAGCAGGAGACATGACTGGCTTTTCTAATGTACAGAGAAGGCAGAGACTTAGATAAAACGCCAAAATGGAGTAATCTATCCCAAATGATGGATCAAGATAAGGCCATGGCCAGAGATCTAAGTGAAACAGATATAAGTAACATGCCTGATGGAAAATTTAACACAACAATCATAAGAACACCCACTGAGCTTGAGAAGAGAATAAAAGACATCAGTGATACTCTTACCACAGGGAAAAAAAGAGTTTAAAAAGAATCAACCTGAGATGAATGTAATAAATGAGATTGAAAACAGGATTGATGCAATGAGCATTAGGCTGGAAGAAGCAGAGGAATGAATTAGTGACCTTGAAGACAAAGTAATGGAAAATAATGAAGCTTAACAAAAGAGAGAAAGAACTCCTCAGCAACTCAGTCAAATGTACTAACATTTGTATTATAGGAGTCCCAGAAGAAGAGAGAGAAAAGGGGAAAGAAAATTTATTTAAAGAAGTAATACCTGAAAACTTCCCTAATCTGGGGAAAGAAACAGACATCTAGATCCAGGAGGCACAAGAAAACCCATCAAAATAAACAAAAGCAGGCCAACACAAAGATATATTATACTTGGGATGCCTGGGTGGCTCAGGGGTTGAGTGTCCGCCTTCGGCTCAGGGGGTGATCCTACGGTCCAGGATTGAGTCGTGCATTGGGCTTATTGTGTGGAGCCTCCTGCTGCATCTGCCTATGTCTCTGCCTCTCTCTCTCTCTCATGAATAGATAAATAAAATCTTTAAAAAAAGACATATTATACTTAAGTTGGCAAATTATAGTGATACAGAAAAAAATCTTAAAAGCAACAAGATAAAAAAAAAAAGTCCTTAACTTACAAGGGAAAACCCATAAGGTTAGCTGGAGATTTCTCAATTGAAACTTGGCAAACAAGAAGGGATTGGCATAATATATTCAAAGTACTGAATGGGAAAAATCTGCAGCCAAGACTACTCTATTCAGTAAGGCTATCATTCAGAATAGAAGGAGAAATAAAGAGTTTCCCAGGCAAACAAAACCTAAAGGAGTTTGGGACCACTAAATGAGCGCTGAAAGAATATTAAAGGGGACTCTGAGTGGAAGGGAAAGATTAAAAGTGACAGACAAGAAAGGAACAGAGGATATTTCCAGGAACAATGACAAAACAAGTAATAAGATGGCATTTAATACGTAACTGTCAAAAATTGTTCTGAATATAAATGCACCAAGTGCTCTAATCAAAAGACATAGGGTGTCAGAATGTATAAAAAAATAAAACCCTACAAGAGATTCATTTTAGACCTAAAGACACTTGCAGATTGAAAGTGAAGGTATGAAGAAACATTTATCATGCAAATGGATGTCAAAAGATAGAGTAGCCATACTTATCTCAGAAAACTAGATTTTAAACCAAAGATTGTAACAAGAAATGAAGAAGGGCAGTGTACATAATAAAGGGGATAATACAACAAGAAGACATAACAATTCTAAACATGCACCCAACATGGGATCACCCATCTATATGAAACAATTAATAATAAAGGAACTGATAATAATATGATAATAGAAGGAGACTTTAATTACCCCACTTACATCAGTGAACAAATTATCTAAACAGAAAATCAAGAAGGAAACAATGGCTTTGAATGACACACTGGACTTAACAGATATATTCAGAACATTCCAGCCTAAAACAACAGAATACACATTCTGTTCAAGTGTACATGTGACATTCTCCATAATAAATCACATATTAGATCACAAATCAGGCCTCAACAAATACAAAAAGATTGAAATCATACCATGTATTTCTTTTTTTAAAAGATTTTATTTATTTATTCATGAGAGACACACACACAGAGAGGCAGAGACACCGGCAGAGGGAGAAGCAGGCTCCTCAAGGGGAGCTTGATGTGGGACTCGATCCTGGGACTGCAGGACCACACCTTGAGCCAAAGGGAGATGCTCAACCACTGAGCCACCCAAGCACCCCACCATGTACCTCTTTTGATCACAACATTATGAAGCTAGAAGTTAATCACAATAAAATTTTGGAAAGACCACAAATACATGGAGGTTAAATAACATGTACTAAACAATGAATGAGTCAACCAGGAAATCACAAAAGAAATAAAAAATACAGGAAAACAAGTGAAAATGAAAACACAATGGTCCAAAGCCTCTGGAATATAGCAAAATCTATCCAAAGAGAGAACTATATAGCAATACAGGCCTACTTCAAAAAGCAAGGGAAATCTCAAATTAACAACCTAAGCTTACAACTAAAGGAGCTAGAAAAAGAACAAATTAAGCCTAGAGCCAGCAGAAGGAGGGACATAATAAAGATTAGAGCAGAAATAAATGATACACAAACAAACAAACCCCAGTAGAACAGATCAATGAAACCAGGAGTTGGTTTATTGAAAAAATTAATAAAACTGATAAACCTCTAGCCAGACTTATCAGAAAGAATACAGAAAGGACCCAAATAAAATCACAAATGAGAAAGGAAAAATAACACCACAAAAATACAAATAATTACAGGAGAATACTATGAAAAACTGTAACAAATTGCACAACCTGGAAGAAACGGATAAATTCATGCAAACATATAAACTACCAATACAGAGATGCCTGGGTGGCTCAGCAGTTGAGCGTCTGCCTTTGGCTCAGGGGGGATTCTGGTCCTGGGATCAAGTCCCACATTGGGCTCCCTGCAAGGAGCCTTCTTCTCCCTCTGCCTGTGTCTCTGCCTCTGTGTGTGTGTGTGTGTGTGTGTGTGTGTATGTGTATGTCTCTCATGAATGAATAAATAAATAAATAAATAAATAATCTTTAAAAAATAAACTACCAGTATGAGAACAGGAGGAAACAGCTGAACAGACCAATAACCAGCAAAGAAGTTGAATCAATAATCAAAAATCTCTCAAGAGGGATCCCTGGGTGGCGCAGCGGTTTAGCGCCTGCCTTTGGCCCAGGGCACGATCCTGGAGACCTGGGATCGAATCCCACGTCGGGCTCCCGGTGCATGGAGCCTGCTTCTCCCTCTGCCTATGTCTCTGCCTCTCTCTCTCTCTCTCTCTCTCTGTGACTATTATAAATAAATAAAAATTTAAAAAAAATCTCTCAAAAAACAAAAGTCTAGGACCAGATGGGTTCATAGGTGAATTCTACCAAACATTCAAAGAAGAATTAATACCTATTCTTCTCAAACTATTCCAAAAAAATTGAAAAGGAAGGAAAACTTCCAAACTCATTCTATGAGACCAACATTACCCTGATACTGAAACCAGATAAAGATTCCACTAAAAAAGAGAGATACAGGTCAATATCCTTCATGAACATGATGCAAAACTTCTCAATAAACACTAGAAAACTGAATCTAACAGTACATTAAAAAAATCATTTCCATGATCAAGTGGGATTTATTTCTGGGTTGCAAGGGTGGCTCATTATTTACAAATCACTCAAAGTGATACACCACATTAATAAGAGAAAGGAGAAGAACCGTATAGTCCTTTCAATATATGAAAAACGGCATATGACAAAGTATAAGAACCATGCATATTAAAAACACAAAGTAGGTTTACAGGGAGCATATGTTAACATCATACAGGCCATATATGAAAAACTCACAGCTAACTATCATCTTCAATGGTAAAAACTCAGAGCTTTTCTTCTATGGCCAGGCACGAGGCAGGTCTACTCTCACCACTGTTATTTAACATACTGTTGGATGTCCTAGCCACATCAATCAGACAATTAAAAGAAATAAAAGGCATCCAATTTGGCAAGGAAGAAGTAAACTTTCACTATTTTCAGATGACATGATACTCTATATCCAGAAAGATATAATCTTTCTGGAATCCAGAAAGATTCCACCAAAAAAAACTACAAGAACTGATAAACACATTCAGTAAATGTGTAAAGTAGCAGGATAAAAAATCAACATATAGAAATTTGTTGCATTTGTGTACACCAATAATGAAGCAGCAGAAAGAGAAATCAGGAATCAATTCCATTTGTAATTGCACCAAAACAGTAAGATACATAGGAATAAACCTAACCAAAGAAGTGAAAGACCTACTCTGAAAACGATAAAACACTGATGAAATAAACCAAAGAGGAAAAAAGAAATTGAAAGACATTCCATGATCATGGATTAGAAGAAATATATTTAAAATGTCTATACTATCCAAGTAATCTACAGATTTAATGCAATCCTTATCAAAATACCACCCGCATTTTTCACAGAACTAGAAAAAATAATCCTACGATTTGTACGGAATCACAAATATTCTGAACTGCCAAAGCAACCTTGAAAAAGAAGAGCAAAGCTGAAGGCATCACAATTCCAGGCCTCAATTTATATTACAAAGCTGTAGTGATCAAAACGGCATGGTATGGACACAAAAATAGACACATAGATCAATAGAGCAGGATAGAAAACCCAGGCATGAACCCACAACTATATGGTCAATTAATCTTTGACAAATCAGGAAAGAATATCCAATTGGAAAAAGACAGTCTCTTTAATAAATGCTAATGGGAAAACTGGACAGGAACATGCAAAAGAATGAAGTGAAACGGGACTATTTTCTCACACCATACACAAAAATAAATCCAAATGGATTAAAGACCTAAATATGAGATCTGAAACCATAAGAATCCTAGAGGAGAACACATGTAGCAACCTCTTTGACCTCAACTGTGCAGGCAAGGGAAATAAAAGAAAAAATAAACTATTGGGACTTCATCAAAATAAAAAGCTTCTGCGCCATGAAGGAAACAACCAACAAAAGGCAACCTATGGAATGGGAGAAGATATTTGCAAATGACATATCTGATAAAGGGTTAGTATCCAAAATATATAAAGAACTCATACGACTCAATACCCCCAAAAGATTAATCCAATCAAAAAATGGGCAAAGACACAAATAAACATTTTTCAAAGAAGACACAGAGACAGCCAACAGACATGAAAAGATGCTCAGAATTACTCATCATCAGGGAATTAGAAATTAAAACCATGGGATTCCTGGGTGGCTCAGTGGTTGAATGTCTGCCTTTAGCTCAGGGTGTGATCCTGGGGTCATAGGATCTACTCTCACATTGGGCTCCCGGCTTCATGGAAGCCTACTTCTCTCTCTGCCTGTCTCTGCCTCTCTCTGTGTCTCTCATGAATAAATAAATAAATCTTTTTTAAAATGAAATTTAAACCACAATGAGATATCACCTCTTACCTGTAGAAACAGTTAAAATCAATTACAGAAGAAACAACAGATGTTGACGATGATGTGGAGAAAGGGGAACCCTGTTATACTGTTGGTGGGAATGCAAACTGGTACAGCTACTGTGGAAAACAGTGTGGAGGTTCCTCAAAAGTTAAAAATAAGTGGGAAATATCAGAAAGGGACACAGAACATGCAAGACTCCTAACTCTGGGAAACAAACTAGGGGTGGTGGAAGGGGAGGTGGGTGGGAGGTGGGGGTGAATGGGTGACGGGCACTGAGGTGGGCACTTGATGGGATGAGCACTGGGTGTTATTCTGTATGTTGACAAAATGAACACCAATAAAAAATACATTTATTTTAAAAAGTTAAAAATAGAACTACCCTATGATCCAGCAATTGCACTACTAGGTATTTACCCAAAGAATACACAAATACTAATTCAAAGGGTTACATGTATCCTGATATTTATAGCAGCATTATCTACAATATCCAAATTATGGCAACAGCCCAAGTGTCCATCGACTGATGAATGCATAAGGAAGGTGTGTGTGTATCTATATATCAATGGAGTATTACTCAACCATTAAAAAGAATGAAATCTTGCTATTTGCAATGACATGGAGCCTGAAAGAAATAAGTTAGTCAGAGAAATATAAATACAATATGGTTTCACTCATATGTGGAATTTAAGAAACAAAACAAAGTAGCAAAGGGAAAAAAAGAGTGAGAGGCAAACCTTGAGAGAGACTCTTAACTATGGAGAACAAACTAATGGCTATTAGAGGGGAGGTGGAGGGGATGGGTGAAATAAGGCAGGTATTAAGGAGTGTACTTGTGATGAGAATCAGGTGTTGTGTAGAAGTGCTAAATCACTGTATTTAATCACAGTGCTAATCACTGTATAGTAACTGAAAATAATATTACAATGTATGTTAACTATTATTTAAATAAAAACTTTTAAAAAAGGCATCTGACAAAATTCAACACCTGTTAATTATAAAAAAAAAACAATCGAGAAAACTAGCAGGGCAGGGGAATTTCCTCAATATGAAAATAGGCTTTTATAAAAACTACACAGCTAACATAATACTCAATGAGCACTGGGTGTTATTCTGTATGTTGGCAAATTGAACACCAATACTCAATGACAAAGTACTGAAAGCTTTCTTCCTAAGTACAGAAACAAGATGGGGATGTCCATTTTTCACCACTGCTATTCATCATTTTACTAGAAGTTCTATTCAAAGAAATTAGATAAGAAAAGAAATAAAATGAATCCATATTAAAAAGAAAGAAAGAAAATGACCTCTGTATGCATATAACATAATCCCATGTATACAAACAAGAATCTGCAGGAAAGCAACTAGACCTAATAAACCAAATCATTGTATTTGCAGGTTACAAGATCAACACTCACTAGTCAGGTGATTTTCTATAAACCAACAATAAACAATCTGAATAGGAAATTAAGAAAGCAATTCCAATTATAATAGCTACTAAAAGAATAAAATATCTAGGAATAAGTTTGAGCAATAAGGTAAAAGACTTGTGTACTAAAAACTATAAAATATTGCTGAAATAAAGTAAAGAATACCTAAATGAAAAGAAAGATATCACATATTCATGGCCTGGAAACCTTAATATTATTAAGATATCGATACTATTTGAAGTGATCTACATATTCAATACAATCCCTATCAAAATTTCAAAAGCCTAATTTGTAGAAATGGTAAAAACTGATCCTTAAATTCATATGGAATTACAAGGAGTCCTGAATGCTAAAACAATCTGGAATAAAAAAAAAAACAAAGTTGAAGGACTCACACATCCCAATTTTAAAACTTAATACAAAGCTATAGTAATCAAAATACCGTGATCTTGGTTGGCAGAGGGACATACTTGTAGAACAATGAAATAGAAATGAGAGCACAGGAAGAAGCACATACATCTATGTTCATTTGATTTTCAACGAGGGTATCAAGTCAATTCAATGGAGAAAGAATACTCTTTTCAACAAGTAGGATAGAGACAACTAAATTTCCACATACCAAAGAAGCTGGATCTCTGTTTCACACTATATAGGAAATTAACTCAAAACAACATATTTAGGTTATATTCTTATATTTAGGACCAACAACCTGAATATACAAACTAAAACCATAAAACACATAGAAGTAAACAGGAGTAAATCTTCATGATCTTAGATTTGACAATGGAATATTAGATATGACATTAAAATCATGAGGTTGAAAGAAATATTTAATGAAGCATTGATAAAGTATGTAAAGAAAGAAAACCTGACAAATTATACTTCATTAAAATAAGTAAGAGTAAACCAAGAAGGATGTATTTTACCTTGCTGATGAGCTGGACTTTATTTTACAAATTGTAGGAAGCTCGTGAAATGTGGTTTTTTTTTAAGATTTTATTTATTTATTCATGAGAGACACACACACACACACAGAGAGAGAGAGAGAGAGAGAGAGGCAGAGACTCAGGCAGAGGGAGAAGCAGGCTCCATGCAGGGAGCCTGATGCGGGACTCGATTCCAGGACACTGGGATCACACCCTGAACTGAAGGCAGACGCCCAACCACTAAGCCACCCAGGCATCCCCTCGTGAAATGTTTTAAGCAAGAAATATGAACTGGTTATAGTGTTTTGAAAAGATTGCTTTGGTGCCAATGTGGATAATGGATTCAAATGTCTCTTATTACAGAAGTTTAGGAATTTTTATTCTGTCACTATTTTATTGTTTAATTGTCATAAGTAAACATTGATATGTGCAAAAAACCCCACCCTATTTGTGCATCAAAGGACATTACCAGGGAAATGAAAAGGAAACCTATAAAATGGAAGACAACATTTGCAAATCATATATCTGATAGGGATTTAATATGCAGAATAACTCCTCAAATCCAACAACAGAAAGACAAACAACTCAATTAAAAAACAAGCAAAGGAAGTCAATGAATGTCTCTTTAATGAAGACATATAAATGCCTAAAAAGCCCTTGAAAAGATGTTCAACATTATTAGTCATTAGGGAAATAAAAATTAAAATGACAATGATATAGCACTTCTCTCTGACCAGAATGGGTATAAAAGAAAACAAGAAGTTTTGGCAAGGACTTAGAGAACTTAGAACCCTCATACATTCCTCATGAGAATGTAAAATGCTGCAACTGCTACAGAAAATAGTTTGGCAGTTTCTCAAAATTTAACAAAGAATTATCATATGACCCAGTAATTCTACTTCTAGGTAAAGACTCAAAAGAATAAAAAACAGGGACCTAAACAAATACCTGTTCACCAGTGTTCATAGCAGCACTATTCACAACAGTTAAAAGGTGGAAACAAGTGTCCACCAACAGACAAATTGATTAACAAAATGTGGCATGTATAATATATATACACACATTTATATTGGCATATATATGTATGTGTGAATATTATTCGGCCATATTTTACTCCTTTTTGGAATGAGGTTCTGATACACACAACATGCCTGAACTTTGAAAACATGCTAAGTGAAATAAATAGACACAAAGAACAAATATGTAGAAGATGTGGTACATATATATGATGGAATACTACTCAGCCACCAAAAAGAATGAAATATTGCCATTTTCAATGACGTGGATAGAGGTAGAGTGTATTATGCTAAGTGAAATAAGTTAAAGACAAATGCCATATGATCTTATTCATATGTGGAATTTAAGAAACAAAACAGATGAACATATGGGAAGGGGGGAAAAAGGGAGAGGGAAACAAACCATAAGAGACTCTTAATGACAGAGAACAAACTGAGGGTTAATGGAGGGAGGTGGGTAGGGGATGGGCTAGATGGGTATTAAAGAGGGCACTTGTGATGAGCAATGGGTGTTGTATAAGTGATGAATTACTTAGTTCTGCTCCTGAAAGCTATATTGTACTCTATGTTAACTAAAATTAATTAATTAATTAATTAATTTATTTATTTTTTATTTATTTATGATAGTCACAGAGAGAGAGAGAGAGGCAGAGACATAGGCAGAGGGAGAAGCAGGCTCCATGCACCAGGAGCCCGATGTGGGACTCGATCCTGGGTCTCCAGGATCGCGCCCTGGGCCAAAGGCAGGCGCTAAACCACTGCGCCACCCAGGGATCCCCTATGTTAACTAAAATTTAAATAAAAAAATTTTAAAAAGGATCTGTAAGAGATTTATCAGTCACTTACAATAGGAGGACCTTATTTGGATCCCAATTCAAATAAATGAAAAAAAGTTTTTAATGACATTTATGAGACAATGGAAATTGGAATGGAAGGTGGGGATTTGATGATATTAAGAAATTTTGCTAGGATACAGTCAACAAAACTAAAAGACAACCTACAGAATGGGAGAAGATATTTGCAAATGACATACCAGATAAAGGGCTAGTTTCCAAATCTATAAAGAACTTCTTAAACTCAACACCAAAGAAACAAACAATCCAATCATGAAATGGGCAAAAGACATGAACAGAAATCTCACAGAGGAAGACATAGAGATGGCCAACATGCACATGAGAAAATGCTCTGCATCACTTGCCATCAGGGAAATACAAATCAAAACCACAATGAGATACCCCCTCACACCAGTGAGAATGGGGAAAATTAACAAGGCAGGAAACAACAAATGTTGGAGAGGATATGGAGAAAAGGGAACCCTCTAAAACTGTTGGTGGGAATGTGAACTGGTGCAGCCACTCTGGAAAACTGTGTGGAGGTTCCTCAAAGAGTTAAAAATGTGATTATTTTTTAAGATGATTCTTTAAATGATAACTTCACTTTGTTTTTTAAAGCATTTTATAATATTACATTTAGAAATCACTTTCAGGGGCACCTGGGTGGCTCAGTGGTTGAGTGTCTGCTTTTGGCTCAGGTTGTGATCCCGGGGTCCTGAGATCAAGTCCTGCGCTGGGCTCCCTGCAAGGATCCTGCTTCTCCCTCTGCCTATGTCTCTGCCTCTCTGTCTCTCATGAATAAATAAATAAAATATTAAAAAAAAAGAAAAAAAAATAGACCTGCCCTACAACCCAGCAATTGCACTGTTGGGGATTTCCCCCAACGATTCAGATGCAATGAAATGCCAGGACACCTACTCCCCGATGTTTCTAGCAGCAATGTCCACAATAGCCAAACTGTGGAAGGAGCCTCGGTGTCCATCGAAAGATGAATGGATAAAGAAGCTGTGGTTTATGTGTACAATGGAATATTACTCAGCCATTAGAAATGACAAATACCCACCATTTGCTTCAACGTGGATGGAACTGGAGGGTATTATGCTGAGTGAAGTAAGTCAATCAGAGAAGGACAAACAGTGTATGTTCTCATTCATTTGGGGAATATAAATAAATGTGAATGGGAGTATAAGGGAAGGGAGAAGAAGTGTGTGGGAAATATCAGAAAGGGAGACAGAACATAAAGACTCCTAACTCTGGGAAATGAACTAGGGGTGGTGGAAGGGGAGGAGGGCGGGGGGTGGGGGTGAATGGGTGACGGGCACTGAGGGGGACACTTGACGGGATGAGCACTGGGTGTTATTCTGTATGTTGGTAAATTGAACACCAATAAAAAATTAATTTATTAAAAAAAGAAAGAAATTTTGCTGATTTTTAAAGTTATGATAATATTGTCATATTAAAATAGTCTTTATCTTTTAGAGATATACTGAAATGTTTACAGATGAAGTGATATAATATATGTCCAAATAATAGGGTGAGTGAGCATAAGTGTAGATGAAACACAATTGGCCAGTACTTGATAACTATTTGGAACCGGTGATCGATAACATGGGTGTACTACCCAAGTGATTTTTTTTATACTATATTTTTTCATACTGTATTTTCCCCATCAAGTTATTATGAAAAATTTCAAATATACAACATAATTAAAATAATTTTACAAGAACACTATCCACTATTTAAATTCTCCCATTTTAATGCACGGCTATGTCCATCTCTATTCATCCATTAATCCATCTTATTTGTAGTCTTTTTAAAAAAATTAATTAATTATTTTTTATTTGTATTTTTTTATTTGTATTCTTTTCAAATAAATTGCAGACTTCTGTTTCCTTTTTGATAGGTGGCTCAGCATACATATCATTATCCAGTTTAATATTTGTTTAAAATATTTTCATATAACATTTACAATGAAATGCACAAATCTTAATAATGTGCACTTGACAAATATATATACTTAGGTAATCAAAATCCCTCAAGATATAGAGCATTGCCATCACCCAAAATTTTCTTTGTGTCCCTTCCCAATCTGATATATCACTTCAACTTCTATACTAAGGCAACTACTGTTTTGATTTTTCTACCACAGATTACTTTTTCTTGTTCTGGATCTTAATATAAATCAATTCATACAGTATGTATTCTTTGGTGTAATATTTCTTTAACTCTTCATAATATTTCAGAGTTTCATCTGCTCTGTTATGTGTGTCAGTAGTTAGTTCCTTTTTATTGAATAGTATTCTACCTCATGAATATATCACAGTATGTTTATTCATTCTCCCATTGATGAACAACCAGGCTTTTTTCCAGTTTGGGCTATTATAAGTAAATCTACTAATAACATTCTTTATAAGCATTTTGTGAATATAGGGTTTTTAATCTCTCTTGAAGTAAAATATCTGGGTCTAAATATAGGTGTACATTTTGCTTTATAACTGCCAGCTGGAATTTGTCCAGTGTGGTTGTATCATTTTAAATTCACACTAATGGTATGTAAGACTTCTAGTTGTTCCACATCCTCACCAACATTTGCAATTATCAGATTTTGAATGTTAGCCATTCTGGTGGGTGTGTAGTAGTACCTTATTGTGGTACTAATTGGAATTTTCCTGATGACTAATGATGTTGAATGCATTTTCATATCCTTTCTGGGTACTCATAAATCTGTTTTTTAAGTGTCTGTTAGAATCATCTTTTGTCCATGTTTAGTTGGGTTAGTTTGCATTTTTAATTTTGCACATTAGCAGTTCATTATGTCTTACATACCAGTCCTCTGTCAGATATATATCTTAATATTTTCTCTCCATTCTCAGTTCATAATTTTTCTTTGTTTCCATCTTTAATATTTAATTTTATATTTAAATAAAACATATATACTCAAATTTTGTAACATAATGATTTGATATACATATACACAGTAATACTAATGGTTATTACAGTTAAGCTAATTAATGTATCATCTCCTCACATACATGATGGGCACCTGAAATCTACTCCTAGTGTATTTCCAGTATTCAATATAGTATTAATGACAGTTATTATGCTGTATATTAAATCTTTGGGCCTTCTTATCCTCCATAAATACAACATTGTATTCTTTGACCAACATCTCTCCATTTTCCCAACGTCCCCGCCCTTGGAAACCACCATTCTACTCACTGTCTGTATGAATCTGACTTTTTTAGATTCTCTATATAAGTGAGATCATGTAGTTTTGTCTTAACCATGTGTTCTGATGCTTTGACATCTGGGGCTTTGCTGACCCAAGATAGACTGCCCCTCCCAGGTCTAGCCAATTCTTAGTGTAAACAACTTGCCTTGGAGCTGCACCTTGCATATGCAAACCAACCAACCCAGAGACTACACCCCAACCACCTTTATCAGGGTCTCATACTTTAAGCCACTAATCCCCTATCCTAATCACCCAGGGGACAGGGATCAGACTAGAGTCAGACCTTACACCCCAGAGCTTACTGAAATTATTAAAACTAGTCAATCTTAAATTTGCTCATCTGCCTTGTTCACTTGTTCCCACAAAAGCCACAATGATGGCTCATGATCTTGTTTTCCTGTCACTCACTCTGCCTCCTGACTGATCCTGGTGATTTCCCTCCTCTTGGGATATGTGAAAATAAAACCTGTATTTTAAAATGAGGGTTCATTATACTATTTTATTCATTTCTATATATATGTGAAATTTTTCATAATAAAAATGTAATCCTTCTCTTAATGACATTGCTGCTATGAGATGAATTATATTACCCTCAAATTTACGTTTTGAATCCTTAACCCCCAGTACCTTAGAATTAAACTCTCTAAAGAAAATAGGGGCTTTATAGGGGCGATTAAGTTAAACTGAAGCTATTAGTGTCAGCCCAAATCTAATCTGACTGGTATCCTTATAAAAATTTGGATATACAGAGATACCAGGGATGTGTACATACAGACAACCAAGTGAGAACACAGCACAAAAAACCGGTCATCTGAAAGCCATAGTGTGAGGCCTCAGGATAACCCAAACCTGCTAATATCTTGATCTTCTACTTGTAGCTTTCAGACCTGTGAAATAAAACCAAATTTCTTTTGTTTAAGCCACCCAGTTTGTGGCATTTTATGGCAGCTCTGGCAAACTAACACAACTGCCCAACTGGAATACTGAATCCATTAAATTAAGATAAAGAGTAGGTAAATGAGGCATCCTTGACTCTTCTTACTGCCCTACTCAGTTTTAATCAATACCTAGATATGGCTGATTGTATTTTCAAGTTTTTCTCTCATCTCTTCTTCTACTCTTTTTATGACCACTGCTCTATTCCTGGCCTTTATCATTTATTGGTGTCTTTGACTCTAGAGTTGTTTTCTTTTTTTTAAAGAACTTATTTATTTATTCATGAGAGACTCACAGAGAGAGAGGCAGAGACATAGGTAAAGGGAGAAGCAGGCTCTCTGTGGGGAACCCGATGCAGTACTCTATCCCAGGACCCCAGGATCACCCCCTGAGCTGGAGGCAGACGCTCAACCACTGAGCCACCCAGGCATCCCTAGAGTAGTTTTACTTAAACCTGTCCCCCACATAGCCATCAGAGTAAACTATTAAAATGACGGGCACTGAGGCAGACACTTGACGGGATGAGCACTGGGTGTTTTTCTGTATGTTGGTAAATTGAACACCAATAAAAATTAATTTAAAAAAAAATAAAATGCAAATCAAATTATGCCACACCACTGCTTAATGTCTTCCAAAAAATCTCTTCCTTAATGTCTAGAGAATAAAGTTCAAGTTTCTTCATATGGCATACTAGGTCCTCTGTTAACATTGATCTTCAACATTTCTTTAGCCATTATACTACTCCCTGCCTTACACTTTTTTTTTTTTGCAAAGTCATAGTTTATTCTTCAGGAATGCAAACTCTAGGAATACAATTAGAAACAAGTATATTTACTATGAAAAGATTAGTATCACTATATGATTAGAAGAGGTACACAGAAAACTCCACATTAGAGGAAGCGAAGGTATGCAAAATAAGATCTTGAGTTTACTAATAGAAACTTCATATCAAGACACAAGTACTCTAGAACTCTACTATAAAAAAAAAACACACAAAAACATCTTTCAAAATGTTCACTGCTAGTCTCTTTAGATATGCACAAGTTACAAAGTACAGAAGACAACATATTTATGTTCTGATAAATAATTTAGCAAAATTAAACATAAATGTGAATAACTCAAAGCACTGAGTATAATTTTACTAAGCAACTAATCTAAAAGTATAAATTCATGCTAATTAAAGAAATAGTGAGTTTTTACTTTTCATCCAAAGGTTGGGTTGATACTATTTTACATTAATTTCTATCTACAATGCTTAATTTATATACCCATCAAATTATTATCCTTCTTTTAAATGGCTTTTTAAAAAACATTTTTTCAGTCACATTATTTACCATATAGATTCCTTGATGTGCTTCCCTTTAATAAAGTGTAAATTTATTGTGCCTATAGACTCAAATGTTAAACAGCCTTATTTTAAATATTTGTTTAAAATTATGTTTCAGAGTAGATTTTTTCTCTTATAATTTAAATGTAAAAGTTTTAACATTTTAATTTTTTCTTCCAAAATAGGCATAATCCCTTAAAACTGAGATCGTTTTTTTTTATCTATTTTGGTTAAAAAATATATTTCCCTTTAATTCAACTTGTTTTTATGTAAGTAATGTTTGCTAAGCAGTTGATTCATAATTGAAAATGGCCATGAAATATTGCTTTTTCAAAACAAATTGTCATCATTTAAGGACTGAGGATTTCTACCCCTCAAGTCTACAGAGCTGCCTTAAAAAGTTCCATGGTGGTTACAAGGGATTCCAGGGTGCTCAACTGTCCTGGATCCTCTTGAAAATTCTACTTTGTTTCTCTCCCTACTTCATTCCAAAGGCAAATGCTGGGGCCCAGCTTCACTAGAATATCCCAGTAGTTGGGTATTTGAAGAGTAAGAGGTTGGGTAAACTGTGGAATGGAACTACAATTTCTGTTCAGATCCTTCGAAGTATGGGGTGTAAGGACCCATTCTGGGGCAGAATTCTTCTTGTGGTAGAGGGTATTATTCTGGATATGTAGGAGATCTGCGACCAAATGGCTACATCTAGGATTTTCATAAGAAAACAACCTACAAACATGACTTCAACTCAATATGGAAAGATGAATGGGAAGAGAGTAAAGGGATTAGCATTATCCAATATTAATAATTGCTATAAAAATTTTCAAATGTATAATCCTCACTTGAAACAGTATCAAAGGTACTATAAAATAATTTTACTGTTAACATAGCTTTGCATCCCAGAAAATCAACTGTTACAAATTATTTGAAGCAAAAATTCAGATCCACTCCACTAAGTAAGCCTTCAGAGTTTTTAAAAGAATATACACATGCAGATTTGTTCTGCATTGTATAAAAGGGTGGTACCCTTTTCATTAAAATTGTAGGCATCTGTAGCTGATTCCATTTATAGTTAAGAAAAATATAAAATGTTACATTTTATTGTAAAAATAAATGAAAATCATTAAAAATTTAGAATTAAAGGATCTAATAAGTATCATGGACACTATTAAAATATTCATTGGCTGTTAAAAACAATGAAGATTACGATATTTAGTACCTAAGATATTTGATCTAGGATTAAGGATCTAAGTATCATGAACACTATTAAAAAATTCATTGGCTGTTAAAAACAATGAAGATTACGATATTTAGTACCTAACATACTTGATCTAGGATTGTGAGATACTGAGAATTCTAAATATTAGGTAATTTGTACTTTGATACTCTCTTCTCAAACTTTAACGTGCATAAAAATCACTTGACAATCTTGTTAAAAAGCAGACTATGATTCAATAGATCGAAAGAGGCTCTGAAATTCTACATTTTTAACAAGATGCCTAGTGATGCCAACTACATACTGGTCCTCAGACCATAGGAGCAGCAATGATCTAGAATAATACCAAAATGAAGATCATTACAGCAGTTGATCATTAAAATCTGATCTCTCATTTGTGCTAGCTGTTTCCTCAATCTTATTCTACAAGTTTCCTAAGCACTTTAACTTGCTTAGAATGTCAATCTTCTAAATTAGTTCTTAAGACTATCAATACTATTAGTAGCTACATGCTTAGGGGAAATTCTTTGTTAAAGGATTACAAAAAGACAATAGTAAATTCACAGTGACATTTTAAAATATTTTAAATTGTACACAGGATTCCTGTTAAATCAATACAGTATCAACTTTCACTGTCTAGTTGTCTTTTTTTTTTAAACTATTACAATATATACCAATAGATCTTATTCCATTTCTATTACTGGAACTAAAAACCTCAAATTCACTTATATTAAAAACCATATTCTATTCAGAATTAATGAATAAAAACTAGTTCATGCTTTTTTAAGAACTAGATTTAAAATGGTAGCCAAAGCAGTTACGGTCAAAATTACATTCATGGTGTATGATTTAGTACTCCTCAGGACATACAAATTTTTTACATTTGAGCTCTGCACAAGCAGGCACAAAATGAAAACTAGTATGTTCTGTGTGACCACAGCTAGGGACTGGGAATAAGGAAACTACTGTGTACTAACAGTGAAAAAGACAAAGAGGGGATGTCCTAGGTCTTTGCCTTACACTTTATACTCTAGTAATACATCAACAGTTGGTGGTTCCTTGAGATTTCCATGAAATATCTATCTCTGTACCTGTGCTAAAACTGTTGTAAGTTTATAGATACTTGGTTAATTTGACAAAACTCTATTCAACTTTTAAGAATTAGTTCAGGTATTATCTGTACACTATGGTGTTTTAAACTTACCTTTTACTTTCTTTAGATAGAAAAATTGGAAAAATACATAGAATACCATAGTAAATACCAGTATATCCAACCCCTAGAATCACACATTTTCAGACTTATATTTCATCATCTTTGCTTCAAATATTTTCATGTTTTAAAATTTTTTAACATGGAAGTTTTATTTTTTTTTAAATCTTTATTTTTATTTTTTTTTATGATAGTCGCACAGAGAGAGAGAGAGAGAGAGAGAGAGGCAGAGACACAGGCAGAGGGAGAAGCAGGCTCCATACACCGGGAGCCTGACGTGGGATTCGATCCCGGGTCTCCAGGATCGTGCCCTGGGCCAAAGGCAGGTGCTAAACCGCTGCGCCACCCAGGGATCCCCTATCATGGAAGTTTTAAAACATCAAAAGTAAATAGGAGAGTCAATAAACTGCCATGAATCTATCACCCAGTTTTAACATTTATCACCACATGGCCAATCTTCTTTCATGTATATACTATGTTACTCTTAACTCTACTGCTCTATTTTAAAGCCAATATTTGAGATATAATTTCACTTATAAATAATTCAGTGTGTATATTTAAAAGATAAGGACTAATTAAAACAAGAAAATAAGCATGATGTAATACATTATTAATAATAATTTTAAAATATTATCAAAATTTTGTTCAAATTTTTCCCATTGCCTCATGAGTTATTTGCATTTGGTTTGCTCATATCAGGATGCTTCATATAAAATATGAATAAAAGAATGAAACATAGAACACTGAAGATGAGGTTTAGATCTTTTTTTTACTCTTCCTGGTCCTATTTTCTTCCTTCCTTCCCTAGAGACAACTAATATTAATTAGCTACATAACTTCCCATTCCAGAGTAGATTCCTATATATGTATCTAAGAACAGTAAGTGATTTGGCTTTGGATGTTTTTGAAATGTGTACAAATTAAATTATAATACTCTCTTGTAGTTTTAAAATGGTTATTATAAGTTTTATGCTCTTTTTATTTCTACAACTGTTTATGTGTAGTCTTTTTTATTCTTGGTCAGTATTGCTAGAGGATTCTCTATTGTGTAAATCTTTTAAAAGAACCAACTTTAGATTCCACTATTCTCTTTTTTATTTCATTAATTTGTTTTTAATTTTATTCTCATATTTTATTGAATCTAAAATCCTGTAGGGGCACCTGGCTGGCTCAGTTAGGAGAGCATGCGACTAGATCTTGGAGTTGTGAGTTCAAGCCCCACATTAGGTGGAGTTTCTTAAAAATAAAACCTTCAGTGTCCCTTACCTTTCTAAGGGAGACTTATTGCTACACCAGAACCAATGACAAGGAATGTGTCCTGCTTGCCAGGTATGTAGGAGTAGAATTAAGATTAAGAAATACTACTCTCTTAATAGGACTTGAAGTATAGATATTCTCAGATTTTGATTAAAATAAGTGGTAAATAGGGCAGCCCCAGTGGCACAGCGGTTTAGCGCCTGCCTTCCGCCCAGGGCGTGATCCTGGAATCCCACGATCGAGTCCCAAGTCAGGCTCCCTGCATGGAGCCTGATTCTCCCTCTGCCTGTGTCTCCGCCATTCTCTCTCTCTCTCTCTCTGTCTCATGAATAAATAAATAAAATCTTTAAAAATATCTTTAAAAATAAAACAAAATAAAAAAATGCTGCAAATTGTAAAACACACCATTATTTCATGTGCCACTAAGGAAAAAAAAAATTTACCAGTGAAATCATGACGTATAATTCATTTTGGAACATGCATCCCAATTGTAGATATGTTAAAATATGCAAAAACGGATATCCTGGAATTGATGACATACAGAATTTCCTTCCATCTATTTGAGTTTCCTTTTCTCCATCAGATGCTTTTAAACTTATTGAGATGTGTTTTATGGACACACTGTGGTTTATCTTGATAAATATTCTATGTATACTGAAAAGAATATGTATTCTGCCATTGTTAGGTAGAATGTTTTATAAATATCAATTAGGTCACGTTGGTTGATACTGTTAATGTATTCTATATTCTTACTGATTTACTGTCTAGTTTTTCCTATCAATTGCTGAGAAAGGATGCTGAAGTCATGAATTTGTCTGTTTCTTCTCTCAATGTATCAGTTTTCATGCACTTTGAAGCTTTACTGTGAGGTGCCTACACGTTTAGGGTTGGCATGTTTTCTTAAACAACTGTAAAGAATGCAATTTTCTTCTTTATTCCCTGCTCTTAAATCTACTGTGATGATATAAGTATAGCTGCTCCAGCTTTTTTTTTTACATACTGCATATTTTCCATCTTTTTATATTGTCTCTTTAAATTTAAAGTGAGTTTCTTTTATTATTTTTAAAATATTTTATTTATTATTTGAGAGAGAAAAAAAGAGGGGGGCAGGGGGAGAAAATGAGCAGGAGAGGGGTGTGAGAGGAGCAGAGGGAGAGGGAGAACCAGGCTTCTTGCTGAGCAGGGAGCCCAACTTGGGGCTGGATCCCAGGACTGCAGGATCAAAACCTAAGCTGAAGGCAGATGCTTAACTAACTGAACCACCCACACACCCCTAAAGTGGGTCTCTCTTAGGTGGTATATAGCTGGGTCTTACTTTTTCATCCAATATGATAATCTCTGCTTTTTTTATTGGAGTGTTCATACTATTTACTCTAATGTAATTAACAATAGGATAGGGCTTAAATTTGTTATTTTGTTATTTTTTCTATTTGACTCATTTGTTCTTTATATCCCTTTTTCTCTTATCCTGCCTTCTCTTGTAAATGACTATTTAAAAAAATAATTCCATTTACCTCATGACTTATTAGCTATGCTTTTTTTAGTGGTTGCTACAGGATTTATAATATATAATTTTAATTTATTGTAGTCTCCATCCAAGTGATGTTATGCCACTTCGTGCATATAGTGTAAGAACTTTGTAATGGTATACCTCCATATCCTCTCTTGTTTTTGTGCTCTTGTTGTCATACATTTTACTTCTGTATAAACCACAAAGTTTGTTATTATTTTTCATTTAACAGAGATTAAACTAGGGAAAATATATTTTATTTTGCCCATTCATTTACTATTTCTGGTGATTTACTTTCCTTTATTTAGATCTAAATTTCCATATATTATTATTTTTCTGCCTGAAGAGCTTCCTTTATTATCTTTCATTGTGCAGGTTTGGTGGAGGTGAATTCTCTCAGCTTCTGTTTTGATCTATATTTTGTCTATTTTCTTTCTTTTTAAAATTTTATTTATTTATTCATAAGAGATACAGGCAGAAGGAGAAGCAGGCTCCCTGCAAGGAGCCCGATGTGGAACTTGATCCCAGACCCCCGGGATCACATTCTGAGCCAAAGGCAGACGCTCAACCACTGAGCCACCCAGGCGTCCCTATTTTGTCTATTTTCAAAAGATGTTTACTGTGTATAGAACTCTAGATTTATAGGTCTTTTCATTGTCTTTTGGATAATACACTTTCTGAAGAGAAATCTGTTGTACTTGTCTTTGTTCCTCTATATAATAGGTCTTTTTTAACTTTTCCTTTTGGTTTCTTTTAAGATTGTTTTTTAAATTACTGGTTTTCATCAATATATGTATGCCTGACTATTTAATAACTTTTTGTCTCCTTGTTCTGTTACTTTAAGAAAGGAGTGTTCTATGACTATAAATTTGTCAATTGCTCCTTTTAAATCTACAGGGTTATTTACATTTTGAGGTTATATTATTCGTTGTATACATTCCTGGTTATTATTATCTTCTGGATGGAGTGTAATTTTAATCATTCTATACTGTTTTCTTTATCTTTACTTATAGTTTTGCATTATACTTTATCTCATATTAATATTGCTATACCACCTCTTCTGGGATGCCTCGGTGGCTCAGCAGTTGGGTGGCTGCCTTTGTCTCAGGTCATGATCCCGGGGTCCGGGATCGAGTTCCACATTGGGCTCCTGTGAAGAGCCTACTTCTCCCTCTGCCTATGTCTCTGCCTCTCCCTCTGTGTCTCTCATGAATAAAAAAATAAAGCTTTAAAAAATATATATTGCTCTACCACCTTTTCTTTAGTATGTCAGGTATACTTTTTGCTATTCCATTATTTTCAACCTTTCAATATAAATTTGCTTAAGTGTGTCTCTTATAAGTAGCATACAACTATATTAATTTTAAAACTGATACCTGAGTTTAACATTGCATTCATTGAAATTATTGATGTATTTAGAATCATTTCAGTTGTATTTTTTTAATCATGCTTTTTATTTCCTTTCTTACATTTTAAAAAAGATTTTATTTATTCATGAGAGACACAGAGAGAGAGAGGCAGAGACACAGGAAGAGGGAGAAGCAGGCTCCATGCAGGGTACCTGATGTGGGAGTCAATCCTGGGACTCCAGGATCATGCCCCAGGTTGAAGGCAAGGGGTAAACCGCTGAGTCACCCACCCAGGGATCCCCTCTTCCATTTTTTCTACCTTCTACTGTTCTGATAACATTTTCACAATTTTCCTTTTCTCTGTGCTGCTTTGAAAGTTATACACTCTATACCTATTCTTTTAGAATGCCCTTAAAATGTTAATTTTGATATTTGAATTTACAAAGCCTATAGTTCATCAACCACTACCTTCTTCCATAAAGATACAATTACCTAAGAACGCTTTCTCATCTTCCCACCCATCTTATTTTATTTTTCTTAAAGATTTTATTTATTTATTTATTTATCTATTTATTTATTTATTTATTTATTTATTTATGAGAGAGAGAGAGAGAGAACAAACAAGCAGGGGGTTGCTGCAGGGAGAAGGAGGATCTCCGCTGAGCAGGGAGCCAGATGAGGGGCCTGATCCCAGGGTTCCCAGATCATGATGTCAGCTAAAGCCAGATGCTTAACCTACTGAGCCACTCAGGTATCCCCTGATCATCTTATTTTAAGTAGTATTTTAGTTTTACTTTATTTCAAATCCCACGAAATTATTTATCATGGCTATTAATTTGTACTGCCTGTTTTTATTTATATTTACCAATATTTTACCTACTTCTTTGCTCACCATTTCTTCTTGTATTTTGATACTTCTTTTGGGTTTCATTTTGCTTCTTTAAAAAATCTTTAGTAACTCACTCATTGAGACAATATGAATAATAACTCACAGTCTCTGAATATCTAAAAATATATTTATTTTATCCTCAAAGTTCATTTAAACGCAGAATTCTATGTTGGAAAATATTTTCTTTCAGCATTTTGAAGACATTATTCCATTATTTAAGGCATCTATTGGTGCTGACAAGAAATCTTCTAGTCTAATTATATTTCTTTTGTAAATAAATAGGCATTTTTTTTCCTGGCAGCTTTTAGATATTTAGTATCTGTGATGCTGTGCAGGTTCACTATGATAGGTCTGCATATAGGTTTATTTAATTTTTCTGCTTAGGATTCTTTCTGATCCTTCAATCTAATGATTCATGTATACCCTTAATTTTGAAAATGTACCTCCTCAAATATTGCTTCTTCCTGATTATCTCTAGTCTGTCCTCCTGGAACTTTTATTAGATAGTCCCCTTCTCACATTATCCACCAAGAAGTCTCCCAACTCCTTTTTTACTTTTCCAACCTCTTTACCTGTCTCTGGTGTGATTTCCTTTGTATCTATCTTCCAAATGTACTAATTCTTTCTTCATCTGCATTTGCTTTCTCTTCAAAGCATATATTAAATATATTAAATTTAATGTATTAAATTATTATAAAAATATTACACATAGCTATATATCTATTTAAAGTACTTATATCATGCTAGAGACAGGCATGGCAGAAAAATGTAGAATAAAATCAAAGAGTAATCTGTATATAATAATGTTCCATAAAAATTTCATAAATAATAATCATCAAAGTAACATACGTTGGAAAATGCTTGGCATGTCTGGTTTATTTCCTTTTGTCTGTGCAGAAGTTTCTGGTTGAGGTACAGGAATTCTACAAAAGATGGAAAAAAGATAACCAAGAGTTATAAAAAGACACTTGAATGAAAAAACTAACTGGATCCATTCAGAATTTACTTTGATTCAGTAAGTACATTTACAGAATATATAGGTTTAGCTTCTTAAAGTAATGCACTAAAAATTCAAGGAAAACATATACAAATTATGAACAAATATGCATTTATAACCTAATTCAAATACTGCAATAGATTCTTTTAAAAATATTTTTATTTATTTATTTGAAGGAAAGAGCAAGCAAGCAAGCGAACAGGAAGAGAGGCAGATGGGGAGGGAGAGGAAGAAGGAAAGAATCCCAAGCAGACTCTGGCTCAGTGCAGAGGCACACACAGGTTTTGATCTCACCACCCTGAGATCATGACCTGAGCCAAAACCCGGAATCCAGTGCTTATACAACTGAGCCACCCAGGCACCCTAAATACTATTGCAGATTTAATGTTCTTTTAATAAGGAGTACTCCACAAAAGGAAGTATTTAACTCTATTAAATATCAACTTGGAGGGAGGGGCAAGATGGCGGAAGAGTAGGGTCTCCAAATCACCTGTCCCCACCAAATTACCTAGATAACCTTCAAATCATCCTGAAAATCTACGAATTCGGCCTGAGATTTAAAGAGAGAACAGCGGAAACGCTACAGTGAGAAGAGTTCGCGCTTCTATCCAGGTAGGAAGACAGGGGAAAAAGAAATAAAGAAACAAAAGGCATCCAAGGGGGAGGGGCCCCACGAGGAGCCGGGCTAAGGCCGGGGCGAGTGTCCCCAGGACAGGAAAGCCCCGTCCTGGAGAAGCAGGAGCTGCACCAACCTTCCGGGCGGAAAGGGGATCGCAGGGAGTTAGAGCAGGACCCAGGAGGGCGGGGATACCCTCGGGCTCCCTGGGACACTAACAGGCACCTAAGCGCTCAGGAGAGTGCGCCAAGCTCCCTAAAAAGGGCTGGAGCGTGCACGGCGGGACCCAGGAGCGGCTCGGAGGGGCTCGGGCGGCAGCGCTGCGCAGAGGGGGGCTGCGCGGCCGCGGCTCCGGCAGAGGAAGAGGCTCCGTGCGGAGGGGGCTGCACGGCTCCGGCTCCGCGGAGGCGGCTGCGCAGCGGGAGAGCGAATCCAACAGCGCAGGCCCGGGAGTACTGGGCGCGGGGACACAGCCCAGGATCCGGCCTCCCCCGGGGACAGGCAGAGGCCGAGAGGGCCCAGGAAAGCAAGGACGCTCCTGCCCCAAGCTGAGCAGATCAGCGGCCCCACCCCGGAGCCTCGAGGCCCTGCAGACTGAGAGCTCTGTAGTTACAGTGGGAGCTGAATCCAGGTTTCCAGAGGTGTGGCCGCCACTGTGGTTGTTCCTCCTGGGGCCTCACGGGGTAAACAACCCCCACTAACCCCTGCACCAGGCAAGGGAATAGAGCAGCTCCCCCAAGTGCTAACACCTGAAAATCAGCACAACAGGCCCCTCCCCCAGAAGACAAGCTAGACGGACAAGTTCCAGGGGAAGTCAAGGGACTTAAAGTATACAGAAACAGAAGACACTCCCCCGTGTTTGTTTGTTTGTTTGTTTTTTTTGATTTCTGATTGCTTCCCCCACCCGTTTTTCCCCCTTTCTTTTTCTTTCTCTTTTCCTTCTCTTTTTTCCTTTTTTTCTTTCTTTTTTCTTTTTTCTTCTCTTTTCTTTCCTTCTTTCTCTCCTCTTTTTCTTCTTTTCCCAATACAACTTGTTTTTGGCCACTATGCACTGAGCAAAATGACTAGAAGGAAAACCTCACCTCAAAAGAAAGAATCAGAAACAGTCCTCTCTCCACAGAGTTACAAAATCTGGATTACAATTCAATGTCAGAAAGCCAATTCAGAAGCACTATACAGCTACTGGTGGCTCTAGAAAGAAGCATAAAGGACTCAAGAGACTTCATGACTGCAGAATTTAGATCTAATCAGGCAGAAATTAAAAATCAATTGAGATGCAATCCAAACTAGAAGTCCTAATGATGAGGGTTAACAAGTAGAAGACCGAGTGAGTGACATAGAAGACAAGTTGATGGCAAGAGGGAAACTGACGAAAAAAGAGATGGACAATTAAAATTCCATGAAGACAGATTAAGGGAAATAAACAACAGCCTGAGGAAGAAAAACCTACCTTTAACTGGGATCCCCGAGGGCGCTGAAAGGGCCAGAGGGCCAGAATATGTATTTGAACAAATCATAGCTGAAAACTTTCCTAATCTGGGAAGGGAAACAGGCATTCAGATCCAGGAAACAGAGAGATCCCCCCCTAAAATGAATAAAAACCGTTCAACACCTCGACATTTAATAGTGAAGCTTGCAAATTCCAAAGATAAAGAGAAGATCCTTAAAGCAGCAAGAGACAAGAAATCCCTGACTTTCATGGGGAGTAATATTAGGGAAACAGCAGACCTCTCCACAGAGACCTGGCAGGCCAGAAAGGGCTGGCAGGATATATTCAGGGTCCTAAATGAGAAGAACATGCAACCAAGAATACTTTATCCAGCAACGCTCTCATTCAAAATGGAAGGAGAGATAAAGATTCCAAGACAGGCAGGAACTGAAAGAATATGTGACCTCCAAACCAGCTCTGCAAGAAATTTTAAGGGGGACTCTTAAAATTCCCCTTTAAGAAGAAGTCCAATGGAACAATCCACAAAAACAAAAAAAAAAAATAGATATCATGATGACACTAAACTCATATCTCTCAATAGTAACTCTGAACGTGAACGGGCTTCATGACCCCATCAAAAGGCGCGCAGGGTGTCAGACTGGATAAAAAAGCAGGACCCATCTATTTGCTGTCTACAAGAGACTCATTTTAGACAGAAGGACACCTACAGCCTGAAAATAAAAGGTTGGAGAACCATTTACCATTCAAATGGTCCTCAAAAGAAAGCAGGGGTAGCCATCCTCATATCAGATATACTAAAATTTACCCCGAAGACTGTAGTGAGAGATGAAGAGGGACACTATCTCATACTTAAAGGATCTATCCAACAAGAGGATTTAACAATCCTCAATTTTTATGCCCCGAATGTGGGAGCTCCCAAATATTTAAACCAATTAATAACCAAACTGAAGAAATACTTTGATAATAATACACTTATACTTGGTGACTTCAATCTAGCTCTTTCTACCCTGGATAGGTCTTCTAAGCACAACATCTCCAAAGAAACGAGAGCTTTAAATGATACACTAGACCAGATGGATTTCACAGATATCTACAGAACTTTACATCCAAACTCAACTGAATACACATTCTTCTCAAGTGCACATGGAACTTTCTCCAGAACAGACCACATACTGGGTCACAAATTGGGTCTGAACCGATACCAAAAGATTGGGATCATCCCCTGCATATTCTCAGACCATAATGCCTTGAAATTAGAACTAAATCACAACAAGAAGTTTGGAAGGACTTCAAACACGTGGAGGTTAAGGACCATCCTGCTAAAAGATGAAAGGGTCAACCAGGAAATTAAGGAAGAATTAAAAAGATTCATGGAAACTAATGAGAATGAAGATACAACCTTTCAAAATCTTTGGGATGCAGCAAAAGCAGTCCTGAGGGGGAAATACATCGCAATACAAGCATCCATTCAAAAACTGGAAAGAACTCAAATACAAAAGCTAACCTTACACATAAAGGGGCTAGAGAAAAAACAGCAGATAGATCCTACACCCAGCAGAAGAAGAGAGTTAATTAAAATTCGAGCAGAACTCAACGAAATCGAGACCAGAAGAACTGTGCAACAGATCAACACAACCAGGAGTTGGTTCTTTGAAAGAATAATAAGATAGATAAACCATTAGCCAACCTTATTAAAAAGAAGAGAGAGAAGACTCAAATTAATAAAATCATGAATGAGAAAGGAGAGATCACTACCAACACCAAGGAAATACAAACGATTTTAAAAACATATTATGAACAGCTATACGCCAATAAATTAGGCAATCTAGATGAAATGGACACATTCCTAGAAAGCCACAAACTACCAAAATTGGAGCAGGAAGAAATAGAAAACCTGAACAGGCCAATAACCAGGGAGGAAATTGAAGGAGTCATCAAAAACCTCCCAAGACACAAAAGTCCAGGGCCAGATGGCTTCCCAGGGGAATTCTATCAAACGTTTAAAGAAGAAATCATTCCTATTCTACTAAAGCTGTTTGGAAAGATAGAAAGAGATGGAGTACTTCCAAATTCGTTCTATGAGGCCAGCATCACCTTAATTCCAAAACCAGACAAAGACCCCACCAAAAAGGAGAATTACAGACCAATATCCCTGATGAACATGGATGCAAAAATTCTCAACAAGATACTAGCCAATAGGATCCAACAGTACATTCATTAAGAAAATTATTCACCATGACCAAGTAGGATTTATCCCCGGGACACAAGGCTGGTTCAACACTCATGAAACAATCACTGTGATTCATCATATCAGCAAGAGAAAAACCAAGAATCATATGATCCTCTCATTAGATGCAGAGAAAGCATTTGACAAAATACAGCATCCATTCCTGATCAAAACCCTTCAGAGTGTTGGGATAGAGGGAACTTTCCTCGACATCTTAAAAGCCATCTACGAAAAGCCCACAGCAAATATCATTCTCAATGGGGAAGCACTGGGAGCCTTTCCCCTAAGATCAGGAACAAGACAGGGATGTCCACTCTCACCACTGCTGTTCAACATAGTTCTGGAAGTCCTCGCCTCAGCAATCAGCCAACAAAAAGACATTAAAGGCATTCAAATTGGCAATGAAGAAGTCAAACTCTCCCTCTTCGCCGAGGACATGATACTCTACATAGAAAACCCAAAAGCCTCCACCCCAAGATTGCTAAAACTCATACAGCAATTTGGTAGTGTGGCAGGATACAAAATCAATGCCCAGAAATCAATGGCATTTCTATACACTAACAATGAGACTGAAGAAAGAAATGAAGGAGTCAATCCCATTTACAATTGCACCCAAAAGCATAAGATACCTAGCAATAAACCTAACCAAAGAGGTAAAGGATCTATACCCTAAAAACTATAGAACACTTCTGAAAGAAATTGAGGAAGACACAAAGAGATGGAAAAATATTCCATGCTCATGGATTGGCAGAATTAATATTGTGAAAATGTCAATGTTACCCAGGGCAATTTACACGTTTAATGCAATCCCTATCAAAATACCATGGACTTTCTTCAGAGAGTTGGAACAGATTATTTTAAGATTTGTGTGGAATCAGAAAAGACTCCGAATAGCCAGGGGAATTTTAAAAAAGAAAACCATAGCTGGGGGCATCTCAATGCCAGATTTCAGGTTGTACTACAAAGCTGTGGTCATCAAGACAGTGTGGTGCTGGCACAAAAACAGACACATAGATCAATGGAACAGAATAGAGAACCCAGAAGTGGACCCTCAACTTTATGGTCAACTAATGTTCGATAAAGGAGGAAAGGCTATCCATTGGAAGAAAGACAGTCTCTTCAATAAATGGTGCTGGGAAAATTGGACATCCACATGCAGAAGAATGAAACTAGACCACTCTCTTTCACCAGACACAATGATAAAGTCAAAATGGTTGAAAGATCTAAATGTGAGACAAGATTCCATCAAAATCCTAGAGGAGAACACAGGCAACACCCTTTTTGATCTCAGCCACAGTAACTTCTTGCAAGATACATCCACAAAGGCAAAAGAAACAAAAGCAAAAATGAACTATTGGGACTTCAACAAGATAAGAAGCTTTTGCACAGCAAAGGATACAGTCAACAAAACTAAAAGACAACCTACAGAATTGGAGAAGATATTTGTAAATGACGTATCAGATAAAGGGCTCGTTTCCAAAATCTATAAAGAACTTCTTAAACTCAACACCAAAGAAACAAACAATCCAATCATGAAATGGGCAAAAGACATGAACAGAAATCTCACAGAGGAAGACATAGACATGGCCAACATGCACATGAGAAAATGCTCTGCATCACTTGCCATCAGGGAAATACAAATCAAAACCACAATGAGATACCACCTCACACCCATGAGAATGGGGAAAATTAACAAGGCAGGAAACCACAAATTTTGGAGAGGATGTGGAGAAAAGGGAAAACTCTTACACTGTTGGTGGGAATGTGAACTGGTGCAGCCACCCTGGAAAACTGTGTGGAGGTTCCTCAAAGAGTTAAAAATAGACTTGCCCTGCGACCCAGCAATTGCACTGTTGGGGATTTCCCCCAAAGATTCAGATGCAATGAAACGCCGGGACACCTGCACCCCGATGTTTCTAGTAGCAATGTCCACAATAGCCAAACTGTGGAAGCAGCCTCGGTGTCCATCAAAAGATGAATGGATAAAGAAGACGTGGTCTATGTATACAATGGAATATTTCTCAGCCATTAGAAATGACAAATACCCACTATTTGCTTCGACGTGGAGGGACCTGGAGGGTATTATGCTTAGTGAAATAAGTCAATTGGAAAAGGACAAACATTATATGGTCTCATTCATTTGGGGAATATAAAATTAGTGAAAGGGAATAAAGGTTAGAAAATGAGTGAAAATATCAGTGAGGGTGACAAAACATGAGAGACACCTAACTCTGGGAAATGAACAAGGGGTAGTGGAAGGGGAGGTGGGCCGGGGGTTGGGGTGACTGGGTGATGGGCAATGAGCGGGGCACTTGGCGGAATGGGCACTGGGTCTTATGCTATATT
The DNA here is from genome assembly GCF_048418805.1 of Vulpes vulpes. NCBI lineage: Eukaryota > Metazoa > Chordata > Mammalia > Carnivora > Canidae > Vulpes > Vulpes vulpes. The sequence goes on along the minus strand of NC_132796.1, from coordinate 76,944,301 downwards.
TTGGCAAATTGGACTCCAATAAAAAATTTAAAAAAAGAAAGAAAACAAACAAAAGAATCAGATGGACTTTCTAGAGCGGAAAAACAAAACAGCTGAACTTAAGAACTATGGAACAATAAAGAACATTCGTCTTTATCTGTTTTCTCGTTCAAAAACACTCAGAATTTCCACAGTAACAGGAGTGCCTTCATTATGCTAATGAGGTAACTCTTGGTGAGCCACTAGACACCTTGAAGATGGGAACTGTTAACAGATACATCAAGCATATGATTCAAAGGTTCAAATACTATTACAGTGAGGGAGGATGAAGAATAAGTTCAATCACATGGCCAATGATTTAACCTATCATGCTTAAGTAAAAAAATAATCCCTCAATATCTGGACATCAAATGGAACTGGTCCTGCTAGGTTTTGAACTTGCTTTTGACCCATGATCCCCTTTCTTTCTGATTTCTCCCTTTCAAAATAGGAATGCTTATTCTATTTCTGTCCCATCATTGTGTTTTGGAAAGATATCATGTCTAATGTTACAGGTTCATACATGTAAAGAATTTTGCCCCAAGATGAATCACGCTGCATTTCAACCAAATATGATTTAGATAATGTTCAGATAAAAGTTTGGATTAGAGTTGATGTTAACAGTTTCTGGGATGTTCTGATGGGTTCAACGTATTTTACTTGTGAGAAGGACATGAATTTTTAGGGGCTAGATCGCAGACTGTTATGGGCTGAATCATGTCCCTACTAAATGTCAATAGGACTACCAGTATATAACCAATTACCTCTTCAATAACCCTCAGAATCAGACTTATTTGGATGGTCACTTAAGACATAATTCATTGAGACGAGGTCTTACTGGAGTAGAGCAGTACTCCAGAGTAGGTCCCTAACTTAATATGGCTGGTGTCCTCATAAGAAGGGAAAATTTGAACACAAGTATGCATAAAGAGAAAATGTCATGTGAATATTAAGGCAGAGATTGAAATTATGCTTCTAGAAGACAAGGAATGCCAAAGATTGCCACAAACCACAAGAAGCTAGGGGAGAGGCATGGAAGGGATTCTGCCTCGTAGTTCTCAGAAGGAACCTGCTGTGCCAATACTCTGATCTTGGAATTTAGCAGCATAGAAAACTAATACTGCTTCTAGTAGAATTCGTCATTTTTACAGGATAGAAAGAAAACAATTAATATGCTATGTGTATACTTAATACAAATGACTTACAGTTTGGCATATGGCCCTTGCAGAATTCTTTTCTTCTTGGTAGGGCTCAAACTTGTATAGGTAGTTTGAAAACACTGAGAGCTCACAGGATCATCATCTTGATGCCGTTTGTTATCATCTCTTTCCTGACTTTGATTTTCTCTTCTAGCTGCTTGGGATGTTGAGGGTTGGTTAGCATTCTAAAACCAAAAATTTAGAGAAGACATTTTAAATGAATCCACAAAAATTATTTTTCTTAAAAGACTATAATTTTAGTTTATCCATTTTTCATAATCTTAAAAGTTATGACATTTTTGCAATCATAAAAGTGCTTCTTCAAGCTGATTTATAGATAGAATTATATTTATCCTAATGCATCTGGTATTAAAATATTTTTAAGGGAGATAAACGAAAGTCCTTCTTATACTAGTAGAACTGAAAAGTTGGATTACATGCTTATTTTCATATGAACAGAAATCTTAGAAATAATTTTTCAAAGGAAAAATTCACGAAAAAAAATAATTTGTCTTGATTGTGCCTAGATTCCAGTAGTGGTCTTTTCTATGAGAGCTTTTATCCTCCAAGCATCATTGCTACATCTTAAAAAATCTAGGTGAAACTACCACACTGTCAGAAGTGTTCATATAGTTCTGGCCTGGAGAAAAGGGATGGACAAAATATAATCATATATACCACCTGGGTATTTAAGTAAAAAAATCACAACAGGCTCAAATTATGCAGAAAGCAAAAACAAGACGCCAAATTTTGAAAGCCTTGGGGAATATCAGAGGCTGTGACCTTCAGCCCAGCCTGCTTCAAAATAAATGATAGAAAAAGGAAACAAATGAAAAACATAATTTTTTTCCTCTGAGGTTTTCACCATTAAGCGGCAATACATATGAGTTCTGAATAAAATGTACAAGGTATCAATTGTAATTATGATCACAGTGCATTCAGAGATATATTATTAATTCTCTGGCACCATACCCGAAGTGTTTCTGATGTTGAGGCATTTTCAGTTGCACTGGCATGGGGGATATACTTTATAACAGTAATTATCCCCTGAATGGCAATGCGCTTTTGTTCCCTATACTGCAAGTCTTCAATCTCCTTCCTCACTTCACTTATAGCTGTCAAGAGCGACTCAACTGCAAAAGAATAATTCCAGGGAAATTGTAAGTTTTAAGAACTGAAATGATAAAAATAAGAATTAGATTTGCAATGTCATTTCACAACATGAAATCATAAGCTTGCTACATAACTTGAATTTGTGAAACTTAGGTTTATGCTTGGCATCATCCCCTTGTCGTTTTTGTAAAATAGGCAGAATATATTTATCAGTTAAGTTGTGCTACAGTCCTCTAGTCTGGAGTCTTAAATTGAAACAGAAATTTTGCATATTGAATGTACAGTTGACCGCTGAACAACAGGGGGGTTAGGGGCACCAAACCCCTTGCAGTTGGAAATCCATGTATGACTTTTGACTCTCCAAGAACTTTACTTTTTTTTTAATTTTTTTTAAAGATTTATTTATTTATTTATGATAGACAGAGAGAGAGAGAGAGAGAGAGAGAGAGGCAGAGACACAGGCAGAGGGAGAAGCAGGCTCCATGCACCGGGAGCCCGACGTGGGACTCGATCCCGGGTCTCCAGGATCGCACCCTGGGCCAAAGGCAGGAGCCAAACCGCTGCGCCACCCAGGGATCCCCTCCAAGAACTTTACTAATAGTCTACTGTTGATCAGAAGCATTATGGACAATATAAACAGTTGATTACCACATATTATGTATATATATTATATCCTATATTCTTACAGTAATCTCGAGAAAAGAAAACGTTAAGAAAATCATAAGAAAATATATTTACAGTACCCTATATATATTTATTGAAACATATAGTTCAAAGCTGTGTTGTTCAAGGGTCACCTGTAATTTACACATCATATTTCAAACTATAAAGTGTTGCTTAGTCACTGCACAGAAACACATATTTTAATATATATGACCACATACTACATATTGCTGGTATTATGAAATACAAGAAGATGCCAATATTTAGGTGGTGGTAGGTCAGTGTTTCGAAGTTTCTGTTTTTTTTCCCAAAACAATGCAATTAACCCACAGATTTTTTTTAAAAGAATATACTTATATTAAATTCTTCAACCATCATATCTTAATTCTAAAATAAGTTAATGTTAGGCCTCACATCAGTACTTATTCTACATCTCATTTATTTTGGTGTCATTTATATTTAAAGGTAGCGCTCAATTGTGTGATGTCCAATATATATAATCCCACAAGAGTAGCATAATATAGTGTCAGTATCTTGATTTCAAATGACCCAGTACCTCCTTGATATCTTTAGTCTCTGAATGTAATGTCATAGGAGTTGGGATCTACTAATGTCAGATTTAATCTCAGTAACATCAAATCAAGATATGATGTCCAGTTAGTGATCATCTATGTTCTCCCTTCTTCTAGTCTAACAAAATCCAAATACTAACATTTAGGAGGCATGACACGTAATTTTAGATCTTTATAAAGACAAAGTTTTTATCGGTGAGTGTTGCTGCACGTTAGCTCATGATATATATCACCCATACAGCACATAAACATATCATACATAACTAGTAATTACATTAGTACCTTTGACAGAACTACTATACTTCGAAAATGTCTCTGGCACTGGTGGATAGGGGTAATATCCACCAATAACAGTGTTCTTCACTTCCTCAGAATCAGTCCTTGTTTTAATCCAATGAATAAAGTTTTTTACCTTGGTGTCGTTGGTATATGGCTGGCCTCTATGACCTTTTTGCAAAAAGAGTAAAACCAAAGAGAGAGAGAGAGAGAGAGAGAGAGAGAGAGAACTCACTGTAATAAACTGTATGGATTTTTTTTGTATAGAAACAGTTTAATATCAAAATAGCCTCTTATGTCACCAAGAAAAGAAGTTCATTTATTCACTGTGTGGCAGATTACATTTAATGTATATACAAAAATTATCAAAGACAGTAAACCAATCCTATGTCGAGAAGGAAATCAGACATATTAGAGTTTAAGTGGACTAAACTATAGCTGTCTACAGGATACTGAAAGGTAAAAATGAAAAGAAAATTAATCTTCTGGAGTTTTCTATCAAAATGGTTGGTATCTTCTTACAAAATTGATTTTTAAATCATGTATTAACCTAAAGGTATGGCATCATGTTTGAACTGAATCGCCTATAAAACAGCTCAGCATTTAAATTCATGTTCTTTTTTAAAAAATTTTTTAAATTTTTATTTATTTATGATAGTCACAGAGAGAGAGGCAGAGACATAGGCAGAGAGAGAAGTAGGCTCCATGCACCAGGAGCCCGACGTGGGATTCGATCCTGGGTCTCCAGGATCACGCCCTGGGCCAAAGGCAGGCGCTAAATCGCTGCGCCACCCAGGGATCCCTAAATTCATGTTCTTAAAACATATTTAACAGTGCCATTTACATCCGATATTGTTATATTTATAAAATGAAGTATTGACCAAGATGTGTGTTACATCCTTCCTAGGACTCTTCTATTGACAAATTTCTTGATTATCAACATGGTAGTATTTAAGTGAATATACCACTCCACACCATTTCTTCATTCACCTGCAAACTTTTATCTTCATTGTTTTGACCCCATTACCAGAAAGAACAGAGAAAAATAATGTGCTTGTAGATAATTAATGAGGCTCTTCTTGCTATATAAGTAAAATATTGAGATCAGGAACCAAAATCTGATGCACATTTTTAGTTAGTATTTAAAAATATTGTTAATCGTATCCATATTGTGATATAGGACCTAACAGTTTTCAATCTATCAAAGTAATTTATGATTATTACCTTACATCACGTAGGAATTAAAGTTAACCAAAGGACATCAATGCAATTCTCCATTGAGTCACAAAATCATTGCTTTGTTCATAAATAATGTAGAAGCAATACATTTCATAGGCTAAATATTCTTTGTTCAAATATTCTTATAGCAACGAAGGAGGTCATAATAAAGCTATCTTGTGGCTGAATGTTGTAATGCAAAAGGTAATTTAAGGAATAGAAAATATATTACATCTCCAATAAAGTATATTCAAAGAAATGGCTCACCAGTAATAAACACTCGACTCTCATTTGTAGTGGTCAGGTAAAGCAGTTTAGGTACTTGAGCATCATTCCTGACAACTTTCAACTGTGTACACACGAAATATGTCACTGTAGAAAATGAAAACCGTTATGAAAGAACTTATGCCATTTGAAGAGGGCATACCAAAATCAAGATCAAACACAGTGCTTCTCAAAGTTTAATGAACATAGAACTCACCTGGGACAATTGTTAAAATGCAAATACAGATTCAGTAGTTAGAGAATGGGGCCTGAGATCCTCTACTTCTTAATAAGCCTTAGATGGTACTAGTTTGCCAGTCCTTTGACCGCACTTGGAGAAACAAGGATCCAACACCTAGCTTTTCCTTTAGATAAAGGATCTAACACTCACTTTTCCTTCAGAAAGTACAATCGCTGCACCTAACTGATGTTACTGCCTGCTGTACAGTTGAAGACTGCAAGTCTTTCTAATCAGGCATACAGCTGAGTGTGAACAGGCATTTCCTACAGAGAATAAAAGCTTAGTTTCTCCAGGATGTTTTTATTGATTAACCCAATCTAACACTGATCACTGAATTACTCTGACTCCTTCCACCAGATAGAAGTATACACTATTAAGTTGAATTTGCTTTTACATGTGTTTATCTTAATTGGACTTTAAGGATCCATGACAGGGCTTATACAACTCTTTCTTTTCTATTCACCTGGCTGAACTGTTTTCAACCATCTATCAATTAGTTAGGTAAAGTTTCATTAAGCCAACAACAGTCTTTAAATTTTAACTCATTGACATGCCAAAACAGTTATGGTCTTTTGAACTAGGAAATGAAGGAATAAATGTAAATACTTGTAATCTCACAATAATGGTAAGTTCTCATTTGAGATAAATATTTCCCTAGAGTATGATAATAAGTATACATTCATTTACTATATCTAACATTTCCTAATTCTTTATTTTATAGCAACAAAAATAAAGGAAATCCGTTGAAATGACTAAGGATAATTCTTAATTTACATTACCATTCCTTTATTTCAAAAACTGTACAAATATGTCATTATTCATGGTTGAAGGCGCTGATAAGGAATATTAAAGAAACTTCTAATTCTCATTTCATGACTGTTAAAAATCAGACATTCCGACCTGACACCTTCTAGCTGTTTGACATCCAAGAAATTACTTAACTCCTCTGGATCTTTGTTTCCTCACCTGTAAATCTGTAAAAACATCAACTTTTAAGAAGGCAACTAGGAGTACAAAATAAGATAACGTTTATGAATATCTGGTAAATAATAAACACTCAATATTAGTTCTTAGTTTTTCACTTTCCTTAATCAAAAGTAAAAAAGACACCCTACTACCAAAGGATTCTGGTATTATCCCAGAAGACACTTGGTCATGTTCCCATTCATAGGCCTGAAGCCCCCTTAATACTCACTATTCATTTGATAATTTTTTCACTTTGGTCAAAATATGAACATAAATTGTGATTGCTGTCAACTACTATACTAGAATAAATCTCACCAAGGTCCGTATAAATCTTTCTTTGAAAGATATATTTCACATTGTCTGAAGAAACAGAACATGTATACTTGGCAATGTCTCTGTGAAAAAAATTATCTAAAACCCACCTAAAACAAAGTAATGGAATTATCATCAAAAGTCATCACTATCAATCATTTATGCTCTGAGAGAAGTTACATGAAAAATCATAGCCCCACTCGCCTTGGAAGCCCATGCCGTGGTTTGGGGCAAAACTCTTTCTGCCCTCTCCCTCAATAGTTGGGTGAGGTTTACTTCTGTTCAGATATATTATAAAATTTTAATCTCACAAGCAGATGATAGAGTCTAATAAGGTGATATCTGAATGGTGTGGAATGCTGTTTTGCAATAACTAATAAAGGGGTGGCACAACAGCTCTTTACATGGTCTGTAAGTATCCTGATGTTCTACAATTTTTACCTTGTTGCTGATTTAAAAAATTACATATGGTCAAGATTGGGAGTATTCCCAATGTTGGCAAACATTTAAATATCAGTATTTTATTCATATAATCATTTGAAAAATAGTAAAATAGCACACTAAGCTATAATAGTTTTATGCTACAAGTTGATGTAAGGAAAAATTCGCTGAAGTTGTTAAAAAGAATTAAATACACTTTTTTCTTATCACAATAGATCTGAAGACTAACTTGTATAAAATATATAGTAAGGCAGACCTAAAGGTTTTCAAACGAATAAAATTAGTGGAAGAAAATGCCTCTATGTCTGAATAAATGTAAGGGGGAGAGGTCAATAACAAAGTAACTAAAATATTGCCCAGCTGGTTGAACATCGCCAATGAAATATTGATTCAATACTCAAATGAAATCATACTATCACTGTCATTATTTAGTTACACAGTCTGTCAATCCTCTACCAATCAATTCTACATTAGTAAAGTTTTCATTATCTTTTTTGCAGTCTACTTAGTCAATTTTGAAATGGATACAAAGGGAACTGACTGCCTATGTTTTAGTTTCACTGAATGTTAAGCTTTGATGCCTGAAATGCATCAAATAATGAGAATTGATAAGAGCATCTGTTTTCTGAAAAACTAGTTTCAATCCCAAATTAATTCTGAATAGACAACCAGAGGTGGTGATAGCTGTAATACCAAATACAATATTATTACAGAAAAAATGTAAACATGCTATCGTACTGCTTAAATTTGCTGATTCAGTATCATGCCACTCTGTAAGTCAGTACACTGTAACATTTTAAGTTCATGCACCGCCCCCCCTTCCAAAAGTAAAAAAAAAATCGCAAATACTGGATTGAGTACTTGGGTAAATATTTTCAAAGATTTCTGGCTGAGATGTAGAAAACAGCTCTACTATAAATGGTTGTTCTGAAGTGCCATCAGCAATGTGAATCCAGCGATACGACCAAAAATCTTCACGGTTTTCTATATGGGTAGGATATTAGAATAAATGAAAGTAAATAATTATGCATAAATGAACGCAGGACTATTCACTGAAATATATTTTATGGCTTTCAATTTTAAAAGCTTACCTTTCTTTTTTGACCGCTGGACCCTTCCTACAAAAACTAAAATGCCAATAACATCACAGATATGATTTTCTGGCATATCATCCAGTTCTGACCTAAAAAAAAGCAAAATTGTTAAATATTGTATCTTTAAACAGTGAAAAAACATTCTAAAATTATGACTGTGAAAATATATCTTCATATAATTGATACAGCACAATTGGGGTAGATTTTGAGCAATAATAATACCATTTCGGTGGCTAATGTTAAAAATGAATGTTTAAGGTATTTTACATGAGCATTCTACCTTGTGATAAAGCGGTGATTTAATTTTGGCAATCTCCATTCAGGTTTCACCTGCTTCTCTGGAATGATAATTATGTTAGTTGGAGGATCTCGAAGATTCAGGCAGATTTCTGAAAAACAAATATATTACTTTAATATATGACATTTAATACAGATAAAATAATATACATGGGTACAAATTACATGGCAAAATATTAAACTGAACTTTTTTGAACCCACCACTAACTCTAAGAACCAGACTATTATCAATAGCTTTCTTCTACTTATTCCTACACTAGAATTGCTGAATAATGTTCCAGGGTGTTGATATATTACAATTTTGTTTACCCACAATCACATTGATGGACATCTGGATTATTTCCTGTTTTTGCTGTTACAAAAAGGGTCACTATGAACTTTTTTGTACATGTCTCCTTGTGCACACAGCCATTCATTTTCTAGGGTATTATACAGAGGGAAACCCTGGATTGTAAAACGTGCAAAAGTGCCACTCTACAGGCTAATTCCAAACTACTTTCAAGTAATTAACCAATTTATAGTTCTACCAGTAATGTGTAAGAATTCCCATTGATCAGCATTCTCTCCAAATTTTGCTACTATCAAAGTTAGTTTTTGTCAATTTAGTGACACAAAATGACAGTATGTTGTGGTCTTATTTTGTACTACCTTTATTACTAATTATGTTGAATGGCATTTCATATACTCATGATTCATTCATGCACCCTCTTTTAATTTTTTTTTATTTTTAAAGATTTGTTTTATTTATGTTAGAGCGGGGGAGGGAAGGGAGCAGAGGGAGAGGGAGTCTTAAGACGACTCTGCACTAAGCATGGAGCCCAAAGCAGGGCTTGATCTCATGACCCTGAGACCACGACCTGGGCCAAAATCAAGAGTTGGACGCTTAACCAACTGCACCACCGAGCCGCCTCTCATGCATCTTCTTTTTTTTTTTTTCATGCATCTTCTTTTGTGAAATACATGCTGTGTCTTTTGCCCACTTTTCTATTGGACTTTTTCTTATTTGAAGGACTTTTTATATATACTAGATACTAATACTTTGTTGATTATTGTAAATATATACACTCATGTGTCAATTGCTTTTCATTCTTTTTTACAGTGTCTTTTGATGAATTTCAATGTAGTTGGGTTTATTAGTCATTCATTTATAAATGATATTTCCTGTGTCCTATCAAGAAATCCTTCCTTATCCCAAGGTCAAATGCATATTTCTTATAAGTTCTTCTAAAAGTTTTGCCTTTTACATTTGCTATATCTGGAATTGACTCTTTATACGGTATGAGATAGAGATATATGATGTCATTTTTTTCTCAAATATATGCTTATTTGTTCCAATACTATTTACCAAATAGTTCTTCCTTCCTTGATGATCTGTATAGCACATCTGTCATATCAAAATTTTGTGTTTAGGGTTACTTCTTGACTGTACTGTGATTTTCTGGTCAGTTTGTCTATTCCTACACCAATAATACATGGCCATAAATTCTTTGCAATAACTCATGACAGGGGCACCTAGGTGGCTCAGTGGTTGAGCGTCTCCCTTTGGCTCAGGTTGTGATCCCAGGGTCTTGGGATCGAGTCCCACACTGGGCTCCCCACAGGGAGCCTGCTTCTCCCTCTGCCTGTCTCTGCCTCTCTCTCTCATGAATCAGTAAATTTAAAAAAATCTTAAAAAACTAACCCATGACATTTGTAGGACAAAGTCTTCACTCCCTCTGCAACCCCCTATTATTTTTCTTCAGAATTGTCTGGACTATTCTTAATAATTATGTGCCTCCATATAAATTTTAGAATCAGTTTGTCGGTTCCAGAAAAAAAAAATCTTACAGAATAGCACTGAATTTGCAGATCAATTTAGGAGTACTTGACATACTTATGAAATTGAGACTAACTTCCTACCTGGGAACATAGGATATTTCTCCACTTATTTAGAGATTCTGAAATGTCTTTCAATAAAGTATTATAATCTTCTCCAAACAGGTCTTACATATTTTCTATTAGATTTATTTCTAGATAACTTATAGTTATTGAGGTAAGTTACATTTTTAAAATCATAATTTCTAAATCTGTTACTGCAGTATACAAAATCTATTTACTTTTGTATATTGGTCTTATAGCTAGCTGTACCAATCTTATTAATTTGTGTTATTTTTATTTTCTTTGTAGAAAATCTAATTTGCGAATTACAGCTTTGTGTTTTTCTTTAAAATCCTTATGATTTGGGGGCATTTGGGTGGCTCAGTCAGTTAAGTGTCTGACTCTTGCTTTCAGCTCAAGTCATGATCTCAGCGTCATGAGATTGAGGCCCATGTTGGGCTCTGACCTTAATACAGAGTCTACTTGGGATACTCTCCCTCTCCCCTCTCCTTGTGTGCTCTCTCTCTCTCTAAAATAAATAAATAAAATCTTAAAAAAATAAAGTCCTAAAAAAATAAAATAAAATAAAATAAAATAAAATAAAGTCCTTATGATTTTAATGCATTTTGTCCTCACACTGGCTAGAGCAGTTAGTATAACATTAAATAAAAATAGGAATAGGAGATATCCATGTTCTCCATCTTAAAAAATGTTACTGAATTTTCCTTAGAGATGTTTGTTGTTTTGTTTGTTAACACCCTTTATCAGGTTAAGGAACGTTCCTTCTCTTGCTATTTTCTTTTTTAAATTTATGAATGGATGTGAAATTTCAGTAAATGCCTCTTTTGCCTCTATTAGGATGACCATTTTCTTCTTTAATCTGTTAATGTAATGAGTGACATTATAGATTTTCATATGTAAAATCAACTTTGCATTGCTGGAGACCATGCAATTTAGTCATTGTATGTGATCATTTTTTACATATGACTGAATTCAATTTGCTATTCTATTTAGAATATCTGTATATATTTTCACAGCTGAAGCTAGCCTTTAACTTTTCCCTTTCATACTATTCTTGTTTTTTTTTAGAGATTTTATTTATTCATGAGAGAGAGAGAGAGAGAGAGAGAGAGGCAGAGACACAGGCAGAGGGAGAAGCAGGCTCCATGCAGGGAGCCCAATGTGGGACTTGATCCCGAGTCTCCAGGATCACGCCCTGGGCTGAAGGCAGGCACTAAATCACTGAGTCACCCAGGCTGCCCTCTTTGGTTTTGATTGTGAAGGTTATATTGGTAGCAAAGAGTAAGTCAGAAAGTATGCCCTCTTAGTTTATTGTCTGGAATAGTTTTAGAATGATATATTCCTTGAATTTTTGGTAGAATTTGCCTCATAAAATGATATATACCTGGTATTTCCTTGGTGAAAAGATTTTAAACCTTTGATTCAATTTCTTTAGTAGTTATAGAGCTATCTGGGATTTCTCTCTCTTTTTTTAATATTTTATTTATTTATTCACGAGAGACATACACAGAGAGAGGCAGAGACATAGGCAGAGGGAGAAGCAGGCTCCATGCAGGGAGCCTGATAGAGGACTCGATTCCAGGACTCCGGGATCACACCCTGGGCCAAAGGCAGGAGCTAAACTACTGAGCCACCCAGGCATCCCGCTTTCTTGGCTTTCCATTTTCCTTTTATGCAGTAGGTAATATTTTCTAAGAACTTGCTGTTTAACAAACAAAGATTAAAACAGGATGATGATAGGGCGCCTGGATGGTTCAGTGGGTTGGGTGTCCAGCTCTTGATTTTGGCTTGGGTCATGATCTTAGGGTCCTGGGATCAAGTCATGCATCAGGCTCTGCTCTGGGTATGGAGCCTGCTGGGAATTCTCTCTTTCCCTTCCCTCTGCTCCTCCCCACACTCCCCAACATGAGAGTGTGCTCTCTCTAACAAAACAAGATGACGTACCTGATTTCTCATCCTTCCTATTAGCAGCCATGTGACTATAGAAAATTCACTTTACTTTTATGAGTTTCAGCCTTTTCATATACAAGTGAGGAAAGTTTATATTCCATGATATTACCTTGCACCTACAAAATAGCTTGCATTTCACAGAGCACTTTCACATAGTTACTTGATTATATTTAAATTCCCTTCCATCTCCAAAATGCTAGGATTTTGAATGAAATAAATAGCTCCTTCCCACCAAAACCCCAAACACTTTATGCTACTATCTCAATTGGTATTATACAATACAGTCTGAAAAATCTCATGATTTAAAAATGTTTATTTGCGTATGCTAGTTGAATACTATTCAATAAAAGGTAGTACAGAATGATATGCAAAATGGCAACATACAAAATCATGTATGATTACCAGCAAATATGTCCTATAAACATAGGACATACAAGAGAAATTTCACCTTTATAGGCTTCCATTTATTTGGTCTTTAAAAAAATTACATGTCTTTGTGTCTATAACTGGGAACTACACATATAAATATGAAAAAATAAATCAAGATCAATTACTCTAATAGTTTGTCTTTCAACATGAACACCTAGAAGGCAGTGATGGTACCACAAACGTTTCTTCCCTTACTGACCAACCCTGGCCCCCAATATATACTCATTTCTCATTTATCCTATTCATAACATTTAAACTACCCTGTTATTGTAACCCCCACTCACACTTTCTCCTACCCAACCCATTCTCCCACCCTCCTGACCATTCATTTTTTTCCTCAACTACATTTTTATTTTCTCTCCCCTTATGTTCATCATATCTTCTTAATGTTTACTGTCATTAATTTTTATTTTATTATAATCTATTGATTTTACTGATCTGTACCATTAGACTAATTTTTTCAAGTTTTTATTTAAATTCTGGTTAGTTAACAGAAAGTGTAATATATTACTGTTAGACCAGTTTTTTTAAGGGTAGAACTCTGTATTATTTTGTAACTCCTGTGTCTAGCATGGTTTACAAAAATGTCTTCGTTTCTCTCCAAAAGATCATTAATCCATCTGAGCTTTCTAAAGGTCATAAATGAAAAAAAAATAAAGTTCATAAATGAGCAGTTCTCAATTCTAGCTGTACATTAGAATCACCTGAGGAGTTTTAAAGATGCACCAATGTCTTGGTTCCCTCCTCAGAGTAATTAAATCAGAATCTCTGAACCTCGTGTGCCTATGGTTCTTTCAGGCTCCCCAAGTGATACTGATGTCCAGCCAGGGTTGAGATCTGCAATATATGTGTAGGCTCAGCAAACTATAGCCTGCAGATGGTTGCTTGTTTTTGTAAATAAAGTTCTACTATAACACAACCATGCCCATTCTTTACATATTGTGTTTGCTTTCACTCTGTAAAGGCAGAGCTGTGTATTTATGACAGGTATTACATTGCCTTTGTAGAAATAGCTCTATGTCCCTTGATAAAGAGAAAAAATCCTATTACTAATCAAAAAGGTATGGGGTAGACTGATGCTAACACTGATAAAAAGTAAAACTGTTTTAAAGACTAACAGAAACATTTCAGTATATTCTCATCAAAGCCTCTCATTTTAAAAAATAATTTCTGGGGATCCCTGGGTGGCTCAGCGGTTTAGCGCCTGCCTTTGGTCCAAGGCACGATCCAGGAGTCCCGGGATCGAGTTCCGCGTTGGGCTCCCGGCATGGAGCCTGCTTCTCCCTCCTCCTGTGTCTCTGCCCCTCTCTCTGTGTGTGTCTATCATGAATAAATAAATAAATAAATAATCTTAAAAAAATAAAAAATAAAAAACTTCTGTATTTGCAATTATTTTCCTGAAAGTACAGACAGCCTCTCATATCTTAAGGAGAGTTTCTATCATGAAAATCTGGCACTGTAGTTCTATATAGCAGAGGTAGCATACTGCTTGATTCAATTTGTGTTAAGTTTTAGTAGTTGTTTATCTATTGACTACATGCTGTCTATTGTTCTACTTTCCATGTTTTTAAGGTTTAGTAACAGCTATTAGTACCAGACATATTTCTAGATTTATCCACAGCCATGTAAAATTGTGATTTAAATTAATTCTCTTTACACCAGGAAAACAGTGTATCTCATGAAAAGAACGCTAGGTTCGATATCAGAAGAACTAGGTTTGACTTCGTACTATGCCAGTGATTTATTATGTGGCGTCAATAAATTTACTTACCTTATCTGTTATTGATAAATGTCTCAATTTTTATTAAAGTAATTTTTCACCTAGATATGCTTGGTTGTGGAAAGAATTTACAAATTGACAGACGTAATGATACATGTTGCAAATTAGCTTTTTTTTTTGCCAGTTTTTACTGTATTTTCTCAAGTAAGTCCCAACATCAGTTATCAGCTTAATTTCTCATCTTTCTATAATAAAGAGCAATGAGATAGTGGACTAATTGTACCAAACTACTTGGTCATAACTTGTTCATCCAGCAAGACATGATTGATGTCCACCAAATCTTTAAGGTTTTAATAAAGAGTCACATGAGCTTTTCCTAAATCAACATATATTTAAGAAAACAGTTGACAAAGGCTATATTATTTGCATGTTGTCCAAGTAATTAAGCTTAATTTATTAGTAGAGAATTTAGAATACATAGAAATACAGGTCTAGTAAAAAAAAACTGTATGAGCCAAAAACAATACTTAAACTTGTTGAGTGGTATGATCTGCAATTTTGAAAAATGGAGAGGCAAAAAATGGTCACATCTGAAAGCAATCACTTAATAATTTTAATGCCCCCAAACTACTTAGGATGATGCCAAGATGTCAAAACTTTGATTTCAATGCTAATTAGGAAAAGCCTTTTCAAAACTGCAGGAATTCAATTGCATCTGAATATTGACTACAGGTTAGATATCAGCAATCTGTCAATTTTAAATTTCCTGATTTTGTTAACTGTACTGTGATTATAGAATAGAATGTTTTTGCTCTCAGAAATACACATTGAGGGATGCCTGAGTGGGTCAGCAGTTGAGTGTCTGCCTTTGGCTCAGGTTATGATCCTGCAGTCATGGGATCGAGTCCCACATGGGACTCCCTGCAGGGAGCCTGCTTCTCCCTTTGTCTATGTCTCTGCCTCTCTCTCTGTGTCTCTCATGAATAAATAAATAAAATATTTTTAAAAAGAAATACACATTGAAATATTACTGAAGTGTTCTGAAGTAAAGGGGGATGTGTGATGGCTGCCACTTACTCTCAGATGTTTCAGAGGACAAATATAGAATGTGGGAAATGATAAAGTAAAGGTAAATATTAACAACTGCTGAATCCATGTAGAGGGTATATGGGAGTTCTTTGTATTATTCTTTCAACTTTTACCCAAGCTTGAAATTATTTCAAAATAAAATGCTAACAAAAGCCCTTTGAATAGCATCTTATAGTAACAGAAAAGTATATTAAAGTCATTAATTTAGTATTGTAAGACAAAACATAAAACAAAAATAAGTACATCCTAAGTTGGAGCTCATCATTAATCAACAATAAATATCTCACATTATTTCTTCTTAATAAATGCAATATTTAGTGAGCGCTTAAAAATTTTTAAAGATAAAGGAATTTAAAGGTTTACCAGGTTCTAACAGATTTGGCAATTTTTAAGAGTCTTTGGCTGGTATGGTATTTTGCAAATTTATACAAACAAAAAGCCATAGAACAATACATTTATTGAATACTTAACCCATTGTAGAAATTAGTTTGATCTGCGGATCCACAGGGAGAGGCTGCATCCTGAATGGATAACTCTTTTTAACAGAATAATCCTGAAGCAGAAGGACTAAACCAACCCTCAAACTTTTATACCACTCAGGACACAGGGCATTCCACATAATCACTGACACCGTGCCTGAACTGTCAGCAACTTCCAAAAATGTCTAGAAAAAAAGAGTGAAAAAGCATATGCATATTTGTTACTTTTATCTACAGAGAATTTCAATTTTAAGAATGAGAAAGCAAAAAAAAAAAAAGAATGAGAAAGCAAAACTATAGGGGAATGACTGAATGAGTTATGATACAATCTGCAGCTATTGAAATTTATGAATGAAGGATTTTTAGTAACAGAAAATACTTAAGGAAATGTTAAGTAATACAAAATTGTATGTACAAGGGACACCTGGGTGGCTCAGTCTGTTAAGTGGCTCAGGTCATGGCCCTGGGTTCCTGGGTCCTGGGAATGAGACCCACGTCAGGCTCCTCCCTGACCAGTGGGGAGTCTGCTTTCTCTCTCTCCCTACTCTGCTCTCTCTCTATTAAATGAATAATATCTTTTTAAAAAATCCCCCAAACCCCACAAAATTGTACATACAATATGATTTCCATTTTGTAAGATAATTTAATATATGACATAGTCATGCAATATGATATGCACATATATACATACAGATGTGATATATGTAACATACATATGACATAGATATATGCATATATACGCTATGAATGTATGTAGACATGATATATACATACAAAAAAGGGAATAAAACACTTTAATATTAATAGTGGCTCTGGTAGAATTTGGGGTGATATTATTTATCAGCTTTATTTATATAGCTTTCTGCATTTCCCAAATTCCCTCAAAGTATATATAACTGTTATAATGAAAGCTTAAAAGACTCCTAAAATAATTCTTGATAACATGTGAAAATATGGTGAAATGTTAAGTAAAAAAAAAACAACCAAACAGGACAGAAATCAAGAAGGTAGTTCTCATTAGCATTATATGACACAGAGAGTCAAGATAACAGAAAAGTATCAGCTAGATTTGACAATCAGAAGGTCTCTAGGGGTCTCTAGTGAGTGACCAGCTGAAGAAAAAAAGTCAAACTAATTGTGTTGAAAAGTAAATGGGAGGTAAGAAAGTGAAAACATCTAGTAGAGACTACTTCTTCAAGGAGCTTGCCAGAAGAGAAGAGAGGGAATAGAGGAGTCCTGGGGTCAAAGGAGATTTTTTTTCTTTTTTTAAAATTAGAGACTAGAGTATGTCTATATGCTGGTGCAGAAAACACAGTAGAGAAGAAAAGGTTGAAGATACATTAAAAAGTGTGAGGAGACCAGCTGAATCAGGGAACTAAAAGGTACCAACACAGTATAAGAAATTACATAGAAAAAAACCTTGAAATGGGCATTTATGCACATTTTAAAAATTATTAAACTTATAAAATATTATTTGAACATAAATTATTCCAATATGGAATCAAGTCTGTAAGCTATAATCTAAAACCATTTCATTAACATGTAGAATCTTGTCATTACTTATACCTGGTATGGCTCAATCATCTTTTTATCAGGTTTTCCATAGTATCGCAGTTTTGATTTATGCAAGATTCTCACAAGCAATGCAGGAAAATTCCTTCTGTTAGCCCAGGTCATTTCAAGGTGAGAAAGGGAAATTATTTTGGTATCTAGAATAAAAAAAATAGAATAGAAAAAAATCCTACTTAATATGTCATGGTAATTTAAAATTGTTTTAATAGTTAAATAGTATCCAGATCATCCCCAAAGCAAATCCTTCTTACCAGCCAAGCCAGTCTATATACTTCTCACATACAAAACTTATTAGTACATGCCATCCTTAATAATAATAGCTAATATGTAGGGGTACCTGGGTAGCTCAGTCAGTTAAGCAGCCAACTCTTGATTTCAGCTCAGGTCATGATCTCAGGGGTGCTGGGCATGAAGCCTGCTTAACTAGCTTAAGATTCTCTCTCTCCCTTCCTACTGTCCCCCCAACTCTCTCATGTGCGTGCATTCTTTTTTTCCTAAAAAAAACCCATATATATATATATATATATATATATATATATATATATATATATTCACACACCTTACTATGTGCCTGGAACGAAGGTAAATATCTATATTAGCTAACATACTATTCTATTTTGACTGCCCTCTGCCTTGTCAAACTGGATAATTACCTCCTGAAAGACTTGGATCTAAACTCATCTCCCCCTAGGTGGAGGGATGGGTAAAATAGATAAAAGGGATTAAGAGAACACGTATTCTGATGAGCACTGAGAAATATATTGTATAGTTAAATCATTATATTGTACACCTGAAACCAATATAACACCATATGTTAATGATACTTCAATAAATTCATCTCCCTTAAGAAATTTTGTGGGGAAACCTCAATGCCATGGAGTATTTTCCCATTACTAAGCACTTGCATATTTAATTTATGGAATGGTTTTATTACATTTTTCTGTATTGCCCTCACTGTAGTTTCATATGTGTAAGTTCTGTATTTCCCAAACATGCCAGACATAGTCCCATACCAGGGCCTTTGCACTTGCTGTTCCCTCTGTCTGGAATGTCTTCTTAGATACCAGAGTGACTTCCCTCCTCCTATGCTTCAAGTTTTGCTCAAAGGTCACTTTCTCAGTGATGTTATCCCTAATTACCCAATTGAAAACTGGTCCCTTTACTTATGCCCCATCTCATCTTATTTTTCTACATAGCACTTTTTATCTTCTCACATGCCATATACTTTACTTTGAAATTTTAATCTCGATGCTTCCTGGCAAGTAAGAAAACTCCTTAAAAGCTATTTACCATCTTTAAAAAATTAACTTGTATTTTTTATTTTATTCTTCTTTGGGTTAAGAGATGTTCCATCTGTAATTTTGTCTACATTTAGCTCTCTCATAGCCCAGTCCCAACTTTTAAAACCTAAGTTTGTATTTGTTCCAGTATTTTATTTCATAAGGCATCTTCCACTTCCATTTTAATTTACATAATATATCACCTACTCAACATTTTGGCATGAAAACCATATTTGTAATTTCTTAATAAGAATTTAAATGGAATGTTGTGGTAGTTATACCTGTATCATAAAAAACATACTATTTTTAATCTTCAGACCTCTTAGATGATTTCCTTCTATATTCCCCCCCAAAAAACATTAATAGCTCAGAATCATAGGTCCTAATATTTGCTCTGACATAATTAAGTGATTTCCTTTTAAATTAGATCAAATTGTAGATCAGCTCTGAATTATATGAAATATATGTGGAACTCTCTTGATCAATGAAGGCACATGTATCTTCACTAACTAGAGTAAATTCAAGAGTTATATGCTTTTGTAAAACCAGATTTCTAAGAACCACTGCTTCTGCTGTAATTGGGTCCACAGAGTTAGCTGTGATCAGAAATCTGTCTGGTTAATGTTTTCCCAGTTTGGGTTTTTAACTCACAGACTTCATAGAATACACATATTTCTCAAATCCAAAAAGAAACTACAGGCTATATATAGACAATGAAGAATCTGAATAAATTCATAGAAATGTGTTCATTTTCAAAAGAAAGAATGAAAATAAATAAACTAGTTCTTCAGTATAAAACGTTAGTAAGCAACAGAATAGTGATTCTCAAAAAAAAAAAAAAAAAAAAAAAAAAAAAGAATAGTGATTCTCAAACTTTCTGGTATCAGGAGCCTGATATTACATTCTTACAAATTGCTCAAAGGTCACTTTCATTCTTACATTCTTAAAAATTACTGAAGACGGAAGGGAGACAGAACATAAAGACTCCTAACTCTGGGAAACGAACTAGGGGTGGTGGAAGGGGAGGAGGGCGGGTGTTGGAGGGGAATGGGTGACGGGCACTGAGGTGGACACTTGACGGGATGAGCACTGGGTGTTTTTCTGTATGTTGGTAAATTGAACACCAATAAAAATTAATAAAAAAAATTACTGAAGACCTCAAATATCTTTTATTATTGTAAATATCTATTCAACACTTGCCATATTATAAAGCAAAACTAAGAAATAAAAATTGTTCATTAACTCCCTTAAAAATAACAATAAATCTATTATGTATAATATATATATATTTTTTTGAAAAATGAAAAATTTATTGAGATGAGTGGCACTGGTTTGCATTTTTATAAATTTTTTTAGTGTCTAGCTTAATAGAAGACAGGTAGATACTCATTTTTCTTTGGCATTTAGTCCATTTCGATGTTACATGTTCTATAGCCTCTGGAAGACTGCACTGTATATTTTCAGGGAATTAAAGTAATAAAAGGTAAATGAAGTCTTAGTATTATTATTATGAAAATAGTTTTGATGTGAATCCCTTGAAAAGGTCTTGGGAACACTTCTAGCGGTCCTTGAACCACACAATGAAAACTACTGCAAAAGAATAAACCCAAAGAATGCAAAAAGGAATAAAGATAAGAGCTAAAAATAATGTATTAGAAAAACATAGAACCGTTAAATACAATTCCTTGGAAAATTTAATGAAAAGGTAGACCTCTGACAAGTGCAACTGTGAAGACAGAAAAAGATGTTTGAAATGTGATCAACTATAAACCTAGAGAAAAATATTATTATATATGATTATATATCACTAAGTTTGAAAATATCAGTGAAATTGATAATCTCCTAGGAAAATATGAATTATCAATATTGCCTTTAGGAGCTGAAGAAAACTGGAATAATAGGTCAATAACTGTGGAAGAAAGTGAAAAAGCTCACAAATAATGACCTCCAAAAATGGCACCAGGTTCTAACAATTCATTTTATAAACACAGATAAATCCTGGAAAATTACTTTGGAAATCCCAAAGTAGTACAAAGGGAAAAAAATCTATAAATCCAAATCATTCACGATGGCAAATATCCTTAATCAAATACTTTCAAATCCAATACAGCAACATGCCAAATTGCATCATGGCCAAGTAGAGTCCTAAATATCTTGTATTGTTCAAGAGGAAGATCTTATAAATTGTGAGTAATTCTGGAGATTGACACAAAAATCAAAGCTTAATAATTTTGTTAAAACATTAAGAGTAACCTTTAGGAGAATACACATTAATGTATAACTTCTAAAAGCACTAGAAGGAAAAAAGAATTTAAATCTTGGAATCTTGGAAAAGTAAAAAAAAAATAAAGCATGGCATATAGTAAAGAAAGTATTTCTGTAAGAACAGATACAAAAACATCATTAATAACTTTAAATTTAATTGGATTAAATTAATCTCTTAAAAGAAAAAGAATTGGTGTGGGTCAAAAAGCTAAAATCTTAGCTATATATTTCTTTAAAATGACAAATGTGAAACAAAATAGAAATAAAAGGATGGAGAAAGATACATACACTTTATAGTAACATTTAAATAAACTTTTAGAAATAAAAGGAGAAATGAACAAAACCACTGTCATAAAGAAAAGCCAATATTCCTCTCAGAGAAATGGGCAAATAAAAATAGATTTTAAAATAAGAATATGGAATATTTTAATTAAAATTTTAAAACTTGTTATAGGGGCACCTGGGTGACTCAGTTGGTTAAGCATCTGCCTTTGACTCAGGTGGTGATCTGGGGTCCTGGGATCAAGATTCCCTGCTCAGCAGGGGGTCTGCTTCTTCCTCTACCTCTGCCCCTCCCACCCATCACTTGTGTACACACACGCTCTCAAAATAAATAAATAAAATCTTTTAAAAAAATTTAAAACTTGTTATAATAGACTTCATATCTAATAAGTAAGCTTTTTCTAAAATTTTGAGGGTTAAAGAGAAACTCAAATTTAAAATCAGAAAATATGAGTAATGAGTAAAAATAAAATCTCTATACTTCAAAACCTGGTGTAAGCAGCCAAAGCAGTATCCATGGGAAATTTTGGAATTTTAAAAGCTTTTGGAAGAAAGAAACAAGGAACTAAGTGAACTAAGCATTCAACTCAAGAAGGTAGTACAAAAAAAAATGAACAAATAAAAAAATTAAAAGGGTAGCCCGTGTGGCTCAGCAGTTTAGTGCCACCTTCAGCCCAGGGTGTGATCCTGGAGACCCGGGATGGAGTCCCACGTTGGGTTCCCAGCATGGGCCTGCTTCTCTCCCTGCCTGTGTCTCTGTGCCCCCACCCTCTCTGCGTCTCGTGAATAAATACAATCTTTTTTTTAAAAAAAGATGATAGTGTTAATAAAGTAGAAAACATCTCCCCAACATTGACTTAATTAGTAAAGCCAAGTCTTTTTTTAAATACTAATAAAGCAGACCATCCTCTGGCAAGGCTGACCATAAAAAAGGGTAAGCACATAAACATTAGAAATGTAAAAGGGATGAAACAAGACTAAAATATTTTAAAAATATAGACTAAAATTTAAAAATAGAGACTACTGCATACAAATCTGAGCTCTAAGTGAGATGAAATTTCCTAGTAAAATATCAACTCTCAAAATGGAGAGAGAGAAAGAGAGGCAGAGACACAGGCAGAGACAGAAGCAGGCTCCATGCAGGGAGCCTGACGTGGGACTCGATCCCAGGTCTCCAGGATCAGGCCCTGGGCTGAAGGCAGCACTAAACCGCTGAGCTACCAGGGCTGCCCTCATCATTTTTTCTATGAGAAATTGAAAAGGATTCATTCTCTCAACCCCCAATCCTGGCCCAAGGCCCTAGGTTCAAATAGTTTTTTGGGTAAATTCTACCAAACCTTTAATGAATAAATGATGTCTGTAAGTACAGAAAAACAGGCAAATTTCCCAACTAATTCTACTAGGCTAATATTAATTAACCTGATATCAATGTTGGGTTAAAATAGTAAGCCCTCTAGGGATGGCTAGGTGGCTCAGCAGTTGAGCGTCTGCCTTTGGTGCAGCACATGATCCCGGAGTCCTGGGATCGAGTCCCACATTGTGTTTCCTGCATGGAGCCTGCTTCTCTCTTTGCCTCTCTCTCTCTGTGTCTCTTATGAATAAATAAATAAAATCTTTTTTTTAAAAAAAAGTAAGCCCCCTAAAAAAATAAAATCCATGGAACAAATTCACCTTAAATATACAGAGGTAAATATAACAACCATGACCAAGTAGAGATATAGAAGTGGTTCAATGTTAGAAAATCCATTAATGTAACTTATTTTATGCATTTCTTATGTTTATTATTCAATAAACCGTTATTGAATGCCTACCACATGGCAGACACTGTTCTGGGTATAGGAAAAATGCCCCACAGCAGTGAAAAAACAGACTCCTTGCCCTCATGGATCTTAGAAATCAGTGGCAGAAAAAAGAAAACAAGATAAATAATAACTTCAGAGTGTTATTTATTTTATGAAGAGCATTTCCACAGTGATGTAATAAAAATAAATGGGGAGGGAATACGTATTTAAGCAGCTCTTTTCTCTTCTTTTTAGATTTTTATTTATTTATTCATGAGAGACAGAGAGGGAGAGGAGAGAGAGGCAGAGACACAGGCAGAGGGAGAGGGAGAAGGCAGCTCCATGCAGGGAACCTGATGTGGGACTTGATCCCAGGGCTCCAGGATCACGCCCTGGGCCGAAGGCAGGCGCTAAACTGCTGAGCCACCCATGGATCCCCCATAAACAGCTCTTTTCTAACATGTTTTATATATTTGAGTTGAAACCTGAAGATGGGAAGGAACTTTCCAGAAAGAGGAAAAAGCAGGAACATCATACTAGAGGCAGGAAAGAACAAGGAGGTTTGAGATGAAAAAGGACCGGTATTTTGGAAATCAAATGGTGGAGAGGGGTTAAAGACACAAGGGGATGCCGTAGGGCAGGGGTCCGCAAACTATATAGCCCCTGAGCTAAATCTGGCTTGCTGCCAGGTTTTGTAAATAAAATTCTATAAAACAGCCAAACCTATTCATTTACATACTGCCTATGGCTGCTTTAGCTATACTCTGGCCAAGTTGAATAGCTGTGAATGGAGACTACATGTCTGACAAAGGCAAAAAGATGTATTATCTGGCTATTTAAAGAAAGTGTGCCCTCATCACAGGGCCTTACGCATCCTGATAGGAGGTCCGGATTGTCTCTAAGTGCAATGGAGAGCCACTGGTGAGATTCAGACAGGAGTATGGCATGACCTAACTTCCATTTTGAAAAGCTGTCTTTGAGATCACAATATTGGTTGCCTTTGGAGTCGGATATTGACCAGGAGAGGGCATTAGGGAGACTTCTGAGGTGCTTAAAATGCTTTGTATCTTGAACTGGGGGGATGGTTTAATATTTTTAAGGTGTATTTCTTTTTGTATTTCAAGCTATATTTTTAAGACTTTAACACATTGTACAGATCATGTCTTAAGAGAAAAGTTTTGGAAAGCCCATAATGGACCATAAACCAAGTTAAGGGAAAAGAGAGCGTGAGAATGTAATTTGCAATATATACCAAATACTCAATAGTCATTAGCAAAGAAATCAGAAAATTCAAAAGATAAATTTAAAATCAGTACGATATGGAGTAATGGGAATGTAAATTAGTAAAACCTTTTCAGAAGATTATTAATCAATATCCAATAAAACAAAAAATTTAAGTACTCTTTAACCGGGCAATTTCACTTCTAGGGATCTATCTATCCATTTAACAGAAATTCCTGAATACAATCCACAAGTTTGTGTATGTCCTAACGATGTTCAGTGCGGGATCTAAACTGAAAAACCAGTAATTGCCTAAAATTGATACATGGGTACACCCATGCTGTGGAAATATGTGCAGAAGTATATTAAAGATGCTTGAGATAAGCGTAAACAGCAAATCATGCCATGCCACAGAATTTTTTTTCAGGGATACACACCAAACTGCTGAACGTTTGGAGTTTTGAGAAGAAAGTTGAAAGCATGGGAGGAGGTAAAGGGGTCTTTCACTCCACCCCAACATTTTATTATTAAAAATTTCAAACATACAGCAAACCTGAAAGAACACCAATATATACCTACTTCTAGATTTTGTCATCAAAATTCTACTATATTTGGGTCTTACATTTTTTAATACAATATACTTTCTTATGTTTATGTGCTTTAAAAGCACAAATAAAGTGCTTTTAATATTATCTTGCCCACAGTAGGTGTTCAATAAGTGTTTGCTTTTCAGTCTGTAATGCTCTTTTTCTTGCTAGCCAACAATATAATTTAAATACATAGTTTGGATTTTTTAGCACCTGGACATTGCCTTTTGTAATAAAAATATGTTTTTAATAATGAATAAATACTACTTTCATAGTCAGAAAAATGAAATATATTTTTATAAATTATTATTTCCCTCTTAATTCTTCTAGTTATCAATTTTTCATTTATGTATCCAATCCTAAAAATAAAAATGATGAACACTTAACAGTAGTAATGCAGTACCGCTTTATTCCATGCTTGAGATAAAAATCATTCCATTATTTCATCCCTGAAATGGCTATCTTGCTTTTAAAACTTAAGTTATTTAAATCAACCTTTTCCATACCTTTCTACAACATTTTTTCCCTATATCTGGATATTACTTTAATTGTATATTTTTGATCCAGTTGTCTTTTCAGTTTCAACTGTTGCTGATACACGTCATACCAAGATTATATATGAGCTGATATTATGACTGCAATGTAAAAAGAGAAAAAAACCCTGAAAAGCAGTAAATGTAGAAAATTATCATCTTTCTTCCTCTAGGACTTTCGCTTTTATTTTCTTTGCATTTTATTTGGTCCCCATTGCACATGCTTACATGCCTGTAGTACTATCATTCCCCTTCCATCTCTGATAAAATATATTGGACAGCAGTTGCTGATGACGAACAGGCATTTTCAGATTAACTTCCTACTTCTGGTACAGGAGAATTAAACTTCTCCGGTTAGTATTGTCTGTGATACATAATAAGAAACATAAAAATGAAAATTCCAAGCCTGCCCACAAAAATCACACATCCAAAAAAGCAATATTTACATAACTGCTACACTCAAAGACATAAAAATGGCGTTTCATTAATGCGAATTATAAAGGAATAAATCACGGAGCATCCTTTTTTGAACGATTTTTAGGCCGAATTCAAATCTATACACTCGCAAAGCAACACAGAAAGTACTATTTCCACAACTAGAAGGGGAACGAAAAGAAGATGATTCCACCATGGGCAAACACACACACAGTATGTATGCCAGATTAAATCTGAGATGTATTCAGACACTTCCTGATGGCCACTAGAATAATCAAAGCAAGACACGGGCTGTGCAAATTTCATTAAGCGAGCGCCAATTCGACATTCAAGAGCATTTGTTTATTCCCACTCACGGCTTGAAATGAACAATACCAAAGCATCCTCGTTTCCCTTCCCATTAACTAATTTTTTAACCCCTCCGTCATTCCCTCCCAAAAACTATTTTTTTTAACCCCTCCGCAATTCCCTCCAATTACTTACTGTTGAAATTGTGTTCCTCGGGTTGCTTGTTGGTTAGCCAAATATCTCCATACGGATCTTCGTTATTCCACAGGGCCAGGTAATGACTCTTCCCGCCTCTTAAAGGCCTCTCCGGTACCTCCTCGTGCGCACTATTTCTGAATGGAGTTTCTAAAGAAATAGCCTCTAAGGCCTCCCCACAGTGGACGTTATCTATGCACAGGATCCCCTGGCCTAACCTTTTCTCGTTGTAAAGACACGAGACCCTGGAAATTTTCATTTCTATGCCCACCTTGAGGATATTTTTGTATACGAGAAAGTTCAGGCTGGGGTCCAGGTAGCACTTCTCCTGGTACACCCCGTCCGAAATCGTCACATCATAGCAGTAAAGGGGAGGTTTGGGTATGGTGTCGCGTGGCTCATCCTCTAACAGGTACCTCTGGACGGCCAGCACAGCGACAGGTACCACCTCCGACGGGGTGACCCACTGCAGAGGGGAGTCGGTTATCTGCTCAAGAACCTTCTGGATCCAGGACCTGCGCCCCTGGCTTCCGGCCCTTCGGATCACGCCTCCCGGGACCCCAGCCCGATTTCTGTCAGGATTCGGAAAATCTAGCCCAGCATGTGAGGGGCCGGCCTGAGGCTGACCTAACTCACCAGACATGGTGGGGGTAGCTGCGTACTCTCTTCACTACCCAAAGCTAGTCTGCCGGGTCCAAGGCTGAGGACTACGAAACGGCGCGCTCAGGCAATGATCGCTACTCTGCTCCCGCGGACTGACGAGGCTCCGCCTCCGAAGCGAGGCTGCAAAGACGTTCCGCTAGTCGTCGTCAGCTCTCTCGCTCCACCCCTCTCTCCGCGCGCTTCCAACTCGCAGGCACTGTTACTAGGCAGTCACACGCGCGGTTACGTAGCAGATCCTCCCACCTGGTGCCAGCAGGGTCGCCAGGGGAGGGAAGGGGGGGTCGACAGCTTTGGTCGCCATGGTTCCCAAAACGTCGCAGGATGAGGGAGGGGAGAAGCACCCGTGGCTCTTTTAGAAAGGAGAGTGCTGAGAGGCAATGGAAAAGAGAGAGAGGATGGAAGCAAGGTATGAGTAGTCCTAGCTCAGGTGTTTGGGAGTTTGGGCCTTGGGCCAGTTACGGAAAGTAAATTTGAGTTCGTGAATATACATGGATGCCATACCACAGGTCTCTTATAGTATGAACGAAGAAACCCTAGAATAATGTATGCACAGCCTTCAGGAGAGTCCCCAGCACAGAAAGCCCTCCATAAACGTTAGTTGCTATTGCTATAAGCATTAGCATAATTGTCTGTAGTGATTCCCTGAGTGGAGGGTTGGTGAATTAGTGATTAAGTGCAAATGAAAACAGAAAATTATAGAACCGGCTTGGTAAAGAGCTGCCTTTAGGTTAGAATTCTTAAAATGTACTTATGTTTCATACAATACCTGGCTTAACAGACAGCTAAGATGCAGAATGTCAGAAACTGCGTTTCTAAACTATAAAGAACATATACGGAAAGAATGTAAAGTGAAGAAGTTGATCAGACTAGTCCGAATTAAAAATATACCATTTGTTATATGTACCCAGGTGTTCTAGTATACGGGCATATTTCTGAGATACTTGGGTTTGGTTCCAGACCACTGCAATATGAATATCACCATAAAGCAAGTCTAATGCATTTTTGGGTTTCCCAATGCATACAAAAGTTATGGTAATACTACACTGCAGTCTACTAGGTGTGCAATAGCATTATGACTAAAAAGAACATTGAACATACCTTAAAAGTATCGCTAAAAACGCTAATCATGATCCGGGCTTTCAGGAAGTCATAATCATTTTGCTGGTTGCCTCAGTGTTGATAGCTACTGACTGGTCAGGTTAATGGATGCTGAAGGTTAGGATGGCTAGGGCAACTTCTTAAAATAAGAAAATGATGAAGTTTGATTAACTCTTCCTTTCACGAATGATTTCTCAATAGCATGAGATGCTGTTTGATAGCATTTTACCCACAGTGGAACTTTTTTCAAAATTGGAATCAATCCTGTCAAACCATGCTTCTGCTTTATCAACTAAGTTTATATCATATTCTAAATCCTTTGTTGTCATTTCAACATTCTTCACATCATCTTCACCAGGAGTAGACTCCATCTCAAGAAACTAGTTGTCATTTCAACATTCTTCACATCATCTTTCCATAAGAAGCAACTCCCTATCCCTGAAAGTTTTATCATGAGATTGCAGTAATTCTATCACATCTTCAGGCTCTACTTCTAATTCTAGTTCTCTTGCTATTTCCACCACATCTGAAGTTACTTTCTCCACTGAAGTCTTGAACCTTCAAACTTGTGAAACACAGAATACTTGAGAAGTGCAGTAAAGTGAAGAGTGATAAAATGAAAGAATGTAGTAATTGTCCTAAGAATACTTTTCAAAGATGGTTATAGGCTTGTTTTGATTATACTAATCTTCTTTTACTCTCTATTTCATTGTTACTTATTAAGTATTTATGAAGTCCCCACTATGAGACAGGCACTGTTCTAGGCCATTGGGAATAATACTAGTCAGGCTCCTTTAGTCAAGCTTCTTCTCATTTGCTTGGACTGAAAAACCCTGACATTATTAATATCTAACAAATTATTCATTATACACATATTTCTTGAGTATCTGCCCTGGGCCAGGTACAATCTTGCTATGGAGATCAAAAAACATAATAAGGGGAAAGGTAATAGAGGGGCCAGGAGTTAACATTTTATATAGAGGAGTATGATGATTAGGGAAGGGCTCTCTATTAAGAGATTGAACAGAGTGGAGACTTACAAGAAGTGATGGATATCTTGGGAAAATGCATTTGAATCCAAGGGAACAGCAAAAGCAGATTCCATGAGCTAAAAGAATGCTTGCATTTTCAAGGAGATATAAAAGCCATTGACATGAGTGCAAGGGTGAGGGGGAGAGTGGTAGGAGATAAAGGCAGAGAGGTAGCAGGGCTACCTGCTTTAGGCTTTCCTCTGCTTCGAGGAGATTGAGCCCCACTTCCTTCATGAGGACTCCCATAACCAATTCATTCTAGAATGATTTCTCATCAGTATCACTTTGTATCACTCATTTAGCATTCATCATCTAATACCTTGTAATTAAAAACAAAACTTCTAATGTATGTAGTTTGACCCTCTAACTCAGGGTTTCTCAACCTGGACACTCTTGACATTTTGGGACACAAAATTATTTGTTGTGGGGATGTCTTGTACACTGGAGGATGTTTAGCAGCATTCTTGGCCTCTACCAACCAGACACCTGCCCCCACCCAAGTCATGACAACCAAAAATATCTCTAGACATGGACAAATGCCCCCTGGGGGACAATATTGCCCCTAGTTAGGAACCACTAATTTAACTAGACTGTAAGCTTTTTAAAAAGCAAAACCTGATTTATCCTTTTTGTTTTGTATAGTTCTTTCATGACTGCCATGCATAAAAGGCACTCAAATATTTTAAATGAATGAAACATGTAATTCCTACTGCCTCCCCACCAAATGGAATATACGTAAGTGTGCCTCTCTATAAACAAATACAATGAACAAAAATCCAAATTTACAAAACACAAAATAATCAAGCTCCCTGAGTGTTGGTACTTTATTATGTTCACTGCTGAATCTCCAGTGCAAAAATAAGTATGTAGCATATAGTAGGTGCTCAAGAGTAATTGTTTTTTTTTTCTCAAGAGTAATTGTTAAATGAATAAATGAAGTGTAAGATTTTTATTGGATTTACTGCAAAGGACATTAAATATCAAGTATCTCTATTATTTATCCAAGGAGGACTGGTTTGAAATTTTTCGTTCTGCTCTATCAGCACCCCCTAAACAATATACTCAGTGAAGTTTATGCATAATAATATTGTATTCATATTCTATGTCCTTCCAGCTAATTCATAAAAGATGAATATTGATAGTGGTGCTCAGTAGTTAATTAGTGGAATCAGGAAAAATAGCACCCATTTTTTTTTTGCTTTTGTTTTTTACAATACTACACACAATATGAGACTGACGTGCTGCCTACTGCGCTAAGGAGGCAGGTTACTACACACAATAAAGATGTACTATGACTATGGGCATACATTTGGAGTCTTACATTGTTCTACTGACAATCTACTGATATTGCCTGTCCCTAAGAATTAAGGTGTCTACTTGGGTTGTTATCATGCCTACGTATAAATGTTCCCCGATGTGGCATTATAAGTGTCTGTTTCAGGGTTACTTACACAATAGAGTTAGTAAACGACTTTTAAAGCCAATAATGTGTATTGTTTAGGTTATTGATTTTTTTCCTCCCCTCAAATCTGGATGATCTGTTATAGTGCTCCTGCCAAAAGCATAAAATAGTAAAAGCAGGCGAGCTAATATTTTCTTTTATTAAATGATGATATTCTACGATATTTGAAACACTTAAAATACATCATGAAATTAATTTTGGTAGTCTACTAAATTCAGTGTACAGATAATAGCCACATTAATTTTCCTCATCTTTAAAATTGGGCTAATGAAAGTAGTCAAAGTTGTTAAAAAATTAAGTAAGTTCATATGGGTAAAGTGCTTAAAACAGGTTTAATGAATGCTGGGGATTGTTAATATTATTCTACAAAGAAGATAATGGCATAACATAAAATCATAGAATGGTAGAACTGTAGAGCCATTAGATAGCCACTAGTTTGGTGTTCTTCAGACTGCATTGTGAGGCATTATTGAGGGCATGAAGTCAATTTATTGAGGAACAACCAGCAATTAAAAATATGGAAAAGGGGGACGCCTGGGTGGTTCAGCGGTTGAGCATCTTTCTTCGGGTCAGGGTATGATCCTGGAGTCTCAGGATTGACTCCCACATAGGGCTCCCTGCGTGGAGCTTGCTTCTGTCTCTGCCTCTCTCTCTGTATCTCTTATGAATAAATACATAAAATCTTTAAAAGAATGAAAAAGAATAGAATAGAGAATGTCAGAGTGCATCACACAAAGTGGCAGTAAGGATGGTTTTGTAAAATTTTTGTTTCAGATTTGTTGGTGTGTGTGTGTGTGTGTGTGTGTTTGTATACTGAGTTGTGAATGTTTTTCTTACTCTAGATTGTGGCCAGAAAAGCTTAAAAACAACTGCTCCAGTCCAACTTCCTTTTACTACAAATGAAGAAATTGAGGCCCTGAAAAGGGAACTAACATGACCAAGATCACCCAGTGATAAAGTGACAGAGAATCAGAACTACTATCCAAGTCTCCTGATTACCAAGCAATCTCCTTTCCATGACATAAAGCTGAACGGATCCTAAGTTATCCCCAAACATATCAATTTATTTGAAAAACCTTATTTTATTATAATTTTTGTTATTTTCATTTGAATAATCTTGCTTAATCTTTTCATTCATTTCACCATCCTTTCATTTATTTGCATTAGGTAGGCAAGCCAACATCATTTCCCAGCCTGTGGCATCGGGCATTGGAAGTGCACTTGTAGGTTCATCTAATTGGTAAGATTATGACAGTGTGGGTAGAGATGTGGGGGAGGAATAAAAAGAAGTGGCATGACTAGTTGGTGTTAAAGGGATGTGGAGAGTTCGGATGCTATCTCAAAGAGTATTTAGGTAAGCTCTCTAAACATCACCACGGTAACAAAAGAGGGCCTGAGGGTGGCTGCCTGGCAACCAGAGCACTACAACCTCCAGCTCAGTGCTGCCCTTTTCCAACATCTTTCAATTTTAAGGCTGCTCTTGATGAGTTTATTAACAAAATATCTTCTGTATACAAGGATGATTCTGCATAGTTTACAATACCCTCTACCTCACTGGAATCAAGAACATTCCTGTTACCTTTCTATCTGATATCCGGTATGTTCTGATTTATTTGTTGGATATAGATATAGACATCTATATATCAAGAGATATATAAAATTCTCTAACACAAGCTCACCATAACAGTGGTTTTAGGCTCCTTTTGTCCCTCAGGATCTCAAATAAAGGCTCCTATTTGTCCCCATACCTTTGCTTATCCTACATACATATTAGATGCACAATAGTTAATTGATGCTCTTCCCCCTTCTCTTCTGTGTATTCAAATCCTCTGTTTTTAGATAGATCTCAGTGTGTTAGCTTTTCTTCTGAATCTCAATATTATGTATCCATAAGAGATTTGGATTTTAGAATATGGATTTGATAATTTTTAATTTATTAGGTCTTTGTTTCCCTGATTGAGAAAGTGAGACTGCAAGTAAACTCCCAGGATTCTACAGATTAATTTAGTCCTGCTTATCCTCATTTGTGGTATCTAGCATGCTTCAGTGTTTAGGTTTCTCCTCTCGAGAATTTCTGTTTGTGAAATGTGTGGCTAAAATTTGATGACATTCTGAAAATACAAACACTTGTGTGTACACTGGGTTGCCTTACTGGAAATAGATGTGGGCCAGAAAGTTGGTTCTCAATAGGCTATTTACCTAAGAATGGCCATGTTAATTTATTTGGAAGATAACAACTTTATTGAAATATAATTCACAGGACGTACAATTCACTCATTTAAAGTAGAAAATTCCCTTGCTTCTGGTATACTCAAAGAATTCTACAACCATCACCGTAATCTAACTTTAGAACATTTTATCATCCCATAAAGAAGCCATGTACATACTAGCAGCCATTCCCAATTCCAGCTTTCTGCCCCAGTCACTGCAAACACTAATCTATTTTGTTGTGTCACTATGACTTTGCCTATTCTAGACATTTCATATAAAGGGAAACATACGTTGTGCCTGGATTCTTTCACTTAGCATAATGGTTTCAAGTTTCATCCACATTGTAGCATACTTCATTATTTGTTTTTGCTGAATAATATTTCGTGTTGTAGCTATACTACCTTATATTGATTCATTTCTCAGCTGATGGACATTTGAATTGTTTCCACCTTTTGCTATTGTGAATAAGGCCATTATGAATATTAATGCATGAGAATTTGTGGGGACATATGTTTTCAGATCTCCTGTATAAATACCTAGGACTGAAATTGCTGGCTCATATGGCAACTCTATTTTTAACTTTTTGAGGAACTGCCAAACTCTATTCTAAAGTGTTGTGCCATTTTACATCCCCACCAGCAATATACAAGAGTTTCAGTTTTTCCACATCCTTGCTAACATTTGTTATTTTCTGTCTTGATTTATTGTAGCCATCCTATTGGCTGTGAAAATAGCCATCCTATTTCACTGTGATTTTCATTTACCTTTCTATAATAACTAATAATTTTGAGCATCTTTTAATGTGCTTATTATTGACAATTTTTGTATTTCCTTTAGAGCAATGTCAATTCAGATCCTTTGCTTATTTTTAAATTGAGTTATCTTTTTATTATTGAGTCATAAGAGGTCTTCATATATTTTATGTATTCTGGATACAAGCCACTTACCAGATATGTGATTTGCAGAAATTTTCTCTGATTGTGTGGGTTGTCTTTTCACTTCCTTGATGGAGTCCTTCAAAGAATAAAAAATTTTAATATATATATATATTTTTCTTGCTTGTGCGTTTGGTGTCATATCTAAGAAACCAAAAAAAAAAAAATATCTAAGAAACCATTGCCTAATGCAAGGTCCCAAAGACTTACTCTTATGTTTTTTAACTAAAAGTTTAATAGCTTTCTGTGGTTATATTTAGGTCTGTGTTCCATACTGAGTTTATTTTT
This sequence comes from Vulpes vulpes, assembly GCF_048418805.1. Taxonomy (NCBI): domain Eukaryota; kingdom Metazoa; phylum Chordata; class Mammalia; order Carnivora; family Canidae; genus Vulpes; species Vulpes vulpes. The sequence goes on along the minus strand of NC_132796.1, from coordinate 76,909,955 downwards.
TTATGTGATATGAGGTAAATGTCCAACTTCATGTTTGGCCTGTGGATCTAGGTGTTCCATCATTTGTTGAAAAGACTTCTTTCCCCATTGAGTTATCTTGCCACTCTTGTCAAAAAAAAAATCAATCAACCACAATTTTAAGGTTTATTTCTGGACTCTCAATACTATTCCCCTGATGTATAAATCTATTCTTATGCCAGCCGCCCCACAGTCTTGATAGCTGTGTCTTTGTAGTAAGTTTTGAGATTGGGAAGTGTGAGTGCTCTGACTTTGTTCCCCTTTTCTAAGATTGTTTTAACTATTCTGGGCCCCATACATTTCCATAGGAATTTTAGGATCAGCTTATCAAATTCTGCAAAAATGGTAGCTGGAATTTTGAACTGCAGGTATTAATCCACTTACATTTTTCCATCTTTATTGAGATATAATTGACATATAACATTGTTTAAGCTTAAGATGTACAATGTGATTTGATGCACATATGTATTGTGAAATGATTACAATAAAGTTGTTTAACACAACCTTCACCTCACAGCTCCATTTTTTTGTTGATGTTGTTATGCTGAGAACACTTAAGTTTTACTATCCTAGCAACTTGCAAGTATTCATTACAGTATTAACTATAATCATCATACTGCACATTAGATCTTCAGTACTTATTCCTCTTATAACTGGAAGTTTGTAGTTTTTGACCAACATCTCATTTATCCCACCCCACAGTCCACAGCCCTGGCTTCTATGATTTTGGCTTTTGTAGATTACACATATAAGGGATATTATACAGGATTTGTCCTTCTCTAACTTGCTTCACTTAGCATAATGCTCTCAAGGTTTATCTATGTTATCACAAATGGCAAGATAATGAAATTTTCTCTTGAGGCATTACCTAACTTTTAACCTGTGCCTGTTCAGTGTGAGAGGCAAAGAAACCAAGTATAAAGTAGCTGCTAAAAATGCTACAAAGCTAAATAGAGCCATAATATCACAGAGTGCTGGGAAGGCAAAAATAAGAATTCAGGAATCTCCAAAGTACTCTCTAGTAAACAACCTAGGTTTTTAGTTGAGCCCAGGAAGTGTTGTACCATGTGAGTAGGGTTAAACTGGCAATAGACCAGCCTCAACTACGTTAAGATAATCTATTCCTACTTTGTCTGTTGTTTAGGGAAAAACATTTTATCTTCTCCTGAGGAAGATATCATTCAGAACCACTACAATTTTCTATGCACAAAGTCTAGCATTCAATAAAGAAATTTCAGATATGTTAGGAAATAGGACCAATGAAAAAAAATAAAAACAACAACAGAAACAAAATCATAGGTGATTAAAAAGTTGGAGTAAACAAAATGGTCTTTAAAGTAACTATGAGTAATGTGTTCAATAAATAAAGTAAATAATGATAATTTCACCAGAGATACAAAAATTATAAAATTAAATGAAAATTCAATAATTAATCAAATAACTGAAATTAAGGAGTCCGTGGATAAATTTTACAAAGATTAAACAGAACAGAAGAGAGGATTACTGGACAGAATAGTAATAGGTCTAGTATCCAGAAAGTGATTTCTTTTTTTACAACTGAAGAAAGTTCTCAAGCTACATGTTCTATATGCTGTATGAATTTAAAGCAGCATAATGACTATGGCAGGCAGACTAATTCATCCCCCCAAAATGTTCACATCCCAATCCTCAGAACTGTGTGTATGTTGTTATGTTACATGGTAGAAGAAGTAAAGTTGTATATGAAATTAATGTTGTTGATCAACTGAATTTAAGATAAGAGTGCCCTGGATCTAGGTGGGCCCTTAAAAGTGGAAGAGGAAAGCAGGAGTGAGAGATGTGAAAGGAGGACTTGACCAATCATTGTTGGCTTTAAAGATGGAGTTGGGGGTCAGAAACCAAGGAATGAAGATGGCCTCTAGAATTTGGAAATGGCCCTCAGCTTACAGCTTGCAAGAATACTGGGCCTTCAGTCCTGTAAACACAAAAAAATTGAATTCTGTCAACAGCTTGAATGAGTAAAAAATGGATTTGCCCCAGAGCCTCCAGAACGAAACTAATCCTTGCTGACAACTTTAAATTAGCCACTGAGACACATACGGGACTTCTGACCTAAGAAGTATAAGGTAACAAATTTGTGTTGTCTTAAGTCACTACATTTACAGTAATGTTTATGGCAACAGTAGAAAACTAATATAGTAGGGAAGAAAACTAGACATAGGTACATCAAAGTAAAACTGATGGATACCAGAAACAAAGAGAAAAATTTTAAAGTAACTAGAGAACAAAGACACATTATCTTTGCAGGAGCAACAATAATCTTGACAACTGAATTTTCAAAAGAAATAATGAAAGGAGAAAATGACCTGGCATCTCCAAAGTGCTGAGCAACATATGTTTCAACCAAGCAAAAATTCTTTCAAAATGAAGGTGAATCAAAAAGGTTTAAGAGAAACACAAAAATTGAGAGAATTTATAACTATCAGACATGCACTAAAAGAAATACTAAAGGTAGTTATTTAGGCAAAAGGAAAATGATCCCAAATGGAAACAAGGTAATTTAAGGAATCAAGAACACTAAAAAGTTAATATAGACAATCTACATAAATATCGCCCATTCAAAAGAAAAACAATAGTATCTTTTGGAGTTTAAAATTTTTTGTACAATTAAAATACACAATAATAACACAAAAGATGGGAAAGTGTAAATCGAGTTGAAGTGTTATAAGGTTCCTTGTATGGAAAGTGGTAAAAGCACTATATTAATAAGCCAGAAGGATGTTGTAATTGTGAGAAACTAAACTACTGGCTAAAAAAAAAAGTATCGCAGAGAAATTATAAGAGTGTTAAAAATGAAGTAATAAGCAACTTGATTGAAAAAAAAACAGAATAAAGAAGAGAAGGCAAATAGAAAACACGTAGTAAAATGGTAGATTAAAACCCAAATTTCCCAGTAATCACATTAAATATAAATGGAGTATGTACTCCAATGAAAAACAAAGATTGTCAGGCTTGGCTTAAAAAATTACAACTATGTGTGACTTAGACATACCTTAAATAAGACATAGAAAGTTTGAAAGTAAGCGTTGAAAAAGTTATAACATGCAAACATGAACCAAAATGAGGCAGCTATAGTTAAACTAATAAAAGACAAATTAGACTTTAAGGCAAAAAGCACTATGAGAGATATTAGATATATCACAATGATTAAAGGATCAATTAAACAAGTTAGAGAAAACCTTAAGTGGTATGCACAAAATAAAAGAGCTCCAAAATGTATTAAGTGAAAGCTGAACTCCAAACATAAATAGATAAATCTACAAACATGTGTGGAGATTTAAAATAAGCAGACAAAAGAAGTTATGGTATAGAAGCATGTACAAGACTAACAAATATATCCTAACATATTTAGAACATTGTATGTAATAAATGTAGAATACACATTCTTTTCAAATTGTTCCTGGGCTATTTATCAAGGATATTGTAAGAAAGGCATACCACCGACTAAATCTTTTGTGAATGTAGATGCAAAGCTCCTACACAAAATAATAGCAATATAAATCCAGGAATTAGGAGGATAGTACATGATAACCAAGTTGAATTTATTCTAGGAATGAAAGAATGGTTTAACTTTATTAAAAAATATTTTATTTATTTATTCATGAGAGACACAGAGAGGAAGAGAGGCAGAGACAGAAGCAGGCCCCCTGCAAGGAGCCAGATGCCAGACTTGATCGGGGACCCTGCCCTGAGCCAAAGGCAGACGCTCAACTGCTGAGCTACCCAGGCATCCCAGAATGTTTAACATTTAAAAGGCAATAATGTAATTCATCACATTAACAGAAAAGAATATATGATCATCACAATAGAGGCAGAAAAAGTCTTTGGTAAAATTCAACACCTATTCATGTGAAAAAATCTTGGAAAACTAGGAATTGAAAAAAATTTCTTAATCTGATATAGGGTTTTAGAACATACCCAACACAAGGCATGTTAGTAGTAAAATATTGAAAGCTTTCCCTTTAAGATCAGAAACGAGACTTGGTTGTATTACCATTTCTAATCAACCTTGAGCTGGATATTTTAGAAAATAAGAAAGAAATGGAGCTTACAAAGATTGGAAAGGAAGAAATAAGTGTCTCATTATTTAGAGATGACATGGTTGTGTGTTTGGAAATTCTAAAAGTATTTACAAAAAACTTATCAGAATTCATAAATATATTTAGCAAGTTTGCCAGATATAAGATCATTATATGTATTGGATAGGGTTCTCTAAAGAAACAGAACCAATAGGATATACATAGGAGAAGATTTATTATAAGGACTTGGCTTACACAATTAGGGAGGTTGTGATGTTCCACAATCTGCCATCTGCAGGCTAGAGATCCAGGAAAGCCAGTGGTGTAATTCAGTCAGTCTGAAGGCCTGAGAATGAAGATCCAGGACAGCAGGAGAAGACTGATATCCCAGCTCAAGCAATCAGGCAGGAAGGGCTAGATTCTTCCTCCGTCTTTTTGTTGTTGTATTCAGGCCCTCAACAGACTGGATGATGCCAAGCCACACGAGGGAGGGCAAACTACTTCATGGGTCCACCTATTTAAATGCTAATTTCATTCAGAAATTCCCTCACAGACACACCCAGAAATAATGTTTGGCCAAATATCTAGGCACCCTGTAATCCAGTCAACCTGACACATAAAATTAACCATCACAGCATACAAAAATGGTTACTATATGTTAGTGACAAGCAGAATATAAAATGAAAAACAATATCATTGGCATTAGTTTAAAAAATTGTCAAATATTGAGGATTAAAATTAACAAAAGATGTGCAATACTTTTACAAAAAAACCCACAAAGACATTGAGAGAAATTAACAAAGACCCAAGTAAAAAGACAATTGCACACTGGCCATAGACTGGAAGACTATATTCTAAAGATGTTAATTTTCCCTAATATGATTTCTTATTCAAAATAATAATCCCAGTAAGCTTTTTAAAATGGAAACTGACAGATGAATTCTAAATTTTACATAGAATTGCAAGTGACAATAGTATTAAAAACCTTCTAGAAAAAAGTTTGATTTATAGAAATCAAATTATTTTACAGAGCTATAATAATTTAACCAGTGTTCTATTGTTTCAAATATAGAAAAATTGAACAACGGTATAGTAGAGTCTGAAAAGAGATCTACCTGTCTACTGTCATTCAAGTTATGATTTAAAAAATCCATTGTGATGTAGTAGGGGAGAAACCGTTTTCTTTGGTAAGTGGATCTGGACCAATTGGGTTACCAATTAAATCCAAATGATTCTTTGCATCTATTTCAAACTATATACAAAATTTAATTCCAAATGGACCATACATCAAAAGTGAAAGGTGAAACAAATGAAAGTTTTTAAAGGTAATATAGGGTAATGTCTTAGCAACTTTGGTACAGTCAAGTATCCTTTAAAAAGGACACAAAAAGGGCAGCCTGGGTGGCTCAGCAGTCTAGCGCTGCCTTCAGTCCAGGGCATGATCCTGGAGACCCTGGATTGAGTCCCACGTCAGGCTCTCTGCATGGAGCTTGATTCTCCCTCTGCCTGTGTCTCTGCCTCTCTCTCTGTGTCTCTCATGAATAAGTAAATAAAATCTTTTAAAAAAGACACAAAAAATAAAAAGGACACAAAAAGCACTAACTCTAAACAAAAAAAATAAATTCTACTTTATTAAAATTAAGACATTATTAAGAGAGTGAAAGACAAGTCAAAGAATGGGAAAAAATATTTTCAATAGTTATATCTGAGAAAGGACTTATATTCAGAATTACAGAACAACAAATCAATAAGGATAAAGGCAACCTAATTACTATTATTTTTATTTTAAACAAGTTTATTTAAACAACAAGATGCTTGACTTGAAGGGAAAACTATCTAGGATTTATTTTTTATCCCTACTTAAGGACAGATTGCCCTGTATCTAATAGCTACTTACAAAAAAGTTATAAAATTGTCCTTGGTTTCACAGTGGTAAATGAAAAACATTAAAATTCTCCAACTGAACAAGTATGCAAGGATTTTATGTTGTTATTTTTTGTTAAATAGTGAGAACAAAACAACTTACTGGAATATAAAGATGAGAGCCAAATGAGAATGTCACTTAATGGACAAAGTGTATTTTTGCAGAACTAGTATTTTTCTCCATCCCATTTCCATTTGATGTTGATCAAAACATACCACTGGCCATTTAGTTAAAAAATGCAATACGCTTGTACACGTGCAGTTACTATATGTACAATAAAGGAATAGGGAAGGGGAGCATGAAAGAATAGAGAAAACTATACTGCAGTAGGCAGGATGTAGTGGAACCAAATTGCGGTTTTCTTTCTTTTCTTTTTCTTTTTTTAAGAGAGGGATAGAGAAAGAGAGGGGATAGGGACATGGGGAGAGGGAGAGAGAATCTCAAGTGGGCTCCACACCCAGCATGGAGCCAGATGCAGGGTCTCATGACCCTGAGATCATGACCTGAGCCAAATTCAAGGGTCAGATGCTTAACTGACTGAGCCACTCAGGTGCCTCCCGAATTGCAGTTTTCTAATTTAGAATGTCTTCTCGGTCTGAAGAAACAGTTCTAGAGTAAGGTAGCAGGTTCCCTTTGTAATATACACATCCTGTCTGCTTCTGGAACATACCAGTTATATCTTCAGCCTCCATTTCCAACTGTGCAGGTGTGTCTGTTTCATTGATTGGCTGCCCATCAAATAGGAATCTGATCTGCCTCACTGACAAACCCTATCATTCACAATAGGCTTTCATTAGTTTACTAAGTGGTGTATGCCTCTTAAACTGTACCACAGAACCATCCTGACCTGCCACCTTCAAAATTAATATGGTCGCTGTTCTCAGTTTTGACTCCTTCCTTGGTCTTTTCAGCAGCCACGGTGAACGCCAGTCTCCCCAGCTGTTGCTTCACAAAAGAGGTACTAGGTTCATACCTAATGAACACACAGCAACACCAGGAGTGACAGAAGGAGGCAACCCAATTATTTTTAATGACAAATTTTGAAGACCTGTATCAAAAATCCAATCTCCAAATGGACAATAAGACAATAAATAAGCATTCAATTTTGTTAGTTATCAAGTAAATGCAAATTAAAATCACAACCAGATAATAGTCTACATTCATTGATGAATGCTAAAATAAAAAAAGTAGACATGTTAGCAAGGATGTGGGAACTAATACATTGCTGGTGGAAACATAAATTGATAGAATTACTCTGGAAAACTGATGGGCTATACATATTATAGCTTACCATATTACCCAGTAATTCCAGTCAGGTACATAAGCACAACAGAAATGCATATATATGTGAACCAAAATAAAAGTATGAGAATGTTCATAGCAATGTTACTTGTAATAGTCCAAAATAGTAGATCACCCAAATGCCTATCAGCAATAAACTAATGATGTTATATATTGATCCAACAAAATCATAGCATCATTAGAAATGAATGAAGTACTATCACAAACAACATGGGATACACTTCACAAATATAATATTGAACAAAGGAAGTTAGATATAAAGGAATATGCATGTATGATTCCATTTTATATAAAGTTCAGAAATAGGCAAAACTCATCAATGGTGAACTCATCTATGGTGATAGAAGTCAAAATAGTAGTTTACATTGTGGAGCTAATAATGACTGAGAGGGACATGGAGGAGTGCAGGTGATATTTTATATCTTGATCTGGGAGTTGGTTCCATTGGTTTGTGTTTATTTTGTAAGCAAAATATCAAGCTGTACATTGAACATACATATACTGTAGGTATGTTGTATTTCACTAAAAATATTTTAAAAAATTGATAGTATCCAGAGCTGGAAAGGTTGTGTGGAAATAGGTACTCTTGCACATTTTTATTGAAATTTGATTGCTGTATCCTTTTTGAACACTGAAAGTTATATTTATGTAAATTTCAAATATGCCTGTCATTGACCAAGCAATTCCACTTCTGGAAATCTATCTATAGTTGTCAATATCTTTGTTTGCCTAGTATTTCTGATTCTCACTCTAGGTATGTGGTTTGATTGTTCTCAACTTCCTTGGATTTAGGCATTGCCATAGATTGACTTTGGCCAATGAAATTCGAGTGGAAGTGACACTCCCACAAACAAAATAAAAATGACTGATGGTTATGTAAAAACCAAACAGCCCTCCCCTGCCCTACTCAAAAACACTCAACCTCATTAACAATTAATTAAATCCAAACATAAATAATAAAGAGATTTCATTTTTCATCTATTTGGATATATAAATTAGAAAAAAGACCTTGCACAATGTTGCAAGGGGGCAAGAAACTGAATACTATTGGGCTCACACCCCAGGTCACACAGCTGGGAAGTGGGGACAACCAAATCAGAACCCATGTCGATCTATATTTACAGCAGTTGGGCCTTCTCTTCCTATCACTCATTACTCACACCTGGTCTACCATCTTTGTGGTAGAATCTTTGAAGGTAGTCCTAACCATGCTATGAATTGTGTCATAAGCTACATTTCAAATCACTAATTCTCACTCTTCCTCCAAATCTATTAGAAAAGTAGAAATTACAAAAGTGTTGAAGTCATAACTGCAGCTTGCATTGCTAACTAGCAAGGAATCAGAGACTAAACCACCATTCAACTAAACCACTATGTCTATAATGCAGTCTTCTTGGATTCAAGAATGGTTTCTCTACCATAAGTGAAAAATAAGGAGAGGGGTGTGTAACACAATGGGGTCAGTTTTTCGCATCATTTCTTTTTTCCAAAAGAGGAATCATTGAACCATGCTATTTTTAAATTTCTTTCTTTCATATAATTTGGTATCACTCCACATCACTTCAAGGAGTTCAACTTCAATCATTTTATAAGGCTACTTTAGTATTCCATTGTATGTATGTATATATGTATACAGGTAAAGAATTCATACAGTATCAGGACGCCTGGGTGGTTCAGTGGTTGAGTGTCTGCCTTTGGCTCAGGGCATGATCCCAGAGTCCTGGGATCGAGTCGCACATCGGGCTCCCTGCATGGAACCTGCTTCTCCCTCTGTGTCTCTGCCTCTCTCTGTGTGTGTCTCTCATGAATAAATAAATAAAATCTTAAAAAAAGAATTCTTACAGTATCATAACCAGTGAGAGAATAAAATTTTATATCTTTTCTCTCTTCCTCATTCTCTTTCTCCCCTCCACAATCTCTCTTCTCCCCTTAGAAAGCATAAAAGCACTGGTTGTCCAGAGCTAGTCATCTACATAAGTAGATGACAAGGAAGACACCCCCAGGTTAGTCAGGCAACTAGAGACAAAAGATGTATAGGCTGCACTGCTCAGCCATGGAAAATTGTGTTCTTAACTAAAGACAAGGATGTATATATGTTCATGTGTGAGATGTGGTGTGTCTAACAAAATGGGATGTAACATTTTCAGTTCCTTTTACTCTGATTATAATACTGTTATCTGAAGAGAGAGCTGTTAAGAGAAACACACTCCAAGGAGTCAGACAACTCTTGATATCAAGTACATAGGCAGCACTCTACTAACCAAACTAGCTCCATGGAAAATTCCATCTTCACCTAAGGATAAGGCTCTGTGTGTGTGTGTGTGTGTGTGTGTGTGTGTGTAACAAAATGTAATAGGCCATTTCAGCTTTATAAATGTTGGTTTTTATAAATGTTCATTGAATAATCTTAAAATATGCTGAAAATTACAAAGAATGAAATATATATAATCCATAATTTTATCACCCAGAAACATTTGGTATTAACATTTAGGTCTATAAACTTCCACATTATTATTCTATTGCTGTGGCCTGAATTGTATCTCCCCAAAAGACATGTTGAAGTCCTGAACTCTGTTACCTATCAATGTGACCTTATGTGGAAATAGGACCTTAGCTGATATAATCAAGTTAAGATGAGATCATACTGGATTAGGATCCTAATTGAATATGACTAGTGTCCTTATAAGGAGAGAAGAGGAGAGATATAGATACAGAAAGAGAAATACCATGGTAAGACAAAGCCACAAAGGGGAGAAGGCCACGTGAAGATAGAAGCAGGGATTGGAATGATGCATTTACAAGCAAAGGAATTCATTAGTTGCCAATAACTACCAGAGGCTAGAAGAGGCAAGGAAGGGTTTCTCCCCTACAGCCTTCAGAGAGAGTATGGATCTGCTGACACCTTGATCTTGGAGTTCTAGCCTTCAAGATTGTGAATAAATTTCTTGTGTTTCAAGCCACCTTGTTTGTGGTATTTTGTTATGGCAGCCCCAGGAACTAATATACTGTTGATACACTTTAAAAAAAGATTTTATTTATTTATTCATGAGAGACACACAGAAAGAGGCAGAGACATAGGCAGAGGAAGAAGCAGGCTCCCACTGGGGAGACTGATACAGGAATTGATCCCAGGACCCTGGGATTATGACCTGAGCCAAAGACAGATGCTCAACCACTGAGCCACCCAGGTGTCCCTGTTGATACATTTTTTAAATAAACTATTTGAAAATAATTTTTAAAAACCCTCCACAGCATACTTAACATCCTTCTACCTTCATACTGCCTATATCGTTACTTTAATAATTAGTTGCAAAAGGAATAATTTCTGCAAACCTCTACATTTTTCATTTCATTTATTTTTCTGAGTATAAAGGTAGTGTATGTTTTAGACAAGCAAATATCAGGGAACAGCTGTAAAATAATATTTAATTTCCCTGTGACCCCATTCCTAGGCCCTTTTTCAAGATATTATCCATAAATAGCTTGGGTATATATTATCCCAGATATTTTTCACTTCAGATTCTGTACCAAGAGAAATGTAACTCTCTTTTCCTCTCTTCTACTCTGTCACTGTGAAATGCGTATTTTTATTGATACAGGATATAAGCATAAGAACGCTTTTATTTTTATTGAAGTGTAATTGATACACAATATTGTTAGTTTCACATATACAACACAGAGATTCAACATCTCTACACATTACAAAGTGATCACCAAAATAAATCTAGCTACCATCTGTCACCATACAAAGCTATCACAGTATTATTTTTTTAAGATTTATTTATTATTTATGATAGAGAGAGAGACAGGAGGAGGGAGAAGCAGGCTCCATGCCGGGAGCCCGATGTGGGACTCGATCCGGGGACTCCAGGATAGCGCCCTGGGCCAAAGGCAGGCGCTAAACCGCTGAGCCACCCAGGGATCCCTTATCACAGTATTATTAACTTTATTTCCTATGCTGTACGTTACAACCTTGCGTCTTATTTGTGTTGTAACTGGAAGTCTATAAATTTTAATCCCCTTCTTCTATTTTGCCTAACCCTCACCACCTCCCGTCTGGCAACCACCAGATTGTTCTCTGTATCTATGAGTCTGTTTCTGTTTTGTTTTGTTGGTTCATTTGTTTCAACTTTTAGATTCCACATATAAGTGAAATCATATGGTATTTGCCTTTCTTTCATTTATTTAACTTAGCATAATACCCTGTAGCTCCATCCATGTTGTTGCAAATGGTAAGATTTCATTTTTTTTATGACTGAGCCATATTCCATTGTAGATACATACCACATCTTCTTTAGCCATTCTTCTACCAATGGACACTTAGGTTGCTTCTATATCTTGGCTATTGTAAATAATGCTGCAATGAACATATGAATACACATAACTTTTCAAATTAATGTTTTAGTTTTCTTCAGATAAATACCCAAAAGTGGAATTGCTGGATCATACAAGAATGCTTAGTGAAGCATTTTCTATAATGGAATATATTGGAAACTAATATTCACTGGGTGGAAGCCTGAACAAATTGTTGTGTATTCATAATAGAGTATTCAGCTACCAGAGGAGAATAAGTTATATCTATATCAATGACTTAGAGAGATATTCATGATATACCAAGTAAAATACATACACACACATAATATTGATAAAAGTATAGAATAATTCATAGTAGATTTCTGGAGTTTGGAAGGAAAAGGGGTGTGTGTGTGTGTATAAGTATACATATTTATGATAAGATCATTATTTTTTTCCACTGTTTTCAGTGAACACATGCTAATTTTATAATTCTTTTTTTTTTAATTTTATACTTCTTAAAGAAGATTTGATCACAGATTGAAAAAAATATACATATTTGAAAAGCTTTTGTCTGATATGAATATATCATTTATTATAAGCTTAAAACTTACAATAAATTTAGTATCTAAAAGTAGAAAAAATAACATACTGCTTAATAAATCCTGAGTATTTAGTGCCATGAACAAACAAAATGTGTTTAACTTATGAGTCATTTCGCAGAAAATCTATATTTGTAATACACACTTATTTCCCTAGAAGGGCCAAAATATCATTCCAGTAATAGGAATTATGAAATTTTATTTATTAAAAAATCCTCACTGATGACTGATGAAGTTAGATAAAATTACTCAGGAGGTGTTGTAATAGCATTTGCAGAAGCCAGATAAAAAGGATGTTACAAATAGCTCTTTTGAGAGGCTCTTCAGGGTCATTTACTTGCTTTTGCTATGTGTTTCTTTTTCGAATTTCTATTTCACCATGTAATTTTGGAGTAGCTCCTGATTATAGTAAATGACCATTGTTCTACAAAATTTGATATTTTAGCAAAATGAAATAGCCTCTGTCACATTAATTTTCTTCTTGTCAATACTTTGCTGTCATCATGGTCTTCACTCTATTGTGGGGAGTGTAACAGTGTCAGTATTTTCCAAGTCTGCTAAAGACTGGCAAATAACTGAAAACTGTCATAATGTGTATATTACAAGTGGCACTGCCATGATGTCCCTGAGATTATCTGCAGCAAATTTTACTGGTCATGATCACAGCTTAGTGGATCACAACGTCTTTATGCACCATGAAGTTTGTAAAACAATAAGTTGAATGCTTCCTGTGTGCCAGGAGCTGTGCTAAGCAATGTATACACACATAATATCATTTAAAACAAATAATTATCCAATTAGATAGCTATTATTATCTGTACTTCAAACCAAGGCTCGGGGCTTAAGCCAGTTGTTAGGTAGCAAATAGCAAAGCTAGGGCTTAAATTTAGGGCTTGTGAACTCCAGTTGTACTCTTTACCTATAAGCTATAATATTTCCAATAGTATCTGAGATATACATTACTGGAGTTCAATAGTACCTGGTCCTTCTCCATTTTATGCACATTGGAAGGGTATTCTTCCTAGCCCTCTGGTAATTAGGGCCAGTAACTAATTCTGGACAATAGGCTATGAACAGAAATTATATTTTTTGTTTTCAGGTTGAAATATTTAATTGCTAAGATGTTCATCAGCACTTACAATCAGGGAAATGCAAATTAAAACAGTGAGATATCACCTCACACCTGTTAGATTGGCTAAAATCAACAAAACAAGAAACAGGTAAGGATGTGGAGAATAAGGAACCCTATTATATGGTTGGTAGGAATGCAAACTGGTGCAACCATTGTGGAAAACAGTATGGAACTTCCTCAGAAAGTTAAAAATAGAACTACCCTATGATCCAGCAATCACACTACTGGGTATTTACCCAAAGAATACAAAAACACTAATTAAAAGTGATACATGAACCCCTATGTTTCTAGCAGTGTTATCTACAATAGTCAAATTATGGAAGCTGACCAAGTGTCCACTGATTGATGGATGAATAAAGAAGAGGTGGTGTGTGTGTGTGTGTGTGTGTGTGTGTGTGTGAGTGATGGAATATTATTCATTCATAAAAAAGAATGAAATATTGCCATTTGCAATGACATAGATGGAGCTAGAGAGTGTAAGGCTAAGCAAAATTAGGCATTCGGAGAAAGACAAATACCATGTGATTTCACTCATGTGGAATTCAAGAAACAAAGCAAACAAGCAAAAGGAAACAGTGAGCAAGAGAGAGAAAAATAAAAAAAATAGACTCAACTATAAAGAACAACCTGATGATTGATGGTTACCAGAAGGGAGGGGGATGGGAAGATAGGTTAAATAGGTGATGGGGATTATGGAAGACACTTGTCATAATAAGCACACGGTGATGTATGGAATTGTTCAATCACTATATTGTACACCTGAAACTAATATAATCCTGTATGTTAACTAATTGGAATTAAAGTTAAGAATTTAAAAAAGAAATATCTAGGGCAGCCTGGGTGGCTCAGTGGTTTAGCACCACCTTCAGTCTAGGGTGTGATCCTGGAGACCCAGGATCGAGTCCCATGTCAGGTTCCCTGCATGGAGCCTGCTTCTCCCTCTGTCTGTGTCTCTCATGAATAAATAAATAAAATCTTAAAAAAAGAAATATTTAATTGCTAATGTGCAACTCTCTTGCCATCTCTCTTCTCTAGCTGCAGCAACTGAGGAGGCCTTGCGTTGAGATACTAGAGCTTCAAGTTTAAAGTACCTTGATTACTCAGTTACCATACAGAGAGAAGATATTCTGGAGAAGTTCCTGAATCCACAATGTAATTTGTGTGAATCAGAAGCATGCTTTTGTTGTGTTAAACTACTGAAACTGTAGGACTGTTACCACAGGCTAGCTTAACCTACCTGATTAATACAGAAACTGGTACTGAAAGTGTGGTATTGATATAACAAAAACGTGAAGTGTGACGTTGGCTAAGTGGTTTCATGGTAGGAATTTTTAATGGCAAGATGAAGCTGTAACTTATAAAAGACTTAGCACAAATGATTAGGGAATTTGCAAGTATAAGGGAAGTGTTTGGATAATAATGCTAGTAGGGAAATATAGATGAAGAGACTAAAAAAAATGTTAGTACTGCTTAGGGGAGTGATAGTAGTGTTTGTTGATTGCTGCTGGTTTTGATTGGTGTGATGGTTCACTTTATGTGTCAGCTGGACTGGGCTAAGAGATGCCCAGATAGCTGGTAAAACATTGTTTTTGGATGTGTCTGTGAGGATGTCTCCAGAAGAGACCAGCATTTGCATAAGTAGACTGAGTAGATTGCTCTCACTAATATGGGTGGGCATCCATCAATCTATTGAGAGCATTAACAGAGCAAAAAGGTGAAGGGCGATTCATTCTCTTTGCTTAGGCTGAAACATTTATTTTCTCCTGCCTTTGTATATCAATACTCTGGTTCTCGGGCTCTCAGATTCAGACTGGGAATTACACCATCAGCCCCCAGTTCTTAGGCCTTCAGACTATTTGAATTACACCACTGATTTTCCTGGTTTCCAAGTTTGTAGATGGCAGATTGAGGGACTTCTTGGCTTTCTTAACAGTCTTCTTTGGGAAGGAGGTAAGTATGTTTTCCCTTTGGAAAGAAGAATGAAGCAAACATTTGGGAGACTATGATGGAGATTATTAGTGTTCACCATTATCAATTTCTCCTCTACCCCTCAGTCATATAGAAGATCACATTTACCATCTCCAGATGTAAACAGAGCCATATGACTAATGCTGGCCAATAGGTTGTGAGGACAAGTGCCAGGAACATTTAATTGCTTTTATGTATTTTCTTCCTTTTTTGTGGTAAAAGAGGAGGTCTTAGGTGGAGATAGCAGTGCTACAACTCAAAGCAACTTAAGAGTTACCACATGAAGGAGAAATGCCCTATGAAACCATTTGATCATATTGAGTTGTTTGGTTTATTTGTTATCATGGCATGGCCTATACTATTCCTCTCACATATATGAAACAATTGTTATTATTATAAAAATATTAAGTATAAAAAGAAATTAGATTGTTAAATATCTCCCAAACATCTTCAAAGAATAGACATCTCTTATGCTATACAAATTAATCCAGGCATACACAAACATGCATAGATATTAAATTAATCTTAAGAAGCTAGAAAAATATTAACACAAACCTAGTAAAGATAACTAAGAATGATAGACTAATTTCATTTTGTGTAAAAGTACATAAATTTCTAATAAAGAGTAGATATTGTGGGTTGATTAACTGAACTTCTGTTCTACTTTCCCAATTACAGTTAGAGCTCTGATAGTGAATTAGGTTCTATCAATTAGACAGACTTGTTAGATTACTTGTGAGGTAGAAGTGAGATGGAGGACATCTTCCTGCTGCTGTTGCTTCTGGCAAGGTCATGGATGAGAGAATGGCAACTCCATTTAGCAAAGACCACCTTTGAGTCCAGGTGTGGCAGACACATTTGGATCTCCAAATTACATTTGCACAACCTTATCTTTGACTTGTTCTGTGCATGTCAGCCAGCTTCTCTCCTTGGTCCACCCCAATATCTGCACAATGTATGTATGGAGTGGAGTAGTTACGATGGTAGAGAAGGAGGCAATACATGGGTTCAAAAAGCATGGAGTACTCACTGAGAATAGCCAGAATCTCTGTGGCTAGTTAATTATTTCAGACCACTCTACCATAGAGGAGGGTATGATTTGTCTTTAACAAAATTGATACCTTCTCCAGATATGGGTTTAGCTTGCTTTCTCTGCCCTCAGTATTTCTGCTGATATCACAATTTAAAGCATACAAAATGCCTGATTCAAGGGACTATTTTATAGTGAAGAAGGTGTGGCAACAGATACATGACCACTGGTTTGATAATATAACACAAATCCAGCATCAGCTGGCCCAATACATTGAATGGCCTGTGAAAGTCTCAGGTAGGACACCAAAAGGAGAACAGCGGTAGAGTTGGAATACTGTCCTCCAGAATGTGGAATATATACTCATATCTCAACAACTTATATGTGGTACTGTATTCCTTTAAGTTTGTTTTTATTTTATTTTAGTAATCTCCACACCCAACGTGGTGCTTGAACTCATGACCCTTAGATCAAGAGTCACATGCTCTTCCAACTGAACCAGCCAGGCGCCTCATGTGGTATAAGGTTCCTAATAGCTAGAATACATATGTATTGGGGCCAACACAATCATTCACTTCCAGAATTTGTGTTTCTTGTTTCTACATGCTCAGGCTCTGCTAGTTTAGACGTTTTGTTTCTTAAGAGGAAATGCTTCCACCAGGGGACACTTCACGGGTTCTACCAAACCTGAATATGAGCCATGCCAAGATGAATATATCACTAGACAGGTAAGTAAATATATATATATAGGCAGTTAATTTTAAAATAAACTTTTGGAAACCATAAACAATGACTTGTGGGAAGAGTTAATTGTTGCCAATAGAAATCTTGATTTTTAAATTTGAGATCCAAATTACTTGGTCATTTTGTTCCATTGTGTTCTTAGTCATTTTAAAAGAATGCACACCCAGTCCATTATATACTTTGGTGCCTAATATTGACAATGCTACTTGTCAGGCTTCTTTTAGTGGTTAATCTAGGAGGCTGTCATTAAGTAAAGACTTCACGTGGAGCCTACTTACATATTGCCGGTGTTATGTTTGTGTACTCTGAAAATTCGTATGTTGAAGCACTAACCTTCAATGTGATGATATTTGAAGATGGGCCTTTCAGAGGTACAATGAGATAAACTCATGAGGACAAGTTTCTGGTCTGATGGGATTAGTGCCCTTATAAGAAGATAGACCAGAGATCTTGCTCTCTCCTCCATCCTCTCACTTTGCACATGAGAAGAGGTCATGTGAGCACACAGTGAGATGGCAGTTATCTGCAAGCCAAGAGAAGAGGCCTCAGAATGAAAAATCTATCATGATTTTAGACTCCCCGGAGTACAGAACTGTGAGAAATGAATTCTGTCATTTAATCTACCCAGTCTATGATATTTGTTATGGCAGCCCAAGCTGACTAAGACACCCTAGTAACTAATACCGGTTGCAGTGACTGGAGCAACTTTGCTACCATACAACTGGCCCTTGGAAGCCACCTGAATTCCAGTCAGCCATTGGCTATTAAGCTAGGGCTACAAAATAGCAGTATTTATTTCCAGTAATAGAAAAGAGTATTGAGTGTATATATTGGTTTTTGAAAAGGAAATAATCATTTCACTAATAATTTTGATTTAATTGGTACAGAAACAAATATAGTATCAGGAATGTATTACATAGGGCAGCCAGGGTGGCTCAGTGGTTTAGCGCTGCCTTCAGCCCAGGGTGTGATCCTGGAGTCCCGGGATTGAGTCCCATGTCAGGCTCCCTGCATGGGGCCTGCTTCTCCCTCTGCCTGTGTTTCTGCCTCTCTCTCTCTCTGAGTATCTCATGAATAAATAAAATCTTTAAAAAAAGGAATATATTACATATTTTACCTCATTCAATCTTCAAAAGAAGATTATGAATTAAAATTAACAAAAATTTTACATTATTGGGGATTTCTGAAGATTCAATGGAATAATACACAATTGGTTACCAAAGTCTTCAGCCTAACTAATCATTAAATAAATGTTGATAGTAATAATTTAATATTAATATAATATTAAATATTTCTAATCTTTTTAAAGAATGAGAACCTTGAAAAATACAGAATTCCTTTTAAACATCCTACATAAGGTGAATGGAATAAATTTGTTTCCATTTTTTCCATATCCTAATCAAACTTTTAGTGAAGACTCTATTGTTCTCATTATCTTACATAAAATGTGGAGAATGTCTTACATTGCAGAGCTTTGAATTAACAAAATTAAGTGCCATTTACCCTAATTTTAAAACCTTCCCTATGATCCAACAAACATGTATCAACCATTAATAGAAGAAGCTAAAATATTTTGTGTAGATATGTCAGTGCATGTGTATGTTTGTGCATTTCTGTGTCTAGTTATGAACAGGTGGGTGTTAATTTTAACAAGAAGCACTTACAGAACTTACTTCCTTTCAGATAGGTAGTTTGTAAACAATAAATGCACACATAACTATTTTGTTAGATATGGGATGCTATGCAATTATGACATAATGGTTCTTGCTGATTTCCCATTTTGGATTTCTAAAATATTTTAATTTGTCACCTCATTTGATCTTCACAACAAACTTATGTTACAGATTAATAGTGGTTTCCATGCCACGCATTTGTTGTGATGATGAAATGAATTTATCTACAGGAAGTCCCTAAGCATACTGCATGCAAAAAATACTAAGGAAGCATTTAGCAAATGTTTATCCTTTTTAGATATTTAACATCCTTTTTCCCCTTTTTATAATTATCATCCTTGTTACTATTGCTCTTAATACAACCTATGTTACTCATGATGATAGTAAGTCCTTTGATCACCTGTTAACCTGTGAGAAATTCTCATGGACTAAATGATTTATTGAACACCTTGTAACAAGTTGGTTAAATATGTGCATGGTGTTCTATTTAATTTCCATATTAAATGCAATAATATTTCAGCATAATTATTGACCAATAAGGAAATATTTAGTTATCTCTCCTATAGGCCTTTCACTCTATGTGTTAATTTTAAGATTCTGATTATCTTTTAATATCATCGTTCACATGCATGCAAACATATACAGGCCAATATTCAATTTTACATCTTGATGGTGCATACTATGCTCCATGATTATGCAACATCTTTTCTCCTTGGACCATCCACAAATACCCATGAAATGGCAAGGTATATATACAGGTCATATATTTCAACCTCTCTCTATATAGTATATGAGATAATTAAATGGTGCTTTTTAGTTAGAATTTAGAATACTTCCAGATTGCTCCATTACATGTTCTATTGAACATTTTATCATTAAGTTGGTCTTCAACCTATTGTTTTCAGAATTGCATTATTGTTCTCAGTGCATCTTATGTGTCTCAAACTAGTGTATCCTTTTCATGGATAGTCTAGTTGGATATCACTTGGTTAATATCAAACAAAGACATTAAATCATAGTTGTCAAAGTGATAATATATTTGGAAAAGGGAATCAATGGTGATTTTTAGAGATTAATAGATATTTTTCATGGTCCCACAATGAGTAGTGTTAACTCATTTATAATTTAAGGAAAGAATTAATTTCCCTAATAGAGTTTTTAAAGAAAACTATTGTTCACCCACATCATTAGCCTCGGCAAATGCAAGAAAAAACGCTATATATTCCATTGCTCTCTCTTAGTCGAAATCAGGATTATCATTCTCCAATATTTAAATGTTCTCTAATTTCCTCTCAGCTTTAACTGTGCATGGTTGTCACTGTATTTCACATATTTCTAGGTAGAGAATGATAGCTTTATATTTTGTGAGTTATAGTAAATAAAGCCTCATTCTATATCATAATAATCAGTGAGTTGCAAGGGATCATCTCAATTCTGAAGACTCTCCTTTCCCATAATGGATTGAAAGTGCTCTCCTGCCATCCCCTGTAAGTTTTTCTAATCCTCCAACTAAAGCATCAATACTGGAGACTTTTTGGTTTAAAGGAAAACAACTAAGTAATGGTGGTGAACTATTGCTAATAGAAGCAGAAAAGAAAGCATACATCCTGGTGATTAAGTAGGTTGTAAACAGGAAATGAACATGTCAGAATAATTTTTTTAGGTACAGAATTTTGCATTATGATAATATAATTTATCTGTTTAAATAATTAATCTGTTTATTAATTTATCTGTTACTTTTCAAGTTTCAAAAGTATCTACTCATGTTGCCTAATCCTCATGATAAACCTGTTTTTTTCAGTTAGTACAAGATTCAGTGATACAGGTTTATTGAGGGTTAAGAGATAATCCACCTAAAAGCTCCTAAAACACTGTATGCTTGGTAAGTCACCAGTTCTGCAATATAACTACTCTTTTTCTTTCTTCTCTTCATAGTATTAATGGTAGTACAAAAGATATTACTACTACTACCTTGATTAGTAAAAATAAGAACACATTTAATAATCACTTTTTATTAGATATGTAGTCTGGTTGTCAGCAATGGGAACAATTTTGCTTTTAGTTGATACATTTGGGCCATGGTAGCCACATGGACTCCAGACACAATAGAGAGATAGAAGCACTAAACATTGGAGATGCAACGTGGGTGTTAATATTCACTAATAATAAGAACTTTTCAAAAAATATTTTTAAGTAATTTCTGAATAGGATATCACTGTCAATAATGAATTTAGGTTGGCGGGTAGGGAAATAATTGTGGTGACAATATAATCACTTATGTGTATTTTTCACATTTCAGGTAACAAAAGTATTTTAAATATACAGCCTCGTTCAAACAGAAAACAACCACGTGCTGCAAATGCATAATAACTTTACACAATAAGGGACTATGAGAATTAAATAAAATATTCCACAGGTCTGTATGATGTATGTTGCCTGATAAGACTTTGCTCATCCCTTGGTATAGGTACCTAATAAATTATGCAGTCCAGATTGTTGTTCTTTAGGAAATGCTGCCTCTTCTTAGATGTCTGGAAAAGATACAATGAGGTTATGCCTAGCAATCATATTATTGCTCCTGTTTTTACTATGTTTGTATTTTCATCATATGTGCTGAGTGATTTGTGTTTGTGGATAAGAGACCTATTGAATTTTGTGTATTTACCTTTTGCTACAACACCTTACCTCTATATCCTTCTCATTAATTTCAGACTGGTCTACTTGTATCATTGTACTTACAGGTTTTCGGAAATAGTTTTTTTTTTAAGATTTGTTTATTTATTAAAGAGAGACACAGAGAGAGAGAGAGAGGCAGAGACATAGGTAGAGGGAGAATCAGGCTCCATGCAGGGAGCTTGATGTAGGATTCGATCCCTGGACTCTGGGATCGTGCCCGGAGCTGAAGGCAGATGCTCAAACACAGCCTCCCAGGCATCCCATCTACTTAATTTTATTAAAAAACTTTTTTTTTTACTATAGTCTCTGACATCATTAGCCATTGTTAAGGTGTAAGTTTCACCATTTCCTGTGGAATTCAATTTCCCCAATGAGACACATCATATCTCATCTCTTCTATCTAAAGGAATTCTTTTTCTCTCAAAACCATTTTCACATACACTGGTCTAGTGTAGTCTATTCGGAAAGTAAAGGTCAGACTTTTCTGCATATGATCTATATTATTTTCCAACTGCCACTGAGGATGGATTAATAATTTCTGATTGCCACAAAAAATGGGCTATGTCAGTGCTTGAGTGTCTGGATTGCCTTCTCTGAACCCAAGGGACTCATTCTCACTATGTTCTCTGCTCCTTAGATTATTCCAAAGTGGTCAAGAGTGCTTGGATATTCCACTTGAACCAAACTACCTGGCCTCATGACAGACTTGGGGACTGCTGGGATCAGAAAATCTCCCCTCCTTCCCATCTTTCCTCCATTTTCCCCTTCCCTTCCTTTTTTCCTTCCTTCCCTCTTTTCTTTTTTTTTAATCTCCACTTTCTTTATGACAAGAAACTCTGATTCCCATGTATTACTCTGGTTTAGCTTTCTTAGCAGATTAATTTGTATACACAATGTTGTGTGTTTGGTGGTGGTCCCCCCCCGCAAAATGTATTCATATCTTAATACCTGCATCTTGTGAATATTACCATATTTGGAAAAAGGTTTTGTAGACATAATAGAGTCTTGAGAAGAGATTATCCTGGGTTACCTATGTGGGTCTTAAATTGAATGATAGCCTTATGAAAAACATAAGAGGAGAAGGCCTTGTGAAAATGGAAGCAAAGATTGAAGTTAGGCAGCCGTAAGCCAAGTAATGCCTGGTACTACCAGAAGCTGGAAGAGATAAGGAAGGATTCCCCTCTAGACACTTTGGAGAAAATAGCCCTATTGACACCTTTATTTTGGACTTCTGGCCTATAGAACCCTGAGAGAATAAATTGCTACTGTTTTAAGCCACCAAGTTTGAGATAATTTATTATGCCAGCTACAAGAAACTACTGCATGCGGGAGATCCTTGGGTGGCTCAGTGGTTTAGTGCCTACCTTCGGCCCAGAGCGTGATCCTGGAGTCCCAGGATCAAGTCTTATGTCAGGCTCCCTGCTTGGAGCCTGCTTCTCCCTCTGCCTGTGTCTCTGCCTCTCTCTCTCTCTCTCTCTCTGTGTGTCTCTCATGAATAAATAAATAAAATATTTTATATTTTTAAGATTTTATTTATTTATTCATAGACACACACACACACACACACAGAGAGAGAGAGAGAGAGAGAGAGAGAGGCAGAGACACAGGGAGAGGGAGAAGCAGGCTCCATGCAGGGAGCCTGACGTGGGACTCGATCCCACATCTCCAGGATCACACCCCAGGCTGCAGGCGGCGCCAAACCGCTGCGCTGCCAGGGCTGCCCTAAATAAAATATTTAAAAAAAAGAAACTACTGCATGCACATTTTGACATTTTCTGTCATAACTCATTCACTAATTCAGTTTTGGCATTGTGAAACAGGTGAGCAATTGAGGTATTCCTAAGGTTATACCTCTGAGAATAAATTTAGGGCCCCAGCAAAAGGCTCCAGGTGACTAACAACTGTATTAAGTGTAGTCGCAGTATTGTTTGTCTTGCAGTAGAAATACTGAGCAGAGTTATGCACTGACAGGACCCACTGTATACCAGGATGATATCAGAAATATCAAGTGACCCGGGCAGCCTGGGTGGCTCAGGGGTTTAGCACGGCCTTCAGTCCAGGACGTGATCCTGGAGACCCAGGATCGAATTCCGCATGGGGCTCCCAGCATGGAGCCTGCTTCTCCCTCTGCCTGTGTCCCTGCCTCTCTCTCTCTCTGTGTGTGTCTCTCATGAAAAATTAAAAAAAAAGAAACATCAAGTGACCCAATCTTCATAGAATTGAGTGTGTGTGTTTGTTGTAGGGTAGATTCAGGGGACCAGACCTTCTAGGCAGAGATTCAAACTTGAGGCACTCAGTTGAAGACATTAGGCATATCTCATACATGTTCTTATTCTCTCCATTTTTGTATTTCAAAGTAATCTGTGCCACCTAAATGGTGATGGCTGCTTAGAATTTGAGATGCATCACAGTCTGGCAGTCTATTATGTTAGGTTGTAAGGTGTTCCTAAATAGGACTGGACTCAATATCTCTGTCTCACATTAAAAACACCAACCTGTTAACCATCCTTTACTACCTCCATATCCCAGTGTTTAAAATGTCCTCTCTCTCTCCAATGCATATTCATTGGTGAACAATCGTTAGATTTTATTTTTTCATTCATTCATTATATTGGGATGGGTTTGTGCGGCTAAAGTATAGATTAAGTCCTGGTCTTTGAGGATGAATTAGTATTTTCTGATTGCCATACACAGCTGACATCCAACAAAACATTATGATAACATTCTGGTTTCTATATCATTTGGGATATGCCAGTATGTCTTGAAAGTAGGAACAATATTTCAATGCAACATGATTAGAACACCTGTACCAATATCAGGTCTTTTTGGTATCTACCTTAACTTTTGATTTTTATTTTGTGTGTATATGTGTTTATGTGTTATATGTATATGCATCTGTGTGGTTGGGGGACAAAGGATTTAACTGGTAAAAAAGATGTCTGCATAGTCCTGTTTTGTGAGAGAGGCTTTTAGAACCTGTTGAATGGAGGAGAATGAAGTGGCTGAGTAATCATTATTTTTCACTTTCTGTGTCTTCAGATGACAGTTAGGTTGTGGTCTCCAAACATTTCTCATCATGCAGCCCTGAAATATACACACACACATACATGCACACACACACACACACATAATAAGGAAATAATATTCTCACATTTGAAGCACACCAAAATGTGAAGATTATAAAGGAATAAAGATAAATATAATTAAAAATGTTAACATCTTCTTCTTTAGTTTTAGTGGATCTCCTTGTGCATGTCCTGGATCATTCTCACTCTACTTTGGAAACTGCTACTTTAAAGTATGAATTTTGTCTTGTCACACCACTTATTATAACCTTTAAATGGCTCCCATTTAGTCTCAAATTTGTTAATACAAATTTCTTAATAAAGATCCTAATCTGATTGGCTGATTTTTTTTTGTTTTTATTGAGGTGAAATTCTTTTTTTTAAAGATTTTATTTATTTATTCATGAGAGACACACAGAGAGAGGCAGAGACATAGGCAGAGGGAGACGCAGGTCTCCTGCAGGAGCCCAAGGTGGGACTTGATCCGCAGACCCTGGAATCATGCCTTGAGCCAAAGGCAGACGCTCAACTGCAGGACCACCCAGGCGTCCCGAGGTCAAATTCTTATAACATAGAATTAACCATTTTAAAGTATACAGTTCAATGGCACTTAGTACATCCACAGTCTGTGCAACCATCACCTCTACCTAGTTTCAATATAATTTCATCATCACAAAAGAAAACCACATACATATTAGCAGTCACTCCACATTTTCTTCTCCCTCCAACCCCTGGCAACTAATGATCAGATTTCTGTCTTTATAGGTTTACCTATTACAGATATTTCATATAAATGGAATCATCCAATATGTAGCCTTTTGTGTCTGCCTTTTTTCACTTAGCATAATGTTTTTGGGGCTTATCTATGTTGTAGCAAGTATCAGTACTCCATTATTTTTATGGCTGAATAACATTCCACAGTATGGTTGCACTATGTTTTGTTTGGTCATTAATCCATTGATAGACATTTGGGTTGTTAATATCCACCTTTTTCCTATTGTGAATAGTGCTGTTATGAGCATTTATGTACAAGGTTTGTCTGAATACCTGTTTTCAATTCTCTTGGTGTATACTCAGGAGTGGAGTTGCTGAGTCACATGGTAATTTTATATTTTTGAGGAACACTAAACTTTTTTCCATGGATACTAAACCATTTTACATTCTGACCAGCAATTACACATATTTCAAATCCTTCATATTTTCTCCAACACTTATTATTTTCCATTTTTTCATTATAGTCATCCTAGTGGTTATAAAGTGGTAACTCACTACAATTTTGATTTTCATTTCTTTAATGACTAATGACATTGAGCATCTTTTCATGTACTTGTTGGCCATTTGTATATCTTCTTTGGAGAGAACTGTTTTGTCAATTTCCTTTTTCTGTGGTTCTTCGCTAGTGTATAGAAATACAGCTGATAATTGTGTATTGATCTCACATCCTGCAACTTTGCTCTATGTGTTTATTGCTCTGAGTTTTTTGTTGACTCTGGTATTTTCTGTGTAAAAGATCATTTGAAATAAAATAGAGATATGGAATAGAGATAATTTTTATTCTTCCTTTTAAACTTAGTTGCTTATTTCTGTTTATTGCCGAATTTCTCTGGGTAGAATCTCCTGCACAGTGTTGAATAGAAGCAGTGAATGTGGTCATTCTTGTGTTGTTCCTATCACAACTGGAACTCCTTCATTCTTTCACCAATGAGTATAATGTTGTGGGTTTTTGTAAATTAAATTCCTTTTTTCATGTTGAGGTACTTACATTCTATTTCTAGTTTGTTGAGTGCTTTTATCATGAAATGGTGTTAGGTTTTGTCAAATCCTTTTTCTGAATTAATTGAATTGATCCTATGTTTTTCCCATTCCTTTTATTAACATGATATATTACATTGATTTATTTTCTTATGTTGAACTACTATTTCATTCCTGGCACAAATCCCACTTGATCATTTGTATAATACTCTTAATATGCTCCTGGATTTGGTTTGCTAGTATATTGTTGATGATTTTTGCATCTATTTTTATAAAGGATATTGGTTTATATTTTTCTTTTAATATGATTTTTAAAAGATTTTATTTATTTATTCATGAGAGACATAGAAAGAGAGGCAGAGACATAGGCAGAGGGAGAAGCAGACTCCCTGTGGGGAGCCTGATGTGGGATTCGATCCTAGGACCCCGGGATCACGACCTGGGCCAAAGGTGGACACTCAACCACTGAGCCACCCAGGTGCCCCATAATGTGATGATTTGATCTTGCTTTTGTAACAGGGTAATGCTGGCCCCACAGAATATTAGGTTGTATTCCTTCTTCTTCGATATTTCGATGGAGTTTGAGAATGTATTAACTCTTCTTTAAATGTTTGGTAGAACTTAACCAATGAAGCCGATCTTATCTTGGGGTTTTCTTTGTTGGGAGGCTTTTGATTATAGATTCAATCTCTTTATCTGTTATAGATCTATTCAGATTTTCTATTTCTTCTTGAAGCAGTTTTGGTAATTTTTGTGTTTCTAGACATTTGTCCATTCTTCTAGCTTTTCAAATATGTTGGCATATAATTGTTCATACTCTTCTGTTATGATACTTTTTTATTTCTGTAAGGTTTGTAGCAATGCTCTTTATTAGTTTGCTAGGTCTGCCATAACACAGACTGTGTGGGTTAAACAGAAACGTATTTCCTCGCTGTTCTGGAGGCTAGAAATCCAACATCAGGTTGTTGGCAAGATTAATTTCATTCCAAGCCCTCTCTTTCTGGCTTGTAAATGGCCACCTTCTCCTTTTGTCTTCATATGGTCTCCTGTGCATGTGCAGCTGCACTCTAATTTTCCCTTCTTATGAGGACACCAATAATACTGGATTAAGGCCCACTCCAATGATTTCATTTAAATTAATTAACTCTTTAAAGACTGTGTCTCAAAATACAGTCAACATTCTGAGGTAATAGGGGCTAGAACTAAAACATATAAATTTTGGTATGACACAATTCAGCTATAACATGTCCTCACTTTCACTTTCTGGTTTTAGTCCTTAAGTCCTCTCTTTTTTCTTGGTCAGTCTAGATAATGATTTATTAATTTTGTTTATCTTTTCAAAGAACCAACTATTGGTTTTGTTGATTCTCTTTATTGTTTTTACATTATCTAGAATTTATCTCTGCTCTAATATTTATTATTTCCTTCTAGCTTTGGGTTTATTTACTCTTCATTTTCTATCTCATTAAGCTGTCAAGTTGGGTTATTGATTTGGGATTTTTCTTATTTTTACATATAGACATTTATAGCCATAAATTTCCGGCTGAGCACTGCTTTCACTATACCTCATAAATTTTAGTATGTTTTGTTTCCATTTGCATTCATTTTAATGTTTTTTTTCTAATATCAATTGTGCTTTTTACCTTTGACCCATTTTGTATGTATTTGCACATTTCTCAGGTTTCTTTGTTATTGATCCCTAGTTTTCTCCCATTGTTGTCAAAGAAAATACTTAATATAATTTCACTTTTAAGATTCATTGTTATGTGGTCTAAGATATGGTCTACCCTGGAGAATGTTTCATGTACACCAAGAAGAATGTGTATTCTGATATTGTTGAGTGGGATGTTCTGCATGTGTTGATTAAATCTAATTGGTTTATTGTATTGTTCAAGGCCTCTATTTCCTTTTTGATCTTCTATATAGTTATTCTTTGCATTTTTAAAAGTGGGATATTGAAGCCCCCAACTATAATTATAGAATTAACTATTTCTCCCTTCAATTCTGTCAATTTTTGCTTCCTATATTTTGGGGCTTTGTTTTTATGTGACATATGTTTCTAATTGCTGTATCATTCTGATTGACACTTCTATGAATAAGTAATATCCTTTTCTTGTTTTTACCATCTTTTAAAGTTCTTTTTGTCTGATGTTAGTATAGCCACCTCAGCTCTTTTTTGTTACTATTTGCCCCCCAATTTTTTCTATCTTTTAATTTTAAAGATATCCATAGTGTGTGTCTTCTAAACTGAATATAATTGGATCATGTTCTTTAAAAACCCAACGGCTAGTTTCAACCTTTTATTTAAGAGTTTAATCTATTTACATTTAAACTAATTACTGACAGCAAAGAATTCCTCTCCAGGTTTTTTTTTATTGTGTTAAGAGCAAAACATGATATCTACTCTCTTATGAACTTAAGTACACAATACAGTATTGTTAACTGTCCGTACAATGTTGTACAGCAGATCTGTAGAATTAATTCATCTTGCTTAATTAAAACTTCATACTTGTTGTACAGCAACACCCCATTTCTCCTTCCCCCAAACTCTGAAAACAACCATTTTACTTTCTGTTTCTATGAATTGATGATTTCAGATACTTCATATAAGTGGAATCATGTGGAATTGTCCTTCTGTGACTGGATATTTCTCTTTTTAAACAATATTTTATTTATTTATTTGAGAGAGAGAGAGAGAGAGAGTGAGAGAGAGAGAGAGCAAGCGCAAGAGAGCACAGGCAGGGGGAGTAGCAGAGGGAGAGGGAGAAGTAGGCTCTCTATTGAGCAGGAAGCCTGATGCAGGGCTCGATCCCAGGACCCTGGGATCATGACCTGAGCCTAAGGCAGATGCTAAACTGACTGAATTACCCAGGTGCCTCTGTGATTGGTTATTTCACCTTAATGTCCTCGAGGTCCATCCATGTTGTCTCAAATGGTAGGATTTCCTTCCTTTTCTTTTAACGATAAATAAAATTTCATTTTATGTATGTATACACCACATTTTCTTGATTTATTCTTCTGTCAGTGGACATTTATATTGTTTCCACTTCTTGACTATTGTGAATTATACTGCAATGAACATGTGAGTGCAGATAACTTTTCAAAATCCTGATTTCATTTTTTTCAGATAAATACACAGAAGTGGGATTTCTGGACCATATGGTAGTTCTATTTTTGATTTTTTGAGAAACCTTCATACTGTTTTATATAGCATTGGCATCATTGTACAAGAGTTTCTTTATATCCTTGCCAACACTTATTATCTCTTTTTTAAGATAGTAATCCTAACAGGAGTAAGATGATATTTAATTGTGGTTTTGATTTACTTTTCCCTCATTATTAGTGATGATGAGCACTTTTTTCATATACCTGTTGATCATTTGGATTTCTTCTTTAAAGAGATGTCTATTTGAGTCCTTTTTCCATTTCTAAATTGTGTTACAATATCTCCCCTTATATATTCCAAGACTCCCAGTGGATACCTAAAACTTGAGATAGTACTGAACCCTATATATACTATGTTTTTCCCATACATACATACATACTTATATAAAGTTTAACTTATAAATTAAGCAAGGTAAGAGACTAGCCACTAATAATAAACTAGAACAATGATACCAATATACTGTAATAAATATGAAGGGAATGTACTCTGTCTCAAAATATCTTCTTGTGATGATGTGAAATGATAAAAGGCCTATGTGACAAAATAAAGTGAGGTGAATGGTGTAGGCCTTGTGATGCAGTATTAGGCTACTGTTGGTCTTTTGATAATATGTTAGAAGGGGCATCATCTGCTTCTGGACAGCAATTGATTACAGGTAACTGAAAGTGAAACTGTAGGTAAGGGGAAACTACTGTATTTTTTTCCTATTGAGTTGTAAGAGCTCCCTACATATTCTGGATATTAAACTTTTATCAGATATATTGTTTGCAAATATCTCACATTCTTTATTTTTTTTATTTTTTTAATAATAAATTTATTTTTTATTGGTGTTCAATTTTCCAACATACAGAATAACACCCAGTGCTCATCCCGTCAAGTGCCCCCCTCAGTGCCCGTCATCCATTCACCCCCACCCCCCGGCCCCCTCCCCTTCCACCACCCCTAGTTTGTTTCCCAGAGTTAGGAGTCTTCATGTTCTGTCTCCCTTTCTGATATTTCCTACCCATTTCTTCTCCCTTCCCTTCTATTCCATTTCACTATTATTTATATTCCCCAAATGAATGAGAACATATAATGTTTGTCCTTCTCCGACTGATTATTTCACTCAGCATAATACCCTCCAGTTCCATCCATGCTGAAGCAAATGGTGGGTATTTGTCATTTCTAATGGCTGAGTAATATTCCTTTGTATACATAAACTACATCTTATTTATCCATTCATCTTTCTCACATTCTTTAAATTGCCTTTTCACTCAGCCAAATTTCTGGGATGCAGCAAAAGCAATACTAAGAGGGAATTGTAAAACCAGACAAAGACCCCACCAAAAAGGAATTGTATAGTAATAAATATCTACATTAAAAAAAGGGAAAAGCTCTCAAATAAGCAACACAACTTCACACCTCAAGGAACTAGGAAAAAAAAGAACAAACTAAGCCCAAAGTTATCAGGAGAAAGTAAATAATAAAGATCAGAACAGAAATAAATGAAATAGAAAAACAATAGAAAAAATCAACCAACTAAGTTTTTTTGGAAAGATAAAACAAAATTGACAAACTTTTAGTTTGACTAACAAAAAAAGAGATGATTCAAGTAAATAAGATCAGAAATGCAAAAGAGGACATAACAACTGATGCCACAGAAATGAAGAGGATCATTAAAGGTTATTGTGAGCAATTAAATGCCAACAAATTGGATAATATCTTAGAAATGTATAAAATCATAGGAACATACAACCTATCCAGGACTGAATCATGAATAAAGGGAAAATCTGAAGAAAGCAACAATGAACAAGGAGACTGATTGAGTAATCAAAAACAAAGACAAACCCAGAATCAGGTAGCTTCATTGGTGTTCTCCCAAACTGTTAGAGAATTAATACCAATCTTTCTTAAATGCTTCTAAAAAATTAAAAAAGAGGGAACAGTTCCAAACTGATCTTGGCAGAGGATGGGCAGAATACTGACTAGCGTAATAAGGGGGGAGGGGCAAGATGGCGGAGGAGTAGGGTCTCCAGGTCACTTGTCCTCAACAAATTACCTAGAAAACCATCCAATCATCCTGAAAATCTACGAATTCGGCCTGAGATTTACAGAGAGACCAGCTGGAACGCTCCAGTGAGAAGAGTTCGGCTTCTATCAAGGTAGGAAGACGGGGAAAAAGAAATAAAGACACAAAATGCCTCCGAGGGGGAGGGGCCCCGCGAGGAGCCGGGCTGAGGCCGGGGCGAGTGTCCCCAGGACAGGAGAGCCCCGTCCCGGAGGAGCAGGAGCTGCACCGACCTTCCCCGCGGAAAGGCCTCCCGGGGAATTGGAGCAGGATCCCCAGAAAGGGGGGGATGCCCTCGGGCTCCCTGGGACAGTAACACAGGAACTGCGCCCCGGGAGAGTGCGCCGAGCTCCCTAAGGGCTGCAGCGCTCGGCGGGACCTGGTGCAGCTCGGAGGGGCTCGGGCGGCGGCTCCGCGGAGGGGGCTGCGCGGCTCCAGGAACAGCTCAGCGGCGGCGGCTCGGGCGGAGGAAGAAGCTCCGCGGAGGGAGCGGCGCGGCTCCGGGAACAGCCCGGCAGCGGCGGCTCGGGCGGAGGAAGAAGCTCCGCGGAGGGGGCGGCGCGGCTCCGGGAACAGCTCGGAGGGGCTCGGGCGGCGGCTCCGCGGAGGGGGCTGCGGGGCAGGAGCGCGAATCCAACAGCGCAGCCCCGGAGCACAGGGCGCCGGGACACAGCCCAGGATCCGGCCTCCCCCCGGGACAGGCAGAGGCCGGGAGGGCCCAGGACAGCAAGGACGCTCCTGCCTGGAACTGAGCAGATCAGCGGCCCCGCCCGGGGGCCCCCAGGCCCTGCAGACGGAGAGCCCCGGAGCTACTGCGGCAGCTGACTCCAGGGTCCCAGAGCTGCCCCCGCCACTGTGGCTTCCTCCCGGGGCCTCACGGGGTGAACAGCCCCCCACTGAGCCCTGCACCAGGCAGGGGCAGAGCAGCTCCCCCAAGTGCTAACACCTGAGAATCAGCACAGCAGGCCCCTCCCCCAGAAGACCAGCGAGACGGACCAGTTCCAAGGGAAGTCAAGGGACTTAAAGTACACAGAATCGGAAGATACTCCCCGTGGTTTTTGCTTTTGGTTTTTTTTTTGTTTTTGTTTTTGTGTTTTTTTTTTTGTGGTTTTTTTTTATTTGTTTGTTTTGTTTTGTGCTTTTTTTTTCTTTCTTTCTTCTTGATTTCTGATTGCTTACCCCGCCCCACCCCCCCTTTTTTTTCTTTTATCTCCTTTCTTTCTTTTTCTTTCTTTTTCTTCTCTTTTCCCCCCTTTTTTTCTTCTTTCTCTTTTTTCTTTTTCTCTTTTCTTTCCTTCTCTCTCTTTTTCTCCTTTTCCCAATACAACTTGTTTTTGGCCACTCTGCACTGAGCAAAATGACTAGAAGGAAAACCTCACCTCAAAAAAAAGAATCAGAAACAGCCCACTCTCCCACAGAGTTACAAAATATGGATTACAATTCAATGTCAGAAAGCCAATTCAGAAGCACTATTTTACAGCTACTGGTGGCTCTAGAAAAAACCATAAAGGACTCAAGAGACTTCATGACTGCAGAATTTAGATCCAATCAGACAGAAATTAAAAATCAATTAAATGAGATGCAATCCAAGCTAGAAGTCCTAACGACGAGGGTTAACGAGGTGGAAGAACGAGTGAGTGACATAGAAGACAAGTTGATGGCAAAGAGGGAAACTGAGGAAAAAAGAGACAAGCAATTAAAAGACCATGAGGATAGATTAAGGGAAATAAATGACAGCCTGAGGAAGAAAAACCTACGTTTAATTGGGGTTCCTGAGGGCGCCGAAAGGGACAGAGGGCCAGAATATGTATTTGAACAAATCATAGCTGAAAACTTTCCGAATCTGGGAAGGGAAACAGGCATTCAGATCCAGGAAATAGAGAGATCCCCCCCTAAAATCAACAAAAACCGTTCAACACCTCGACATTTAATAGTGAAGCTTGCAAATTCCAAAGATAAGGAGAAAATCCTTAAAGCAGCAAGAGAAAAAAAGTCCCTGACTTTTATGGGGAGGAATATTAGGGTAACAGCAGACCTCTCCACAGAGACCTGGCAGGCCAGAAAGGGCTGGCAGGATATATTCAGGGTCCTAAATGAAAAGAACATGCAACCAAGAATACTTTATCCAGCAAGGCTTTCATTCAAAATGGAAGGAGAGATAAAGAGCTTCCAAGACAGACAGCAACTGAAAGAATATGTAACCTCCAAACCTGCTCTGCAAGA
Organism: Vulpes vulpes; assembly: GCF_048418805.1. NCBI lineage: Eukaryota > Metazoa > Chordata > Mammalia > Carnivora > Canidae > Vulpes > Vulpes vulpes. The sequence goes on along the minus strand of NC_132796.1, from coordinate 76,876,282 downwards.
AATTTTAAGGGGGACTCTTAAAATTCCCCTTTAAGAAGAAGGTCAGTGGAACAATCCACAAAAACAAGGACTGAATAGATATGATGACACTAAACTCATATCTATCAGTAGTAACTCTGAACGTGAACGGGCTTAATGACCCCATCAAAAGGCGCAGGGTTTCAGACTGGATAAAAAAGCAGGACCCATCTATTTGCTGTCTACAAGAGACTCATTTTAGACAGAAGGACACCTACAACCTGAAAATAAGAGGTTGGAGAACCATTTACCATTCAAATGGTCCGCAAAAGAAAGCAGGGGTTGCCATCCTTATATCAGATAAATTAAAATTTACCCCAAAGACTATAGTGAGAGATGAAGAGGGACACTATCTCATACTCAAAGGATCTATCCAACAAGAGGACTTAACAATCCTCAATATATATGCCCCGAATGTGGGAGCTGCCAAATATTTAAACCAATTAATAACCAAACTGAAGAAATACCTTGATAATAATACACTTATACTTGGTGACTTCAATCTAGCTCTTTCTACCCTGGATAGGTCTTCTAAGCACAACATCTCCAAAGAAACGAGAGCTTTAAATGATACACTGGACCAGATGGATTTCACAGATATCTACAGAACTTTACATCCAAACTCAACTGAATACACATTCTTCTCAAGTGCACATGGAACTTTCTCCAGAATAGACCACATACTGGGTCACAAATCGGGTCTGAACCGATACCAAAAGATCGGGATAGTCCCCTGTATATTCTCAGACCATAATGCCTTGAAATTAGAACTTAATCACAACAAGAAGTATGGAAGGACCACAAACACGTGGAGGTTAAGGACCATCCTGCTAAAAGATGAAAAGGTCAACCAGGAAATTAAGGAAGAATTAAAAAGATTCATGGAAACTAATGAGAATGAAGATACAACCGTTCAAAATCTTTGGGATGCAGCAAAAGCAGTCCTGAGGGGGAAATACATCGCAATACAAGCATCCATTCAAAAACTGGAAAGATCCCAAATTCAAAAGCTCACCTTACACATAAAGGAACTAGAGAAAAAGCAACAAATAGACCCCACCCCCAGCAGAAGAAGACAGTTAATTAAAATTCGAGCAGAACTCAATGATATCGAGACCAAAAGAACTGTGGAACAGATCAACAGAACCAGGATTTGGTTCTTTGAAAGAATTAATAAGATAGATAAACCATTAGCCAACCTTATTAAAAAGAAGAGAGAGAAGACTCAAATTAATAAAATCATGAATGAGAAAGGAGAGATCACTACCAACACCAAGGAAATACAAACGATTTTAAAAACATATTATGAACAGCTGTACGCCAATAAATTAGGAAATCTAGAAGAAATGGACGCATTCCTGGAAAGCCACAAACTACCAAAACTGGAGCAGGAAGAAATAGAAAACCTGAACAGGCCAATAACCAGGGAGGAAATTGAAGCAGTCATCAAAAACCTCCCAAGACACAAGAGTCCAGGGCCAGATGGCTTCCCAGGGGAATTCTATCAAACGTTTAAAGAAGAAATCATACCTATTCTACTAAAGCTGTTTGGAAAGATAGAAAGAGATGGAGTACTTCCAAATTCGTTCTACGAGGCCAGCATCACCTTAATTCCGAAACCAGACAAAGACCCCACCAAAAAGGAGAATTACAGACCAATATCCCTGATGAACATGGATGCAAAAATTCTCAACAAGATACTAGCCAATAGGATCCAACAACACATTAAGAAAATTATTCACCATGACCAAGTAGGATTTATCCCTGGGACACAAGGCTGGTTCAACACTCGTAAAACCATCAATGTGATTCATCATATCAGCAAGAGAAAAACCAAGAACCATATGATCCTCTCATTAGATGCAGAGAAAGCATTTGACAAAATACAGCATCCATTCCTGATCAAAACCCTTCAGAGTGTTGGGATAGAGGGAACTTTCCTCGACATCTTAAAAGCCATCTACGAAAAGCCCACAGCAAATATCATTCTCAATGGGGAAGCACTGGGAGCCTTTCCCCTAAGATCAGGAACAAGACAGGGATGTCCACTCTCACCACTGCTGTTCAACATAGTTCTGGAAGTCCTCGCCTCAGCAATCAGACAACAAAAAGACATTAAAGGCATTCAAATTGGCAAAGAAGAAGTCAAACTCTCTCTCTTCGCCGATGACATGATACTCTACATAGAAAACCCAAAAGCCTCCACCCCAAGATTGCTAGAACTCATACAGCAATTTGGTAGCGTGGCAGGATACAAAATCAATGCCCAGAAATCAATGGCATTTCTATACACTAACAATGAGACTGAAGAAAGAGAAATTAAGGAGTCAATCCCATTTACAATTGCACCCAAAAGCATAAGATACCTAGGAATAAACCTAACCAAAGAGGTAAAAGATCTATACCCTAAAAACTATAGAACACTTCTGAAAGAAATTGAGGAAGACACAGAGATGGAAAAATATTCCATGCTCATGGATTGGCAGAATTAATATTGTAAAAATGTCAATGTTACCCAGGGCAATTTACACGTTTAATGCAATCCCTATCAAAATACCATGGACTTTCTTCAGAGAGTTAGAACAAATTATTTTAAGATTTGTGTGGAATCAGAAAAGACCCCGTATAGCCAGGGGAATTTTAAAAAAGAAAACCATAGCTGGGGGCATCACAATGCCAGATTTCAGGTTGTACTACAAAGCTGTGGTCATCAAGACAGTGTGGTACTGGCACAAAAACAGACACATAGATCAATGGAACAGAATAGAGAACCCAGAAATGGACCCTGAAATGTATGGTCATCTAATATTCGATAAAGGAGGAAAGACTATCCATTGGAAGAAAGACAGTCTCTTCAATAAATGGTGCTGGGAAAATTGGACATCCACATGCAGAAGAATGAAACTGGACCACTCTCTTTCACCATACACAAAGATAAACTCAAAATGGATGAGAGATCTAAATGTGAGACAAGAGTCCATCAAAATCCTAGAGGAGAACACAGGCAATACCCTTTTTGAACTTGGCCACAGTAATTTCTTGCAAGATACATCCACAAAGGCAAAAGAAACAAAAGCAAAAATGAACTATTGGGACCTCATCAAGATAAGAAGCTTTTGCACAGCAAAGGATACAGTCAACAAAACTAAAAGACAACCTGCAGAATGGGAGAAGATATTTGCAAATGACATATCAGATAAAGGGCTAGTTTCCAAAATCTATAAAGAACTTATTAAACTCAACACCAAAGAAACAAACAATCCAATCATGAAATGGGCAAAAGACATGAAGAGAAATCTCACAGAGGAAGACATGGACATGGCCAACAAGCACATGAGAAAATGCTCTGCATCACTTGCCATCAGGGAAATACAAATCAAAACCACAATGAGATACCACCTCACACCAGTGAGAATGGGGAAAATTAACAAGGCAGGAAACAACAAATGTTGGAGAGGATGCGGAGAAAAGGGAACCCTCTTACACTGTTGGTGGGAATGTGAACTGGTACAGCCACTCTGGAAAACTGTGTGGAGGTTCCTGAAAGAGTTAAAAATAGACCTGCCCTACGACCCAGCAATTGCACTGTTGGGGATTTACCCCAAAGATTCAGATGCAATGAAATGTCGGGACACCTGCACCCCGATGTTTCTATCAGCAATGGCCACAATAGCCAAACTGTGGAAGGAGCCTCGGTGTCCATCAAAAGATGAATGGATAAAGAAGATGTGGTTTATGTATACAATGGAATATTACTCAGCAATTAGAAACGACAAATACCCACCATTTGCTTCAACGTGGATGGAACTGGAGGGTATTATGCTGAGTGAAATAAGTCAGTCGGAGAAGGACAAACAGTGTATGTTCTCATTCATTTGGGGAATATGAGTAATAGTGAAAGGGAATATAAAGGAAGGGAGAAGAAATGTTGGGAAATATCAGGAAGGGAGACAGAACATAAAGACTCCTAACTCGGGGAAACGAACTAGGGGTGGTGGAGGGGGAGGAGGGCGGGTGTTGGAGGGGAATGGGTGACGGGCACTGAGGTGGACACTTGACGGGATGAGCACTGGGTGTTATTCTGTATATTGGTAAATTGAACACCAATAAAAATTAATTAAAAAAAAAAAAGAATACTGACTAGCTCCACCTCATGTTACATGACCTTCTGTAGTCTTGCTGATGCTGGATGAGACTGCTGGATTAAGGGGGGAGGCTCAGCTTCCTACTGGGGTACAGTGGACTGCCAAATGGCTTCAACTTGTATCACTTTGTTCAGTCTCACTAATACTCTGTAGGGTAGAGAATCAAATGGCTTCTGGAACCTGCTAATACTACCATTGCTGGGACACTGCCAGCTTCTGCCAAATGGGGAATGGAAGATTAGTTCCCTGCTGTGCCCCTCTGATACTGCCAGAGACAGGTGGGGAAAGTTGAGTGCTGATTTCTACTTCTGTGGGGCGAGGGCAGGGGACCTACTGGGCTACTCTGACTTACTAAAACCGTGGTGGGAGGGGTTCTGTTTTACCATTGGTGTTTGGCTGGAATAGGGCAGATATTGCCAAAAAGGTTTTCTATTTTTATGTCACTCTTTATGCAGTCCTTTCATTAAGGAGAATAGGTATTTTTGGAGGTTTTTTAAAAATCTGCCTTTTGGTGGGCTTTCCGGGCTTATGAAGTGCCCTGTCTGGGATATATGAAAGGCAACAAGGAAATCCAAGGAACTTACTACAGTGTTGTTCCTCAAATCTAGAGGTACCTTTGTAGTCTGCCTTATTTTTAATTCCTTTCAGAGTCTTCCTATGCTTTTTCTGTTGTGTTTGTCCAGAAATATTTTCTTTTATGGGCAGGTCCTGGGTGGAGTGGGGCAATTTCACTTTGGTAGAACTGATATTCTCCGCAGTGGTTTGTTTTTAATGAAAGAATGGCAAAACTGAGCTCTTATTGTGAAAAATTTGTTAATTGGAATAATTACTTGAATTTGTTCACAGATTTATATTTAGAATATAAGGGAAAAGTCTAAACTTTTCCATTTCTTTAAGAAATGAGAGGGCAGTTTCATAATTTTCAAGGTTGTAATTATTGCCATTTAAGTATTATGAATAAACCATGAATACCTGATGTATGAGATGAGAAAAAGCTTATGAGGTTATATATTCTCCTCAAAATGATCTATAAAATTCAGTGAAATTCCAATAAATATCCCCAAATCCATATTAAAAGGAATTTTAGTGGAGTACTGTCACCAAGATGGCGGAATAGAAAGCACCAGATCCTACTTACCCCATGGAGACATGAACATATCATTGCACAGACCAATTGCTTTCATGAAAACCAGTTAAGAAGTTCCTGTACTACAGGCCAGCAAATGTCTAAGAAGAAACACATTGAAGATAGTCAGAAAACTGGTGGTAGTTACCAAAGCTTCCACCTCTAGTATAGCACAGTGTGATAGTGAGAAAACTTCCAACACCTGGCTTCTTTCCAGGGAGGGGAAAGAGAAGAGTGGAATGTATATCCAACATTCTGGGTCTTCAGGAGGTTGCATCAGAGACTGGGATTCTCTTAAATGAGTCAAAACACTGACAGAAATTGGTACCAGGCTAAGGGCTGCTGCAAAGAAGATCACTTCATGGTCTAATGCCAAATAATCTACAGTACTGAAGATAGACACTAGGTAGAGCTCATGTGCTACAGCTTGCTACAACACTAGCAAAGGTCTAGGACTAGGAAGAGACATCAGGGGAAGTTTCTTAGTAGAAACAGAGAAACCTCTTCAACACACATATAAACGCAGAAGAGATGCATCCTCAGATAAGGCTTGAGAGGTCTCCAGAATGTCAAGGTGGGCTTATTGGTGAAGGTCATCCTTATATAAACCCAGACTATAGAGACTGGGTGAAGTGACTGTTTTTTCAAATGCCCAAGTCCCAACAAAAGATAACAAGACATACAAAGAAACAGAATAAATCTCCAGAAACTCATACTAAAGAAATGGAGATATATGAGTTACCAGACAAAGAATTCAAAATAACTGTCATAATAAGTATGTACAATGAACATAATTTTTCTTGCATAAAAATTCTAAATGATTTGTATAGATACTTTGCACTAAAAGAAGTAGAGCATAAATCCTTACACCTTAAGCATAGGTTGCTGAGTGAAGTGAATTCCTTTTCCAAAATACAATATGTTAAGGAAGGTGAGGAAAAGATCAACTTCCCAGTGGAGAAATCTGACAAATTCTACCTAAGCTAAGAGATCAATGTCAGTACCAATAGTGATAAGTCAGTGTTGAGAGTATTTATTGTTGATACAAAGTGATTAAAATGGCAATTTATCTATGTTTTATCCCTTAAAAAAGAAAAACAAACTGTAATCCTAGTTTATTCATGGTTTAAGAATTATAAAAATTCCAATAGAATGGTATTCCAAAAATTACTTTACCAATATGCATTAAAACTGCCACGTTCACCATCAATATGAAAAGTCTGAGGAATTTTCACTTCCAAGAGGAGCCTAAGGAGACAAAACAATAAATGTGATGTAGTATCCTGGATGGGGTCCTGGAGCAGAAACACATCAGGTAAAAATCAAGGAAATTTTAATAAGCTGTGTACTTTAGTTAAAAAAGTATTAATATTAGTTCATTAATTACAAAGAATGTACGTTAATAACATAAGCTGTTAATGATCAGAGAAACCATGTGAAAGGATACATGGGAACTCTGCATAATCCTTCACAACTTTAAAGTAAATGTACAGCCATTCTTAAAGTCTACTTTCCTTTTTTTCTTTAACAAATTTTTATTGAATGCTTGCTTAGGCAGTACATATACTGAAATTGGAACAATACAGATAAGATTAGCATAGTCCCTGTGCAAGGATCACATGCAAATTTGTGAAGCATTCCGTATTTTTGAAAACACGATGGTCAAAAACTTTAGGATGCAGCAAAACCAGCCCTAAGAGGGAAGTATATAGCAATACAGGCCTACCTCAGGAAGCAAGAAAAATCAAACAACCAAAACTTACAACTAGGGAGCTATTGTTATGCTATATGTTAGCAAATTGAACTCCAATAAAAAAATTTAATAAAGTCAAAAATAGGGAGCTAGAAAAATAACAACAAATGAAGCCTAAAGGAGCAGAAGAAAGGGAAAAATAAAAATTGGAGAAGAAATAAATGATATAGAAACTAAAAAGAGTAGAACAGATCAATGAAACCAGGAGCTGGTTCTTTGGGACAAAAACCTGATAAACCTCTAGTTAATAAGTCTAGTTAGACTTATTAAAAAAAGAATAAAGGACCCAAATAAGTAAAACTGCAAATGAAAGAGGAGAAATAACAACCAACGCCACAGAAAAATTAACATTTATAAGAGAATATTATGAAAAATTATATGCTAACAAATTTGGCAAACTGGAAGAAATGGATACATTCCTAGAAATAAATAAACTACCAAAACTGAAACCAGAAGAAATAGAAAATTTAAATAGTCCAATAATCAGCAGAGAAATTGAATCAGTAATCCAAAAACTCCTAACAAACAAAAGTCCAGGTCCAGATGTCTTAACAGGTGAATTCTACCAAATAGTTAAAAAAGAATTAATACCTATTCTTCACAAATTATTCCAGAAAAATAGAAATGGAAGGAAAACTTTCAAATTCATTCTATGAGGTCAGCATTACCTTGATTCCAAGCAAGACAAAGATGCCACTAAAAAAGAGCACCATAGGCCAATATCCCTGATGAACATGGAGGCAAAAATTCTCCACCAAGTACTAGCAAATTGAATCCAACAGCACTTTAAAAGAATCACTTACTACAATCAAGTAGGATTTATTCCTGGGTTGTAAGGGTGGTTCAATGTTTGCAAATCAATCAATGTGATATACCACATTAATAATAGAAAGGATAAGAACCATATGATCCTTTCAATAGATGCAGAAAAAACATTTGACAAAGTACAACATCCATTCACGATAAAAACCTTCAACAAAGTACAGTTAGAACATATCTCAACATCATAAAGGCCATATATGAAAAATCCACAGCTGATATTCTCAGTAGGGAAAAAACTGAGAGCTTTACCTCTACAGTCAGGAATAAGACAGGGATGTCAACTCTCACCATTGTTATTTATCTTAGTACTAGAAATCCCAGCGTTGGCAATCAGAAAACAAAAAGAAATAAAAGGCAACCAAATTGGCAAGAAAGAAGTCAAGCTTTCACTATATGCAGAAGACATGATACTCTACTTAGAAAACCCAAAAGACTCCACCAAAATTGTTAGAACAATTTGAATTTTTCAAATTCAAAATACTTTTTTCTAATTTTTGTTAGATACACAAATTCAGCAAAGTACAGGATACAAAATTAACATACAGAAATCTCTTGCATTTCTATACAATAATGAAGCAGCAGAAAGAGAAATCAAAGAATTGATCCCTTTTTCCCTTTTACAATTGCACCAAAAACCATATGATACCTAGAGATAAACCTAATCAAAGAGGTAAATGATCTGTACTCTGAGAACTACAGAACACTCATGAAAGAAATTGAAGAAGACACAAATAAATGGAAAAAACATTCAATGCTCATGGCCTGGAAGAATAAACATTGTTAAAATGTCTATACTATCCAAAGCAATCTACACATTTAATGCAATCCCTATCGAAATACCACCAGCATTTTCCCAGAGCTAGAACAAACAACCCTAAAATTTGTATGGAACCATGAAAGACCTTGAATAGACAAAGCAATCCTGAAAAAGCAAAGCAAAGCTGGATGCATCACAATTCCAGACTTCAAGTTATATTATAAAGCTGTAGTAATCAAGATAGTATGGTACAGGCACAAAAAGAGACACATAGATCAATAGAACATTATAGAAAACCCAGAAATGGATCCACAACTATAGGGTCAACTAAACTTTGGCAAAAACAGGAAAGAATATTCAATGGAAAAAAGCCAACTCTTCAACAAGTGCTGTTGGGAAAACTGGGCAGCAACATGCAAAATAATGAAAATGGACCACTTTCTTGCACCATACACAAAAATAAATTTAAAATGGGTTAAAGAACTAAATGCGAGACCTAAAGTCATTAAAATCCTAGAGGAGAACACAGGTTGTAACCTCTACATCGGCTGTAGCGACTTCTTTCTAGATATATCTCCTGAGGCAAGGAAACAAAAGGAAAAACAGACTATTAAGACTTCAGCAAGATAAAAAGCTTTTGCACAGTGAAGGAAGCAATCAACAAAACTAAAAGGCAATCTATTGAATGGGAGAAGATATTTGCAAATGACATTTCTGATAAAGGGTTAGTATCCAAAATACATAAAGAACTTATACAACAACTGAACATCCAAAAAACAATCCAGTTAAAAATGAGAGGAGACATTCTTCCAAGAAAGACATAAATGGCTAACAGACACATGGAAAGGTGCTCAACATTACTCATCAGCAGGGAAATAAAAATAAAAACTACAGGGATATTGGTCTGTAATTCTCCTTTTTGGTGGGGTCTTTGTCTGGTTTTGGAATTAAGGTGATGCTGGCCTCATAGAACGAATTTGGAAATACTCCATCTCTTTCTATCTTTCCAAACAGCTTTAGTAGAATAGGTATGGTTTCTTCTTTAAACGTTTGATAGAATTCCCCTGGGAAGCCATCTGGCCCTGGACTTTTGTGTCTTGGGAGGTTTTTGATGACTGCTTCAATTTCCTCCCTGGTTATTGGCCTGTTCAAGTTTTCTATTGCTTCCTGTTCCAGTTTTGGTAGTTTGTGGCTTTCCAGGAATGCGTCCATTTCTTCTAGATTGCCTAATTTATTGGCGTATAGCTGTTCATAATATGTTTTTAAAATCGTTTGTATTTCCTTGGTGTTGGTAGTGATCTCTCCTTTCTCATTCATGATTTTATTAATTTGAGTCTTCTCTCTCTTCTTTTTAATAAGGCTGGCTAATAGTTTATCTATTTTATTAATTCTTTCAAAGAACCAACTCCTGGTTTTGTTGATCTGTTCCACAGTTCTTCTGGTCTCGATTTCATTGAGTTCTGCTCGAATCTTTATTACCTCTCTTCTTCTGCTGGGTGTAGGATCTATCTGCTGTTTTTTCTCTAGCTCCTTCATGTGCAAGGTTAGCTTTTGTATTTGAGTTCTTTCCAGTTTTTGAATGGATGCTTGTATTGCGATGTATTTCCCCCTCAGGACTGCTTTTGTTGCATCCCAAAGATTTTGAAAGGTTGTATCTTCATTCTCATTAGTTTCCATGAATTTTTTAATTCTTCCTTAATTTCCTGGTTGACCCTTTCATCTTTTAGCAGGATGGTCCTTAACCTCCATGTGTTTGAGGTCCTTCCAAACTTCTTGTTGTGAGTTAGTTCTAATTTCAAGGCATTATGGTCTGAGAATATGCAGGGGACAATGCCAATCTTTTGGTATCAGTTCACCCGATTTGTGACCCAGTATGTGGTCTATTCTGGAGGAAGTTCCAATATCCCTGATGAACATGGATGCAAAAATTCTCAACAAGATACTAGCGAATAGGATCCAACAACACATTAAGAAAATTATTCACCATGACCAAGTAGGATTTATCCCCGGGACACAAGGCTGGGTCAACACTCGTAAAACAATCAATGTGATTCATCATATCAGCAAGAGAAAAACCAAGAACCATATGATCCTCTCATTAGATGCAGAGAAAGCATTTGACAAAATACAGCATCCATTCCTGATCAAAACTCTTCAGAGTGTAGGGATAGAAGGAACATTCCTCAACATCTTAAAAGCCATCTACGAAAAGCCCACAGCAAATATCATTCTCAATGGGGAAGCACTGGGAGCCTTTTCCCTAAGATCAGGAACAAGACAGGGATGTCCACTCTCACCACTGCTATTCAACGTAGTACTGGAAGTCCTAGCCTCAGCAATCAGACAACAAAAAGACATTAAAGGCATTCAAATTGGCAAAGAAGAAGTCAAACTCTCCCTCTTTGCTGATGACATGATACTCTACATAGAAAACCCAAAAGCCTCCACCCCAAGATTGCTAGAACTCATACAGCAATTTGGCAGCATGGCGCAGGATACAAAATCAATGTCCAGAAATCAGTCGCATTTCTATACACTAACAAGGAGACTGAAGAAAGAGAAATTAAGGAGTCAATCCCATTTACAATTGCACCCAAAAGCATAAGATACCTAGGAATAAACCTAACCAAAGAGGTAAAGGATCTATACCCTAAAAACTATAGAACACTTCTGAAAGAAATTGAGGAAGACACAAAGAGATGGAAAAATATTCCATGCTCATGGATTGGCAGAATTAATATTGTGAAAATGTCAATGTTACCCAGGGCAAGTTACACGTTTAATGCAATCCCTATCAGAATACCATGGACTTTCTTCAGAGAGTTAGAACAGATTATTTTAAGATTTGTGTGGAATCAGAAAAGACCCTGAATAGCCAGGGGAATTTTAAAAAAGAAAACCATAGCTGGGGGCATCACAATGCCAGATTTCAGGTTGTACTACAAAGCTGTGTCATCAAGACAGTGTGGTACTGGCACAAAAACAGACACATAGTTCAATGGAACAGAATAGAGAACCCAGAAGTGGACCCTGAACTTTATGATCAACTAATATTCGATAAAGGAGGAAAGGCTATCCATTGGAAGAAAGACAGTCTCTTCAATAAATGGTGCTGGGAAAATTGGACATCCACATGCAGAAGAATGAAACTGGACCACTCTCTTTCACCATACACAAAGATAAACTCAAAATGGATGAAAGATCTAAATGTGAAACAAGATTCCATCAAAATCCTAGAGGAGAACACAGGCAACACCCTTTTTGAACTCAGCCACAGTAACTTCTTGCAAGATACATCCACAAAGGCAAAAGAAACAAAAGCAAAAATGAACTATTGGGAATTCATCAAGATAAGAAGCTTTTGCACAGCAAAGGATACAGTCAACAAAACTAAAAGACAACCTACAGAATGGGAGAAGATATTTGCAAATGACGTATCAGATAAAGGGCTAGTTTCCAAGATCTATAAAGAACTTATCAAACTCAACACCAAAGAAACAAACAATCCAATCATGAAATAGGCAAAAGACATGAACAGAAATCTCACAGAGGAAGACATAGACATGGCCAACATGCACATGAGAAAATGCTCTGCATCACTTGCCATCAGGGAAATACAAATCAAAACCACAATGAGATACCACCTCACACCAGTGAGAATGGGGAAACTTAACAAGGCAGGAAACAACAAATGTTGGAGAGGATGTGGAGAAAAGGGAGCCCTCTTACACTGTTGGTGGGAATGTGAACTGGTGCAGCCACTCTGGAAAACTGTGTGGAGGTTCCTCAAAGAGTTAAAAATAGACTTGCCCTGCGACCCAGCAATTGCACTGTTGGGGATTTCCCCCAAAGATTCAGATGCAATGAAACGCCGGGACACCACCCTGATGTTTCTAGCAACAATGTCCACAATAGCCAAACTGTGGAAGGAGCCTCGGTGTCCATCGAAAGATGAATGGATAAAGAAGATGTGGTTTATGTATACAATGGAATATTACTCAGCCATTAGAAATGACAAATACCCACCATTTGTTTCATCGTGGATGGAACTGGAGGGTATTATGCTGAGTGAAGTAAGTCAATCGGAGAAGAACAAACATTATATGTTCTCATTCATTTGGGGAATATAAATAATAGTGAAAGGGAATATAAGGGAAGGGAGAAGAAGTGTGTGAGAAATATCAGAAAGGGAGACAGAACATAAAGACTCCTAACTCTGGGATACGAACTAGGGGTGGAGGAAGGGAGGGAGGGCGGGGCGTGGGGGTGAATGGGTGACAGGCACTGAGGGGGACACTTGACGGGATGAGCACTGGATGTTATTCTGTATGTTGGCAAATTGAACACCAATAAAAAATAAATTTATTATAAAAAAATCAAAACTACAATGGGATATCACCCCATGCCAGTCAGAATGACTAAAATCAGCAACACGGGAAACAACAGGTGCTGGTAAAGAGGTGGAGAAAGGAGAACCCTCTGCACTGTTGGTGGGAATAGAAACTGATGCAACCACTATGGAAAACAGTATGGAGGTTCCTCAAAGATTTAAAAATAGAACTACCCTATGATCCAGCAGTTGCTCTATTAAGTATTTACCCAAATGATACAAAAATACTGTTTTGAAGGGAAATATACACCCAGATGTTTATATCAGCAATATCAACGAAAGCCAAATTGTGGAAAGAGCCCAAATTTCCATGGATTGATAAGTAAAGCAGTTGCGGTATAGTATAGACAATGGAATATTACTTAGGCATCATGGAGCTAGAGAGCATAATCCTAAGTGAACTAAGTCTGTCAGAAAAAAGACAAATACTATATGATTTCAGTCATATGTGGAATTTACAAAACAAAGCAAATGAACATGGTGGGAATAAGAGAGGCAACCTAAGAAACAGACTCATAACTATAGAGAACAAACTGAGGGTTACAGGAATGGAGGTGGGTGGGGGAAATGGGTTAAATAGGTGGTGAGTATGAAGGAGTGCACTTGTGATGAGCACCGGGTGTTGTATGGAAGTATTGAATCACTATATTGTGCATCTGAAACTAATATTACACTGTATGTTAGCTAACTGGAATTGAAATAACTTTACTATTTTTTTTATTTTTCCCAATTTTTATTTCAATTCCAGTTAGTTAACATTCAGTGTAATATTAATTTCAGGTGGACAATATGGTGATTCAACAGTTCCATTTAACACCCAGTGCTCATCACAACAAATGAAGTCTATTTTAAAAGCCTCCCAGGGGATCCCTGGGTGGCTCAGCGGTTTGGCGCCTGCCTTTGGCCCAGGGCGCGATCCTGAAATCCCGGGATCAAGTCCCACGTTGGGCTCCTGGCACCGAGCCTGCTTCTCCCTCCTCCTGTGTCTCTGCCTCTCTCTCTATGTCTATCATAAGTAAATAAACAAATGTTTTTTAAAAAATAAAAGCCTCCCAAATAAGAAACCTCCAGGCCAAGACAATTTCATTGGAGAATTCTGCTAAATGTTTAAAGAAGAATTAATACAAATTATATACAATCTCTTCCAAAAAATAGAAGTGGAGGGAACACTTCTCAATTTACCATAAAATAAATTGCACACCATCCCTTGGTGGTGCAGCGGTTTGGCGCCTGCCTTTGGCCCAGGGCGCGATCCTGGAGTCCCAGGATCGAATCCCACGTCGGGCTCCCGGTGCATGAAGCCTGCTTCTCCCTCTGCCTCTCTCTCTCTCTCTCTCTCTCTCTCTCTCTCTCTCGCTCTCTGTGTGTGTGTGTGTGTGTGTGTGTGACTATCATAAATAAATAAAAATAAATAAAGTTGTTAAAAAATTTTAAAAAAATTTATTTTATGATCCTAATATTATACTAATAGGAAAGCCAATGACAGCATACAAAAAAGAAAACTATATACCAATATCCAATATGAATACTGATGAAAATTCTTTATAAAATGTTAGCATATATAATTTAGCAATGTAGAAAAATAATTATACACGATGGGGTTTATTCCAGAGATGCAATGTTGGTTTGATATTTAAAAATTTGCCATTTTAATCCATCATACTAACAGGCTAAAAAGTGAAGATTATGTGATCCTATAAATCAATGAAGAAAGAAACAAAAACATTTCATGATGAGAAATAAAACTCTCACAAAAAGTGAAATAGAAGGAACTTTCTCAATTTGGTAGAGAGCATTGTATTAGTTTTCCAGAACCACTGAAACCACAAACTGAGTGGGTTAAAACCAGAAATTTATTGTCTCTCAGCTCTAGTGGCTAGAAGTCTGAAATTAAGGTGTTAGTAGGGCTATGTTCCTTCTCAAGGCTCCAGAGGAAAATCCTTTCTTGCTTTTTCTGGCTTCTGACAGCACCAGGCATTCTTGGGTTTGTGCAGCACAACTCTAATTTCTGCCTCCATGGTCACCTGGCATTCTTCCTGAATGTTTCTCTGTTCTCTAACTAACTCCTCCTCTTTTTTAAAGATTTATGTATCTATTTTTGAGAGAGAGAGAGAGAGAGCAAGAGCACATGAGTGGGGGGGGAGGGAGAGGGAGAGAGACTCAAGCAGACTCCGCACTGAGCACAGAGCCCAAAGCAGCACCCAATTTCATGACCCTGAGACCACTACTCAAGCTGAAACTAAGAGTTGGATGCTTATCTAACTGTGCCACCCAGGTGCTCCTCCTCTTCTTATGAGAACACCAGTTATATTAGACTATGGCCCACTCTAATCATCTCAACTTGATTAACTTGATTATATCTGCAAAGACCCTACTTTTAAGTAAAGTTACACTTGCAGGCAGCATGGGTTATCATTTTCGGGGACACAGTTCAACCTCAGTCCACTCTCTGGCTCTCCAAAATGTATGTATTAACCAATTCACTTTTAAGAGTGGTGTTTTACTTTCTTACATATGCATGGATTTTTAATTTGTTGTAGTTCTAGCAGATTCTGTGTATAAATTAAAATTTTGGGGGGGTGCATAAAAATTTGTTATGAGTAGTTCCTTTTATATTTTAAAATAGTCCTGTAAGTCCATTTAAATCTATTCCCCTTTAATGTTATTTTATCTGATATTAAAATCACTACACTTGTTTGGTTCTTTCTTTAACAGATGCCAGATTTATTTTTTCCTGTCTTTGTATAGTGCTTTTAAAAGTACAGGCATACCCCTTCTGCCATGTGAAGTTACAGTGAGAAGATGGCTGTCAATGAAGCAGCAGGCTCTCATCAGACACTAAAGCTGCTAGTGCCATGATCTTGGCTTCCCAGCCTCCAACACTGTGAGAAGTAAATTTCTGTTGTTTATAAAAAAGACAAAAGAGTACAGGCATACCTTGGAGATATTGGAGGTTCAGTTTCAGATCATTGCAATAAAGCAAGTCAAATGAATTTTTTGTTTTCTCAGTGCTTATAAAAGTTATGTTTATACTATACTGCACTCTATTGTGTGCATTAGCATTATGTCTAAAAAATGTACATGCCTTTTAAGATTTTATTTATTTATTCATGAGAGAGAGAGAGAGAGAGACATGGGCAGAGGGAGAAGCAGGCTCCATGCAGGGAGCCTGATGCGGGACTCGATCCCAGGTCTCCAGGATCAGGTCCTGGGCTGAAGGTGGTGCTAAACCGCTGAGCCACCCGGGCTGCCTGTACATGCCTTAATTAAACAATACTGCTAAAAATGCTAATCATCTGAGCTTTCAGTGAGTCATACTCACTGATCATAGATCACCATACAAATATAATAATGAATAAGCTTGAAATATTGTGAGAATTACCAAAATGTGACAAAGACACGAAGTGAGCCAATACTCTTGGAAAAGTGGCATCAATAGACTTGCTTGATGCAGAGTTGCCACAAATCTTCACTTTATATAAAATATAGAATCTGTAAAATGCAATAGAGCCAAACGCAATAAAATGAGGTATGCCTGTAATATTTAGTAGCATTTGTAAAACATCAATTGGTTTCCCTTGTGAAATATTTAAAATTAAAGGAATTCTCAAGTTTCATTGCACTAAACCTCCTATAGTGCTACTCTCCTGCCTTCATATGCAACTATTTCAATAGTTTAGTATATACCCTTTAAATGCTTTTATCTGTGCATTTACCAATAATTATGTTTTAAGAAGAAATGTACAGCATCTTTTACAATGTGTTTTATAATGCTTCATGCATTTTATAACTTATTTCTGTAACTCGATTTCTCAAAAAATTTAAAATATTTTATTTATTTATTTGAGAGAGAGAGAGAGAGTGTGTGTGTGTGTGTGTGTGTGTGTGTGCCTGATGGCGGGGGGAGAAGTAAAGGGAGAGGGAGAAGCATACTCCCTGATGAGCAAGGAGCTGGACGCAGGGCTCAATCCCAGGACCCTGGGATCATGATCTGAGCCAAAGCCAGTTGCTTAATCATCTCAGCCATCCAGGTGTGGAGACTGTAACTTGATTTTTAAAAAAATTTCTATTTGAGTATAGTTGTCGCACAATGTTACATTAGTTTCAGGTGTACAACATAGGGATTCAACTTCTCTATAATTATGCTGTGCTCGCAAGTGTGGCTACCATATGTCTATGTCACCATACAATGCTACCACAATACTATTGACTATATTATCTATGTTGTACCTTTTATTCCCATGACTCATTCATTCCATAAGTGGAAGTCTGTACCTCCCGCTCCCTTTCCCCCATTTTGCTCCCTTCCATCCCTTTGGCTTTTTGTTTGCTTGTTTGTTTGCTTGTTTGTTTGTTTTTGATTCCACATATGAGTGAAACCATATGGTATTTTTTCTCAATACGACTTACTGCACTTAGTGTAATGCCCCGTAGGTCCATCCATGTTTGTTGCAAAAGCCATGATCTCATCCTTTTTATGGTTGTGTAATATTCCACTCAATTCCATACTATTCCATTCCAATATATATATACCAAATTTTAATCCATTCATCTGTTAATAGACACTGAGCTTACCTTCATATTTTGGCTATTGTAAATAATGCTGCAATCAACATAGGTTCATTTATCTTTTCAAATTAATGTTTTCATTTTCTCTGGGTAACCACCCAGTAGTGGAACTATTGGATCATACGTTATTTCTATTTTTGATTTTTTGAGGAATCTCCATACTGTTTTCAACAGTAACTGTAACTTGATTTTATTTTTCTATGTTAGCACATTTAAATTGCCCTCATTTTTTGGGACGCCTGGGTGGCTCAGCAGTTGAGTGTCTGAGTGATCTCAGGGCACAGCAGTTGAGTGTCTCAGGGCGTGATCCCGGAGTCTCGGGATTGAGTCCCACATTGGGGTCCCTGCGTGGAGCCTGCTTCTCCCTCTGCCTGTGTCTCAGCCTCTCTCTCTGTGTTTCTCATGATTAATAAATTGCCCTCATTTTATAATAGATACATAGAATTTAATTTCTGAATATACCATTGTTTATTGTTGTTCCTCCTTTAAAATATTTATTTATTTGAGAGAGAGAGAGAGAGAGACAGACAGACAGACAGACAATACAGGAGCAGGGGAAGGGGTGGAGGGAGAGAAAGAGAATCTCAAGACTCTCACGGAGTCTTCCGTGCTGAGCACAGAGCCCAAAGTGGGGTTCAACCCCATGATTCTGAGATCATGACCTGAGCCAGAATCATGTCAGATGCCTAAGCAACTGAGCCATCCAGACATCCTTGTTATTCCTCCTTTTGTGGCAGCTTTGATTTGTCAGGTTTTTTGTCATGACCTAACTTAATATAATGACAAATCCTGTAAGTATTTCTTTTCTTTAAAGCAAATGGATATTTTAAAAATTTATTTATTTTAGAGAGAGAGCATGAGCAGTAGCAGGGCAGAGGGAGATGGAGAATCCTCAAGTAGACTCCCTGTTGAATAGGGATCCTGACAAGGAGCTCAATCCCAGGACCCTGAGATCATGACCTGAGCTGAAATCAAGAATTGGCTGCTGTACCGACTAAGCCACCCAAGTGCCCCTAAGCATATGGATATTTTGAGTGACAGGATTATGGTTTTAGGCTCTGGCTCTAAAGATAATTTAGGGTGCCAGAGGATGGAGAAGTTAATCTTATGATTTATGTGACAATCTAATTTCTATGATGACTGAGATGCACTACAAATTCCCCAGAGGCAGAGATCTTTGGCAAAGGTATGTGCTGACAGGAACATCTGTAAAACAGCTTTTGGTATTTGGAGTTCCAAGTAACCCTTGATTGTGTGTTTATGAGTGAGGGTTTTAGTTGCAGGTAGACAGAAGTATTCTGATCCCTTCTGCCAAATAATTCACACATGAGGCACTTAATTTAGGGATATGAAAATGTCTCTGATATGCCTAGATTTCCCCTCTTATTGAGAATTTGCATCATTAGGTGCCATGTGAAAATGCGAGTGGGATTAGGACTGGGTCACCTCTGAGATCTCCTTTAGACCCAGCATATATTATAAACAAAGTACGCTGAGTTAGGGCTGGAACACAGATATGTGCTTGTTAGGAAAGCTTGTCAACTTGTCTATTTAATCTGATTCCCTAAACCATTGTATAGAAATATTTTCCCTCCAATGCATATCCCAGGAATAAGTTTCTGGTGTTTCCTCTAATATTTAGTCATTCATTTATTGGATTGAGAGGCGCAAGTGTCTGAGGTAGAGATTACAATTTTGCCTCTGAGGATGAATTTGCCCTATCCAGTTGCCATAGAAAACTAATGTCAACCACAGAAACATAATGTACTTTTTGGTTTCTATGACACCTGAACTATGTTATCTTACCCTGGGAGAACATTTAACTTGGATGTTTACAGGCAGAAAGCATGTGATACTTGCATCAAAATAAGATAATTTGGGTGTCTCCCATCACCATGAGTGTGTGTGTATAAGTAACAGTATTGGGGGGGGGAGAACAGATATATGCTTGCAAATATAAAGGCTGATTTCTCCCATTTTGGGGGGAGGCTAGCAGCCACTGCTGAGAACAGGCTAAAGAGGCTGAGTCACTAGTTAGTCCATTTCCTCCCTTGTTTCTGTGTCCTCAGATGACACCCCATAGTGTTGAGGGCTCTGCCATCTCAGATTCTGTAAAGCCAAAGTAGTAAAATGGTTTG
This sequence comes from Vulpes vulpes, assembly GCF_048418805.1. Lineage (NCBI taxonomy): Eukaryota > Metazoa > Chordata > Mammalia > Carnivora > Canidae > Vulpes > Vulpes vulpes. Next base: position 76,856,564 of record NC_132796.1, on the reverse strand, counting down.
ACTATGCATTGCTCTCCATCAAATATTTTGCAGTGCCTCTAAAAGATGTATCTTCATTTATAATATATCTTCATATATTAAGGACATTTGGGTAAGTTATGAATGTGCAAATTTTGAAGGAAATGAATTGTGAGACACAATGAATATAATAGAAATACTAATGCATTTCCCCCCTGGACTCCAGTGGATCATTTGAACACCTCCTAGTTATCTGAACACCACTTGGGAAAATTATAGCTATAAAGGAAAAATTTTAACTTATTGCATAACTAATTAAAATATGTGAATGGCTCTTCATTACTGTATGCATAAAGTACAAGTGCCTTAAAGCTTTTAGTTTCAGTGGTTGCATTTTTATTGTGATTTTGTCAATGTAATAGTTTTCTTTCCTATTTATGAATTATGTTTCCTATTTATTATGTTTTTTCCTATTTATTAAGAAAGGCATGCTATTCAAAGTACTTATTGTTGTTTCCTTTGTATTATCTATGCTTTAGTAAGCAGTTGGTATAATGCCTGTTTAAATCTTTCAGCTCTTACATTTCTGATTTGACCCTGTGAACTCTGTTTCTAATTTGCTACCCAGTTCACTATTAGGCTATGCTCATAAGGAGTGCCACCTGGAGACATGTATCTGGAGGAAAAGAAGTTAACCAAACTTCTGTTCGTAGGATGAACTCTACTTGATCATAGTGTATTATTCTTGTTATGTATTGCTGCTTTAATTTGCTAAAACATTTAAATTAATGAGTCATATTGGGCTATAGTTTCTATTTCATGTCATGACTTTTCTTTCTTGATTTCAGGGTAATGCTGGCTTCATGTAATGAGGTGGGAATTGTTTTTGCCTCTTCTTTTTCCTTAAGAAGAATTTATGCAGAATGAATATTACTGGTTTCTGTTTTCCACAGATGATGGAGTAACAGAAACAAAATTTACCTTCTGTATTAATGTTCTATTGATGCTGTAACACATTACCACAAATGTAGTGGTTTAAAACAACACATATTTATCATCTTACAGTTCTGGAGGTCAGAAGTCTGAAATGGGTTTCATCAGGATGAAACCAAGGTGCCGGGAAGGCCATGCTCCCCCAGAGGTTCTAGGAAAGAATTTGTCTTTTACTGCTTCTAGAGCTGTATATATTTCCTTCCTTGGTTTATGACTCTTTCCTTCATCTCCAAAGCCAAGAGGGTAGCATCTTCAAATCTTTCTAATTCCATCTTCATATCGCCTTCTCTCTTATAAGAACACTTGTAATTACATAGGGCTGACCCAAATATTGCAGGATAATCTCTCTACCCAAGATCCATAACTTAATCACACCCATAGTCTTTTTTTTTGACAGAAGGTAATATATTCACAGATTCTGTGGGTTAGGATATGGAGATATTTGAAGGTCCCTAATTCAGCCTACCACACATTCCTGTGAAACAACCAAAATCATCAGAAAAAATATAAAATAATGATTTTCAACATACTGGACAAAAAAAGCAAGAAAGGACAGTGATAAATGAGAGACTGGAAACAAGTTACAGCTAGCATCATACTTATTGGTGAAAGATTGAAAGCTTTCCTCTTACGATCAAGAGCAGACAAGTAGGCCTGCTCTTGCCACTTCTATTAAACAATATACCGGAAGTTCTAGCCAAGGCAATCAGCCAAGAAAGAGGAAAAAAGGCATGCATATTGAAAAGAAAGGAATAAAACCATTTCTATTTGCAGAATATATGGTCTTAAATAATAAAAAGTCCTAAATAATCCAAAATAAATTATTAAGGTTGAGTTCAGTAAGATTACAGAATATGAGATCAATATATAAAAATCTGTTGTGATTTTTAGATTAGCAACAACAACAAAAAAAAACAAAATAAAATGAAGAAATCAGTTCTCTATATAATAATATATTACAAATAAAATATTTAGGAGTAAATTTAATAACCCAAATATACCTCTATTGATAAATGGATAAATAAAGTGTGTTCTATCTATACAGTGAAATATGATTAGACCATATAAAGAATGAAGTACAAATTCATGCTATGATGTAGATGAACTATGAACACATTTTGCCAAGTAAAAAAGTCAGTGAAAAAGGTCATGTATTGTATGTTTCAAATGATACAAAATATCAAGTAAAGGCAAATCACAGACATAGAAGGTACATAATGTTTGGCTGGGTCTGAGATAGGAAGCAGGGGGGTACTGCAAATGGCAACAGGAGATCCTTTTGAGGTGTTGGAAATTTTCTAAAATTGGATAGAATGAATAAATTGTCGTGAGGGTCATAAAATTTTTTAACTTTAATCCGAAATTATTGAATTTTACACTTAAAATAAGTTAATTTTGTTATGCTAATTGTATCTAAAATATGTTAAAGTTATAATCACTTCACTATTATTGGTTTTTTAATCTATCGATATCTATAATGAAATTGAATGAGAGAAAAAGATACATTTTTCTTTCCTATTGGCACAAAATATAAACCAATGTATGCACTAATTTGTACAACATATTTTTAAAACTTTGTCTTGAGAAAGCTTAGAGTGAGCAGACATGATAATGATAATTTAAAATTTTCAAAAAGAATAAAATTTTCATTTTGGGGACACCTGGGTGGATCAGCGGTTGAGCGTCTGCCTTTGGCTCAGGTTGTGATCCTAGGGTCCTGGGATCGAGTCCCACATTGGGGTCTCCGCAGGGAGGCAACTTCCCCCTCTACCTATGTCTCTGACTCTCTGTGTCTCTCATGAATAAATAAATAAAATATTAAAAAAATAAAATTCTCATTTTGTCATTTTCTTGCTTTTATATCTTCACAATTTATTACCATTTAATCAGAAAAGCAACTGCAATTTATAAGCTTAAAAGATGAACATATATTCTTCAAAATGATACTCAAATTATGATGAATCTGTAAAATAGATTGGTAAGTTCAAAATAACAATTTTCCTATAAAATACCAAAATTCAGAAGTTCATAGATCCAAATATTATCTTAATTGACCACTGAGGATGTATATTTTCTTAATTTTTAGCATCTTTTAAAATTATTTATTGACCATTTTTTTAAACAAAAATAGAGCTGAAAATAGCCTATACAGTTTTATTACACACACACACACACACACACACACACGTTTAGGTGACAGAATATTTTCTATAGGCTGGAGAGTGCTGTCTGTATATGGGCATGTTTAGTTGTCTAACTGCCTTTCATTTTACTCCTCTTCAATTTGCTTCCTTTGACATTTGTTTGTCATTTGTCTGTCTCTGCCACAGTCTTACCTCTGGTAAGCAAGTGCACTAATCTGCTTTTTGTTTTCTTAGAAGAGAGAAGATACTAAGTTAAATGTATTTTCATATAGCAGGTGAGTAAACAGTACACAGCATATATACAGAAGCATATACAAGAATATTAACTGCAATAATGCTGCTGCCAAAGCCATTAGGTTGAATTCCATATATGTATATATACATATATGATACACTTGGATAGATATACACTATAAAATTAGCAGTGGATATCTCTGGATAAACGTGGTTCTAAATATTTTTATTAAAATTTTATCATTATTTTATAATTTTTCTATGGTGATCTGCATTGTATTGACATGATAATAACCAAGTAACTATTAAAAGAATAATAAAAACTATATAGGTTGAATGCTATAAAGTGATATAGAATCATGTGATGTTATATAAAATTTTTTATTTATTTTATTTTTTTAGGATTTATTTATTCATGAGAGATACAGAGAGTCAGAGACACAGGCAGAGGGAGAAGCAGGCTCTCCACAGAGAGCCCGATGTGGGACTTGATCCCAGGATCCGGGATCATGCCCTGAGCCAAAAGCAGATGCTCAACCACTGAACCACCCAGGCGTCCTTGTAAAATTTTTTAAAAGATTTTATTTATTCATGAGAGACACAGAGAGAGATGCAGAGACATAGGCAGAGGGAGAAGCAGATTCCCTGTGGGGAGCTTGATGCAAGACTCCATCCCAGGACCCTGGGATCATGACCTGAGCTGAAGGCAGACACTCAACCACTGAGCCACCCAGGTACCCCTATGTAAAATTTTTTTAAGTTGCAGAAATATATACATTAAATATTTTGGGTAAAAATCACAACCATAAAATAACATCATACATTAACTTAAATACACACTCCTCTTTAGCCAAGGCTGGTGGAACTTCCTGTGTACTCAGGAAGGTTTACATACAGGCATGGTGGTTGTAGCTGAGTGATGATCTAGGATCTAATTTCTTGCTAATTAGCAATGCTGGCTGCAGTTCTGCCTTGAACACATGTTTGTATTTTCTACTTTTGGGGGGCTAAATTGTGAGAGAGAGGTTTAACGTTTAAAATGCTTCTCATTGGAATGTATAGAGTCTGGTTAAGGCCTCCTACCTGTGTTCTATAAGAAAGACCAGAATCCTAGTCCATAAAGGAGTAATAACTGATAGAGAGAATATGTTCACCTGCTATGGATGCAGAAAAATCGGGGTTCCCATTTTGGGACTTCCCAGTCATGAGACTAGTTTCCTCATAACACTAGATAAGATGTTTTATACTGCATCTATTTTCTCTGACTTTTATTATTATTATTATTATTATTATTATTATTAAAAATTGTATTTATTTATTCATTGAGAGAGAGAGGCAGAGACACAGGCAGAGGGAGAAGTAGGCTCCATGCAGGGAGCCCGACGTGGGACTCAATCCCGGGCCCCCAGGATCACACCCTGTGCCAAAGGCGGCGCTAAACTGCTGGGCCACCGGGTCTGCCCAATTTTCTCTGACTTTATTAATCTGAGTATGGAATGTAGTGATGTGGTTGGGAGGTCTTCATCTCCCTTATTTAAAATTCATTTTGTTAATCTTAGCTTCACATTACCCTAAGAGACCTAATTCTAGTATCATTTTTTAAGGTGTATCAATTTTAGCATTACATTCCTTATCTATTGCCATAATAATGCTATATTAAAAAAACCTAACAGACCTCAGTGACATATATCAATATGAGAATATGAGAATATTTAGAATATGAGTCTGCAGGTGTACATTTTAGTCTGGATTCACCTGGGCAGTTTTCCTAATTATGGCTGGGCTCACTTGCATGGATGTGTGTTGTTTGGTTGTTGGCTGATTTGGATAGGCCTCATTTCAGAAACCTAGGATTGCCTGACTCTGGTGCACTTGTCTTTTATGCCCTGTTATGTTAGTCTTGGCATATTCTCACAGTGATGCCAAAGTGCAAGAATTAAGGTTGAAATGCAAAGTGCTTTTTCAGGTCTCTGATCATGCCACCACTACTCACATCTCATTGGCCAATGCAACAAAATGGACAAACTCAAAATCAATGGATGAGAAAATATAGTCTATCTTTCAGTGGGAACTTCTGCTGTTATTAGGCAAAGGATGTAGAAACAGGATCTATAATCAGGAAATGTACAGGAAGAAGCAGTTATCTTGTACCCAGTGTGATACATAGGAGAAGGTCTGGACTAGACTAGAATTAAACCTGTAGCCAAATTGAATTGAGAAAAGGATCAGTAGTAATCAGATATACAGGTTCATTCTCTAGCTGCAATTGTTTTCCAGGGATGAAATACAGTGGTGTGGTTTGTATGTTTGAGCTTTTCATTAGAAATGAAAACATAGGGATCCCTGGGTGGCGCAGCGGTTTGGCGCCTGCCTTTGGCCCAGGGCGCGATCCTGGCGACCCGGGATCGAGTCCCAAATCGGGCTCCCGGTGCATGGAGCCTGCTTCTCCCTCTGCCTGTGTCTCTGCCTCTCTCTCTCTCTGTGACTATCATAAAAAAAAAAAAGAAATGTAAACATAATTTTACCACATGACTCACTAATTCCACACTTTTAGACTTTTTTTAGAGTTTTAGAAAATATAAACTACTCTATAATAACCAAAATCATATTACTGTTTGCCTAGGGTGTGTAGAGGCAGTATTGACTGCATATAGGCAAAAGGGAACTTCTGAGGTTGATGGAAACATTCTCTATCTTAAATTTGGTGGTGGTTAAATGGAGGTATATATTTTTCAAAACTCAATGAACTCTATACTTTGAATTTGTATGGTTTATTGTACATAAATTACACTTCGAAAACTGACAAAAATTTATCTCTATTCCGCTTTCTATTTTTTTCTTTCTCCTGAGATAATATTGATATATGAATAAGTGGTACCTCCTAACTGAAGGTAGCTCTGTGACTTGAACATCCAGGTATTGATAACCCAGTAGGTCAGGAAAGCAGTCATAGTAGGAAGTACTCTGCAGTCACAGTAGGAAGTACTCTCCAGCCCATGAAAAATTTCACCCTCATGTAAAGACATGGCTACATAGTGCATGTGTGGGTTAACAAAAGACATGCTATTTTCAACTTTTTTTTTTTATTGTACAATTGCTCACTAAAAATCAAATGAGATATTGAAGACTATCAAGGAAATATACACTGTATCATTAAAAATTCCATGACAGGGGATCCCTGGGTGGCGCAGCGGTTTGGTGCCTGCCTTTGGCCCAGGGCATGATCCTGGAGACTGGGGATCGAGTCCCGCATTGGGCTCCCGGTGCATGGAGCCTGCTTCTCCCTCTGCCTGTGTCTCTGCCTCTCTCTCTCTCTCTGTGACTATCATAAATAAATTTAAAAAAATTAAAAAAAATTAAAAAAAAATAAAAATTCCATGACAGAGAGATGGTCAGTGTTAAAATTCAGGTTTATACTTGCAGATTTTTATTTTATTCAAATACATATTCACATGCTGTTTAAAAATGGTTCTTCTAGTGAGCTAAAAACAGCATTTTAAAACATCTTCACTTGTTCATATGGGTCTAAATAATCTTTGTAAATTAGTTCATATTTTAAATTTTTAATTTCAGTTATTTTTCTGATTACAAAAGTAATACATGTGCAGAAAATATCAGAAACGTCTGTAAGATAAAAAGACTGGATTATCCTGTCTTCTCATTCTATCACTGCTTCCATTTGAAGCACATATTTGCCTACAGTCTTCCAAATATCCTCCATCTTATATTCTATGTCACTAGGAACACCATTTTCTTTATTCAAACTATGGATAGATACTTAGATGCTAGAGATAGATGATAGATAGATAGATAGATATATAGATAGATAGATAAGCAGATATTGATACCAATATGTTTTTAAAAGATTTTATTTATTTATTCATGAGAGACAGAGAGAGGCAGAGACAGGCAGAGGGAGAAGCAGGCTCCCTGTGGGAAGCCTGATGTGGGAACTCGATCACAGGACCCTGGGATCACGACCTGAGCCGAAGGTAGATGCTCAACCCCTGAGCCACCCAGGTGCCCCTATTGATACCAGTATTTATCATCTTTTGCTAAATAATAACATACCTTCTTGTGAGCTATAAGCTTTGGAATGTCTTCCTCAAGGCAAGTATTTCATAAAAATAAGAATAAACAAATACCTATATTATAAGAAAGTCTAAGTTCATATTCTTTTAAAACTACATAATAACTTTGCAACTTTCCTTCTCTAGATGGATGAACAGCCTTGTTAAACTTAGATTAAAAATATTTCAAAATCAGGGCACCTGAGTGCCTCAACTGGTTGAGCATCTGCCCTCAGCTCAGGTCATGAATCCAGGGTCTTGGGATCAAGCCCTGTATCAGAATCCCTGCTCAGTAGGGAGCCTGCTTCTCCCTCTGCCTCTGCCTGCTGATACCCCTGCTTGTGCTCTCTTTCTTCTGTGTAAATAAATGAATAAAATCTTTTAAAAATATTTCAAAATCTATTCAGATGACACTAAATTACAGATTAAATTATAACTATCCAAGTTATAGCTATACAAATTTATAATATAATTTATAACTATACATTTTGCAATTTACAACTATACAAGTTTTCTCTTATGTTCTTCAGCAAAATTACACCGTTATCTTCAAAGAGGTCTTGCCTTTTGGGAATGTTAGAAATATATAATAATTAAATGGCAATGGGTGACTTTAAATCATGAAATTTCCACAGGTTTCTAAAGGAAAAGGAAAATTTTAGACTTGTTTTACTTGGTCCAATTTTACTATTTGTCCAAAAATATGAAAACCTATTCCCATGTGGAGGGCCATCTCTCAATTCTTCCCTGAACAATAAATAATTTACAGAACTTTTGCATCCATAAAGAAACTTTCCAGGGCACTTCTCACGAAATAACAAAAGTTGTAGAAAACAACATTTGTACTTGATAAAAAGCCTCATACGCTAATTTTTATTTGGATGGATTTCTAAAAATTCCAATGTGAATCCTCATCCTTTCACAGACCATTTCCTCAGCAGAACTTATATTCCTGCCTACAGTTGCAGCAGGTAAACTTTTATTGAAAGAAGCTTCTTTACCCTTTAATATCCATAAAACCAGAATTCAAGATGAGATTTCCATAAAGACCATATCACTGTAATTATTTTAGTAATGGTGTATCAGATTAAAATGGTAAGAGTATTTTTCATAATTATCAAATTTCAGGTAAAGGTACTAGGCAAGTAGTTGTTTTGTCACTTATAGAGATCCCTTAATTGTGCTCAAAAACAAGGGACTGCCCATGTTTCCAGGGAACTTTTCCATTATCTTTTGTCATTTAAAAAAATCTAGAAAGAAACAAGAAATCGATTCAAAGGAAATGAATAAATCTATGGTCTATTGCCAAAATAGAATAGTATGCATTTATCAAAAAGACTTAGTCAGATCCAAATGTATTATCATAGATTGGGAAAAAAATAATCTTTAAAGAAAAATTACATCATTTTTTGTAATAATATAATTTAACATCCCCTTTTATGTAGCAAATGATATTAAGATATAACTGCAAATACATGTATAGAAGAGTATGCACAAATCTGATGAAAGAGTTACAAATAAAGGCAGTTGAGGACTAGAATGGATGAAAGCAGTGAACTGGGACATTATTATTATATAATATTGCAAATTTTCATAAGTCATTTATGTTATATATATGAAATTAAAGGTTATCTCTTAAGAGATGATAAAAATACAAATCATCAATATCAGGAATGAAATTGTGCATATAATTATGGAGTCTGAAGCCATATAAAGGATAATAAGAGGACTTCTGTTTTTAACCCTAACAAGTAAAGAGCTTGGAAGTCATCACTCCCATTTTCACAATAGGAAAACAGTAGACAAACTGAAATCAATCATTTTCCTTGACTCATTAGATAACTGGTGTCATAGGGCAAGACACCACACTGAAATCTGGGAGAAAGGTACATTCTGAGATATATAACATCTGAGATATGCCTACTTGGAGAAGAAGTAGCTGGATGCCATAAGAAGTAAAACCACTTATTTACCAGCAAATTTAATGAATTGTTGGAAGCTGAATGTGGGTTAACGTGAGAGTAAGGAACTCCATGAGGCTGCGTTCATAGAAGATTCCACACATTTTCATGGACTTTTCTTTCAGGAACCTACCAAGTTCCCTATCATGTTCTCATGTGTGGAGCCTTATCCCTACCAGGCAGAAGGGAAAAGTAAGAATTGTAAAACATCCCAGGCTCTTCTCCATAACATAAGCCTATTTTCCAGCAGAAAGACTCACCACAAAACATGAGAGTCACCTAACTCTGGGAAATGAACAAGGGGTAGTGGAAGGGGAGGTGGGTTGGGGTGACTGGGTGGTGGGCACTGAGGGGGGGCACTTGGGATGAGCACTGGATGTTATGCCATATGTTGGCAAATTGAACTCCAATAAAAAGATTAAAAAAAAAAAAGAAAGAAAGAAAGACTCACCAGAGTGAACTGAAAATTTATCCTACCCGGAGGAAGGGAACTCCATTCTGGCCCTCTTCAGGCTTTCTGTCTTCGTGTTTCACCTAAGAGGGAGAAAAATATAGTCAATAGAAGACAGGGTTTTAAGGAAATAGATCGGGGCCACTGAGCCAAGGGAGATAGTAGGAACAAATGGGAAAAAAAGCTATACCCCTGGAGGAAAGACAGAAACATTTCTGAAAGCCCTGACTCTGAGACACAGGCCCACTTAGAGAATCAGACTTTATCAGAAGATTATACTTCCCTTCCCCAATGCCCTGCCATCAAAGCAATACTTTTAAAAGACACAAACTACCAAAATTCACTTAAAGATAAATGGATAACCCTAAAAGCCTTGTAACTATTAAAATTGAATTACTAGATAAAAACATTTTAAAAAGAGAAATCACCATTCTTAACTCAGATGGTTTTATTGGGAAATTCTACCAAACCTTTAAGAAAGAAATAATACTGATTTTTCTCAATCAATTCCAGAAAATAGAAGAAGGAACACTTTCCAACATATCTTATGAGTTGAGTTTCACCTTAATACCAAAAATAAAGATTTTTTAAGATTTTGTTTATTTATTTATGAGAAACACAGAGAGGAAAGAGAGAGAAGCAGAGGGAGAAGCAGGCTCCATGCAGGGAGCCCGACGTGGGACTCGATCCTGGGTCTCCAGGATCACACCCTGGGCTGAAGGCAGCGCTAAACCGCTGAGCCACCCGGACTGCCCGAAAATAAAGATATTTAAAGAAAAATACCACAGACCAATATCTCATGAGATAGACACAAAAATAACTAACAACAGATTAGTACTTAAATCTAGCAATGTATTAAACAGATAATATGCCTAACCAAGGGGGATTCATTCCAGGAATGCAAAGCAGGTTTGACATTTGTAAGTCAGTCAATGTGATGCATTAATAGATTGAGAAAAAAAGGATATGATTATTTTAATAGCTGCTGAAAAGGCATTTGACAAAACACAACACTCCAAAACTCAGGAATGGAGGGAATGTCCTCATGTTAGTAATATATATATATATATATATATATATATATATACATATTTCTTCATGTTAGTAGTGATATTTATATACACAGACACATATGTATGTGTGTGTATTTTTTTTCTTTTGAGAGAGAGAGGGAGAGAGGGAGAGGGAGAGGGAGAGGGAGAGGGAGAAAGAATCTTAAGCAGACTCCATGCTGAGCACAGGGCTCAATATTGGGCTTGATCTTGACCCTGAGATTATGACCTAAGCTGAAACCAAGAGTTGGATGCTTACCAACCGCACCACCCAGGTGCCCCACTACTGGAGTTTTAAAAAATATACCTTTCATTAAAAAATAAAAATTTTAGGGGTACCTGAGTGGCTCATTTTAAGCATCCAGCTTTGTTTCAGCTCAGATTATAATCTCAAGGTCATGAGATTGAGCCCCGAGTCAGGCTCTGTGCTCAGCATGGACTCTCTTAAGACTCTCTCTCCCCCTCCCTCTGCTCCTCCCCACTGTGCTCCTGTATGTCTCTCTAAAATAAATAAATATGGGCAGCCCGGGTATCTCAGTGGTTTAGCACCGCCTTCTGCCCAGGGTGTGATCCTGGAGACTTGGGATCCAGTCCCACGTCGGGCTCCTGCATGGAGCCTGCTTCTCCCTCTGCCTGTGTCTCTGCCTCTCTCTGTGTGTGTCTCTCATGAATAAATAATAAAATCTTTAAAAAATAAATAAATGTTAAGAAAAACTCCAATAGCTAATGTTATATTTAACAGGACAAGATAGAAGTCTTTTCCCTAAAGATGGGAACAAGACAAGAATGTCTTCTCTTATCCCTCATATGCAAAATCATATTGGAAGTCCTAGTAAAATAAGATAAATAATTAAAATTATGCAGAGTGGAAAGAAAGAAAACTGTTCTTTTCTTTTCTGTTCTGTTCTTTTCTCTGATTATGTATCAGAGTTGGAAACATCAGTACAAACTCATGTTTAGCTAAATATACAGATGGATAAATATAGAAATAACTATAGATATGTGTGTATACTTGGGTTAGCATATACACACAGATTTCTAAGCCCTGACTGCTGAGAAGGCCTAGATGCAATGACACTCCAGTAATATAAGCACGTCCAACATTCATATTTTTACTTCTAATGAAACTCGCTAATAAAAATATCAAGAGTCCTTAGAGAAATGGCTGGTTGAGGGGATGTGTTAGGGAATGCAAAGATGAGCCTGGAATATCTTGTAGTGCCAAAAAATTAAAAAGTGCTCAAAAACAAACCTATGGGGATATGTCAAAGGACACAGGAGCCAACTGAAAGAGCTCCCAATAGCCTAATCTTGAATAATTTGAGTAACAATATTAAGGATTAATATATAGGTACAGCGATCTAGACAATATGATATTGGTGGAGAGATCTGTGGAACAGAATAGAGGACCTGGAAATAACCTTATACAAATATGCCAACTGATTGCTGACAAAGGTGCAAAAATATTTCAATGGAAGGATATCTTCTCAACAAATGATGCTGGAGCAATTGGACATATATATATGCAACAACAAAACAAAACACCTAAAACTAAAATTCATAGCTTACACACAAATTAACCCAATGTAAAATGCAAAGCTACAAAACCTTTAAGAAACAGGAGAATGGGGATGCCTGGGTGGCTCAGTGGTTGAGTGTCTGCTTTTGGCTCAGGTCATGATACCGGAATCCCACATCAGGCTCCCTGCATGGAGCCTGCTTCTCCCTCTGCCTGTCACTGCCTTTCTCTCTCTGTGTCTCTCATGAATGAATAAATAAAATCTTTAAAAAAAAACCCAGGATAATGTTTTTTTGGGGATATAGACTGGGCAAATAGGTCTTATGCAAGGTGCCAAGAGCAAAGGAAAAATTAATTAGCAGGACCTAATACAAATTTAAAACTATTGCTCTGCAAAAGACCCTGTTGAGAAGATGAAATATAAGCTACAGACAGGGATAAATTATTTGCAACCTCATATTCAACAAAAGACTTGTATCAAGACTACATAAAGAACCTTCAAAACAGCAAATACACAAAAAATACAATTAGAAAATGGGCAAAAGATGTGAAAAGACATTTCACTAAAAGGGATGTACAGATGTCAAATAAGCACTTGGAAAGATGTTGAAAATAGTTGGCCATTAAGAAAATGTAAATTAAAACCATGATGAATATCACTACTCATTTATCAGTATAGCTAAAATTTAAAAAATAGTGACATCATAGAAACGTCATCAGACATTACTAGTGCGAATGTTAAATAGTTCAGCCACTCTGAAAAACAATTTGGCTATTTCTTATAAAACTAATTATGCGGGATCCCTGGGTGGCGCAGCGGTTTGGCGCCTGCCTTTGGCCCAGGGCGCGATCCTGGAGACCCGGGATCGAATCCCACATCGGGCTCCCCGTGCATGGAGCCTGCTTCTCCTTCTGCCTGTGTCTCTGCCTCTCTCTCTCTCTGTAACTATCATAAATAAATAAATTAAAAAAAAACTAATTATGCAACTGCCATATGACCCAGCAATTGCACTCCTAAGCATTTGTCTCATAGAAATGGAAACCTAAGTTTACACAAACAAAAACTTTATATCAATGTTCATTATAGCTTTATTTGTAATAGCCCCAAACTGGAATCAACCCAGATGTCCCTTGGTGGGTAAATGGTTAAATGAACTGATACTATCCAGTAATAAATAGCAACAATTATTGATATGTGCAACAATCTAGATGAATCTCCAGAAAATTATGCCAATCCTAAAAAGTTACATACATAGAGTTCTATTTAGAAAACTTATTCTTTAGGAGCACCTGGGTATCATAGTTGGTTAAGCATCCAATTCTTGGTATTAGCTCAGGTCATGATCTCATGCTAGTGGGATTGAGCCCCATGTCCTGCTCAGCACAGTGTGCTTGGGATTCTCTCTCTCCCTCTGCCAGTCCTGCTCACGCTCTCTCTCTAAAATAAATAAATAAATCCTTAAAAAAAGAAAAAAGAAAACATTTCCAAAATGACAGAATTCTAGAAATGGAGAGCTGATTAGTGGTTGTCAGTGGTTAAGGGTAATGGTGGGGAATGAAGGTAGTAGATGTAGCCGTAAGAGAACTGCTTCAGGGATCCTTATGGTGATGAAACTTTTCTGTATCTTGACTGTGATGGTAGATATGTCAATCCACACCTGTGATATACTGTATTAAACTAAATACACACAAATGTATATATGAAAAACTTTTGAATTTTGAATTAATTAATAGACTGCATCAATGTTAATTTCCTGGTTGTGATATTATTTTACAGTTGTGCAAATTGTACTATTGAGGGAAATTGAGCAAAGGTTACAGGGATCTTACTATGTAATTTCTTATAACTATATGTAAATTTACAATTACCTCTCAAAATAATTAAAAATATTCAAAAAACAATGATAACAGATACTTATATCAGATATATTGTCATTTAAGAACAAAAATAAATCAAGTGTTAGCTAATTTAATAACAGAAAATAGCACATTTGCAAAGCGATTAGCCTTCCAAGGAACCTGGAAAGATATTTCATTACGATAAAAGAAAAGTATTCATTATGAAACATTAATGTACCTAAATTTTAAATCTGTAAAATGAATTTGATAGAACTACAGAGATTATTCTCAAATTCCAAATGGAATTCTGGAACTAAAAGCAAAGGTTAATAAAATTTAGAACTTTTTAAGTGGGTAAAACATGGAATAGACACAGGAAATATAAATGAACTGGAAGTTAAGTGAGGGTAGAATATATAGAGATAAATCAAGAAGAGAAAAAACTAAAAAAAGAAACAATAACAAAGAGCAAATGAGATGTATGGGACACAGTGAAGATGGCCAACAAATGTGAAACAGGAGTTATAATATAAAAAGGAAGAAAGAATTGGACAAAAGCAACATCTGAGGATACAATGGCCTAGAATTTTCTGTGAGTAATGAAAATTTATTTTTTTTAAAGATTTTATTTATTTATTCATGAGAGACACACAGAGAGAGAGAGAGAGAGAGAGAGAGAGAGAGGCAGAGACACAGGCAGAGGGAGAAGCAGGCTCCATTCAGGGAGCCCAACATGGGACTCGATCCCAGGTCTCCAGGATCACACCCCAGGCTGCAGGCAGCAGTAACCTGCTGCGCCACCAGGGCTGCCCGAGTAAGGAAAATTTAAAAAGTCACAGATTGAAGAAAAGATACAAACCCTATGCTAAATAAATATCAGGAAAACCACAACTAGGTACATCATAGTGATGCTGCCAAAACCAAAGAAAAGAGAAAACTGTGAAAGTGATTAGAATAAAAAGTGTATGTGTATCATGTCCAGTCAGGAAACAAGAAACCACAACACTTATTTAAAATACATTTTAATAGTTATTTGATTTAACAATTACTATAAGATTAAAAATGCTAAAACAGAACAATGAGGTAACATATACAAGAAGAGTAGAAGAGAGATGGCAAAGTAGGAAGATCCTAAGCTCACCTTGTCCCATAGATACAACTAGATAACATCCATATCAGAACAAAGAACCTGGGAAATGACTCAAAGACTGATAGAACAAATCCCATAGCTAAAGGCAGGGAAGAGGCCACATTGAAGAACACAGGAAGGGTGAAAGCATGATCTGGGAGCAAAACTGACTGGGGCCAAACAAGGTAGGAGGGCAGTTGGTGGTTACAGAGATGGACAGAAAACAAACTTTAATACCAGGGAGCCCAGGAACAGGGAGGACGAATCTCTCTAATATTTGCCTTTGAAAGTGAGAAGGGCTGGATTTTCATGAGTTCTTAAAGCCAGCAGAACTTAAAGCTTGGAATTTTAAAAATCAGAGGGTTTGGCTTTGGGAGAACCCAATAGCTTTAAAGAAGTGGAGACCCTACCCTTAAAGAGATAGCACAACAAATATCCTGTGCAGATACCTTGTAGAACCAGGAGCTTGAAAAAGAGATGAGGACATACAGGAGGCAGAGTGATTTGCTCATCTCAGAGCATGGCCTAGAGACACAAGGATTACAGGGAGACCATTCCAGGAATAAAGGAGCTGGCAGGTGCCATTTCCCTTCCCTACTTTCCAGCATAAACAATGGCCACCTTCGGAAACCAGCACAGAGCCAACACTCCATACCTAACTTGGTTACAAGAGACTCTCTACCCTATGCTTCCCCTCATCCACCCTTCCCAGTTGCTCACCTGAGTCCCTGCACTGTGGTCCCCTCCCCCAGAAGACCAGTGCAAGCCTCAGCAGTACCATGCCTCCTGACCCATGCCTCTTATGGGGCCTCAGTTCTGTCTGCAGTGGTAGTGGGTCTCATTTTGTAAGCAAGCCATCAAACACCTTGATAAAATGTGCTGACCCCTGCTGCACACAATAGGTAAAGAGAACCTCTACAGACAACTGTACTCAAGGGAAAAAAGGTCAAGACTCAACAACAGAGTACACACAACATACACAGGAGACATGCATTGAAGCACCAGGACCTAGGGAACCGGGAATACTGCACTGAAGGGCACTACAGGACCACTTCTTCACAAGGCTATTACTGTTAAGAGCAAGAGAAACAGCTGATGTTCTTGAACACATATAGAGACACAGAAAGTCAGACAAAATAAGGAGATGAGAAACACCTCCCAAATGAAAGAATAGGCCCAAACCACAGCAAGAGATTAAAGTGAAACATATATAAGTAATATGCCAGATAGAGAATTTAAAGTAATGATCATAAAGTTATTCACTGGACTAGAGAACAGAGTGGAAGACTTCATTGAAACCCTTAACACAGAGATAAAAAAAGAGCGAGTCAGAGATTAAGAACACAATAAAATAAAATTAAAAATATACTTCACAGTGGTGTGTGTGGGTGGCCCACTTGATTGAGTGTCCAACTCTTGGTTTGGGCCCAGGTCATGATCTTGGGGGTAGTGGGACTCAGCCCTCAGTTTGTCAGGCTCTGTGCTCAGTGTGGAGTCTGCTTGAGATTCTCTCTCTCTCCTGCCCCTCTCCTCATTTGCATTCTCTCTCTCTCAAATAAATAAATAAAATATTCTAAAAAATACACTTCTTGGAAGATATAGCAGGCTAGGTGAAGCAGGGGAACAAACTACTGACCTAGAAGACAGAGTAATGGAAAATAACCAAGCTGAGCAAAGGAGGGGAAAGAAAAGTAAGGAAATTGAAAATGGTCTTACAGAAAACAGTGATTCCATCAAGTGTAATAACATCTATATTGTAGGGATATCAAAAGAAGAAGCTTAGATAAGGGGCAGAATATTTATTTGAAGAAATAATAACTGAAAACTTCCCTAATCTGGAGAAGGAAGCAGAGATCCAGATCTAGGAGGCACAGAGATTCCCTCCCCCCCCCCCAAACTTCAACCCAAACAAGTCTACACCAAGATACATAGTAATTAAAATGATAAAAAGCAGCAGGAAAAAAAAGGCAGTTACATACAAGAGAAACTTGATGAAGCTATCAGGAGATTTTTTAGCAGAAACTTTGTGGGCCAGACTAGAATGGCATGATATATTCAAAGTACTGAAAGGGAAAACCCTGCAGCCAAGAATATGCTATCCAGCAAGGCTATCATTCAGAATAGAGGGAGAGATAGTTTCTCAGACAAAAACTAAAGGAGTTTATGACCACTAGACCAGCCCTACAAGAAATATTAAGGGGGACGGAAGACCAGAAGTGAAAAATATGAAAAGTTAAAAAAAAGCAGTAAAATATTTATGTAAAAATCAGTCAAAAGATTCATAAAATAAGAAAATGTAAAATATGAAACCATATAGCCAAAATGTGGGAGGGAGAGGACTAAAGAATGGGTTTAAACTTAAGCAGCCATAAACTTAATTAAGACTTCTATATGCAAAAAAAAATGACTTCTACATGCAGAAGATGTTATATACAAACCTAATGGTAACCATGAATCAAAAACAGGAGTATGCAAAGAATAAAGAGAAAGGGATCCAAGTATATCACTAAAAAAAGTCAACGAATCACAAAAGACAGTAAAAGAAGGATCAGAGAAAACCTATAGAAACAATCATAAAACAAGTAACAAAACAGCAATAAATACACATCTATCAGTAATTACTCTGTGGGTAAATGGATTAAATGCCCTAATCAAAAGACATAGGATGATAGAATGGATTAAAAGCAAGACCCATCTATATGTTGCCTACAAGAGACTCATTTCAGACCAAAAGACACCTGCAGATGGAAAGTGAGGGGATGGAGAAACATTTATGATATAAATGGATGCCAAAAGAAAGGAAAGTAGCAATACTTATATCAGACAAGATAGATTTTTTTTAAAAAAAGTTTTAAAAGATTTTATTTATTTATTTTAGGGAGAGCATGTGAGTATGAGCAGGGGGAGAGGCAGAGTGAGAGGGAGAAGCAGACACCCCGTTGGGCAGGGATCCCAACATGGGACTCAATCCCAGGACCCTGAGATCATGACCTGAGCGAAGGCAGACTCTTAACCATCTGAGCCACCCAGGAACCCCAACAAGGTAGATTTTAAAACAAAGACTATAACAAGAGACAAAGAAGAGCACTATGTAATGATAAATGGGACAATTCAACAAGAGGTTATAAAGATTATAAACATTTATGCACCCAACATGGAAGCACTAAATACATAAAACAGTTAATAACAAATATAAAAGAAATAATCAATAGTAATACAATAGTAGGGAATTTTAACAGATCGTCCACAAACAGAAAATCAAGTGTGGCCTTGAATGACACACTAGACCAGATGGATTTAACAGATATATTCAGAACATTCCATCCTAAAATAGCAGAATACACATTCTTTTCAAGTGCATACAGAACATTTTCCAGAGCAGATCACATAATTCATCCTGTGCATCTTTTCTTTTCTTTTTAAAAAATATTCTATTTATTTATTCATAAGAGACAGAGAGAGAGAGGCAGAGACATAGGCAGAAGGAGAAGGAAGCCTCCCTGCCAAAAGCCCAATGCAGGATTCAATCCCAGGACCCCAGAATCACAACCTGAGCCAAAGTCAGATGCTCAACCACTGAGCCACCCAGGTGCCCCCTGTGTGTCTTTTCTAATCACAATGTTATGAAACTAGAAATCAATTACAAGAAAAAAATATTGAAAGAGCACAAATAGGGATCCCTGGGTGGCGCAGCGGTTTGGCGCCTGCCTTTGGCCCAGGGCGCGATCCTGGAGACCCGGGATCGAATCCCACATCAGGCTCCCGGTGCATGGAGCCTGCTTCTCCCTCTGCCTGTGTCTCTGCCTCTCTCTCTCTCTCTCTGTGACTATCATAAATAAATAAAAAATTAAAAAAATTTTTTGAAAGAGCACAAATACATATAGGTTAAACAACATGCCCCTCAACAATGGTCAACCAAAAAATATAAGAAGAAATAAAATTGTTTAGCAGCACATACACTAAAATTGGAATGATACAGAGAAGATTAGGATGGCCCCTGTGAAAGAATGACACCAAAATGAAAACACAGTACTCCAAAATCTTTGGGATGCAGCAAAAGTGGTTCTAAGATGGAAGTTTATAGCCACACAGGCCTGTCTCAAGAAGCAAGAAAAGTCGCAAACAAAAAACCTTAACCTTATACCTAAAGGAGCTAGGAAAAGAACACACAAAACCAAAAACCATGAAAAGGCAGGAAATAATAAAGATTAGAACAGAAATAAATGATAGAGAAACTGAAAAAAAAAAACCAATAGAACAGATCAATGAAACCAGGAGCTGATTCTTTGAAATATCAACAAAATTGGTAAACCTCTAGTAAGACTCATTAAAAAAAAGAGACAGTACCCAAATAAATAAAATTACTAATGAAAGAGGAGAAATAACAACTAACACCACAGAAATACAAACAAGCGTAACACAATATTATGAAAATCTATATGCCAATAAATTTGACAACTTAGAAGAAGTGGATAAATTCCTAGAGACATATAACCTACCAAAACTAAGGTGGGAAGAAATAGAAAATTTGAATGAACCAATAATCCAAAAGGAAATTGGATCAGTAATCAAAAAACTCCCCCAAAACAAAAGTCCAGGACCAGATAGCTTCACAAGGGAATTCTACCAAACATTTAAGGAAGAGTTAATACTCATTCTTAAAGCTATTTCAAAAAATACAAGAGGAAGGAAAACTTCCAAATTCATCGATGAGGCCAGTATCACCTTGATTGCTAAACCAGATAAAGACATCACAAAAACAGAACTACAGGCCAATATCCCTCATTAACATAGATGCAAAAATCCTCAACAAATTCAGCAAACTGAATCCAACAATATAATAAAAAATCGTACATCACGATCAAGGGGTATTTATTTCTGGGATGCAAGGGTGGTTTAATATTCACAAAACAACCAATGTGATATGTCACATCAATAAGAAAAAGGATAAAGACTCTATGTTCACTTCAATAGATATAGAAGAAGCATTTAGTAAAGTACACCATTCATTCATAATAAAAACCCTCTGCAAAGTAGGTCTAAAGGAAACATATCTCAACATAATAAAGGCCTTATATAAAAACCCCACAGCTAACACCATACTCTGGTAAAAAACTGAGAGCTTTCCACCTAAGGTCAGGAGCAAGGCAAAGATGTCCACTCTCACTACTATCTATCTTTCTTTCTTTCTTTCTTTCTTTCTTTCTTTCTTTCTTTCTTTCTTTCTTTCTTTCTTTCATTTCTTTCTAAATTGTTTTATTTATTTGAGAGCAACAGAGAGACAGAAATAACGAGAGAGAACACGAGAAGGGAGGAAAGGGAAAAGCAGCCTTAACACTGAGCAGGGATCCCGAGGCGGGGCTCAATCCTAGGACCCTTGGATCATGACCTGAGCCAAAGGCAGACACTTAACCAACTAAGCCACCCAGGTTACCCCTCACCACTTTTATTTAACATAGTACTGGAAATCTTCATCACAGGAATGAGACAAGAAGAAGGAATAAAAAACATCTGAATTGGTAAGGAAGAAGTAGAACTCTTGCTATTTGCAGATGACATGATACTAAATAGAGAAAACCTCAGACTCCACCAAAACAATACTAGAACTGATAAATGAATTCAGTAAAGTCGTATGATACAAAATCAATGTACAGAAATCTGCTGCATTGCTATACACTAATCATGAAGCAGCAGAAAGTAAAATTAAGAAAAAGAATCCCATTTATAATCACACCAAAAATAAAATATCTCAGAATAAACTTAACAAAAGAGGTGAAAGACCTGTACTCTGAAAACTATAACACACCGATGAAAGAAGTTCAAGGTGATGTAGAGAAATGGAAAGATATTCTATGCTCATGAGTTGGAAGAACAAATATTGTGAAAATGTCTATTCTACCCAAAGCAATCTACATCCCTACTGAAATCTCTATCAAAATACCAACAGTATTTTTCACAGAACTAGAACAAATAATCCTAAGATTTGTATGGAACCACATAAGATAAAAAAATTTGTATGGAATAAACAATTGTTGGCAAGGATATGCAGAGAAAGGAACTCTCTTGCACTTCTGGTGAGGATGCAAATTGGTGCAGCCATTGTGAAAAAGAGTATGGAGTTTCCTCAAAAAATTAAAAATAGAACTACCCTATGATCCAGTAATCACACTACTTGGTTATTTACCCAAAAAATATAGAAACATTGACTCAAAATAATATATGCATCCCTATGTTTATGGCAGCGTTATTTACAATAGCCAAATTATGGAAGCAGCCCATGTGTCCATTGATTGATGAATGGATCAAGGTGTGGTGTTATATATATATATATATATATATATATATATATATATATATATATATATACATACACATATATATATATTATTTAGCTATCAAAAGGAATGAAATCTTGCCATTTGCAACAACATGGATAGAACTACAGAGTATAATACTGAGTGGAAAAAGTCAGAGAAAGACAAACACCATATGATCTCACTTATATGTGGAATTTAAGGAACAAATGAGCCAAGGAAAAGAAGAGACAAAGCAAGAACGAGATTCTTAACTATAGAGAACAAACCAATGTTTATCAGAGGGGAAGCAAATGGGGGAATTTGTGAAATAGAGGATGAGAATTAAAGAATACATTTACCATGAAGAAAATGAAAGAAAATAACATTAATAAACAAAATAAGAAAATAATAGGAGAGAGCTTGCACCCTTAGAGCTGGGTAAACCAAGGGAAGACCTCGGGTTTCTGGAGAACCATAATATGAAAGAAGGGCCTCTCAGTGCTGGGACTCAGACCTCTGTGGAAAGGGGGCTACCTAGTTAGTGGTGGTTTTTAAATGTGCTGAGCAGGGACCTTGATGCATACCTGGCACTCAACCTCTATGGAGGATGAGTTGCTCAGGTAGTGCTGAGCCTTAGGATCTCAGCAGAGCGTCCCCTGGGTTGGGTTCAGATCTCTGAGGAGAGAAAAGTCATTCTCGTGCAATGACTTTTAGAAAAGTCAGAAAAACTGCAAAATTGGTGTCCTTACAGAAACCACATGGCCCTAGTTAAATGAAAACATTTGTTGGGGTGAAACTGAGAGACACAGGAAGCAGACAGGAAGTTGCAAACCCCTTCTCAGTGTTACCTCACTATGGTACCTAACAGGGAGCCAGTTGCTAAAGGAGAAATGTGACTGAGTCTCTGGTTTTCTATAGCATAATGTGAAATGTACAGCAGAAGACCTTATGTGTCCCTCACCTACTCCTTCTTCCTAAAGTATACATTGCACTAGGAAAACAACAATAAGTGCTTTAGTTACTTTGTATTTCTTTTAAAACATAATTAATAGAAATAAATCACTAATGTCAGCAATATCCACTACCAAAATATGACCCCACTAAGACCATAAATTCACAAAGAAGTTTTTTTTTTTAAATAGAAATCATTTAGGGATGCCTGGGTGGCTCAGCGGTTGAGCATCTGCCTTCAGCTCAGGGAGTGATCCCGGGATCTGGGATCTAGTCCCACATTAGGCTCCCTGTAACGAGCTTGCTTCTCCCTCTGTCTGTGTCTCCACCTCTATGTGTCTCTCATGAATAAATAAATTAATTAAATATTTTTAAAAATAGAAATCATTTAGAGATTTCAATTAGTGATGCAATGAAGCACAATTTGTATTTTAGGGGAGTGGGTTTCAAAGCAGTGTATGCGTAAACCAAGAGGTATCAAAGACAGTTAATTGAGGTTCAGGGATAAAGTAGTAATTCCATAAGTATTTCTTTGTATGTAATATTTTTATTTATGTTAAAATTTAATTTCATAAGCATAAGTAAGTTTCAGTGGGGAAAAAAAGCCAGCGATTGCCTGTGCAAGTTGAAAGAGCATTTAACAAAAAAAGAACATGTAGGAGCATTATGAAGTTAAGGTAGTGTTTTTGTTTGGTTTTTGGAAGGCAATGTTTTTGTCTTAAGTGTTCATGTTACACAGGTATATACATACAGTTATTTTCAGCAAACATCTAGTAGAGTTTTTCATTTTCATTTTTTGTAAATTTTACATTAATAGAAAAACTAAATAAATATTAAATTCTAGTTAATGACATGCATGCTGAAGTACTTACAAAAAAGTTTACTGATATTCACAATGTACTTTGAAAATAAAATGGAGCAGCCCCGGTGGCGCAGCGATTTAGCACAGCCTTCAGCCCAGGGCGTGATACTGGAGACCCGGGATCGAGTTCCGCTTCGGGCTCTCTGCATGGAGCCTGCTTCTCCTTCTGCCTGTGTCTCTGCCTCTCTCTCTCTCTCTGTGTCTCTATGAATAAATAAAAATTAAAAAAAGAAAATAAAATGGATTAATGGGTGGGTTAGATATATAAATGAGTAGATAAGTAAAAAGTAGAGTCTAGGTGGAATGTAATAGAATATTATGAAAAATTTTATGTCCATAAGTTCAATAACTTAAAGAAAATGTACAAATATTTTAAAGATACTGCCCAATTACTCAAGATTTGTATGAAATTAATAATCCTTCATCTAAAAAACATTTAGTTGGTAGATTAATAGTATCACCATAAGGAAAACTCCAAGACCAGATGATTTCAATGGTAAATTCTATCAAATGTATAAATAAGAAATGGTGCAAGTTCATTTGTGTTGAATTGTTTATTAGGAACATAAATGTTTAGAATTCTTATGTCTTCTTCATTCACTGATCCGTTTTTTATTACAAAATAACCTTAGTTATTCCTGGTAGTATTATTTGCTCTGAAATCTTCATCTGATATTATAATAGCCATTTATGCTTTTTAAAAAATTAATGTTAGCTTGGTATGCATTTTTTCATTCTTTTAACTTGTTTTTTTTCATATATAAGGTATATAAAGTATTTTTTGTAGGCAGCATGTAGCTGGGTCTTGCTTTTTTATGCAATCTGACAATCCTGCATTTTAGTTGGAGTGTATAGATCATTAACCTTCATGTAGTTATTGATATAGTTAAGTCTATTATCCTGTTCTTGGTTTGTAATGTCCAAACCAATCCTTATTCCCATTTTACTTTTATTCTGCCTTTTTTTCAGATTATATTTATGATTTTATTTTAACTCCTTTGTTGATTTCTTAGCTATAACTCTGTTTTGTTATTATAGTGGCTGCTTTAGAGATTATAGTATCTTTAACTTAACATGGTCTACATTCAAATGATATTTTACTACATCACATATAATAGCCTTACAATAGTACACTTTCACATCTCCCCTCCCAGCCTTTATTCTATTGTCCTTCATTTTATTTATTTTTTAAATAATAAATTTATTTATTGGTGTTCAATTTACCAACATACAAAATAACACCCAATGCTCATCCCGTCAAGTGCCCCCCTCAGTGCCTGTCACCCATTCACACCCACCCCCCACCCTCCCCTCCTTCCACCACCCCTAGTTCGTTTCCCAGAGTTAGGAGTCTTTATGTTCTGTCTCCCTTTCTGATATTTCCCACACATTTCTTCTCCCTTCCCTTATACTCCCATTCACTATTATTTCACCAAATGAATGAGAACATGTAATGTTTGTCCTACTCCGATTGACTTACTTCACTCAGCATAATACCCTCCAGTTCCATCCACATTGAAGCAAATGGTGGGTATTTGTCGTTTGTAATGGCTGAGTAATATTCCATTGTATACATAAACCACATCTTCTTTATCCATTCATCTTTCGACAGACACCGAGGCTCCCTCCACAGTTTGGCTATTGTGGACATTGCTGCTAGAAACATCGGGGTGCAGGTGTCCTGGCGTTTCATTGCATCTGTATCTTTGGGGTAAATCCCCAACAGTGCAATTGCTGGGTAGTAGGGCAGGTCTATTTTTAGCTCTTTGAGGAACCTCCACACAGTTTTCCAGAGTGGCTGTACCAGTTCACATTCCCACCCACAGTGTAAGAGGGTTCCCTTTTCTCCACATCCTCTCCAACATTTGTGGTTTCCTGCCTTGTTAAGTTTCCCCATTCTCACTGGTGTGAGGGGGTATCTCATTGTGGTTTTGATTTGTATTTCCCTGATGGCAAGTGATGCAGAGCATTTTCTCATGTGCATGTTGGCCATGTCTATGTCTTCCTCTGTGAGATTTCTGTTCATGTCTTTTGCCTATTTCATGATTGGATTGTTTGTTTCTTTGGTGTTGAGTTTGATAAGTTCTTTATAGATCTTGGAAACAAGCCCTTTACCTAATACATCATTTGCAAATATCTTCTCCCATTCTGTAGGTTGTCTTTTAGTTTTGTTGACTGTATCCTTTGCTGTGCAAAAGCTTCTTATCTTGATGAAGTCCCAATTGTTCATTTTTGCTTTTGTTTCTTTTTTTTTTTTAATTTTTTATTTATTTATGATAGTCACAGAGAGAGAGAGAGAGAGAGAGAGAGAGAGAGAGAGAGAGGCAGAGACACAGGCAGAGGAAGAAGCAGGCTCCATGCACCGGGAGCCTGACGTGGGATTCGATCCTGGGTCTCCAGGATCGCGCCCTGGGCCAAAGGCAGGCGCCAAACCGCTGCGCCACCCAGGGATCCCTTTGCTTTTGTTTCTTTTGCCTTTGTGGATGTATCTTGCAAGAAGTTACTGTGGCTGAGTTCAAAAACGGTGTTGCCTGTGTTCTCCTCTAGGATTTTGATGGACTCTTGTCTCACATTTAGATCTTTCATCCATTTTGAGTTTATCTTTGTGTATGGTGAAAGAGAGTGGTCTAGTTTCATTCTTCTGCATGTGGATGTCCAATTTTCCCAGCACCATTTATTGAAGAGACTGTCTTTCTTCCAATGGATAGCCTTTCCTCCTTTATCGAATATTAGTTGATCATAAAGTTCAGGGTCCACTTCTGGGTTCTCTATTCTGTTCCATTGATCTATGTGTCTGTTTTTGTCCCAGTACCACACTGTCTTGATGACCAGAGCTTTGTAGTACAAACTGAAATCTGCCATTGAGATGCCCCCAGCTATGGTTTTCTTTTTTAAAATTCCCCTGGCTATTCAGGGTCTTTTCTGATTCCACACAACTCTTAAAATCTGTTCTAACTCTCTGAAGAAAGTCCATGGTATTTTGATAGGGATTGCATTAAACGTGTAAATTGCCCTGGGTAACATTGACATTTTCACAATATTAATTCTGCCAATCCATGGGCGGAATATTTTTCCATCTCTTTGTGTCTTCCTCAATTTCTTTCAGAAGTGTTTTATAGTTTTTAGGGTATAGATCCTTTACCTCTTTGGTTAGGTTTATTCCTAGGTATCTTATGCTTTTGGGTGCAATTGTAAATGGGATTGACTCCTTGATTTCTCTTTCTTCAGTATCATTGCTAGTGTAGACAAACCCCACTGATTTCTGGGCATTGATTTTGTATCATGCCACGCTGCCAAATTGTTGTTTGAGTTCTAGCAATCTTGAGGTGGAGGCTTTTGGGTTTCCTATGTAGAGTATCATGTCATTAGCGAAGAGGGAGAGTTTGACTTCCTCTTTGCCAATTTGAATGCCTTTAATGTCTTTTTGTTGTCTGATTGCTGAGGCTAGGACTTCCAGTAGTATGTTTAATAGCAGTGGTGAGAGAGGATGTCCCTGACTTGTTCCTGATCTTAGGGGAAAGGCTCCCAGTGCTTCCCCATTGAGAATGATATTTGCTGTGGGCTTCTCATAGATGGCTTTTAAGATGTCGAGGAATGTTCCATCTATCCCTACACTCTGAAGAGTTTTGATCAGGAATGGATGCTGTATTTTGTCAAATGCTTTCTCTGCATCTAATGAGAGGATCATATGGTTCTTGGTTTTTCTCTTGCTGATATGATGAATCACAGTGATGGTTTTACGAGTGTTGAACCAGCCTTGTGTCCCGGGGATAAATCCTACTTGGTCATAGTGAATAATTTTCTTAATGAATGTACTGTTGGATCCTATTGGCTAGTATCTTGTTGAGAATTTTTGCATCCATGTTCATCAGGGATATTGGTCTGTAGTTCTCCTTTTTGGTGGGGTCTTTGTCTGGTTTTGGAATTAAGGTGATGCTGGCCTCATAGAACGAATTTGGAAATACTCCATCTATTTCTATCTTTCCAAACAGCTTTAGTAGAATAGGTATGGTTTCTTCTTTAAACGTTTGATAGAATTCCCCTGGGAAGCCATCTGGCCCTGGACTTTTGTGTCTTGGGAGGTTTTTGATGACTCCTTCAATTTCCTCCCTGGTTATTGGCCTGTTCAGGTTTTCTATTTCTTCCTGTTCCAGTTTTGGTAGTTTGTGGCTTTCCAGGAATGCGTCCATTTCTTCTAGATTGCCTAATTTATTGGCGTATAGCTGTTCATAATATGTTTTTAAAATCGTTTGTATTTCCTTGGTGTTGGTTGTGATCTCTCCTCTCTCATTCATGATTTTATTAATTTGAGTCTTCTCTCTCTTCTTTTTAATAAGGCTGGCTAATAGTTTATCTATCTTATTAATTCTTTCAAAGAACCAACTCCTGGTTTTGTTGATCTGTTCCACAGTTCTTCTGGTCTCGATTTCATTGAGTTCTGCTCGAATCTTTATTAACTCTCTTCTTCTGCTGGGTGTAGGATCTATTTGCTGTTTTTTCTCTAGCCCCTTTATGTGTAAGGTTAGCTTTTGTATTTGAGTTCTTTCCAGTTTTTGAATGGATGCTTGTATTGCGATGTATTTCCCCCTTAGGACTGCTTTTGCTGCATCCCAAAGATTTTGAAAGGTTGTATCTTCATTCTCATTAGTTTCCATGAATCTTTTTAATTCTTCCTTAATTTCCTGGTTGACCCTTTCATCTTTTAGCAGGATGGTCCTTAACCTCCATGTGTTTAGAGTCCTTCCAAACTTCTTGTTGTGATTTAGTTCTAATTTCAAGGCATTATGGTCTGAGAATATGCAGGGGACGATGCCAATCTTTTGGTATCGGTTCAGACCCGATTTGTGACCCAGTATGTGGTGTATTCTGGAGAAAGTTCCATGTGCACTTGAGAAGAATGTGTATTCAGTTGAATTTGGATGTAAAGTTCTGTAGATATCTGTGAAATCCATCTGGTCCAGTGTATCATTTAAAGCTCTTGTTTCTTTGGAGATGTTGTGCTTAGAAGACCTATGGAGTATAGAAAGAGCTAGATTGAAGTCACCAAGTATAAGCGTATTATTATCTAATTATTTCTTCACTTTGGTTATTAATTGATTTATATATTTGGCAGCTCCCACATTCGGGGCATATATATTGAGGATTTTTAAGTCCTCTTGTTGGATAGATCCTTTAAGTATGATATAGTGTCCCTCGTAATCTCTCACTATATATAGTCTTCGGGGTAAATTTTAGTTTATCTGATATAAGGTTGGCTACTCCTGCTTTCTTTTGAGGACCATTTGAATGGTAAATGGTTCTCCAACCTTTTATTTTCAGGCTGTAGGTGTCCTTCTGTCTAAAATGAGTCTCTTGTAGACAGCAAATAGATGGGTCCTGCTTTGTTTATCCAGTCTGACACCCTGCGCACCTTTTGATGGGGTCATGAAGCCTGTTCATGTTCAGAGTTACTATTGACAGATATGAGTTTAGTGTCATCATGATATCTATTCAGTCCTTGTTTTTGTGGATTGTTCCACTGAACTTCTTCTTAAAGGGGAATTTTAAGAGTCCCCCTTAAAATTTCTTGCAGAGCTGGTTTGGCGGTCACATATTCTTTCAGTTCCTGCCTGTCTTGGAAGCTCTTTATCTCTCCTTCCATTTTGAATGAGAGCCTTGCTGGATAAAGTATTCTTGGTTGCATGTTCTTCTCATTTAGGACCCTGAATATATCC
The DNA here is from genome assembly GCF_048418805.1 of Vulpes vulpes. Lineage (NCBI taxonomy): Eukaryota > Metazoa > Chordata > Mammalia > Carnivora > Canidae > Vulpes > Vulpes vulpes. Next base: position 76,827,391 of record NC_132796.1, on the reverse strand, counting down.
TGCCAGCCCTTTCTGGCCTGCCAGGTCTCTGTGGAGAGGTCTGCTGTTACCCTAATATTCCTTCCCATAAAATTCAGGGATTTCTTGTCTCTTGCTGCTTTAAGGATCTTCTCTTTATCTTTGGAATTTGCAAGCTTCACTATTAAATGTCGAGGTGTTGAACTGTTTTTATTCATTTTTTGGGGGGGATCTATTTCCTGGATCTGAATGCCTGTTTCCCTTCCCATATTAGGAAAGTTTTCAGCTATGATTTGTTCAAATACATATTCTGGCCCTCTGTCCCTTTCGGTGCCCTTGGGAACCCCAATTAAACGTAGGTTTTTCTTCCTCAGGCTTAGTTTATTTCCCTTAATCTATCTTCATGGTCTTTTAATTGTCTCTTTTTTCCTCAGTTTCCCTCTTTGCCATCAACTTGTCTTCTATGTCACTCACTCGTTCTTCCACCTCATTAACCCTCATCGTTAGGACTTCTAGTTTGGATTGCATCTCATTTGATTTTTAATTTCTGCCTGATTAGATCTAAATTCTGCAGTCATGAAGTCTCTTGAGTCCTTTATGCTTTTATCTAGAGCCACCAGTAGCTGTATAATAGTGCTTCTGAAATGGCTTTCTGACATTGAATTGTAATCCAGATTTTGTAACTCTGTGGGAGAGAGGACTGTTTCTGATTCTTTCTTTTGAGGTGAGGTTTTCCTTCTAGTCATTTTGCTCAGTGCAGAGTGGCCAAAAACAAGTTGTATTGGGAAAAGGAGAAAAAGAGAGGAGAGAAAGAAGGAAAGAAAAGAGAAAAAGAAAAAAGAAAAAAAGGAAGAAAAAAGAAAAAAAAGAGATGAAAATGAGAGAAAAAGAAAGAAAGGAAAAAAAGGGTGGGGAAGCAAACAGAAATTAAAAAGCAAAAAAAAAAAAAAAAAAAAAAAAAAGAAAACACGTGGGAGTATCTTCTGATTCTGTATACTTTAAGTCCCTTGACTTCCCCTGGAACTTGTCATATAATTGATCATTTCGTTGATAGTCACAAAATAACTTGCTGGGATTTTGAATTTGGATCCATTGCATTTTTAATATCAAACATGATAGTTTTCATCTACAGATCTTCCATTTTCATTTAAAAAATATCTTCCATATCTCTATCTAATTGAACATACAGAATATAGATAAACAATTCTAATGTCAATTCTGAGTTGGTTTGGATGTATTCATTATTCTCATTATGGATCGTGTTTTACTAGACCATGGAATGCCTATTTAATTATGAAATGGATGTCTGTTGTGCAATTTATTTTGGTGGGTGGTGGATATTTTCAAATTTCTGTACGTATTCTTGGATTTGCTCTAAGTTACATTTAAGTTCCTTGGAAACGGTTTATTTCATAAATTGCTTTTGTGATTCTGTAGGGTGGATTCGGAGCTATTCTCCATCTTGGGCTAATCATTTCTTCTTACTGAAGCAAGACTTTCCTATGGATTTAGCTGAATACCAGTGAATTATAAGATATTCCAGTCTGGCTTGTGGGAACAGGCATTTACTCCCTTTGCCTGGAAAGCATCCTCTTATACCTCCAATTTTTTCCCCACCAGCCTGGGTTAGTTTTATGTACATGTTCTGGTTACTATTTTTAATATTCAAGGGACTTTCTAAAGAATTAGTAGCTTCGCTTTGTGGAGATTTCTCTTCTTGTGTATTTTGTTCTACAATCTGTAGTCACCCTGGTTTCTTCAAATGCTTAGCTCCATCTCTCCTACTTGGGAAGTCCACTGAGCTCTACCCCAGTTCCATCTCCCTGTACCATTACCAATAAATAATTCTAAAATTAGAAATTCAAATTTTTGCAGATACATCACTGATAAGATTGCCAATCCTTGTGTTAGTTTTCTAAAATTCTGTTTTCCAAGGAATTTGTCTATTTCTATGTCTTTATGTTATCAAATTTATTGGCATAAAATTGTTCCTATATTCTCTTTTTATTATTTGAGTTTTTAAAGAATCTGTAGAAATATCCCCTCCTTCATTCTTGATATTGGTAATTAGTATTCTGTCTTTCTTAATTAGTCAAGCAGGGCTTAATGAATTTTATTTATGTTCTCAAGAAAACAAATAATGTTAGCTTATCAGAAAACTGATAATATGCTTCTTATTAGCTCTATAATGTCTTTTTTGCATAACTCTGGTATTAATTTGCTCTTCTTTATCTAGGCTTCTTAATGTGCACAATTAGATTATTGATTTTTAAACCTTTCTGCCATTACTTTATTTAAAAGAATGTTCAGGGCTATTCTCTCTGTATGCTATATTATGTACTTTCATCAACTCTATGGTGTTAGCATTAATATTATCCCTTTTCAACAGATAAGAAATCTACATTTACAGAAGGTAAAGATTACACTAAGTTATATAGTTTATAAGTTGCAACTCTGACACTGAAACCCACATCTGTCTTTTTTTCCTGACAGAATCATTAAACGTGCAACCATTCCACTATATTGCTCTCTTGGCAAACTATAGAGGGTCAATAATGATTCTTAATATTTGTCTTCTCTTTTTCATCACTAAGAACCTAATGATGACCTTCATTAATTTTAGTTTCAGGTTTAATTCTGATCCAGTGTTGCCTTCTCCTGTGTGTCATCTGAGAAATAGGATGGCTTCTTCTTGTAGTAGAGTCCTTAGAAATGAACATAGAAGGTTCTTCTACTTTGCTTTTCAATCCAAGAAAGCTGTGTCATACTACGGCTCTGTCTTTCTATTCTAAATAATCCAATATTACAGAGGCTATTTTACTTTCCCCAGTAATGATGTGTTTATCAGGTCCTCATCAGCCTTACATACATTTGATTTTTTGAGTCATTGCTTATGACCATTCTAAGATAACTATCTCTGAGCATCCCTACTTATTGGCAGTATGCAGGGGTTTCCTTTGCTTTAGGAACATAATTTCCATAATTTCTATGTTCAGTAGAGCATAGATCACTTTGTCAGAAATAGATGTCTTTCCAAGAATCATTTTTATTTTGCTACCATCCTCATGTACATTGTTCCAAAGATTGCCTTTGGAAATAGCTATGAATGATTGAATTTGGAAACAGCTCACTATGTTTCCTTTCTCTATACTTTCTAATATTATTCCAAGGTGACCAAGATTCCCTGGGCACTCCATCTGCACAGACATTCTTGGATTCATGGAAGCCCAGGGGATTGTTATTACCAGAAAATCCCCACTTGCTACTTGAAGGATATTTATATATTTATCACGATTAGAAACTTATTTCCATATATTACTCAGATATTGCTTTTTCATTAAAATCATATCTAACATTATTTAATATTTTTTCTACCACTTCATTCATTCATACATTTCTAGCATTTTGAGGAATAATAGTGCTATTTTAAGCCTACGACTCTGAGGATAAACTTAATGTGCCTATGAAGGAAAAGGATAATCTTTCAATTGATGTGACAAATTTTTACACTAACAGAATATAGTGTATTATGCCTGGAAATGAGATATTGAGCAGAGGTATCGACTGCCAAAAAACTGATTAATATCAGAGTTTGATAGTAGGGATTTTAGGTGACTCACCATTCAGTTTGTGGTTTTGTTTGTTTGGAAGTGGAGAGAGGCAGCCTGTTTGCATTTTGTCCATCTTTGAGACTTATTTCCCTTCTCTGTCAAACCCTAGAGTTGACCTAATGATGGGTGTATATTTGGGGCTATGTTATCTTTGAGACTGCTACTTAATGTAGTATCAGTTATGCTAGTCTCCAAGGAAGTTAAATTATAAGACTAGAATCTCAGTGGTTTGTGTTCTTGAAAGGAAACCAAATCTGCTACCCACCCTATACTGACTACCTACCTAACCCATTATATGAGGTCTTTCACTCCACACTACATCATGTTGAGCTTCTTGTCTTTAATAATGTCTATTAAATCTTTATATTGGAAAGGGGTGTAAGTGGCTGAAGTATGGATTAAGGCTCTCACTGTGAAAATCAATTTTCACATTTTGATGACCATAGGAAGCTGTCAACAATTCAAAGATAATGGTGACCTTCTGATTTATATGATAATTAGGATACACAATTTTATCATGGAATAGAATCATTTAGCAAGAATATTTACAAGAAGGAAATGTCTATTAAACTTTAGGGTCTGCCACAGCCAATGTTCTGGGTTCCAATAGAGACTGCTTCTGGTAAGGTAAACAGGTTGGGTTCTACTGAACTTGAAGCTACAACTCCCACCTGGTCACTTTAGTCTTCATGGTAGTGGATCAGCAGGCAAAGAAAGTTTATATAGTATTGGGGCAAGTTGACTCTGATTACCATGCAGAGATATGAGTTGTTGCTACATAATTAGGATAGGGAGAAGTATGTCTGAACCCAAATGATTCATCAGGAATTCTTTTTTAGTGCTTTTGGCCTGGTAACAACAGTAAATGGAATCCGTTTAAAATGGGTGTTGATTTCTTCATAATTTTAAGAATTATTTACACTTCAGATCTTGGCTAAGTGGGGCTGAATGCAACAAAACATCTTAAGATTGTTGACTCAGAAATCATTCTAGGAAGACTGCCTTCATGCTTGGTCCTTTAAAAGCCTGGTCCTTCAAAAGGAGTATCTCCTTATTCATTCTTTGGAGGCTTGAAGTAAATTTAGCACTGTTCATTAAACACCATCTAGCTCTGGTTTTTAACATCTCTTCAACTCTGTTCTGACTGCATTCATTTCAATTGTATATTTTTTCTAAATAGCTTTAATAATGTTAAAATGTCCAAATTCTCTTTTCCTTCTCATCTGGTAGGGTTTTACAGTTGCTGAGATCTCAACTATAAAGTTTTTATGAACCTGTCCCCTATTGGCACAAGTCATCTTGAAATGCATCTCAGGGAATAATTAACCCTATGCAGCAGAGTACCTCCACACTGGAACACTTTAGTTTTGCTGGCAATAGTAGAATTAAAAGGATAGAACATACATGGACTCTGAGGTCTGGAAAGGAAGGGAGGAAGGACCCAAACTCTAGAAACTAAGGGTCTTGAAAAATCATTGGACACTAGGCATGTCAATTCTTACCTTTCAGCAAATGAGCTTAGAGATTGCAATAGGGGAAAGAGTCTTTTGTTTACCTTTTGAAATTCTGCCTCCTGTCAACCATCCAACAAATTAGTTCCCACCTTGTCCAACACTGCCTCAGATGCAGCCTCAATTGGCTGCTCCTTAGAACCTCCCCCCCCGCCTGTCGCAGGACCTCCACAGGCACAGTAGACCGTTCTATTCTTTGCCACCATCTTCTCTGCTGCCCCCACCACCACCCAGCGGGCACTGCTGCCAACAGCCTCAGCTCAGCAGCAATCTGGCAACCGCCATCTTCACCACCTTTGTCAAGCAGTTAGATCATTTCTTCAGTTGTGGCACCAACTGCTATATCTCTTCTGCCATGTCTGTTATAGAGAATCAAGGCCCAATCCCAGGTGAGCAGAAGGGATCCAGTGGTGAGATGGGCCAGGATCCTGGATCCATCAGGAGTGGTGCAGTGCCTGCAGAATGGGGGGCTGGAGTCGCAAGGGCTGCAGCCCCTAGGTATTTCCAGGCAGTTCGAGCCCTTTGGGAGGAGGAGGGTGGGCAGGGCGCTGCCGAACCTATAGTCCAGGAAAACTGGGATGTACAGCCTGCAGAAGTGGAGGCGGAGGAGGAAGAAGAAGAAGAAATTGAGGAAGAGGAGGAGGAAGAGGAGGAAGAAGAAGAGGGAGAAGAGGGAGGGGATGAGGACGGGGGCAGAGAAGAGGAGAATGAGGAAGAGGAGAAATATGAGGAGGAGGAGGAAAATGAAGAGGAGCACAACAGCTATGAGGAAGAGGATGAGAATTATGGGAACAAAGAAGAAGATGAAAATGGTAAGGAAGTTGCTGAAGTTGTCTCTGGCATCTGTGAGTTCCCCATTGTACAATTTTGGCCCCTATTCAGACCTGTGACTGATTCCCTTTCCTACCACGTCCATGATAACAACCATATCCTGGCTCAGCCCCACACAGGTTACATGGTGGTCAGGTGATGCTCCTGGGAGCCCGAGGACCCTGGAGAAGGACTGGTGCCTCGGGAGGTGGAGGACCCAGAAGAGGTCCAATCACACACCAGCAGCCAAGGTCCAGGAGGGAAGGTACTTGGTAGAGGTAACCTGACCCTGGGAGCTAGAGGAACACACAGAGATGGCTACTTCCCAGAAGGCAGAGGAACCAGTGGAGGTCAAGGTCTGAGAGGGTGAAGTACTGGCTGATGCTCCCACTTTCTGGGAAAGTAGGGGATTATGCACCCAAGGATATGAGAGGTGGTGAATGGAGGCAACATCTTCAGGCTCTTGTAGCCTCTGTTGGTACAGCTGGCTTACTTTCAGGCCACTCTTAGTGCTTGCCTCATAAGCAACAGGTCAGTGTTCTCAAAAAACTTCAGGTTGAATTTATCCAATTCTATAAAGGCTTTTATACTCTTGAGAAAAAGTATAATTTTTATCAGCCTCTGTTTGATAAGAGAGCTGAGATCTGAGATCATCAATGCAATTCATGAGCCCAAAGAAGGTGAATGTCAGTAGGAAGTAGGTGTTCAGGAGGGTGTGTGGGAGGAAATGGAAAGTGAGCCAGTAGGAAAAGGCCAAACAACTGGTATACCTCATTTTTGGTTGAGGTAGCTTTGAAAAATGTAAACTCTTGGTAAGATAATATGAGAAAATGATGAAATGGTAGTGGAGCACTTTTCAGGGGTTGAGGAACAAATGCACTTCATGATAGAATTTGTCTTTAAGTCAAACACATATTTTCCAATGAAGTTCTGAGAGAAAAACGTACAAAATGCAGTGAGGACCAAGTGACTCTGATCCCTTCTCACAAGGGCCAGAAATAATTAGCAGTACAGGGATTGAGATCTACTGGAAATAGGGAGAAAACATCACTAAGAAAATGATCAAACAGCAGAAAGCTGAGGGCCATGGAAATGTTATCAATCAGTAGGAATATTTCCAGCTATTCTTTTAAAAAAAAACATATTTCTATTCTACAGATACTCCTGATGCAGAATACAGGATGCCACTATTGATTTTAAATTGGGATATTTTTTCTGTCACCTTCTGGTCCCAAAGTCCACATCATTCTTCACTAAAGAAGCAACTGAACATCAGGATGAGAACTCTGATGAAGAGGCCTAAGAAGCTGGGGGTAAGGAGATGGAAGAGGAAGAGGATGAAAATGAAGAACCAGAAGGAAGACTCAAAATGGCTATGAAGTCAGCAGAGGACAGCTGTGTAGAATCCAAGTAGTAGTGCAGAGCCTTGAGTATTAACCATTTCTGACATATACTTGTTACTGACAGCTTTACGTTTTTAAAATTTTTTGTAAAGTAAATAAGAAAAAATTGTTGAAATTTAGTTTTGAAAAAACAGTTCAATGTTAACAATATGCTTATATGCTAGATCGCAGAAAAGGCAGGATATGCTAAAATGTACTGCATTGGTAGCTGCAAGTCCTTTGTCCTGTAGTTTTAAGACTACTACAGATAGGACATTTATTAGACATTGTATTAGAGATCAATTTTTTTTTTTTTTAGAAAATGGTCACCAGAAGAAGTAGCTAAAGCAGATACACCATGCACTAACTGTACCTTCATCACTTGGTCAAGAAACATTGTCTCCTGTAATAACAATGCTTTGAGAAGGTGACTCCTCACAAAAGTAGTAAAAAGTTAATGATTTCATTAGTAACTCACAAATATTAGCTCAATTTAGGTTTTTTTTATTTCATATGCTATTCAAAAGAAGAAATTTCATCATAGTAAGATTGTTTATCACTGAATTGGTAATTAAGTCTTAGCTTTTATTTCTTCCATCCTTTCATCTCTTTCTCTCTCCTTTTTTCCCTCTCCCTCTCTTTCTATCTCTCTTTCCAAATTTTCACAGCTATCAATGTTTGATAACAGCCTCATTCTCATTTTAAAGATACAGAAACTGGAATTCTGGGAGCATAAGGGAAGTATGATTTGCAGAAAGAGCACAGGCTTCTAAAGTAGAAATATTTATTTAAATTACAGAAGGGCCTCTAAAGAAAAAAAAACAAGCATTTATTGTGGTGGGCAAGAGGGAGTTGAGATTGGTGTGATCAAATGATTGAAGCATGTGCACCCTGGTATTAAGGGTCTGGGTTACAACAAGAAACCATTTCATATTCTCCTTGTTGAGACAACAGATGTACATAGGATTGACTCTTACATTAGAACATTACTGGTGCATGTTAGTGGTGTACAATTGTTAATTGACTCTTATTCCATCCTACAGTTGAAAGGCGTAGAAAGAAATGGATGTTGAAAGAAGAAATGAATTTATTCTTCAAAGATATTCTAGTTTTCAGTAGTCCAAACCACTAGTTTTGTTTCAAAATTAATACCCCAAAATGATATTAACTGACATCTGGCTTTATTCTTACCTTTTACAGATATATTTGACAGCATTTGTTTACATTAAAAACAAAAGCTTGCTTGAAATAAATAAGTTGCAGGGTTTTTGTTACATAAATGACACTGACTTGGATCTTTCTGTCTTTTCTATTTGTTTTGGCCTACTTTACAGTCTTTGAGAGGAATCTCTTTCAACTGTTTGGTAAGCCTATTTTAAATTATTTTATTGCAGCCTCAAATCAATTAAGATATAACTTATAAACATTTTATGTAATGGCAGGGATGGTAGTCTAGCTTCTACTGCATTTTATTGAAAGAAACCAATGGACAACCTAGCTTGCCTGGAGACCAAATTGTGCTATGGACCAGCAGCATCAACATCACTTGAGAACTCTTTAGAAATGCAAATTCTTAGACCCTACTTCAGACCTATTGAATCAGAAATTCTGAAGGTAGGCTGCTAGCCATCAGGGTTTTACAAGTCCTTCAGCTGCTTCTGAAGTACACTAAAGTTTTAAGAACCACTGGTTTAGAGCAATGTGGGAAAACAAGCTTCACCTACAGTAGGGCCAGCCTTATTTCACTGACTTGGTACTGCTGCAGGTAAACTGAACAAGATGGTAAAATCTGAATTGAGGGGCCTAACATGCAAAGACATCTTGGAGGGATGTGTTACCTTTATAGGGCTGCCAAAAAAAAAAAAAAAAATCACCACAAACCAGTTGGCTTAAAACAAGACAAATGTATTCTCTCATAGTTCTGGAGGCCAAAAGTTTGATATCAAGGTGTCAGCTGGACTGGTTCCTTCTGGAGGCTCTGAGGGACAGTTTGTTTCATGCCTCTCCTAGTTTCTGTTGGTTCATGCCATTCTGGTGTTAAATATATATAAATATACATATAGATATATGTGTATATATTTATATATATGTATTTCTGTCTTAATATAGTTAAGATATTAACTATACAAATGACTATATAATTGGGCAGCCCGGGTGGCTCAGCAGTTTAGCGCTGCCTTCAGCCCGGGGCCTGATCCTGGAGACCCAGGATTGAGTCTGTGTCTGGCTCCCTGCATGGAGCCTGCTTCTCCCTCTGCCTGTGTTTCTGCCTCTCTCTGTGTCTTTCATGAATAAACAAATAAAATCTTAAAAAACTATATAATGTATAATTTATATAACTATATAAGTATAGTTGTATAACTGATTATATTTTATATATACTATAATATTATATTTTATATACTATATTTTATATTAACTATAGTTACAGTTAACATATATTAAGAGCCCTTATGTGGGCTTAGGAATCTTAGGGGGTTCACATTAGACAAAATCCACGCAACTCCTTTTGAGATAAACCTTTTTTGTGTGTGAATACTCAGAGTCCATGCCCCAACCCTAATTATGCTACATGGAACCTGGGGCCCTGAATTTGCTCCCCAAATGGCCTCATGTCTCAAGCTCCAAGACGCCTGGGTGCTCCTTTTCACTGAGTCTGCTTCTGAGGATTCAGTGACATTGTCAGTGTTGTACTACAGGACTGATTGGTAACCAAGAGGTGATGGTTATATGCAGGTAAGAGGGGACAAGTGGGCTACATTATCCACATAAATGCATGTAAAGTGTCCCTTGATGAGGAAGGATGCTCAGGGTGCAGAGAGAAGAGGGGGTAAGCTGAGTTCTGGGGATTGAGGTATGGACCAGGGACCCGAAGTGGGAGGGCCTACTCTCCTTTAACATCACTAGAATAGAACTTTGAGTACTCTTAAGTATGGAAGACAGACCCTAAACTGACTTCCAATAATTCCAGAATTCTGGAATTCATGTTCTTGTATAATCCCCTGCCCTGTGACTTCCTTCTATACCAGACCCAGCAAAGGGAAGCCCTGGACACCCCAGGTATCCAGGTAGATAGTCTTGAACTTCACACAACAAACTATTCCAGACTTACACTTATGACTGACAGATTTGTGTTTTTAAATTCTCTCGATAAACTAAATAAGAAAAATATACTATTAAAGTACACCCAGTATTCTAAATCTGAAATTGGCCTTTCAGATCTTAAAAAGGTGAATTTTTCATGTTATTGGAGATAAGATTTTATTTAACAGCTTATTGGTTGACTTAAACATTTATATATGGCAAGATGGCCCCAACTGAACTCTTACCCTGAAACCTTTAAATGTTACAAATGTTACTGGGGGTCCAGTTTGAATATTTGGGCTATGATTCCTTCCCCTTCTTTGCTTCCTGTCACATTTTGTTACCTAAGGACAAAAAATAAAGTTCTGCATCTTGCTTTTAAATGGGCCCTGTAGCTAGATTCTATAGCTCATAATTCTATGGGGCTTGGACCTATGGATATAGTCCCTAGGCAAGGCTAAAGTATAACCACCAACCATTCTGCCCCTCTGCTTAGACCTGACCACACTGACACGCTCTCCCACTTAGTTTCTGTGCACATATTGTGTACACAAATCCACTTAAGACCACTTCTTCCCTGTGAAAATAGCCAGCTAGAGGCTATCAGCCATCATCTTGTTCAGGCACATCTGTATGGAGCCCATTTATGATCAGCACAATCCTCCTTAAGAATATTTTCCTTTTCTAAACTGTTAATATCCTATTTGATTTCTCTCCTGATTACATATGGACTGAGATGCATAACAGAACAGTTCCTGTTTTTGTAATTTTATGTTTTCATAAAGCAAAGACCAAAGATGCCACAAAAAAGCTGGGAACTTGTCAGAATGTGCCTCTTGGCATTCAGATATCCTTAAACTCTTTTTTTTTAATCCTTAAACTCTTTATTTGAACATAGAGTTTTATTGCTAACTTTTGGAAGAAAGTATTAATGGGGGAATTTCCAAAATGAGACTAACCTTACATTGGTTCACTCTGAGAAAAAGTAAAAAGGTTGAGGGTGTAACAGCTAGTACAGCACAATTATCTAGGTAAGGGTATCTATCCTAGTTAACTATTTGCCACGGGAATAAGAAGAAAATATAAGCAAATGTATAACCTCTAGGAGCCTAAAAATGCTCCACATAGCATCCTGGTTTGCCACAGTCACTTTAAGTGACACTGGTTTTGCTGAGCTATATTGACCAAGGGGTAGAGCAGCTTGCATGGCAGCCTGGGCCCATTGTCTCTTCTTATTCTGGGCCCTGCTAAAATTTGGAAGCCTTTAGATTATTCAGTAAATAGGCAGGAGTTGTATTCCCAAATAAGATATATATATATATATCTCAGAATCAAAAGAAGCCCACTAGTCATTGTGCCTATTTCTTAATAGTGGCTGAGGCGATGTGGTAATTTGTCCTTCCCTTTGGAAGGGAGATTTCAATATGCCTTAGACCTCTAAATCCCTAGAAAATTCACCAAGAAAGATTGCCTTTGAATTTTTGTGGGGTTCTTTTCCTGCCCTCTGGCATGCATACATCCTACCATGGTGTTTAGGATAGTTGCTACGTCCTGTTCATCAGCTCTAATAGGCACGATAACATCAATGTAACGGGACAGTGTCCTGTGGAATGAAGTAGTATCTTGTGAAATGAAGAGGCAATCAAGGTTCCTGAGAACCAGATTGTAATACAGAGCTAAGGGCACTGATACAGCCCTTCATATTGTCCTTGTGGATAAGAGTATTCTGATTATTGCTTCAGCTCTGCCCCTTATTATAGTAGCTTCATCTACCTTTTCTTGTTGATTAAATATTGCCTCTTGGTTCCTGTCTTATTGGGGTTACACTATTCCTATTGATTTCAGAAAGCCCAAGTCAATGTTGGTAATTCTGGCTGTCATTTCTATCCAAAGGAGATTCTCCATCACAGAGTGCTTGCTGGAGAAGATCAACACATCCCCCAACACCTGATGTAAAGGTTCTGTGCTGGTGAATTTTTTTTTTCACTCTATCTGTTAGTAAAGGCCACAATGAAGCAGTAATGTACTAGAGAGTAATGAGAAATTTCATTACTATCATATGTTAACAATACATGACAGGTATACAAACAAATGATAAAATGTTTTGCATTAGAGTAAGAGTGTAGCAAGAGGTGGGCTTTTGTATGAAGGATGAGTAAGCATGTCAAAGAAGTCCAAGGAAAGAGGTGAGGGAGTTCCTAATTGAGGATATCTTTAGGAAGAAAGCTTCAGGAGCCAGTGACAAGGTTTGTGCTGGAGCCATCCTGAAGCATTTGAGGACAGGTTGACTAGAGCTGAGTGAGCAAGCATAAAAGTAGTAGGAAATGAAGTCAGAGAGGTTATGAGGAGGCCAGATTCTATGTGGCCTTAAAAGCCATTGGAAGAGAGGAGTAGGGGCAAGATGGCGGCAGAGTAGGGTCTCCAAGTCACTTGTCCTCAACAAATTACCTAGAAAACATTCAAATCATCCTGAAAATCTACGAATTCAGCCTGAGATTTAAAGAGAGACCAGCTGGAAAGCTACAGTGAGAAGAGTTCGCGCTTCTATCAAGGTAGGAAGACGGGGAAAAAGAAATAAAGACACAAAAGGCCTCCAAGGGGGAGGGGCCCCGCGAGGAGCCGGGCTGAGGCCGGGGCGAGTGTCCCCAGGACAGGAGAGCCCCGTCCCGGAGGAGCAGGAGCTGCACCAACCTTCCCGGGGGAAAGGCCTCCCGGGGAATTGGAGCAGGATCCCCAGAAAGGCGGGGATGCCCTCGGGCTCCCGGGGACAGTAACAGAGGAACTGCGCCCCGGAGAGTGCGCCGAGCTCCCTAAGGGCTGCAGCGCTCGGGCGGGACCCGGAGCAGCTCGGAGGGGCTCGGGCGGCGGCTCCGCGAAGGGGGCTGCGCGGCTCCGGGAACAGCTCAGCGGCGGCGGCTCGGGCTGAGGAGGAAGCTCCGCGGAGGGGGCGGCGCGTCTCCGGGAACAGCTCGGCAGCGGCGGCTCGGGCGGAGGAAGAACCTCAGCCCGGAGGGGGCGGCGCGACTCCGGGAACAGCTCGGAGGGGCTCGGGCGGTGGCTCCGCGGAGGAGGCTGCACCGCCGGGAGCGCGAATCCAACAACGCAGGCCCCGGAGCACAGGGCGCCGGGACACAGCCCAGGATCCGGCCTCCCCCCCGGGACAGGCAGAGGCCGGGAGGGCCCAGGACAGCGAGGACGCTCCTGCCTGGAACTGAGCAGATCAGCGGCCCTGCCTGGGAGCCTCCAGGCCCTGCAGACGGAGAGCCCCGGAGCTACTGCGGGGGCTGACTTCAGGGTCCCAGAGCTGCCCCCGCCACTGTGGCTTCCTCCCGGGGCCTCACGGGGTGAACAACCCCCACTGAGCCCTGCACCAGGCAGGGGCAGAGCAGCTCCCCCAAGTGCTAACACCTGAGAATCAGCACAGCAGGCCCCTCCCCCAGAAGACCGGCTAGAGGGACAAGTTCCAAGGGAAGTCAAGGGACTTAAAGAACACAGAATCGGAAGATACTCCCCCGTGTTTTTTTTGTTTTGTTTTGTTTTTGTTTTGTTTTGTTTTGTTTTGTGCTTTTTTTTTTCTTTTCTCTCTTTCTTCTTGATTTCTGATTGCGTCCCCCACCCCCCTTTTTTTTCTTTTTTCTCCTTTCTTTTTCTTCTCTTCCCCCCCTTTTTTTTCTTCTTTCTCTTTTTTCTTTTTCTCTTTTCTTTCCTTCTCTCTCTTTTTCTCCTTTTCCCAATACAACTTGTTTTTGGCCACTCTGCACTGAGCAAAATGACTAGAAGGAAAACCTCACCTCAAAAAAAAAGAATCAGAAACAGCCCTCTCTCCCACAGAGTTACAAAATATGGATTACAATTCAATGTCAGAAAGCCAATTCAGAAGCACTATTATACAGCTACTGGTGGCTCTAGAAAAAACCATAAAGGACTCAAGAGACTTCATGACTGCAGAATTGAGATCCAATCAGGCAGAAATTAAAAATCAATTAAATGAGATACAATCCAAGCTAGAAGTCCTAACGACGAGGCTTGATGAGGTGGAAGAACGAGTGAGTGACATAGAAGACAAGTTGATGGCAAAGAGGGAAACTGAGGAAAAAAGAGACAGGCAATTAAAAGACCATGAGGATAGATTAAGGGAAATAAATGACAGCCTGAGGAAGAAAAACCTACGTTTAATTGGGGTTCCCGAGGGCGCAGAAAGGGACAGAGGGCCAGAATATGTATTTGAACAAATCCTAGCTGAAAACTTTCCGAATCTGGGAAGGGAAAGAGGCATTCAGATCCAGGAAATAGAGAGATTCCCCCCCTAAAATCAACAAAACCCGATCAACACCTCGACATTTAATAGTGAAGCTTGCAAATTCCAAAGATAAGGAGAAGATCCTTAAAGCAGCAAGAGAAAAAAAGTCCCTGACTTTTATGGGGAGGAATATTAGGGTAACAGCAGACCTCTCCACAGAGACCTGGAAGGCCAGAAAGGGCTGGCAGGATATATTCAGGGTCCTAAATGAAAAGAACATGCAACCAAGACTACTTTATCCAGCAAGGCTTTCATTCAAAATGGAAGGAGAGATAAAGAGCTTCCAAGACAGGCAGGAACTGAAAGAATATGTAACCTCCAAACCAGCTCTGCAAGAAATTTTAAGGGGGACTCTTAAAACTCCCCTTTAAGAAGAAGTTCAGTGGAACAATCCACAAAAACAAGGACTGAATAGATATGATGACACTAAACTCATATCTATCAATAGTAACTCTGAACGTGAATGGGCTTAATGACCCCATCAAAAGGCGCAGGGTTTCAGACTGGATTAAAAAGCAGGACCCATCTATTTGCTGTCTACAAGAGACTCATTTTAGACAGAAGGACACCTACAACCTGAAAATAAAAGGTTGGAGAACCATTTACCATTCAAATGGTCCTCAAAAGAAAGCAGGGGTAGCCATCCTTATATCAGATAAATTAAACTTTACCCTGAAGACTATAGTGAGAGATGAAGAGGGACACTATCTCATACTCAAAGGATCTATCCAACAAGAAGACTTAACAATTCTCAATATATATGCCCCAAATGTGGGAGCTGCCAAATATTTAAACCAATTAATAACCAAACTGAAGAAATACTTTGATAATAATACACTTATACTTGGTGATTTCAATCTAGCTCTTTCTATACTAGATAGGTCTTCTAAGCACAACATATCCAAAGAAACGAGAGCTTTAAATGATACACTGGACCAGATGGATTTCACAGATATCTACAGAACTTTACATCCAAACTCAACTGAATACACATTCTTCTCAAGTGCACATGGAACTTTCTCCAGAATAGACCACATACTGGGTCACAAATCGGGTCTGAACCGATACCAAAAGATCCCCTGTATATTCTCAGACCATAATGCCTTGAAATTAGAACTAAATCACAACAAGAAGTTTGGAAGGACCACAAACACATGGAGGTTAAGGACCATCCTGCTAAAAGATGAAAAGGTCAACCAGGAAATTAAGGAAGAATTGAGAAGATTCATGGAAACTAATGAGAATGAAGATACAACCGTTCAAAATCTTTGGGACGCAGCAAAAGCAGTCCTGAGGGGGAAATACATCGCAATACAAGCATCCATTCAAAAACTGGAAAGAACTCAAATTCAAAAGCTCACCTTACACATAAAGGAACTAGAGAAAAAGCAACAAATGGACCCCACCCCCAGCAGAAGAAGACAGTTAATTAAAATTCGAGCAGAACTAAATGATATCGAGACCAAAAGAACTGTGGAACTGATCAACAGAACCAGGAGTTGGTTCTTTGAAAGAATTAATAAGATAGATAAACCATTAGCGAACCTTATTAAAAAGAAGAGAGAGAAGACTCAAATTAATAAAATCATGAATGAGAAAGGAGAGATCACTACCAACACCAAGGAAATACAAACGATTCTAAAAACATATTATGAACAGCTGTATGCCAATAAATTAGGAAATCTAGAAGAAATGGATGCATTCTTGGAAAGCCACAAACTACCAAAACTGGAGCAGGAAGAAATAGAAAACCTGAACAGGCCAATAACCAGGGAGGAAATTGAAGCAGTCATCAAAAACCTCCCGAGACACAAGACTCCAGGGCCAGATGGCTTCCCAGGGGAATTCTATCAAACGTTTAAAGAAGAAATCATACCTATTCTACTAAAGCTGTTTGGAAAGATAGAAAGAGATGGAGTACTGCCAAATTCATTCTATGAGGCCAGCATCACCTTAATTCCGAAACCAGACAAAGACCCCACCAAAAAGGAGAATTACAGACCAATATCCCTGATGAACATGGATGCAAAAATTCTCAACAAGATACTAGCCAATAGGATCCAACAACACATTAAGAAAATTATTCACCATGACCAAGTAGGATTTATCCCTGGGACACAAGGCTGGTTCAACACTCGTAAAACCATCAATGTGATTCATCATATCAGCAAGAGAAAAACCAAGAACCATATGATCCTCTCATTGGATGCAGAGAAAGCATTTGACAAAATACAGCATCCATTCCTGATCAAAACACTTCAGAGTGTAGGGATAGAGGGAACTTTCCTCGACATCTTAAAAGCCATTTACGAAAAGCCCACAGCAAATATCATTCTCAATGGGGAAGCACTGGGAGCCTTTCCCCTAAGATCAGGAACAAGACAGGGATGTCCACTCTCACCACTGCTGTTCAACATAGTTCTGGAAGTCCTCGCCTCAGCAATCAGACAACAAAAAGACATTAAAGGCATTCAAATTGGCAAAGAAGAAGTCAAACTCTCCCTCTTCGCCGATGACATGATACTCTACATAGAAAACCCAAAAGCCTCCACCCCAAGATTGCTAGAACTCATACAGCAATTTGGTAGCGTGGCAGGATACAAAATCAATGCCCAGAAATCAATGGCATTTCTATACACTAACAATGAGACTGAAGAAAGAGAAATTAAGGAGTCAATCCCATTTACAATTGCACCCAAAAGCATAAGATACCTAGGAATAAACCTTACCAAGGAGGTGAAGGATCTATACCCTAAAAACTATAGAACACTTCTGAAAGAAATTGAGGAAGACACAAAGAGATGGAAAAATATTCCATGCTCATGGATTGGCAGAATTAATATTGTGAAAATGTCAATGTTACCCAGGGCAATTTACACGTTTAATGCAATCCCTATCAAAATACCATGGACTTTCTTCAGAGAGTTAGAACAAATTATTTTAAGATTTGTGTGGAATCAGAAAAGACCCCGAATAGCCAGGGGAATTTTAAAAAAGAAAACCATAGCTGGGGGCATCACAATGCCAGATTTCAGGTTGTACTACAAAGCTGTGGTCATCAAGACAGTGTGGTACTGGCACAAAAATAGACACATAGATCAATGGAACAGAATAGAGAACCCAGAAGTGGACCCTGAAATGTATGGTCATCTAATATTCGATAAAGGAGGAAAGACTATCCATTGGAAGAAAGACAGTCTCTTCAATAAATGGTGTTGGGAAAATTGGACATCCACATGCAGAAGAATGAAACTGGACCACTCTCTTTCACCATACACAAAGATAAACTCAAAATGGATGAGAGATCTAAATGTGAGACAAGAGTCCATCAAAATCCTAGAGGAGAACACAGGCAACACCCTTTTTGAACTCGGCCACAGTAACTTCTTGCAAGATACATCCACAAAGGCAAAAGAAACAAAAGCAAAAATGAACTATTGGGACTTCATCAAGATAAGAAGCTTTTGCACAGCAAAGGATACAGTCAAAAAAACTAAAAGACAACCTACAGAATGGGAGAGGATATTTGCAAACGACATATCAGATAAAGGGCTAGTTTCCAAAATCTATAAAGAACTTATTAAACTCAACACCAAAGAAACAAACAATCCAATCATGAAATGGGCAAAAGACATGAAGAGAAATCTCACAGAGGAAGACATGGACATGGCCAACATGCACATGAGAAAATGCTCTGCATCACTTGCCATCAGGGAAATACAAATCAAAACCACAATGAGATACCACCTCACACCAGTGAGAATGGGGAAAATTAACAAGGCAGGAAACAACAAATGTTGGAGAGGATGCGGAGAAAAGGGAACCCTCTTACACTGTTGGTGGGAATGTGAACTGGTGCAGCCACTCTGGAAAACTGTGTGGAGGTTCCTCAAAGAGTTAAAAATAGACCTGCCCTACGACCCAGCAATTGCACTGTTGGGGATTTACCCCAAAGATTCAGATGCAACGAAACGTCGGGACACCTGCACCCCGATGTTTCTATCAGCAATGGCCACAATAGCCAAACTGTGGAAGGAGCCTCGGTGTCCATCGAAAGATGAATGGATAAAGAAGATGTGGTTTATGTATACAATGGAATATTACTCAGCGATTAGAAACGACAAATACCCACCATTTGCTTCAAGGTGGATGGAACTGGAGGGTATTATGCTGAGTGAAATAAGTCAATCGGAGAAGGACAAGCAGTGTATGTTCTCATTCATTTGGGGAATATAAATAATAGTGAAAGGGAATATAAAGGAAGGGAGAAGAAATGTTGGGAAATATCAGGAAGGGAGACAGAACATAAAGACTCCTAACTCGGGGAAACGAACTAGGGGTGGTGGAAGGGGGGAGGAGGGCGGGTGTTGGAGGGGAATGGGTGACGGGCACTGAGGTGGACACTTGACGGGATGAGCACTGGGTGTTTTTCTGTATGTTGGTAAATTGAACACCAATAAAAATTAATTAAAAAAAATGTAAGAAAAAAAAAAAGCCATTGGAAGAGATTTGGTTTTTTACTTCGAGAAAAAAAGATGCAAAACCATTATAGGGTTTTAAGTGGAGAAATGATACAACAGTACTAGCAAACACATGTATAGATTTTGTGTCAGAGTCTGTTGAATACTTTACAAGTATTAATGCATTTAATCCTTACAACATTTCTCTGGCAGTTAGGTGCCATTACTATCCCCATTGTTCAAATGAGTAAACCAAGGCAAAAATATTAGGAAATTTCTCTAAGGCTACACAGCTAGTACATGGAAGAGCCAGATTGCAAAGCCAGGCAGTCTGGATCCAAAGTCCCTCCACTTAACTGCTACAGAGAGCTACTTCTTCCAGTGCGAGTTCAGTTTTAAAAGGCTCGTTTTGCTGCCATTAAGTAGGGTGTGAATGCATCAGGTAAGTCCATTGCCATCAGCTTGCCCCCAGTGCTGCAAAAGATCACTATGTTAGGGCAAGCACTAGATGAAGTCTGTGGCTTGAGTTCAGGGACCATAGCTATACTGTTTGTAAAATACCCCACTTTGCTCAGCAAACATGGGAGCCTAAGGGGGGTCCAATAGCCTGTGCCTCCACAGAAACATCAACAAAATAAGCAAAAACTGTCAGAGTAAACTATGTCAGAACTTCTGGAATATTATCACTTGATTACAGTAATCAAGTGAATGCTGAATTCAGAAAAGGGGACAAATATGGTAGAAGAGCTTTGTTGTGGCCTTTAAATTTGGCCTGGCCCCACTTTGCTTCTTGGTATGATGCCAGCATTAAAGAAGGCAGCCTGTATCTACCCTGACTCCGCCTCCCAGCCTACTATATCACTACTGAAAGGTAGTGAACAAGCCACTGGTACTTGGGGCAAAAGATTATAGTCTGAATAAACAGTAAACATATCAAAATCCTGGGAAAATAAGCTCTGGAGAGTTACTTGGGGATATAAGGGCTTTGAAAATCTTTCACATATAATGGGGAATCTAAAAAGCCACATGCATGCCCAGAGCATCATGTATGTTTAGACAAGTCTGGAGAAGGCCCTCAGCTTTCACCAATGGCTGATTTTAGGCTCATCACAAGTAGAAAGTGAAGGCTAAGGTAGGATTATAAATGGATTGGCTAAGCATTTAAAGAGTGCTCCAACACAAAACCAATCTACAAAGACAAGAAAGGTATTTTAAAAATTATTTTTTATGAATTCCAGGAATTTAAGAAAATTCCTGCCAAATTACCAGCTGACCACAAGCTAATGGAACAAATACTTTAAAAACCACACATGACAGTCTTTTAAAAACTAGTTTAGAAGAATCATGAAACCAACAAGCAACCTCAACACACAGCAAACAACAACAAACAAATCCTAAGAGGAAAATCTGATTTTTTGAGTTATTACATTATTATATTCAAAACATCTAGTTTTAATTTTAAATTTTTCATTTTAAAAATGAAAAAATGAAATTTTCATTTTATTGAAAGTAACAAGAAAGTATGGCTCATTCACCAGAATAAATGATATTAACAGTAAATGTCCCTCAGACATAAACACATGAAAAGATGCTCAATATCATTAGCCACTAGGGAAATGCAATCAAAACCACAAGGCAATACCACCTCACACACAAGAGATTGGCTACCATAACAAATGCAGACAAGAACAAGTGTTGGCAGAAACCTGGAGATACTGAAACTCTCATACATTTGCTGGTGGGAATATGAAGTGGGTGCAGCCACTGTGGCAAATGGCTTAACAAAAAGTCAAACATCTAGTTTCCAAATGACTCAGCAATTTTACTACTAGCTGCATATCTTAAAAAACTAAAAACAGGCAATCAAACACATGTACATGAATGTTCATAGCATCACTATTGACAATAGTCAAAAGGTGGAAACCGCAATATTTGTTGTATCCATCAAATGGAAAAGTACCAACCACAAAAAGGCATGAGTACTGTTACATGCTATGACATGAATGAACTTAGAAAACATTATGCTAAGCAAATGAAGAAAGAAGCTAGAGACAAAAGGATGCATATTATATGCTTCCATTTATAAGAAATGTTCAGAATGGGCAAACTCATAGATATGGAAAGCAGATTAGTAGCTGCTGGGGACCAGGAGAAGGTTGTCTCTTCTTAATGGCTATGGAATCTCCTTTGAGAGTGATGAAAATGTTTTGGAACTAGATAGAAGGGATGATTGCACAACAGTGTGTATATATAATGCCACTGAATTGTACACATTAAAATGGTTAGCTTAAAACAATAAAATGGTTAGCTTTATGTTATGTGAATTTCATCCTGATATTTTTTAATGCTCACCTTTAACCACAGGAATCATGCTTGGAAATTCTCACAAGACTATGGGATCTCAGGAATGAGAATAAATGAAATGACATCTGGATTGTGTCTTCACCTCATGCTCAACCTTAGTCATTAATTTATTAATAGGCAGCATCAACATCAACTCCACTTTTCCCTGACTTCACATCCTTTGGGGTTTTTTTAAAATATTTTTTTATTGGAGTTCAATTTGCCAACATATAGCATATCACCCAGTGCTCATCCCATCAAGTGCCCCCCTCAGTGCCCGTTACCCAGGCACCCCATCCCCCCACCCACCACCCCTTCCGCTACCCCTTGTTCAATTCCCAGAGTTAGGACTCTCTCACATTCTGTCACCTTCACTGATGTTTCCTGGTATATGTATACAATGGAATATTACTCAGCCATTAGAAACGACAAATACCCACCATTTGCTTCAATGGGGATAGAACTGGAGGGTATTATGCTGAGAGAAGTTAAGTAAATCGGAGAAGGACTTCACATCCTTTGAATATTTGAATGCATTTAGGATGTTTGAATAGTTGAAAGTATATAGGTTATTTGAACATATATAGGTTAAATTTGGAGGTTTAACTCCTCTAACCAACTCTTCCTGACTTACCTGCTCCTCCCTCCCTTTTCTCTCTTGCCAGATAAGACTATGCTAAACCAAGGCTCATTACAATTGACTGCTTCTCACCTTTACTTTCATTGCACAACTTGCAGTCCTCCCAACTCTCAGGAACTTGCTTGTCCTTTGTTATTAACTTATTCCTGGCCTTGACCTGCTGCACACCAAAAACTGCAGAGTTTTCAAAGTGCCTCCTGTTTCCTTAATCTACTAAACTTGGTTCTTCTTACTTGTGCCCATTCCTTAGTGTGCCACTGTCTTTGGACTCTTCTCCCCAATATACAATTGTGAAAATAAGATGCAATACACAAAGGACCATTGAGAGGGATGTTCGGTGGTTAATAAAGTATTGCGTCTCATAGTGAACATCCACAGAATGACTCAGCAGGAACCTGAGCTTTCTCTTTTGATAATTAATTCTATCTTTAGACTGTATTATATTCTTAGGAATAAAATTAAGATCGAATCAGCAGATGCTCAGTGAATACTTGTACATTGAAGCAAATCAATAAAATGTTGTTTAATGCTATGTGTTGCCTCTGTTTCAAAGCATATTGGGTCTTGGTTAGGTCAGTGCAGGTGGGTGGGTGCCTGAAGGTGGAGATAATGGTAATGATGATAACCTGTTCCATTGCATTAAGACCAAGTCAGTACTATTAAGAAACAACCTTTAACTAACAGCCAGGATAAACAGCAGGACAGAAATGACTTGTTCCTCTCAGTGTTTTTTCTAGCACCAAGCAGTGTTTAGCATATAGTAAGTGTTCATTGCTTGCATTTAAATGAAAGAATGAATAGCCAAGTTAAAATAAGGCTTAATGCCTCACAGTATGATTAACAAAAGAAGTGCTGTAGAAACAGCATTAAACACGAAATCAGAATCTCTAGGTTCTAATCCTGATCTGTGGACTCCATGTGTGGTTTTCTGTATCCTTTCCTTTTTCTAATCCTCACACATATCTGGAAAACAATGGTGTGGTGGTGGAGAAGACAATGGACAAGGTAATTTCTAAGGGTGTTCTATTGCACTCATGTTTTATGACAAGAGTGACCACATCTTGATAAATGATTAATTGATTAAGCACTAGGGGTGGAATATGGCTGTGGAGCATGCCATCATGGGATCCAAGTTTCAGCCTCTATTAGAGAATGTGGAAGAGACAAGATGCCTCAGAGCCCACAGCCTTGAGGGAAAATCAGTGGCACTTTTCATTGTTAAAATCTTTTCTTTGCTATGCTGGAAAGTGGCACTGACTAAAGCTAGAAGCCAATATAGAACCCTGGCTAGAACCCAGGCTAGAACCCTGATGTAGAACCTTGGCTGAAAAGAGGGAAATGCTGAAAACTTAGGTAAACATCAAGGGTAAGTCAAGAACTGCATTAGTACATAGACCCCTAGGAAGTTGGAACTTGAAGTGTCCCAAGCATCAAGTTATCTAATTCAATCTTTAAGTTGAAGTAATAGCAAAACAGACTTAAAAAGGGGAAGGAAGAATGTCTGGGTGGCTCAGTGGCTGAGCATATGCCTTCATCTCAGGGTGTGATCAGGGAGTCCTGGGATCAAGTTCCGGATCGTGCTCCTCACAGGGAGCTTGCTTCTCCCTCTGCCTATGTCTCTGCCTCCCTGTGTTTCTCTTCATGAATAAATAAAATCTTTTTAAAAAGGGAGGGGGGAACGAAACTGGACTAATCAGAACCAGGGCCAGGGCTGCTAATTTTAAGTTCAGTGCCATAGTTGCATCTTCAGATGAGAAGCACCTGCCTCTCTGTCTCTGTCCCTCTTTGTCTCTCTGATTCATTCTCTCTCTCTCTCTCTCTCTCGCTCTCTCTCTCGCTCTCACTCTCCTCATTTTCTTAAAGCATATAAGAGGAAAGTCCATGAATGATCTAGAATTGGAAGAGAAGGTATGATCTGGGCAGATTTTACAAAAGAAGGGAGCACATAATTTTGCCTGTACTTTCACAGGATGATCAGACTCCAGGTTAAGAACCTATGTCATGTAAGCTGTCATAGAATCCTAAAAACTCAGGGCAGGAAAGGACTCTGTCACTCAGTTCACTCTTTTTTTTTTAATTTTATTTATTTATTCATGAGAGACAAAGAGAGAGAGAGGCAGAGACACAGGCAGAGGGAGAAGCAGGCTCCATGCAGGGAGCCTGATGTGGGACTCGATCCCAGGGCTCCAGGATCACACCCTGGGCCCAAGGCAGGCGCTAAATCACTGAGCCACCCAGGGATCCCCCACTCAGTTCGCTCTTACTGAGCATCTTTGACAGCTCTGCTGTTTAATTATTTTCTTTATTAGAAGGTTTTTCTGATATTCTTTTTTTTAAGATTTTATTTATTTATTCATGAGAGACACAAAGAGAGGCAGAGACATAGGTGGAGGGAGGAGAAGCAGGCTCCATGCAGGGAGCCAGATTGGAACTCGATCCTGGGACTCCAGGATCACACCCTGAGCCAAAGGCAGAAGCTCAACCACTGAGCCACCCAGGCGTCCCAAGGATTTTCTGATATTCTAATCATATCAGCATTGTATTGCTTTTGGTCAAAAGCCATTATAATACTCAGAGTGCAGTGGTTATGATATCAGCTTTAAAATAAATTAGGTGGATTAAAATGGATCAAATGAGTGTACTAGAAGTGAATCATATGTATTAATAAAACGTGTTCTCCAATTCATACATTTCTGGTCATTTTATATGTAGCATTTAAACCAGTTTTCACTTGGATTTCTGATGTCATCATTACAAAATAAAAGACTCTACAGGTTATGCTTGTATCCATTCTGTGTGGTAATGAACTTTTATTCTTCTATAATAATTCTAGATTCTTGGGTATCGAGGAAAAAAATTGTAAATCAGAAAGACTGTTCACAGAGGCAGAATTGCAGGGGTGGGAGTATCCATTTGTAAAAGTTAGCAGTGGATTGATGGAAGTTAACCTGAGGTTGAAAAGATAAGATCAAGTGAAGACCAACACAAATTTGTAAGTTTGTTCCGAGTACTAAGCTGTAAGATTCTGTTTTTTAAAGTATGTACACCTTTTAAAAACCAACTGTTTTTAAAATAGATTCATCGAGATACAATTGACATACAACTAACTGCGCATATTTAAGTGTGCAATTTCATTTAAGTTCCGACTTATGAACACACCTATAAAACCATCACCACATTTAAAACAGTGAACATATCTATCATCCCCAAAGTTTCTTCATTCCCTTTGAAATTTCATTAATTTCTGCTCTAATTTCTTTCTTCTGCTTACTGTGGATTTTATTTGCCCTCCTTTTTCTAGTTTCTTAAAATGGAAACATCACTTTTAGATCTTTTAAAAAAGTTTTTACTTAATTTATTTAATTCTCATTAGTCAACAGAGAGTGCTATATTAGTTTCAGTTGTATAATATAGTGATTCAGCACTTCTGTACATCACCCTGTGCTCATCATGACAAGTACACTCCTTAAGCTCCATCACCTATTTATTCCTTTCTAAAATATGCATTCATTGCTATAAATTTCCCTTTAAGCACTGCTTTCACTGCATCCCACAACTTTTGGTATGTTGTATTTTCATTTTAATTTATTTCAAATATTATTTAATTTCTCTTGAGATTTCTTTGACTTGTGTCATCTGCTTAATGTGTCATTTAATTTGCACACATTTGGAGATTTTCCAGTTATCTTTCTATTATTTATTTCTAATTTCATTCCATTGTTGTCTGAGAATAAACATACAATTTATATTTTTTACAATTTGCTAAGGTGTGTCTTATGGCCCAGAATGTGCTCTATCTTGGTGAATATTTCATGGTTTGAGAAGAATGTGTATTCTGCTATTGGTGGATGAAGTACTAAGTCTCTCTTGAGCTAATTTCTTCATTTCCATATTAATTGCCACCATTTTTGTTCAAGTCGCCATTTTTTACCTGAATTACTGCAATCGCTTCCTACCTAGTTGTCTGTGATTAGTTCAGCTCCCTTCAGTGTGTCCTCTATTGTGGACACCGGAATCATAAATTACAAATTCATGTCACTTCCTACTGCACACACAATAAAGCTGAATTCCCCCATAATGCATTGCATTATCTAAGCCCTAACTACCTTTCTGGTCTCATCTTTCTATTCCATGTTCTACTTACCAGTCATCTTTCATGACAGGCCATTCCCTGAAGCTTCCATTCTCTCTCCCTGCATTTGTGCTCCCTCTGCTTAGCTCTTTCTTTTTTTGCCTGACTAAACAATTCTGTTCATTCTTTAGGACTCAAATATCATCTACATTTTCTGACATTTTATGCCTAGTAGAGTTCTGTTCCTACTTGCTCTCATATCACTGTAGCAGTTATCTTAATAATCTTAATAATGCAATAGATAGCCTATTTGACTTCCCTTATTTTCTGTGGGTTTCATGACAGCAAAGTCTTTAGCACAGTAGTAAAGCCAAAGTTAATCATTTTAAAATTAATTAAAATTTATCAGTTGATCATTTCAAGGACAGAAATATTATGATGGAGTAGGACCATGTTAGTATTTACTCAACAATACTTTGCTAAGCATTTACTACTGCTTTAGGGGCTGACACAATGGAAATGAGTAAGATACAGATTTTGCCCTTAATATGGTCAAAATCTAGTAGGAAGTGAAATGAACAGGGCTCTGGTAGGGCCAGGTCCAGAATCAGTAGAAGAAACACAAAGGGGAATGCCTGGGTGGCTCAGTGGTTGGGTGTCTGCCTTTAGCTCAGGGCATGATCCTGGTGTCCTGTGATCGAGTCCTGCACTGGGCTCACCACGGGGAGCCTGCTTCTCTCTGTGTGTCTCTCATGAATAAATAAAATCTTTAAAAAAAGAAATACAAAGAGCTTATCAAGTGTTAATTATTAAATGGCGCAAAGGAGGTCAGAACACTGTTGGACTCCCCCACCCCCAACATTTAATCCACGCTTTTTTCTAAAAATATTTCCTGACTGAACATATTTGGAAAGAAAAATGTCTCCTAAAAGCAGTCACTAGGGCAGCCCCGGTGGCCCAGTGGTTTAGTGCTACCTTCAGCCCAGGGTGTGATCCTGGAGACCTGGGATCCAGTCCGGTGTCTGGCTCCCTGCATGGAGCCCGCTCTTCTCCCTCTGCCTGTGTCTCTGCCTCTCTCTTCTCTCTCTCTCGAATAAATAAATAAAATCTAAAAAGAATAAAATAAAAGCAGTCAGTACCAGGAAGCCAAAAGCAATTTGAAATAGAATGTATTAACTACTCCAAGATTCATAACTAAAAAGTCAAGTAGAAAAGGCTAGAGAAAGGGAAAAGAGGGAGGACAAGGAAGAGGTGGTGAAAGAAGTATTCAGTAAAATTATCAGAACCTGTTATTTGGCATCATTTAGTTCTAAAAACACAAAGTCAGCTTCTTTGTCTGATTCCTGAGCTTTTTGGATGGTTATGATGATCAGATCCAAGTAAGAGAGCGACTAGGGAGGCTAGACTCTATTTTCTGGCAAGAGTGTAGTTTGAGAAAAGGTGTTTTTCTTCACTTGCTTCCAAAAGCTTGCTCTGAGTTAAACAACGCCTAGCCTGTACTTTCCCAAAGCTCTTCCAAGGACCTCAACTCTAATACTCCATCTAGCTATATTTATATTCAAATTATGTTTTGCAACAAAATCTTTCTCATGAATCTACCTCTGATTCCTACCTTAAGGCCTTTGTTGTCTCAAATTTACATTTGGGGAGATATTTTATTTTTCCTCTGGGTCTATTACTCAACTTCTTAACATCATTAGCCTAATTTTGGCAAAATCAAAATTGCACTTTTCTAAGGTGAGGTATAGTTGACACACGATGTTACATTAATTTCAGGTGTACAACATAGTGATTAGACAACTCTACACATTATGGTATTTACCACAAGTGTAGCTACCATCTGTCACCACACGATGTTATTCCAATACCATTGACTATATTCCTTATGACGTATCTTTTATACCTGTGATTCATTCTTTCCATGGCTGAAAGCCTGTATGTCCCACTTCCCTTCACCCATTTTGCCCAGCCCCCAGCCTCCTAACAGCCATCGTTTGTTCTCATATTTACAGGTCTATTTCTGCTTTTCTTATTTGTTCATTTTTAGATCCCACATATGAGTGAAATCATATAGTGTTTGTCTCTCTGTCTGACTTATTTCACTTAGCATAATACCCTCTAGGTCCATCTATGTTATCATAAGTGGCAAGATCTCATTCTTTTTATGACTAATATTCTATTATATATAGATAAAGATATATCACCTCTTCTTTATTCGTTCTCAAAATTTCACTTTTATCATTCTTATTAAATATTAATCCACTCAAAACCAAGACCAGTGTTGGGGCACCTGGATGGCTCAGTCAGTTAAGCATCTACCTTTGGCTCAGGTCATGATCCTAGGGTTCTGGGCCCGAGCCCTGCATCAGGCTCCCTGCTCAGTGGAGAGTCAGCTTCTTCCCCTGCCCCTCCCCCCCCCCACTCATGCTCTCACTCTCTCTCACAAAAATAAATAAAACCTTAAAAGAAACAGTGTTGACATTGATAGGTTGGCTGATTCCTGCCTGATATAAAATTAAAAAGTACTGATTTGCTTTTCTCTTTGACATAAATATGACAAAAATCAGAGTAGATATGTTTGAATGAAAGCAAATATCATTGGTAATCCTACTATATCTAGGCATGAGAGAATCTTGGTGTATCTTTCCATACTCAGGGGTGGGCTTATTGACTTCTAACTATCATTCACATGTGCTGGATTCAGGGGGCTTGATCCAGAAGATAGGCTGCAACTGCAAAAAGACAAAACAACTTCTATCTTGGAACAACATTCAATTTGTTTGCTGGTGTTGTTCTTGTGGACTCTGACTTTCTGGGTCTCCTACCTTCTGACTAACTTGTACCTACAGCATTTGTTTACTCCTTCACTTTCTTAACTCCCCCAGACTTAACTCTTAGTTTGGCTGGAATTGGGGTCTGCAATAGTTTTATGCATAGGTAGGCTCACAGTACTAGGGCCTTTGAGGTATCCCTGTCCCATTGCTGACCATGATTTGGCATAACACTCTCTCTAGGTCCAGGTAGGGAGTAAGATGACTTGCCTTCCAGATTATTCTTTGTAGTGTCCTGGTAGGTTAAGGTATACACCTCCATGAGTATTCCTTTACCTGCACCTACCACCACCATATCATTCTCTAGTTATTTTGCTCAATTCTTACTGCTACCTCCAGTTTTTGCAGCTGTCAAAATATCCTTCTGCCCCACTAGAGCCAGAATTGAACTTCTAAATTGAATGACTTTTATCTGAATTGTTTACTTTTTGTCCTTTACTATTTCCTGCATCTTTTGAAAGGGAGATGCATTCTATATAAGTGAGATGATCTACAAACACTGCATCTGAGGAAGCAGGTTTTACTATAGAGTACAGTTGATCCTTGAACGACATGGTGTTAAACTGCATAGGTCCACTTATAAGCAGATTTTCCCCCCATATACTACATTTTGTTTTCCCTAGCTTACTATATTGTGAGAATACAGTATATAATACACATAACATACAAAGTATGTGTCATTTGAATTTACATTATTGGTCAGGCTTCTTGTCAACAGTGGGCTGTTAGTAGTTAAGTTTTTGGAGAGTCAAGTTATACATAGATTTTCAGCTGTGTGGAGGTCAGTACTCCTAACTCCTGCATTGTTCACGGGTCAACTGTAGTTACTAAAAGCATGAGATGAGCCAGAGCTCTACATCTTACCTGGTGGTATGTATGGGGGGAAGTTATCTAATCTCTGTGTCTCTGGTATCTCATATATAAAATATGAATAATAATTGTGCATACCATATATGGTTGGAGGATTAAATGAAAAAAAAATTCATGCAAAGGTCCGAACACAGTTCCCAGCAAATAGTAAATGCTCTATAATTTCTAGGTATCATTAATATTATCAATCCAGTCAGTATACCAGAGAGTTCTTATCAGTTCTTCTTATATTAAATGGAATGAATTGACCAAATTCCTCTATGCCAGGTTAAAAGTCATTTAGATTATGAGGCATGAGCCCATGAAAATTATCATACCCTAGAATTAGAGGAGGTTAACACTAACACTAGCTGTGTTAAGCTGAGGAAGTAGGCATAGGAGTAGTTCCCCTTGAAGTGCCTTTACTTCAGATGTATATACCACAGAAGCTTGTAACTCTGGAACCAAATAGGTAGAAATGAAGGCTCCTAGAGGTTACACAAATGGCCTTCCAAGGAACCATATTATTACTAAGATTTTGCTCTGTGCTGTTCTGGAGTCCTAAGGCCTTAGTGTGTCATGGGGTAGATGTTTAGGATAAAAGCCATCCTTCAGTAGGGATGAAAATCCTATGTTAATATGAGTTTAAATACTTTGACTTGAAAAGAGAGAATTCATATTGGTCTTGAGTGTTCCTGAGGCCCCAGCCTGTTCTGTAGATGTCAGGTTTATAATACATTATTCTGTGGCTCAGGTGCTTTTTGTGACTATAGGAGAGCATCTGTTTGGGTGGCTCCATTTCTGGACCTGCTACCCTCCCAATTTTTGGAGTGTTCCTTCCAGAGATATTTTAAATCTTACATTCTCCATGGTTCTCGAGACTCTTGGCCACTGTCACTATTTGGAGCAGAATCCTACTCTGTGTTCATTATCCTCACTACAAATGACTCATCTAGGTCTTTATACCAAAGCCTGCATAAGGAGCATGTGACTTACCTGAAAACTTGAGCTCCTATATATGTCATTCATGTAATTCAGTGACCACAGGGTCAAGTGTAAAATAAGGCGAATGATAGGAATATTTTCAGAATAAAAAAGGCCAAGACACTTCTGCCACTAAACCCAGTGGATCTCTGTGTCAGCCAGGGAAGAGTATTGTTTGGATCTCCCTTCAAGGAAGAATTTGCCATTTAGCTGCAAAAAAAAGTGAAGTAAGCCAAAAGCACTATCAGGATCCATCTCAGCTTTTGAGCCAAAACCACATTCTTCCTGAGCAGACCCCAGACAATAACTACCAAAAGCTTGGCCATTTCTGCCCAATGCAGAATTCATCTAATGGGAAATGTGTGCTCCATAGCTCCCCATTGGATTGACTGAGACTTTGTCACATGTGCACTAATATCTAAGGCTTCTTCTACCCAGTTTTGCTTCATCCTTCATTTTATTTTTCACAGATGCCCTCTTATAAAATTCTTGTACTTATACAGCTCTAACCTAGTGTATAATTTCTGGAGTGCCCAAATAACACAATCACTAGTTGTGATGTAAGCACATTTCAGAAAGAGTTGATATATTTGTTTCCCTTACCTCCACCCTTATCATCTCTGTTCCCCAAACATACACATACATCATCAGCTGAGATGCTTATATAATGGAAAATAATGAAGAAACATATTCTTCCATATTGACCATGACAGTCAGCCAATTTGCTGTTACAAATGGATATATGCTTCCACCCATCTCAGAATTATTCAAACATTTTTAATATACCAGATGGTTCACAAAGTGAAAATCTCCAGAGTCTATAATCAAGTCTAGGTAAACAAAGGCAATATGGGGAAGGTAACAATTTATTGAGACATGGAATCTTTGCATACAGCACCAAGCTATTTGTGCTAAGTAGTTTTCTTTCCTTTTTCAACAAAATTTGAAGGGATATTGTAAACTAGCCCATTACTGTCTGTAAGGGCAAATTCTTGGTATTTTCCATTACTTTAGGTGAACATGACTAGTAGCTACAAACTTTACCATAATATCTCTAGAATGACCAGTTGAATGTAAAATCAGAAAAATTAAAATGTGAAATTGGCTCAGTGGAATCTCTGAGTCATATAATTTTGTTTAATGGGTTGCAGACAATTTCTCAAATAGTGTCCTCAGTTACAAATGAGACATTCCCACGCTAGTGAAGTCCAAAAATTCTTGACTTCTTTTTAAAAATATTGTTCTTTGTGAATAAAATCACCCCTCATAGTCTTTTTCAAAAAGCTTCCCAATTCAGTAAAAAAGGTAAGGGGCTTCTACTTCTAAAGGACACAGGATGCTCATGTCACCTATAGCCAATAATAAGGTGGTCTTCACCTCATTCCAGAGATTTTTGAGACAAGTAAACGTATCAGAACCTTAGCCAAAGTATTTTCCTCTTTCCTGCTTCATTGAATTTTGCCCAAGACCCTCTAGAATCTCAGCCAAAATGCTAGACATTAGTCATTCATGGCTTCAAGGCAAGTTGTCAGAATGTAACCAGAGAAGAAAAGTGTCAGAATATTGGCTCTTGGATTTTTCAAAAGCTATAAGTTTAGGGGTAAGAAAGAGAAAATTTGGAAGCATGTGTAACCCAGTTTTCTTTTCTTCTCTTATCTGGATTGCACAGGCTGGGGAGTGAAGAGGGGAGAGACCACATGGAAAGTTATGGAGTCAGAAGGGAAAAAACAAAAGTTTCACCAGAGAAAAATCAAATCAGTGACTTTCATGAGAGACATGTTTCAAGGAACCTATTGCTCACTGATTAAGTGTCTAGCAGGAACACCACCTGGCTATAGCCATTCAGCAACCCAAGCCCCTCATAAATTTCTGGATGCCTGAGCAAAGTGGGCTGATAAAGAACTATCTTGAGATCTCCTAGGGAATACCCACAAGATTTGCTCTTAATCTCAAGTGGTTATTGCTGTAGCAGCCAATACCATCAGTTGATACACTGGAATTGTTATGTCAGGGTTAGGAACCCTGAAATAGTCATGCTCTTTCTATTACTAGTAGTTCTGATGGAATAACATGAAGTCATCTGAAACAGAATGCTCTAGCCATTACAGCTAGGTTTTGAAAATGGCTATACCTACTCAAATACTTGTTATTTTCTGATAACTTCTGAATCACTATTATTAGCCTTCACCTTTTAATTTTATGTGACTCCATTTATTAGTCAGGGTTCCAGCAGAAAACACAGGGCTCTCTCAAATTGGATAATTGCGGAACGTTTAATAAATGGACTAGCTACTGAGGTGTGGGCAGGGCTTAAGGAAACCAACAAGGTTGGTTCCTAGGGAAAACATACTTTCCCTAGGTCTGAAGGGACGAGGGTGCATTTACTGGAACCAAAAGGGAGATGGTAGCCATATGGAGAGGACTGCCTGACAGTTGTGAATTTCAGTATAGGGGTGAAACAAATCCCTGGTAGGCTAGCAGAGGAGTAGCCAGGGAGATTACTACTCTGTTCTCACTCTCCTCCAACCTTACCTCTGATCTCCTGGGGAAGCCTCCTCCTGGTGGAACCAACTTGAAACCTTAAGGTGAGAGGGCTCACTGAAGCACCCCATACAGGTCAGATCAGGGGTCGGCGTAGGGGGGCAATGGAAGATATTCAGCACAAACTGGTAGGAGCTATAAATCCATGTAAAAACTCCCTTGAGGGATGCCTGGGTGGCTCAGTGGTTGAGCATCTGCCTTCGGGTCAGGGCGTTAAGTCCTACATCGGGCTCCCTGCATGGAGCCTGCTTCTCCCTCTGCGTATGTCTCTGCCTCTCTCTCTGTGTGTCTCTCATGAATAAATAAATAAAATATTTTAAAAAACGCCCTTGAAAGCCTTGCTCCCTTTGAGAATTAAAAAGAAAAAGCTATGAAACATTCACAACAACCACCACCACAAAGAAATATCAATATTTGATTTTTGCATGACTTTTCAAAGGGAGAGTTTTTGCCCCTGTGGTTTCTCCACAGTGTATCTGGGAGTTCCATGGATACCAAATTAAGAACCCCTTGCTCTGGAGGAATGCATGCCATCCTGTAATAGTTCTTATTTCCTTAACTTTTTTCCCCCTAATGTTTTCAGCAACCTAGATGTCCCAGAGTAAAACCCGACACCTTTGGCCAACTGCAAGTGAGCTAACCAGATCCATTCTTTTTTCAGAACTGCTGTATCTGAGTAGCAGAGTTCTGAAGAAGCAGACAAAAAATATGAGGCTGGCCATGTGATATCAGGTTACCTAGCAACACTGACTGGAAGGCTCTCTTTCCTGAACCTCTTAGCAGAGAAAATTGGTTTTAAAACTGTATGAGAGCAATGGGGGTGGGGAAGCAGAGAAAGAGACAGGGACAGAGAGAGACAGAGGGCAAAATGCGGAGACAGACAAAAGCAGGCAAAGGAGAGAGTTGAGTAAACAAGCAAAAACAGAAATGAGAGAGAATGAGAGCAAATTTAGAGGAAAAGGGAAATGGAGAGAGCTTCACGGAGTGGGCTGTGAGATACAGATGTTGAAGAGAAAGTGAAGCATTGATGAAGAGGGAGCAATCCCTCTTCCGCACATCCCCTCATGGATGGCTGTTGTGTGACCTTTATTTCACAATACGTTACCCAGTCTCTTTTCCTAATTAAACTTTTTTAAAAAGCCTTTATTTATTTGAGAAAGAATAAGAATAAGAGAGATCACAGAGGAAGAGGGAGAGGCAGTCTCGCCACTGAGCAGAAAGCCCCATGTGGGCTCTATCCCAGGACCCTGGTATTGTGACCTGAGATGAAGGCAGACACTCAACCGACTGAGCCATCCAGACACACCCCTAATTAAGCTTTTTTTTCTTTTCTCGTAAGTCAAATAAATGCTCAGGTACAGCAGTAGCACCAGGAATTGTTTCTTAAGCACTGCTGGGACCATAGCATTGCTCAAGCCAGTAAAGATTCTTTTAAAATAAACACAATGATGATTTGTCCTCTGAGCAAAGCTCTTAATAGTTAGCCAAGTACTTTTACATCTGTCATCTCATGGTGCTTTTACTGCAGCTCTGTCAGACAGTACAGGGACTGTCATTACTTCAACTATGTGCATGAAGAAACTGAGGCCCTGAGAGGAACAGTCGTTGCCCAG
Organism: Vulpes vulpes; assembly: GCF_048418805.1. Taxonomy (NCBI): domain Eukaryota; kingdom Metazoa; phylum Chordata; class Mammalia; order Carnivora; family Canidae; genus Vulpes; species Vulpes vulpes. Next base: position 76,792,402 of record NC_132796.1, on the reverse strand, counting down.
GTCCCCACATTTAGTAAGGTTAGACACAGGACTGATTACCTGTGGCCCTGACTCTAAGCTCCAGGGCTAGAGCCTGGGTGCAGTGCTCTTTGAACTTTCCAATTACACACTAAGTGTGGTGGACCTGACAGGGAGGTGTTTGCTCTCTACCACCTGCTGAGATGGGAGTGAAGAGCTATTGTAAAGTCTCAAGCCAATAGGAGGCTTATTCTTTCAACTTTTTTCCCCTAATGTGTAAATGTGTCCATCTGCACCTCCAAGAACAGAGCTTAATTGGCCCAGACATGTAGCCAGCATCTAACAACCCCTTGAGATATCCCTGGGTACCCATCCTCTCAGGAAAACCTTGACTCTCTCATTTTCAGAATAACCACTAATGGTTGCAAAAGACCTCTTGGGCACCGGGAGGATATTTGAGAGAGTATTAATTTGTGAGTAGAGCCCGAGGAACTGAAAGATCACACAGAATGGTAGAGCTGGCGATTGTGTGCCATGGGGGCAGTTGAGTAGTTCTTATCCTCTCCCATGGCTCTCCAGTGTTTGGAGGCTGGGATGAAACAAAATAAATCCAAGTCCTCTGGCACTAAGCTTCTTTCCTGCTACAGTCTCCCTCTTGTCTGATCTAACTTATACTTGCTGACAGATTAAATTTTCAAAAATGTCACTCGCCTGCCTACCAACGTTCAGTCATTTGCCTATTTCTTATGATAGTAGTTTCATTACCTGGCATTCAAGAGTCACTTAATATTGCCCCAATCTTCCTTTTCAGCTTCGTGTCTGCCTATTCCTGGAGCTCAAATGCCTGAAAAACTGGGCTACCTGTTGATTCTCAAAATATCCATACCTCACATCCATGTCCTTATTCAACCTGTGCCTGGAATTTCTTCCTTTTTCCAATCAGACAGTATTTCCCACCAGTATCTCTACATAGCACTTGGCTTTGTAAAGTGGCAAGTTGGGTAAACTAAGCTACATTTCCCAGAATTCCCTTTTCTGTAGATTAGGATGGGCCACAAGAGAGATTCTTTTTTTTTTTTTTTTAAGATTTATTCATTTGAGAGAGAGAGGGAGAAAATGAGTGATGAGAGGGGTAGAGAGGAGGAGAAGCCGATTCCCTGCTAAGCAGGGAGCTCGACACAGGGCTCAATCCCAGGCTAGGATCATGACCTGAGCCAAAGGCAGATGCCTAACCATCTGAGCCACACAGGCACCCCCACAAGAGAAATTCTTATGGGAGATTTGCAGAGCATAGGGAAGCAGCAGCCATTTTTGAGCTCACAAACATTGTCATTCATCTACTGTCTTGCCTTGTTGGTGTAAGGCTGAAATTAGGCCTGCAGCCACTCTATATTCCCCTGGATCCTATTTTAGCATCTCTAACTTCTGTACTAGGATGTGTGTTTAGTTTAATAACAAAGGGCCCCGATGTCTCCATGATATTTATGCCACCAAGGTTAGAGGCAACAAGAATGGACATAGATTCAGTTTATCCTTGTGAGCTCCAGAGCATGCCTGTGGTTTCCATCATGTTCTTGCTCTCCTCAACCTTGCATTCATCTTCCCTTTCCTGCTGCCTGTGGGCTTTAAGGTACAAGATCAGATGCAAAGACAATAGCCCTACAGAAACTCTTAACCAATGTCAGCAATAGTTAAATCCCTGTGACAAATCCATGTATATAAAAAAATCCCTTTGTAATTTTGCTTCTCTTCTATGACTGAACTTGAATGTAAGCCTCTTGAGGGCAGAATAAATGCCTTTGATATTTTCACAAATTTTACAGGTTACAACATGCTTTCATATTCATTACCTTATTGAATTATCACAATCAGAGCTACCACATCCAGTCATACATTAACCAGTACTACTTTCATCATCCTGGTATTCAAATTTTAATGGGACTGCCACCCTTTCCCTGAGTTGAACAGTATGGCAGTCATGGTCATCACAACCATTTGCAATAAATGAATTGCACAAAGATGATTCTTCTTCCTCTCCTTCCCCTTCTTTTTTTTTTTAAATAAGTGCGGACAGCTCCTGTGCCTGCACCTGCCCACACAATTGGCCCTGCACCACAGTGGAGGCAATGGCAGAGGTGTCCTGACCATCACATGCTACAGAACCAAGGGGCCTTGGCTACCACTGCTGCTGCGTGAGCGAATCCCACCATACAAAGCCCCCAAAGATTTCTTTTTTGCTCCCAAAGATTCTTATACTCATTGTTCTGATGAGAAAATGTGAGGGTAAAGGGGAGGTTACTCTACTTGAATGATGAAGTAACTTGCCTATTCATGCACTGAATAGGAGGCGATACTTCTTGTTCTCTTACATTCCAATCTATCATTTCCTTTTGCCTTTAAAGCCAGTTATGAGTGGGGAAAAAGTAATTTTTGCCTTACCAAAGGAAAGAAACATTCATTTCACAATGAATTGGCATTCACCCTTTCCATGGCAAGAGCATGTGGAGAACAAAATGGTGAAAACCACTTTAATGGAGGAAATGCCTCTATGATGGCAAGGATCTATGACAAGGGTTTATCAAAATTCTTACCTGAGATACACAGCAGTTGAAGTTACTGTTCTGTTTGAGTTGCTGAAGTTGTTTCATGTAAGTCTTATCTACACAGAAGAGTCCCACCCATAACTGAGAGATTGAGACCTAGGAATAAAGTAGAACGGAAAAAGGGAAGAGAGAAGAAAATGAGTGAACATCATTTGAACTACTGGATCTACCTTGGGAATTTCCAGTTATTTAAGCCAATAATTTCCTTCGGGCTTAAGTCACTTTGAGAGGTATTTTTGTCACTTGTAACTAAGAATCTGACTGTTAAATGGATTGGCATTAAAAACAGAGCTTTTGGGGGGGAGGGGCAAGATGGCGGAGGAGTAGGGTCTCCAGGTCACTTGTCCTCAACAAATTACCTAGAAAACCATCCAATCATCCTGAAAATCTACGAATTCGGCCTGAGATTTAAAGAGAGACCAGCTGGAACGCTACAGTGAGAAGAGTTCGCGCTTCTATCAAGGTAGGAAGACGGGGAAAAAGAAATAAAGACACAAAAGACCTCCGAGGGGGAGGGGCCCGCGAGGAGCCGGGCTGAGGCCGGGGCGAGCGTCCCCAGGACAGGAGAGCCCCGTCCCGGAGGAGCAGGAGCTGCACCGACCTTCCTGGGGGAAAGGCCTCCCGGGGAATTGGAGCAGGATCCCCAGAAAGGCGGGGATGCCCTCGGGCTCCCGGGGACAGTAACAGAGGAACTGCGCCCCGGAGAGTGCGCCGAGCTCCCTAAGGGCTGCAGCGCTCGGCGGGACCCGGAGCAGCTCGGAGGGGCTCGGGCGGCGGCTCCGCGGAGGGGGCTGCGGGGCTCCGGGAGCAGCTCGGCGGCTGCGGCTCGGGCAGAGGAAGAAGCTCCGCGGAGGGGGCGGCGCGGCTCCGGGAACAGCTCGGCAGCGGCGGCTCAGGCGGAGGAAGAAGCTCCGCGGAGGGGGCGGCGCGGCTCCGGGAACAGCTCGGAGGGGCTCGGGCGGCGGCTCCGCGGAGGGGGCTACGGGGCGGGAGCGCGAATCCAACAGCGCAGGCCCCGGAGCACAGGGCGCCGGGACACAGCCCAGGATCCGGCCACCCCCGGGACAGGCAGAGGCCGGGAGGGCCCAGGACAGCGAGGACGCTCCTGCCTGGAACTGAGCAGATCAGCGGCCCCGCCCGGGAGCCCCCAGGCCCTGCAGCCGGAGAGACCCGGAGCTACTGCGGGGGCTGACTTCAGGGTCCCTGCCCCCGCCACTGTGGCTTCCTCCTGGGGCCTCACGGGGCGAACAACCCCCACTGAGCCCTGCACCAGGCAGGGGGCAGAGCAGCTCCCCCAAGTGCTAACACCTGAGAGTCAGCACAGCAGGCCCCTCCCCCAGAAGACCAGCGAGACGGACCAGTTCCAAGGGAAGTCAAGGGACTTAAAGTATACAGAATCGGAAGATACTCCCCGTGGTTTTTGCTTTTGGTTTTTTTTGTTTTTGTTTTTGGTTTTTTTTTGTGTTTTTTTTTTATTTGTTTGTTTTGTTTTGTGTTTTTTTTTCTTTCTTCTTGATTTCTGATTGCTTACCCCGCCCCACCCCCCCTTTTTTTTTCTTTTATCTCCTTTCTTTCTTTTTCTTTCTTTTTCTTCTCTTTTTCCCCCCTTTTTTTTCCTCTTTCTCTTTTTTCTTTTTCTCTTTTCTTTCCTTCTCTCTCTTTTTCTCCTTTTCCCAATACAACTTGTTTTTGGCCACTCTGCACTGAGCAAAATGACTAGAAGGAAAACCTCACCTCAAAAAAAAGAATCAGAAACAGCCCACTCTCCCACAGAGTTACAAAATATGGATTACAATTCAATGTCAGAAAGCCAATTCAGAAGCACTATTTTACAGCTACTGGTGGCTCTAGAAAAAACCATAAAGGACTCAAGAGACTTCATGACTGCAGAATTTAGATCCAATCAGACAGAAATTAAAAATCAATTAAATGAGATGCAATCCAAGCTAGAAGTCCTAACGACGAGGGTTAACGAGGTGGAAGAACGAGTGAGTGACATAGAAGACAAGTTGATGGCAAAGAGGGAAACTGAGGAAAAAAGAGACAAGCAATTAAAAGACCATGAGGATAGATTAAGGGAAATAAATGACAGCCTGAGGAAGAAAAACCTACGTTTAATTGGGGTTCCTGAGGGCGCCGAAAGGGACAGAGGGCCAGAATATGTATTTGAACAAATCATAGCTGAAAACTTTCCGAATCTGGGAAGGGAAACAGGCATTCAGATCCAGGAAATAGAGAGATCCCCCCCTAAAATCAACAAAAACCGTTCAAAACCTCGACATTTAATAGTGAAGCTTGCAAATTCCAAAGATAAGGAGAAAATCCTTAAAGCAGCAAGAGAAAAAAAGTCCCTGACATTTATGGGGAGGAATATTAGGGTAACAGCAGACCTCTCCACAGAGACCTGGCAGGCCAGAAAGGGCTGGCAGGATATATTCAGGGTCCTAAATGAAAAGAACATGCAACCAAGAATACTTTATCCAGCAAGGCTTTCATTCAAAATGGAAGGAGAGATAAAGAGCTTCCAAGACAGACAGCAACTGAAAGAATATGTAACCTCCAAACCAGCTCTGCAAGAAATTTTAAGGGGGACTCTTAAAATTCCCCTTTAAGAAGAAGTTCAGTGGAACAATCCACAAAAACAAGGATTGAATAGATATGATGACACTAAACTCATATCTATCAGTAGTAACTCTGAACGTGAACGGGCTTAATGACCCCATCAAAAGGCGCAGGGTTTCAGACTGGATAAAAAAGCAGGACCCATCTATTTGCTGTCTACAAGAGACTCATTTTAGACAGAAGGACACCTACAACCTGAAAATAAGAGGTTGGAGAACCATTTACCATTCAAATGGTCCTCAAAAGAAAGCAGGGGTTGCCATCCTTATATCAGATAAATTAAAATTTACCCCAAAGACTATAGTGAGAGATGAAGAGGGACACTATCTCATACTCAAAGGATCTATCCAACAAGAGGACTTAACAATCCTCAATATATATGCCCCGAATGTGGGAGCTGCCAAATATTTAAACCAATTAATAACCAAACTGAAGAAATACCTTGACAATAATACACTTATACTTGGTGACTTCAATCTAGCTCTTTCTACCCTGGATAGGTCTTCTAAGCACAACATCTCCAAAGAAACGAAAGCTTTAAATGATACACTGGACCAGATGGATTTCACAGATATCTACAGAACTTTACATCCAAGCTCAACTGAATACACATTCTTCTCAAGTGCACATGGAACTTTCTCCAGAATAGACCACATACTGGGTCACAAATCGGGTCTGAACCGATACCAAAAGATCGGGATAGTCCCCTGTATATTCTCAGACCATAATGCCTTGAAATTAGAACTTAATCACGACAAGAAGTATGGAAGGACCACAAAGACGTGGAGGTTAAGGACCATCCTGCTAAAAGATGAAAAGGTCAACCAGGAAATTAAGGAAGAATTAAAAAGATTCATGGAAACTAATGAGAATGAAGATACAACCGTTCAAAATCTTTGGGATGCAGCAAAAGCAGTCCTGAGGGGGAAATACATCGCAATACAAGCATCCATTCAAAAACTGGAAAGATCTCAATTTCAAAAGCTCACCTTACACATAAAGGAACTAGAGAAAAAGCAACAAATAGACCCCACCCCCAGCAGAAGAAGACAGTTAATTAAAATTCGAGCAGAACTCAATGATATCGAGACCAAAAGAACTGTGGAACAGATCAACAGAACCAGGAGTTGGTTCTTTGAAAGAATTAATAAGATAGATAAACCATTAGCCAACCTTATTAAAAAGAAGAGAGAGAAGACTCAAATTAATAAAATCATGAATGAGAAAGGAGAGATCACTACCAACACCAAGGAAATACAAACGATTTTAAAAACATATTATGAACAGCTGTACGCCAATAAATTAGGAAATCTAGAAGAAATGGACGCATTCCTGGAAAGCCACAAACTACCAAAACTGGAGCAGGAAGAAATAGAAAACCTGAACAGGCCAATAACCAGGGAGGAAATTGAAGCAGTCATCAAAAACCTCCCAAGACACAAGTGTCCAGGGCCAGATGGCTTCCCAGGGGAATTCTATCAAACGTTTAAAGAAGAAATCATACCTATTCTACTAAAGCTGTTTGGAAAGATAGAAAGAGATGGAGTACTTCCAAATTCGTTCTACGAGGCCAGCATCACCTTAATTCCGAAACCAGACAAAGACCCCACCAAAAAGGAGAATTACAGACCAATATCCCTGATGAACATGGATGCAAAAATTCTCAACAAGATACTAGCCAATAGGATCCAACAACACATTAAGAAAATTATTCACCATGACCAAGTAGGATTTATCCCTGGGACACAAGGCTGGTTCAACACTCGTAAAACCATCAATGTGATTCATCATATCAGCAAGAGAAAAACCAAGAACCATATGATCCTCTCATTAGATGCAGAGAAAGCATTTGACAAAATACAGCATCCATTCCTGATCAAAACCCTTCAGAGTGTTGGGATAGAGGGAACTTTCCTCGACATCTTAAAAGCCATCTACGAAAAGCCCACAGCAAATATCATTCTCAATGGGGAAGCACTGGGAGCCTTTCCCCTAAGATCAGGAACAAGAGAGGGATGTCCACTCTCACCACTGCTGTTCAACATAGTTCTGGAAGTCCTCGCCTCAGCAATCAGACAACAAAAAGACATTAAAGGCATTCAAATTGGCAAAGAAGAAGTCAAACTCTCCCTCTTCGCCGATGACATGATACTCTACATAGGAAACCCAAAAGCCTCCACCCCAAGATTGCTAGAACTCATACAGCAATTTGGTAGCGTGGCAGGATACAAAATCAATGCCCAGAAATCAATGGCATTTCTATACACTAACAATGAGACTGAAGAAAGAGAAATTAAGGACTCAATCCCATTTACAATTGCACCCAAAAGCATAAGATACCTAGGAATAAACCTAACCAAAGAGGTAAAAGACTTATACCCTAAAAACTATAGAACACTTCTGAAAGAAATTGAGGAAGACACAAAGAGATGGAAAAATATTCCATGCTCATGGATTGGCAGAATTAATATTGTAAAAATGTCAATGTTACCCAGGGCAATTTACACGTTTAATGCAATCCCTATCAAAATACCATGGACTTTCTTCAGAGAGTTAGAACAAATTATTTTAAGATTTGTGTGGAATGAGAAAAGACCCCGTATAGCCAGGGGAATTTTAAAAAAGAAAACCATAGCTGGGGGCATCACAATGCCAGATTTCAGGTTGTACTACAAAGCTGTGGTCATCAAGACAGTGTGGTACTGGCACAAAAATAGACACATAGATCAATGGAACAGAATAGAGAACCCAGAAATGGACCCTGAAATGTATGGTAATCTAATATTCGATAAAGGAGGAAAGACTATCCATTGGAAGAAAGACAGTCTCTTCAATAAATGGTGCTGGGAAAATTGGACATCCACATGCAGAAGAATGAAACTGGACCACTCTCTTTCACCATACACAAAGATAAACTCAAAATGGATGAGAGATCTAAATGTGAGACAAGAGTCCATCAAAATCCTAGAGGAGAACACAGGCAACACCGTTTTTGAACTTGGCCACAGTAATTTCTTGCAAGATACATCCACAAAGGCAAAAGAAACAAAAGCAAAAATGAACTATTGGGACTTCATCAAGATAAGAAGCTTTTGCACAGCAAAGGATACAGTCAAAAAAACTAAAAGACAACCTACAGAATGGGAGAAGATATTTGCAAATGACGTATCAGATAAAGGGCTAGTTTCCAAATCTATAAAGAACTTATTAAACTCAACACCAAAGAAACAAACAATCCAATCATGAAATGGGCAAAAGACATGAAGAGAAATCTCACAGAGGAAGACATGGACATGGCCAACATGCACATGAGAAAATGCTCTGCATCACTTGCCATCAGGGAAATACAAATCAAAACCACAATGAGATACCACCTCACACCAGTGAGAATGGGGAAAATTAACAAGGCAGGAAACAACAAATGTTGGAGAGGATGCGGAGAAAAGGGAACCCTCTTACACTGTTGGTGGGAATGTGAACTGGTGCAGCTACTCTGGAAAACTGTGTGGAGGTTCCTCAAAGAGTTAAAAATAGACCTGCCCTACGACCCAGCAATTGCACTGTTGGGGATTTCCCCCAAAGATTCAGATGCAATGAAACGTCGGGACACCTGCACCCCGATGTTTATAGCAGCAATGTTCACAATAGCCAAACTGTGGAAGGAGCCTCGGTGTCCGTCGAAAGATGAATGGATAAAGAAGATGTGGTTTATGTATACAATGGAATATTACTCAGCGATTAGAAACGACAAATACCCACCATTTGCTTCAACGTGGATGGAACTGGAGGGTATTATGCTGAGTGAAATAAGTCAGTCGGAGAAGGACAAACAGTGTATGTTCTCATTCATTTGGGGAATATGAATAATAGTGAAAGGGAATATAAAGGAAGGGAGAAGAAATGTTGGGAAATATCAGGAAGGGAGACAGAACATAAAGACTCCTAACTCGGGGAAACGAACTAGGGGTGGTGGAGGGGGAGGAGGGCGGGTGTTGGAGGGGAATGGGTGACGGGCACTGAGGTGGACACTTGACGGGATGAGCACTGGGTGTTTTTCTGTATGTTGGTAAATTGAACACCAATAAAAATTAATTAAAAAAAAAAAACAAAAAACAGAGCTTTTTTTTTTTTTTTTTTTTTTTTTTAAGTTAAAAGCCTTAAAGTAGTGCTAAGTATTTAAAGTCTGTGGACCAAGTTCTAGCTTCAGTTTTATGAGTGTTACAAATCAGTTCTCTGGGTCTGTTTTCCCACCAATGTAAAGAAATAATGTTACCAAATGATTTTTAATGGTACTTCTAGCTCTAGTCTTTGAAATGACAATATTCCTGGCTCTTTCGGTAATTCTTAACCTCTGGAACAACAAACGTTGAGTTGGGGATAGGAGATAAGGACTGTAGCCCCCTCTGCCTCTGTTTGGCTGGGGTATCTAGGTCAAGACATATCCCCTCTCTGGATCCCACTTCCTCTCTCCCACCCATGTGAAGAAGTTAGAGTTGCTGCTCTGAGGAGTTTGCTATAGCTCTAACATAACTATCTCTCAAGGGATGTATATCTCAGAAGATGGTTTTAATAAACCTTTGTCTAGATCATGTGCTTCTCTGAGTCTCTGAGAGCTCATGTCTAAATCAGGCCAGGACATTTCCTGCATTTCCTGCTTCTCTGGATGTTTGTAGGTCTTTCTATTTCCACATGTGTGAGATATGTTCTCAGTGAGTCCTTCAACCTTGAAAACTGTGCTTCTTCTAGGGAAAAGTCTATCTTGCCCCACTCTGCCTCACTTAGGAAAGGTTAAGATGTTTTGATGTTTTCCTTTGTTATGGCTTAGTTCTTCTGAAAGGATTTGTTAAAAAAAAACTTCCCTTTTATTCCACTACCAGGAGGGGGCCACTGGGAGAAAAAAATTGGGGTAGGGTGGGGGCCAGAGTTGGAAACAGGTTTCTGTACCAGTTGGAGATATGCTGCTAATCCTAAAGTAAGAGATGAAGAATCACTTTTACTCTAAGTCCCCTATTTTCAGATGCTTATGACTTTAAGAAATACAGATGAACATATGTTTTAGAGGTCTAACAGGACAGAATTCTCAGACTATGGAGTTTTGGTAAATATGCCATTATCAAGTCCTGCGAATTATACAGTGGGATCAGTTTTGAGGGATGAAATTTATATTACTCAGAAGTCTAAGCAATGGATTATGTATATTTAGAAGATAAGAGAGAACTGATTTTCATCATCAAATCTGTGAAAAAAAAGAGCTCAAAACTATCTTTAAAAGGCACCAAAAAGTTCCATTTTTTCTTGCCTTACTTTAGACTCATCATTTCCTTACAAATTATGAACTGAGTATACACAAGGTAATATAGCATATATGTAAAGTATATATTATAATAACAGAAAAATCTGTATGTATACCCATCACCAAGATTGAGAACTCGAATATGATCAATGCCTTTGAAGCCCACCTGTGCCCTCCCTGATTTATCCCCTTCATTCCTTTTTTTTATAAATTAATTTTTATTGGTGTTCAATTTACCAACATACAGAAAAACACCCAGTGCTCATTCCGTCAAGTGTCCGCCTCAGTGCCCGTCACCCATTCCCCTCCAGCCCCCTCCCTCCTCCCCATCCACCACCCCTAGTTCATTTCCCAAAGTTAGGAGATGTTCTGTCTCCCTTCCTGATATTTCCCAACATTTCTTTTCCCTTCCTTTATATTCCCTTTCACTATTTTTTATATTCCCCAAATGAATGAGAACATACACTGTTTGTCCTTCTCCGATTGACTTATTTCACTCAGCATAATACCCTCCAGTTCCATCCACGTTGAAGCAAATGGTGGGTATTCCCAGAGGTAATTGCCATCCTGAAATTTTTTTAAAAGATGGTTTTATTTATTCATTTGAGAAACAGAGGGGAGAGGGGAGAGGGGAGAGGGGGAGGGGGAGGGAGAGAGAGAGAGAGGGAGAGAATGAATGAGCAGGGGGACAGGCAGAGGCAGAAGCAGACTCCCTGTTGAGCTGGGAGCCTGACGTGGGGCTCAATCTCAGGACCCGGAGATCGTGACCTGAGCTGAAGGCAGATGCTTAACCATCTGAGCCACCCAGGTGCCCCAAATGTCCTGAATTTTGTTAATAATTCACTTACTTTCTTTATATGTTCACTGCACAGGTATGGTCCTTTAAGTGATGTGTCATTTTGGTCAATTTTTGGACTTTATACATAATTATATGATATGTACTAATTGTTTGCTTCTTTCTCCCTCCTCCAACAAGTTGTTTGTGAAATTTATCCATCTTGTGTGCAGTTGTAGGATCTATTTTCATATGAATTGGTTTTATAAAAATGCTATATTTTCCTGTTGATGAACATGTGGGTTATTTTTAGTTTTTATGCTTTTGTAAATTATGGTGCTATGAACCATCTCATACATATCCCTGATGCCCATGTACAAGAGTTTATTTAGAGTAGTGGTTCTCAAATGAGGGTTTTTTCCCCCTCAGGGGACATTTGGTAATGTCTAGAAACATTTTTGCTTGTCATAACTGAGGGTGAGCTGCTGACATCCAGTGAGTAGAGGCCAGGGATGCTACTTAACATCCTACAATGCACAGGACAGCCTTTTATATCCTAGAATTATCAGTCCCATAATATCACCATTGCTGAGGTTATGAAGCCCTGATCTAGAATATAGACTCAGAAATGAAATAGAGACTGTCCAAGTTCAATTTTACTAGGTAATGGCAAATATCTTCCAAAGTGGTTGTACTGGATGAGATTTCTACTTGTTCCACATTGCCACCAAATCTTGATGTCATTACCTTCATTACTTCTTGCGTGAACTTTTGCCATGGTTTCCTAACTTCCTCCTATCTCTCTCTTCCCCACCTCCCACAGATCCACCCTTCATGTTGTTGCTGAATTAATCTTCTCCAAACCCAACTCTGATTAATTAGGCCAAATTCCTGTGAGGAAAGTTTTGATGACTCCACAGTATACAAAAAATAAGGATGACATTGAAGACTCACATAAAAAAGGTCCACAAAAAGGGGTTACTAGTTCTGTATACCTAATAATACCAACCTATCAAGTAAGTAGTCCTCAAAAAGCTCTGCCCTTTCTCTGCTCTCTGTTCCATCTTTACTGTTGAAGAATTACACTTTCTTACAGTCATTTCCTAATTCATTTATTTGTCCATTCATTCAGTTAGTCAACACTTAGTTACTTTAATCTGTACCTACTATGCACCATTCACATTCTAAGTACTGGAGATGTACCAGTAAGTAGGACATCCAAGACAGTTCTCTGACTGCTCCTCTCTTGGCCTCTCCCACCACCAAACCCTCTGAGCACAGCAGCACCCCACCATAGTTGATCTCAGGAATCTCTAGCTTCTGGAGCCTAGGATTTTCCAGCCTCCAACCCTGGCCCTCATCCATCAGGTATTATCCTTCCATCCAGGCCTATGCTATGGGTATCTAAGAGGCTGGAGGAGGGAAGGGCCACAAGGGGGCAGAGAGATGGGCTCTTCCCTACCTGTCCTGGTAGGGTTGATATTTGCTGGCTGGTGCCCAGACAAGCTCTCCCTTTGGGTCTTTCCTGGGTGCTCATGCTTACTCCTGTTGCTGTCCTGCCTGTCCTGTCCATGATGGCCATCAGGTAGATCTGGAGGAAGCTATGGTGAAAGATCAGGACAGAAGCCACATACTCCACATGTCAGGGCTTTTGGACTGGATGCAGGTTAGTTGCCCAGTGAAATGTGGAGCTCTAAATAGGGAGCCTTCAACCTGAGTTAGGGTCTGAACTAAGAGCAGAAGGCAAAAAGTAGCTTCTCGCTGCTCTGTTTTACTTTTAGATGCTCCTTTGCATCTCACCAAAAAACAAAAACAAAAACAAAAAACTACTGCCTTTAACAATCTGGTTTGGGAGAAATGGCAAAAATATTTGAAAAACTAGGCCCTAAGGAAAAGTTGCCAACTTCTGCCCTACTCTTGCCCTACTCTGAGTTCTGGGTCCATGTACAACAAGAGTAATGGCAAGGGGTAACTATACTTCTTTAACATGCTCTTTCTGGACACTTTAGCTTTACAGACTACCTTGCAAGTCTGTTTGCAGGTGCACTGAAGGCTACTAACTTTGTCTTTCACTGAGGCTGGACTTTGGGACACTTCAGTGGGAGGCTAAGGGAAGTCAATGGCATTGATGCTACTTTGTATATGTATTATTTAGTGTTGTCCTCTAAAGTACAAGGGACTTGACTTGCTTAGGTACCAAACTGAACAGATCTCCTTAAAGTTGGTCATCATGTATCTCAGCTGGTCTTATTTTCAAGAGTTTTTTTTTTCATGTTAAATTCAAATGTATTTCTTGACCTCTGAAGACTCTGATAATTCAAAGATTCATTTTTGTGTGTTCTCTTGCTAAGCTACATTTAGACAACAGGTCTCTGCACAGAATTTTCAGCAATCTGGTTGTCTCACAGCTAATCTGAAGTATAAAGGGGTTTTTGCACTGCATTTAGATTGATCTTATACTAAACAAATTACCTAAATCTTGGGAATCCATTGTATTACTTTTTCTGAGGCATCATTAGAAACATGTTGAAATCCAAGAGAGGTGAGAAAGTGGTTTATTTCTTCACTCAACCAAGTAAAACTTACTACAAGGGCATCTACTATATACCTGGCCCTAATCTTGTTCTTAGTGGTAGAAAGAAAAAGACATAGTCCCTGACCTCAAAGTTGCTCAATGTCTAGTAGCTAGCAAAAAGTGCAATGGTTAGCTCAAAGTCTATGGACTATTAGAGCAATGACCAAAGTTCAGTTGGCTAAGTGCCATGATACTGCAAAGTCAGTACACAGGAGTATGAAGTAAGCTGAGTTTTAAAAGATGAGGAGATACTTAGAGAGCAACATGGTGATGTGTAAAAGGGATCTCCAGGTAGAAAGAACAATATGTTCAGAGAAAGTCATAGAGGTATGAGAGAGTATTTTGGTACTTGCCAATGTTTCAATGTGAGTGCAACAAGGGATTTATTTTTTTAGGTGGAGTGGCAGGAGGTGAGGGTAAAGAGGCAGGCAAGGGTCTCAGTTCCCAGGGATAATAGGTTAGATTTCATATTTATGACTAAAAGAAGCCATCAAAGTGTTCTAATTTGGGAAGTGGTTTGCGTTTTTAGTATGTGACTCTGGAAGCAATGTGAAGAAAGGATCAGAGAGGGGCAAGGATAGAGTGTTGACTATAGTAATTATTTATGTGAAAGATGCTGAAGGCCTAAACTAAAATAGTGGTAGAAAGCATGTTGAGAAGTTCCTAAAATTGAAAATCAACAATTGATGAGATTTAAGCCATGACTAGATGTGGGGATGCAGGAAGTGTTGAAAGCATAGGGGAATGAGTGGTAATAGAGGTACTGCCAACTTGGTAAATTTGAGTGTGGACAGGAAGAGAAGATAAAGGGGAGAATATTCCAAAACCAAATCAATGGTAAGAAACGAGGTAGAAGACAGATGGGCAGAAATGAGAGAGGTTGAGGAATAGAGGTCTCACTGGGATAAAAGAATATGAATAGAAGGAGTAAAATAATGAGAGGGAAAAATAGCTAGGAGGTTGTGGTCCAAGACTGGGATATTTTTTAAAAGTTTAACTCATTTGAGAAAGAAAGAAAGCAAATGAGTCAGTGGAGTGGAGGGTGAGGAACAGAGGAAGAGGGAGAAGCAGGCTTCCTGCTGAGCAGGGAATCCAATACAGGGCTTGATCACAGAACCCTGGGATCATGACTCAAGCTGAAGGCAGCCACTGAACTGACTGAGCCACCCAGGCACCCTAAGACTGGGGTATTTTAATTTAGATGTCAGAGGTAGAGTAGTTTTGGGTAAAGAGAAAGTTTGGAGTATGTCTGTGGGACATTGCAGTTAGTATG
This sequence comes from Vulpes vulpes, assembly GCF_048418805.1. NCBI lineage: Eukaryota > Metazoa > Chordata > Mammalia > Carnivora > Canidae > Vulpes > Vulpes vulpes. The sequence goes on along the minus strand of NC_132796.1, from coordinate 76,777,303 downwards.
ATGCAGAGAAGTTCATTGGAAATGAGAATATTAAGTTGCTGAATGGTTGATGTAGACGTTGGAGTCATCTGGGGGATGGTAAGATGGGCAAAGACCAGTGGATGGCTATGGTCAGTGGATGATAAATAGCATAAAGGAGTTACAGGAGGTGGCATAAATCTCAAGGGACAGAGATAATGAGGAATGGTCTAGAAGCAATGTAAGAGTGAGGAAGACCTGTGTTTCTTCTGGCCCTAATATAGATGGTGTATGAGAGAAAAGAATCTCCACTGAGAGGACTTCAGGGTAAGCTAATGTCCTCAGTAAACAGCAAGGTAACAGTTAAGGACTAAAAATGAAAGTAACAGAGCAGAAGTTGAAGTGGAGATGTTTCTGGGTTCTCTGTTTTGTTCCATTAATGTATTTATCTATTCTTGTGATAGAACTTGACTGTCTTAAGTACTTAGCCTTATATGGAGACTTACTATTTGGTAGAGTGAATCTTCTATCATCTTCTTCCTTAGGAGTATCTTGACTATTTTTGGTCCTTTGATTTTTCCAAAGACATTTTAGAGTTAGATTGACAAACTCCGCAACATAGGATCTGTTAGAATTTGATTGCAAATGCATTATATTATCAATTGGAATAGTATAACATATTTATATTATTGAATCTTTCAGTCTATGAATTTGATATAACCTGATTTATTTCAGTCTTATTTCATGACCCCCAATAAAGTTCCATCATTTTCTTTGTGGAGGTCTTGTATATTTTATATTAGATTTATTTTTACATACTTCATAATTTTAACACCAATATAAGATTTAGTTTTCATATTCTAATTATTTTCTTTTCTCCTCAGCTTTATTGAGATAAAATTGACAAATAAAAATTGTATGCATTTAAGCTGTGCAACATGATGTTTAAATATACATATATATATATAGAGAGAGAAATGTTTAAGCTGATTAAGCTAATCAACATATACATCATCTCACAAAATACTGTTTTTTTGTGTGTGGTTAAAACACTTAAGATCCACTCTCTTAGCAAATTCCAATTATAAAATACAACATTATTATTAACTATGGTCAAGATGCTGTACATTAGATCTCCAGAACTAACTCCTGCTTCTTGAGTCAATGCTGCTATCCTTTCTCTAACTTCTTAGGTCATTAATTTTCAGGCTTTCTTCTTTTTCCTCTAATTTATACTTCAACTACATCCCACAAATTATGTTACCCAGTATTTTCATTGATTTTCAGTTCAAATTATTTTCAAATTCCTGTATGATTCGTTCTTTTATCAATGAATTATTTAAAAATGGCTCTTCGTTTTCAAACATATAGGAAGTTTTCTTGTTGGCATTTTGTTAATGATTTCAAGCTTAATTCCACTGTCGTCAGAGAATGTGACATGGGTGTATTCAATCCTTTGCAATTTGTTGACACTTTCTTTCTGGACATGATATGGTCAATTTTTAAAAATACATATGTGCTTAGAAAAAAAATTTACTTTCCATTTACTTAGTAGCTATAGTTATAAATGCAGGACTCCTAGATGTATGCACCTAGATGTATATCTTTATTAGGTCAAATTTGTTAATCATCTTATTTATATCTTCTCTACACTTACTAATTTTTTTCCAGCATGTTCTATCAATTACTGAGAGAAGTGTATTATCCAACTATAATTGGTAATTTCTCCTCATAGTTATGTCACCTTTTGGTCTTATGTTTTAGCCTATGTTATTAGGTGACAACAAATTTTAAGACTGTAGGGAATGATAGATACATCAACAATTATAGGTTGAGATTTTAACCCACTACTGTCAGAATCTGAAAGTTTAATCAAATTAAAATAAGCACTGATATCAAAGGTCTAAACACTATTATTAATTGGAGCTTTTAGATAATATAAAACTTTACACTCAACAGAAAATATAAATTCTTCTGAGAACATTGACTATTTATAGAAATAGACCATTAAGAATTATTTCTTAATTAATAATTAAGAAAAGGGAAGCCTCAATAAACTCCAAAAGGTCAATATAAAAACTGCACAATGTTTATGCAGATTGAAATAACACAAAGACAGCTTTTTTAAAAAACTCCAATTTTTAGAAACAAAATAGCACATTACTAACTAACTCTTGAAGGAAACCAAGAAATAGGAGTACAGGTCCTCAACTCACCTGGTCCCACCAATTTACTCAGATAACATTCAAAATATCCTGAACACCTACGAATCTGACCTGAGATTTAAAGAGAGAACAGCGGGGGATCCCTGGGTGGCTCAGCGGTTTGGCGCCTGCCTTCAGCTCAGGGAGTGATCCTGGAGTCCTGGGATCGAGTCCTGCTTCGGGTTCCTTGCATGGAGCCTGCTTCTCCCTCTGCCTGTGGCCCTGCCTCTCTCTGTGTGTCTTTCATGAATAAATAAATAAAATCTCTTTAAAAAATAGAGAACAGGAACGCTACAGAGAGAAGGGTTTTCGCCTCTAACAAGGTAGAAAGCTGGAAAAAAAATAAAATAAAAAAGAATCAAGTCGGGGAAGGGCACTGCGAGGAGCTGGGCTAAAGCAGAGCAGTGACAGCCTCTGGGACAGGAAAGCCCAGCCCTGGAGAAGTGGGAACTTTAAAAATCCACACTGGATTATTCATGGATGGAAAAGTGCTCAGCAGGGAAATCGGGCAGAATCACAGGAGGGGCAGAGAAACCTCCAGTTTCCGGGAGTCACTAATAGAGGAAGTGCGCCTGGCGGGGAGAGTGCACTGGAGACTGTGGGCCAAGCTGGGTAAAGGGCTGGAGGGCGCACCTGGTGTGGCCTCGTGGAAAAGCCAGTTAGTCAGGGGGCAGTCTGGGAGGAGGGGTCTGCACTATGCTGCCTTCAGGAGCCGCAGGCCCCGGAGCGCGATTCCAGCAGCATAGGCCCTGGAGCCCAGGGTGCCGGGCAGACACAGCCTAGGATCCTGCGCTCTCCCCGGGACAGGCGGAGGTGGCGAGGGCACAGGACAACGAGGACGCTCCTGCCACTGGGCGCCCCCAAGCTGTGCAGATCAGCAACCCCCCCCCCACACACACCACCAGCATCCAGGCCAGTGCGGACTGGGAGACTGCGGTAGTTACTACGGGGAGCTGACTCCAGAGCTGGAGACCTGGCCACCGCCAGTGTTGTTTTTCCTCTTTGTTTCACCCTGTGCCTGGGAGGGATGGGGCCACCAGGGAACAGAGGCCTCACAGGGTCAACAGCTTCCTGTGATCCCGGCACCTGGCAGGGCGGGGCAGATCCCCCAGGTGCACACACCTGAGAATCAGCACAGCAGGCCCTGCCCCCAGAAGACCCGCTGGAAGAACAGGGGAAGAGCAAGTTCTTGACCAAGCAACGCTACAAAGCTCCAGGGGGAAGTCAAGGGTTTTAGAGTATATAGAACTAGAGGGTACCCCACCCCCCAATTTTCCCCCTTTATCCAGTGCAATTCGTTTTTATATCAGACTAAAAATCTCTAATATTTTTCTCTTTTCCCACCTTAACTACAATATTTTACCACCTCTTCTAAGTTTCTCCCTTTTTGACTTTCATATTTCTACAATTACATGTCTTAGATATATTTTCCACTTCTAGATTCCCTTCAACATACTCAATTTAGTTTTGGGAGATACATGAGATACGTTTTTTGGTTTTGTGTTTTTTGTTTTCTCTGCCTCATTTTGTTCTACAATGGTGGAATTTAATACCTTCTAAAACATGACCAGCATACACCCAGAACCAAGTGGAAAACTGTGCTGGTTCATTCCCATCATGCCCCCCTCTTTTATCTCGTCTATATTTTGGTGGTCAATGTTGAAGCTTTCTACAAGTATTGCTGGTTTATATAAATTTGGGACTGAGCATCTTCTAACATACAGAACTTAATATATTTGGAACCAAGAGGATCACCCTCTAGGACCCCTCAGACTACATTCTTCCTCCACAACAACTTCTTCACCACCATCTCTCAGCCCCCCCATTTTTTCTTCACTTTTTTTCTTTTTTTCCTCTTTACTTTTGCTTTTTTCTCTTTTTTTCTTCTTCCTTGGAATTCCTGACCTTTTATTTTTTACTACTTTATTTTAAAATTTGTTTTTCACTTTAGTCATCCTTTTATTTTGTTCTGATCTTTGTTTTCATTTTCTGGTTTCTGACCGCATCAGAATCATCTAGGGTGAAATTTACTTAAGTGGTGATTGATATTCTTGACTCAGCCCGCACATACAGCCAATCTGCACTAAGCAAAATGACTAGAAGGAATAACTCACCACAAAAGAAAGAATCAGTATCCTCTGTGTCACAGAGTTACAGAATTTGGATTACAATTCGATGTCAGAAAGCCAATTCAGAAGCACAATTGGAAAGCTACTAGTGGCTCTTAAAAGATTCAAGAGACTTCATGACTGCACAATTTAGATCTAATCAGGCCAAAATACAAAATAAATTAAATGAGATGCAATCCAAACAGGAGGTCCTACTGACAAGGGTTAATGAAGTGGAAGAAAGAGTGAGCGACATAGAAGACAAGTTGATGGCAAGGAAGGAATATGAGGAAAAAAGAGAAAAAACAAAAGACCATGAGCAAAGATTAAGTGAAAAAAATGATAGCCTCAGAAGGAAGAATAAATGTATAATTGGGGTTCCAGAAAATGCCAAGAGGGACAGCAGGTCAGAAAGCATTATTGAACAAATCATATCTAAGAACTTTCCTAATTTGGGGAGGGAAACAGGCATTCAGATCCAGGATTTAGAGAGGTTCCCCCCCCCCAAATCAATAAAACCCGTTCAAGACCTTGATATTTAATAGTGAAACTTGCAAATTCCAAAGATAAAGAGAAAATTCTTAAAGCAGCAAGAGACAAGAGATTCCTAACTTATATGGGGAGAAATATTAGATTAACAGCAGACTTCTCCACAGAGACCTGGCAGGCCAGAAAGGGCTGGCAGGATATATTCAGGGTCCTAAATGAGAAGAACATGCAGCCAAGAATACTTTATCCAGCAAGGCTCTCCTTCAGAATAGAAGGAGAGATAAAGAGCTTCCAAGATAGGCAGAAACTGAAAGAATATGTGACCACCAAACCAGCTCTCCAAGAAAAATTAAGGGGGACTCTGTAAAAGAAAGAGGAAGTCCAAAGAAATAATCCACAAAAACAGGGACTGAATAGGTATTATGATGACACTAAATTCATATCTTTCAATAGTTACTCTGAATGTGAATGGGCTTAACGAAGCCATCAAAAGATGCAGGGTTTCAGACTGGATAAAAAAGCAAGACCCATATATTTGCTGTCTACAAGAGACTCATTGTGGACCTAAGGACACCTACAGCCTGAATATCAAAGTTGGAGAACCATATACCATTCAATTGGTCCTCAAAAGAAAGCAGGGATAGCAATCCTCATATCAGATACATTAAAGTTTATCCCAAAGACTGTAGTTAGAGATGAAGAGAGACACTATATCATATTTAAAGGATCTATCCAACAAGAGGGCCTAACAATCATGAATATTTATACCCCTAATTTGGGAGCTGCCAAGTACATCAATCAATTAATAACCAAAGTTAAGACATACTTAGATAATAATACACTAATAGTTTGAGACTTCAGCATGGCATTTTCTGCAAATGACAGATCTTCTAAGAAGAGCATCATCAACGAAACAAGGGCCTTGAATGATACACTGAACCAAATAGATTTCACAGATATATACAGAGCATGCATCCAGATGCAACTGAATACACATTCTTTTCAAGTGCACATGGAACTTTCTCCAGAATAGACCACATACTGGGCCACAAATCAGGTCTCAATTGATACCAAAAATTGGGATTGTTCCCTGCATATTTTCAGACCACAATGCTTTAAATTAGAACTCAATCAAAAGAAGAAATTTGGAAGAAGCTCAAACACGATAAAGTTAAAGAGCATCCTACTAAAAGAAAGGTCAACCTGGAAATTAGAGAAGAATTAAAAAAGATTCATGGAAACTAATGAAAATAAAGATACAACCTTTTAAATCTTTGGGATGCAGCAAAAGCAGTCCTAAGAGGGAAATACATCACAATACATGCATCCCTCAAAAAATTAGAAAAAATCTCAAATACACAAGTTAACCTTGCACCTAAAGGAACTGGAGAAAAAAACAGCAAACAAAACTTACACCAAGCAGAAGAAGAGACATAATAAAGATTTGAGCAGAACTCAATGAAATTTAGAAACGATAAGAACTGTAGAATAGATCAACAAAAGCAGGAGTTGGTTCTTTGAAAGAATTAATTAGACAAATTAACCCCTAGAGCCAGCCTTATTAAGAAGAAAAAAAGACTGAAATTTATAAAATCATGAATTAAAGAGGAGAGATCACAACCAAGGAAATAGAATCAATTTTAAAAACCTATTATGAAGCTATACGCCTATAAATGGGCATTCTAAAAGAAATGGACCAATTCTAGAAAGCCACAAATTACCACAACTGGAACAGGAAGATATAGAAAACCTGAACGGGCCAATAACCAGGAAGGAGATTGAAACAGTCATCAAACACCTCCTAAGGGCAGCCCGGGTGGCTCAGCGGTTTAGTGCCACGTTCATCCCAGGGCCTGATCCTGGAGACTCGGGATTGAGTCCCACATTGGGCTCCCTGCATGGATCCTGCTTCTCCCTCTGCCTGTGTCTCTGTCTCTCTCTCTCTCTCGAATAAATAAATAAAATATTTAAAAAAACCTCCTAAGACACAAAAGTCCAAGGCCAGATGGCTTCCCAGGGGAAGTCTATCAAACTTTAAAGAAGAAATAATACCTATTCTACTAAAGCTGTTTCTAAGGATAGAAAAGAACAGAATACTTCCAATCTTGTTTTATGAGGCCAGCATTACCATGATTCCAAAACCAGACAAAGACCCCACCAAAAGGAGAATTACAGACCAGTATCCCTGATGAACACAGGTGCAAAAATTCTCAACAAGATAATAGCCAATAGGATCCAACAATACATTAAGAAGATTATTCACCATGACCAAGTGGGATTTATCCTCGGGATGCAAGGCTGGTTCAACACTCGTAAAACAATCAACGTGATAGAGTACATAAACAAGAGAAAAAACAAGAACCATATGATCCTCTCAATAGATGCAGAGAAAGCATTTGACAAAATATAGCATCCATTCCTGAACAAAATTCTTCAAAGTGTAGGATAGGGGGAACATTCCTCAATATCTTAAAAACCATTTATGAAAAGCCCCCAGTGAATATCCTTCTCAATGGGAAAAACTGAGAGCCTTTCCCCTAAGATCAGGAACATGACAGGGATATCCACCCTCATGGGTGTTATTCAGAATAGTACTAGATGTCCTAGCCTCAACAATCAGACAACAAAAAGAAATTAAAGGCATTCAAGTTGGCAAAGAGGAAGTCAAACTCTCCCTCTTTGCAGATGACATATTCTTGTACATAGAAAACCCAAAATACTCCACCCCAAGATTGCTAGAACTCATACAGCAATTCGGCAGTGTGGCAGGATACAAAATCAATGCCCTGAAGTCAGTGGCATTTCTATACACTAACAATGAGACTGAAGAAAGAGAAATGAAGGAGTCAATCCCTTTGACAATTGCACCCAAAAGCATAAGATACTTAGGAATAAACTTAACCAAAGAGGTAAAGGATCTATACCCTAAAACCTACAGAACACTTCTGAAAGAAATTGAGGAAGACACAAAGATATGGAAAAAATATTCTATGCTCATGGATTGCAAGAATTAATATTGTGAAAATGACAATGCTACCCAGGGCAATTTACACATTCAATGCAATCCCTATCAAAATACCATGGACTTTCTCCACAGAGTTAGAACAAATAATCCTAAGATTTGTATGGAATCATAAAAGACCCTGAATAGCCAGAGGAATATCGAAAAAGAAAACCAATGCTGGGGCATCACAATGCCAGATTTAAAGCCATATTACAAAGCTGTGATCATCAAGACAGTATGGGGGGATCCCTGGGTGGCGCAGCGGTTTAGCACCTGCCTTTGGCCCAGGGTGCGATCCTGGAGACCGGGATTGAATCCCATGTCGGGATCCCGGTGCATGGAGCCTACTTCTCCTTCTGCCTATGTCTCTGCCTCTCTCTCTCTCTCTGTGACTATCATAAATAAATATAAAAAATTAAAAAAAAAGGCAGTATGGTACTGGCACAAAAACAGACACATAGATCAGTGGAACAGAATAGAGAACCCAGAAATGGGCTCTCAAGTCTATGGGCAACTAATATTTGACAAAGCAGGAGAGACTATCCACTGGAAAAAACACAGGCTCTTCAATAAATGGTGCTGGGAAAATTGGACATCCACATGCAGAATAATGAAACTAGACCATTCTCTTACACCATACGCAAAGATAAAGTCAAAATGGATGAAAGATCTAAATGTGAGACAAGATTCCATCAAAATCCTAGAGGAGAACACAGGCAACACCCTTTTTGAACTTGGCCACAGCAACTTCTGGCAAGATACATCTATGAACGCAAGGGAAATAAAAGCAAAAATGAACTATTGAGACTTAATCAGGATAAAAAGCTTCTGCACAGCAAAAGAAACAGTCACCTAAACTAAAAGCCAACCTACAGAATGGGAGAAGATATTTGCAAATGACCTATCAGATAAAGGGCTAGTATCCAAGATCTATAAAGAACTTATTAAACTCAACACCCAGGAAATAAACAATCCAATCATGAAATGGGCAAAAGACATGAACAGAAATTTCACCAAAGAAGACATACTCATGGCCAACAAGCACATGAGAAAATGCTCCGCATCATTGCCATCAGGGAACTATAAATCAAAACCACAATGAGATACCACCTCACACCAGTGAGAATGGGGAAAATTAACAAGACAGGAAACCACAAATGTTGGAGAGGATGTGGAGAAAGGGGAACCCTCTGGTGGGAATGTGAACTGGTACAGCCTCTCTGGAAAAGTGTGTGGAGTTTCCTCAAAGAGTTAAAAATAGAGTTACCCTACAACTCAGCAATTGCACTACTGGGGATTTACCCCAAAGATACAGATGCAGTGAAAATTCAAGACACCTGCACCCCAATGTTTACAGCAGCAATGTTCAGAATAGCCAAACTGTGGAAGGAGCCTCGGTGTCCATCGAAAGATGAATGGATAAAGAAGATGTGGTTTATGTATAAAATGGAATATTAGTCAGCCATTAAAAATGATGAATAACCCCCAATGCTTCGACATGGATGGAACTGGAGGGTATTATGCTGAGTGAAGTCAGTCAATCGGAGAAAGACAATCATTATATGGTTTCACTCATATGGGGAATATAAAAAATAGTGTAAGGGATTATAGGGGAAAGGAGAGAAAATGAGTGGGAAAAATCAGATAGGGTGACAGAAATTGAGAGACTCCTAACTCTGGGAAATTAATAAGGCGTAGTGGAAGAAGAGGTGGACATGGGTATGGGGTGACTGGGTGACAGGTACCAAGTGGGGCTTTTGACGGGATGAGCACTATGTGTTATACTACACGTTGGCAAACCAAACTCCAATAAAAATATACATAAAAAAACAAGAAATATTTAGATCTGAATAAAGGGAATATTCAGTATTTCCCAAAATTTAAAATCCACTTACCACAGATTCAGCAGTATCAGCACTAGGTGCTTAACTTAGAAAATCCCATGTGCATGCACACCAGAAAATGTGGCAAGAAAACTCAGAGCTGCATTGTTTGTAACAGTTCCAAACTGTTGCAATTTGAACACAACCGAAATTCTAAAAGTAGTTGAATGAGTATTTGAAGTGATATGTCCATAAATAGGATATTATATAGCAAAGAAGATGAACAAACTTGGCTACGTATAATTTGGATGAATCTTATGGACAATATATTAAGCAAAAAAAAGGGAGGGACACATAAGAATATATATTATACTCTATGAGCCTATTTTTATAAAGTTCAAAAACAGTTATGCATAAATAGATGATAAAAGTATGTAAAATAAGAGAGGGTGTAAAGAAAAAGCATGAGGGACTTTTGGAGGCTGGTCATGTTTTATTTGACTCAGGTAGTGCTTATATGAATGCCCACATTATAATATTTCTTTATACTGTAACAGTTATGTTTCATGCACTTTTTAGGTTTTTTGTGTTTCATAAAAACAGCTTAAATATTCCTCAGCAGGGTCATACTCCCAAATTTGAATCTCTTTATAATGTTGATTTTGAGGACAAACATGTTCTTCCATGCATTACAGCAGGTTCTGGACATGTATGTGTGTTTCGGTAGAGATGGAAGTAGTGGAGTGGGGTAAAGGATGTCACATATCATATTACAATCTGATGAAAAGAGGATATAACAGGATTCCCTTTACATGTAATTTACTCTGCCTTTTAAAACACACACACACACACACACACACACACACACACACAATGGGAGTAAATCTGCTTTCATTCATGAGAACGGACCCACTCCAGAATTTTTTCACTTGACAGATATCAGTAATCTATACTAGTGGCCCTGAAATCATAGCATACATAAAAATCATTTCTCAGGGAGACTGTCAAATTGCAAAATCTTTGGGGTCACTCCTAGTAGGTGATGCAGCATGTGGTCAAATACCCCTGGAGAGTCTAATGCAGGTGCTCTAGGGACATAGGAAACCAACACTGCAGTGCCTACTACTTCCTTTGGTTTCAGCTTTATGGATAAAAATATCTGGTCAACTTTATTTGACTTATGCTCCTGTTCTAAAATACTTCAAGGTCTCCTATTCACTAAATGTCATGGATTCTGATTCTCTGTCCTCTGGTCTCTTCCCTCTCCAGAGCATCCATCTTATGTGATCCCTACAGGTTGGTCCTCTTAGCTCCTTGACACTCACTGTAGAGTATTTCATCTCTCTTCCTTCTTTGCAGGTATGGATTGTGTCTTTCTCTTTCTTACTCCTATCCCAGAATGTGCAATGCTGGGCCAAACACACAGCAGAGGCTTTCAGAGTGCAGTTTTGCCTCCTCAGACAATCCAAACCTCAACATCCTGTTTTATTACTCACCAGATGAGCAGACCAGACAGCGCATGCTTTTGTAGACAAAATCCCAAATAGGCTGCAGTGAAGATCATGAACCAGCCTTCTAATTAGATTCCAATGACATAATGACACCCACTTCAGACACAGGTCTGGCTGTTCTTCATATTGCTTGAGTATTTCTATCTCACAATTGCAAGAATATTCTTCAGAAATTACCACTGTTCTCAAGTGATTGGATTTTTCAGTTTTTGGTGCTTTGCTTTCTAAAACTCCACAGACATCTCAGCAGTACTGAAAAATGCCCAGTCTCTTCTATTTCTTCATCCTTCCTTTGAATTCCTAGGTATTTTTTAATTTGTATAGGTTACTGCTTTTCCCAAGGATCCACTGAAAAAAGTAAGACAAAGTTTCTATCCTTGTGGAACTTATGTACAGATGTTGTACGAAAAAAATTAAACAAGATGATCTCAGAGAGCAAAGTAAACATGGAAAGTAAACATAGAGAGTATATATGGGTTACACTTAGATTGGAAAGAGATGACTGTAATGAAGTGAAAAGTTGAGCCATCCACCTATCTGAGGGAAGAATATTCCAGGTAGGAGGAACAGTAAACATCAAGCAAGCCCTGAGGCAGGAGTGTTCTTGATGTGTTTGAGGAACAGCAAGAGGGCAAGGAGAGCTTTGGCAAAGTCATACAGGTTAGGGTGGAAGGAAATTATGAATTTGTTTTTTATTATAAGTGGAATGGAAGCCAATGAAAGGTTTTGAGCAAGGAGGTTATAGGATCTTCTTACCTTCTGTGTAGAGAGTGAGATGGAGAGTTCTATGAGAGATGGTAGAAACCACTTTAATGTATTTAAGCAGAAATACTTGCAAAGGTGTTGAAAGAACCAAAAGAACAAGATTCTAAGATGAATTTTCAGAGCTATTTTCCTGAATAATATCACATAACTGGTATTATCGGGGGTTGGGGGTGTGGAGAGTGAGGAATCCATTGCCATAATAGCTGGCTCTAAGACTACTCTGGCTCTGCTGAGATCATCACAAACTTTAGCTTCAAGATCATATCGCCTCATTCTCTATTTCTAATAAACGAACCATATGTCCCATGCTTTGCCTTTTGATACCCACAAAACTAGGAATTATACCCTCAGGACCTCTATTATTGCTGCTGCAGAAGAAGCAAAAGCTTCCAAGACTATGATCACCAGCAGAAACCAGAAATCACAGAAGCACAGACTACACCTCATATCCCCTTTAAAATCTCATGCAAGTTTATCTGCTTTGGCAGAGGCTAAGTTATTTGTGGAATCCAAGCCATAAGGACAGAAGTTCAGAAAATGTAGATTAGCATTCGAACCTCTATCATTCAGTAAGGTTTTCCATGATTGGGTTTGGAATGGGGGTCATTTGAACTAACCTATATTTGCCAGAGGACACAAAACCAGAAGTGGGGAAGCCAGTTAGGAGACTATTGTAGTTGTCCATCTGAGAGGTGATGGTGGCTTGGACCAGAGCAAAAAAGATAAAGGTGCTGAGAAGTGGTTAAATTTGTATTTTACTCGGAATATAGGACTTGCTTATAGACTGGGACAGAGTTGGGGAAAAGAGAAACAAAGTGTGAAGATTAATGCTTCTTTCCTCCCCCTGCCCAGCCACCCAATCTTCTTTACAAAACCTCAAGTCAGGTTTAGGGGCCCTTCTTACGTATACCAGAGTATTATGCTATAATGGAATCCCTTGTTTCGTCATCTTTATTTTTACTAAACAAATCCTAGGGGCAGAACTTTGTCTGGCTATGCATGGCACAGTGCCTGTCACATGGGGCTTTCTTAGTAAATTTTGTTATACTAATGAATGAATACTAGATCACCTGGAATGCACCACCTCAGTGGCCTGGTGAATTTTTCTCTGTACCAAGCGCCCCTTAGGACTCTTTGCTTATTGCCAGTGTTGCCAGGTGGGTCTACATCTCCCAGTGTGCACTGTGAAACCACTTGGGTGGTCAGAATTTGGAATCCAAGAGAGGGGCAGGGAACTGAGCCGTACTCAAGCCAACACACATCATGTTCAGCTAAATTTCCCCTTTGTTATCCATGGGGAGTGATGACTCCAAGCATACAAAGCTGCTGACAGAAAGATATAAATGCTGAAGTGACTGCTATAGAAACTACCTGCCATGTAACTGCAAGGTAAAGGGCATCTTACATCAGTAAGTTTGTTGTGGACTGCAGACTTTGGGCAAAATTATATTTGAAACACTTGAATTCTGTGGCAACAAATAAAACACCAAGTCCAATTATTATAAATGACAAGGTAAAATGATAAAGTAGTTCGGTATAACTGGGGTGTTTGACACTCCTACTGGGTAAGCCAGAAACTGTGCTTTAAATCTTCCAAAGAAAAACTATGATGGATGGAACTGGAGGGTATTATGCTGAGTGAAGTAAGTCAATCGGAGGACAAACATTATATGGTCTCATTCATTTGGGGATTATAAAAAAATAGTGAAAGGGAATAAAGGGGAAAGGAGAGAAAATGAGTGGGTAGTATCAGTGAGGATGACAGAACATGGGAGACACCTAACTCTGGGAAATGAACAAGGGGTGGTGGAAAGGGAGGTGGGCGGGGGGTTGGGGTGACTGGGTGACAGGCACTGATGGGGGCACTTGATGGGATGAGAACTGGGTGTTATGCTATATGTTGGCAAATTGAACTCCAATAAAAAAATATACAAAAAAAAGAGAAAAACTATGATGAATAATCAGTTGCTTTGTAAATTGCCACTTCTAAATTAAGAGGGTAAAGTAGTCATTTAAAAATTAGTTTATTGGGATTCATTGAGCTTGGTACTTTGTATACTTCTCGAGGGTTCTATGCTCTCCATGGAGCCTGTGTAGGGAAGTGCTTTTTCTCCCATCCTGGATTCCAGGCGGTGCAGGCTAGGTCAGACACGTTTGGGACACATCCTAGACACTAGCTCCTCCTGGTCTGCAGGATTATCTAATCCTTCTACACACCTTCCCCTGCTTCCAACCAGAGTCACACAACTCATCTCCGGAACTATGATTAAAGCCAGCCTGCTCCAAGGAGACCCACATTTTTTCCTTCTAGCTTACTTTGGTGATCCATATTTTTCCTTCTCCCTTGTCCTATCAAGTGGCCCCCTAACTCTGGAAGGTATTCCATTCTTTGAGAATGGACTGTGCGCTCAGCAGCAGTTTTAGGTGTTTTATATGAATTTAACTCACTTTACCCTATAAGGAAGTCCTAATATTATCTCACTCTCAAGATCAGGAAGCTGAGGCACAGAAGTTAGGTAGCTTAAGATCATATGGCTAGTGAGTGGCAGAGCTGGGATTCAAACCCAGGCAGATTGCTTTGAGAGTCTAAGCTCTGACTTCCACTATGTCATCTTCCCTCCTGGCTGGAAAATGGGAAGAATGAGAATACCTACTTTACAGGGCTGCAGTGAGGATTAAATTATTATTGTTAGTCCTCTGGAGTAGGGTGGTCATTTTCTGACTAGTGAGCTGGGTTAGAGAGCACGTTTTGCAAAGTAAGTTCCAAACATAATCCTCAAGATGAAAACAAGCATTTCTACCTTTAAAAAATAAATCCAAAGTGAAATTCTGCATAAATGGAGTACCATAATAATTTCAGTGGAAAGAAGCTCTCTTAACATGTCTGCATTTAATGGAACATAAGAAGGGTCACTCTGACTTCAATCCAACAGCTGCCTCCCAAATAGGATCCACAGGTCTAGTGAAGCTTTTCCAGACCTAATAGCTTTTGGAATAGGTTTATGCACTTGACCATGTTTGCAGTCTGTTCCAAATGCCCTTTCCCCTACTTCAGTCATGCTGGTACTAACAAACAGAGCCTTGGTGACTTGTTTGTCTACTAATGTATGTTGACCCTTTATGTTCCACTTCAACTCACTATACTTCATGTGGGAGGAACAAAGTCTAGGGGAACCAAATCACTGAAATGAGCAATGTTCTCATAAAACAACATCAGGAACATGGAAGCTGTTAGAAGAACTGTGCTGGGTTCCTGTCATCTTATTTTATGGAAATTGATGCTGCACAAATAATGTTATACTCACCTCTGCTTTCTATGTGAGCCCACTCTGTAAATTCAAGGGATTAAATAGATCTAATATGCCCACATCCTGAAGAACAAGCTAGAAAAAGGCTCATTTCTTTAAAATCCCATAATATCCAAGAACAAACCAATGGCTTAAGTTAGGCTCACAAGCTAAGAAATAAATTAAATATATAGTTCAAGCAACAATCCCCCATGGGTTTGACATTTCTGAAAAAGAGAAAGCTGTAGCAGCAGAGCAAATGCAGCTCGTTGCTGATTAAGGAGGCATCATTCAGTTCAGTGGAATTGATCAATTGTAGCCTGATTTTTTCCCCCACTCAGACTTCTACAATGTCAATTAGTACCTAAAATGACTTCTGTAATTTGTCATTTAGGATGTCAGGTGTTAAAATTACTTTTCAGTGCAAGCCACACAAACCCTAATTGGGTTTATCTGTTTATTTGTTAAATGGAATAGGAATTCAAGGGATAAATCATGGTGGGCAGAAAGAGTTTGTTTTTAAAATAAGACAATATGGAGAAAATGCAGCTACTTATGTAAGAAATGAAGCTTACAGACTTCTAAGGGAAATAAGACACATACACAGAGGATTCTAAGGGAGCCACACAATGCATGTACTCATAGGTGGCTTTGCTAGAAGAATATATGATACTGGATTTTCTTCTTTAAAAAAGGATGGGACTTTGGAAGAAGAAGGAAAACTGAATATTTGTGAGAGAGTTGCTCAGGGAGTAGCCATTTGAGAAAATCATCAGTGTAGGACACGCAGCTGGTGTTGCAGAACTGCTTGGATGTAGGAAACCCCGCCCCAGACACACACATCTGGTGGCAGAAGTGTTGTGAATGTGGTAGTAGTGTTTTGTATGAACAGGAAAGGAGACAACAGGAGGGAAAACTAGGGCTTCTCTAATATAGTTGGTGTCGATGAAGTGAGATTTGCTGGGTCATGGAAACATGTGGTTTGGGAAAAGAAAGGATGAAAGGGTGGAGGATAAAGAACTTTTGACTCCTGGGTGACTCTACATGGTTACACCTGGTATGGAGTAGCAGCTGTGCTGTAATCAGTTACCAATGGAAATTAGACATGGAGCCAATTCCTTGGTAGTTGGTTCACTAGATACATAAGAAAATGCAAACTAATAAGAAAAAGGAAAATATTAGATCCCTTGGCTGTTATTTGTAATACCTAAAATGAAATTAAAAGGGCGTACTGTGTCCATATTGATGCTAGACCAGGCTCAGATTTCAGTCAGTTGGAGCATTGGCCATTAGCTTCAAAGCCAAGAGAAAAATTATGTAAGGACAAAACAAAGTCCCTCCATGATCTCTGGTCACCAAGAAAGTAGTCAATGTTGAGGGACAACAAAACCAAGAAACTACTGAAACCAGAGTGATGCCTGGTTGGCCAAGACCCCAGGAGAGAGAGCCTCAGGCTCCTCTCCAAGAGGATTCTTGCCTGTGCATGAGAAAAAATTCAAGAACAAGCCATTTAGAGTAAGGGACAAAGATTTTTTAAGTCTAGAAGTAAGAAAAGACCTACTTCAGGGACACCTGGGTGGCTTAGCAGTTGAGTGTCTGCCTTTGGCTCAGGGTGTGATCCTGAGGTCCTGGGATTGAGTCCCACATCGGGCTTCCTGCATGGAGCCTGCTTCTCCCTCTGCCTGTATCTCTGCCTCTCTCTCTCTCTCTCTGTGTGTGTCTCTCATGAATAAATTAAAAACCTTTTTTTTTTTTTTAAAGAAAGGACCTACTTCATAGAAAGATAGTGGTCTTTCCTCCCAGATGAGGAAGAAGAACCCCCCCTTTCTGTCTAAGGAAGCGTTTTATAAGTCTTTAAAATTAGCTAACTGTATAGGGATGGCCTTACTTATTAACTTTCGGTTTATCATTTACATTGGGCAGTTAGTTGTTTTATTGTCTTAGGGCTATGAAATTACCCACAGGGAGCAATTTTAAGAAAGTCCAGGCTTTGTGGCCTTTACTGCCAGAGGGAGTGGAGTGTTGTGGTCTTCCATGAGTTGGATATTGTGATTCATTTTATAACCTGCTGACTTTTAGGTTAAAGGTCAGCCTAAGACCAAATGGCTTTACTTTGGTCATTGTGTCTCCTGAGTCTCCCTTCCTTCCTGCCTCAAGAGGATATAGTGTGAAGGAGTGGTTTCATTTTGTGGATCAGTATAATCAGCTTCCTAAGGAACCTCTACTGAAATGGATAATGAGAATGACTAATTTGGGGCCTGTGTCTTTGCCCATGAGTGCTGCAGATTGGAAGTGCTAGAGGAAGTTAGTTAGGTTCTAACAGGAAACCTGGAGATCAGCAAAAAAGGAAGTCATTGCCTGCTACTGCAAAGTCAGAGGCCTGGTTCTGGCAGCATTCCACGGGAAGCTGGGTTGAACCAAGATGGGAGGGGGGTGGTTTCCATGACAGGATAATCCAGGCCAAATAAGGAAGAAAAAGCATGAAACTCTGCTTCCAAGAAATCCCTGCCTGAAGTGATTAATATTTCACTCCCTTGTGAACAACTGTCAATAAAAGATAGAGACCTAAACCCCAGGGCTTGCATATCTATCTCTGTCTCTTTTTCAAGTTTGCCAGCTCTCTCATCTTGAGAGTATACTTTTGCTTTAATAAACTTTCCCAGTTATGTCACTTGTCTACTGTGTTGTGTCTGTCCCTGAATTCTATCTCCCTGAAGGGACCAAGAGCCTTTGGGGACATCTTTGGGATAGGCTGGGTTGAGGCCTTAGGGCCAGGGGTTTCCCCAGTTCACCAGGCAACAGAAGAGCCTATTGTGGGTTGATGCAGGGCCCACATGGCTCACTACTGAACGTTCACAGATGATGGCTATATGTGATTCAGACACCCAGGAGGTTATTCCCAAGGGAACAGCTATTCTGAAGGACTGGATAAAAGCCATTGTAAGATCTGTTTATCCTGAGAAAGGGGATTCACCCCCTGCGAATGCAAAGCTGAATACTCCCAGACGAAGCTGCTGATATGCTTTGTATGCAAGCCATGTGGACTGGTTTTGTGAAAGTTGGAATATTTTACCCACTGAATATGCCAGTTACTGAGGTCATGGTAAATGCTGTGGTTAAGGTGGCCTCTTTCACATGGGCACCCCAAAACTTCTTACTGCTACAAAACTGAGGGACAGTTTAAGAACTTGCTATCTCACCTTCCCCTGGTCTTATAGACGCTAATAAAAATATTAGGTTAGGGATCCCTGGGTGGCGCAGCGGTTTGGCGCCTGCCTTTGGCCCAGGGCGCGATCCTGGAGATTCGGGATCGAGTCCCACGTCGGGCTCCCGGTGTGTGGAGCCTGCTTCTCCCTCTGCCTATGTCTCTGCCCCTCTCTCTCTCTCTCTCTCTCTCTCTCACTGTGTGCCTATCATAAATTAAAAAAAAAAATAAAAAAATAAAAAAAATATTAGGTTAGTTAACAAGAGAATAGAAAGAGGCAAGGGGAGGGTCAAGTGATTTCCCAAAAAATTGGAAAATTTTAAACCATGGAATAAGGTTATTATGGAATAAGGTGAATAATGCAGATATTGATAGAAGCGAAACAAAGAGGAAAAAGAAAGAGGAGAGTCACAGGATTTGTCCTGCAGCATCAAAATCTTTAGATGGTTAAGAGATGGGATGGACATTGATAAAGTTAAAACCAAGGTTTTAATATAGCACTACCAAAGGTTGGGAGGGCCAAAAGGCCCCCCTTGCTGGTCCATCAACATTAAAATGCTCTTAACAAGTCCAGTCTATTTATCCCAGTTTGAAAATTTATAAAAAGCTTAAAGGCTGAGTTTATAATGAGAAATCAACAATTGGTTGTGGCAGTGGTTAGGCATTTTACAAGCTAAAGACTTACAAAAAGGGCTAGGGGCACTTGGCTCAACCCCTCATTGGAAACTCAAAGCCTTTTTGCACAAAAGTGGACAAAATGATCAAAAGGATGGAAAAGAGGTTTTCAAGACTCATTGACATAGGAGCCTCATGCATTGTGGTACCAAAATCCACTGGTGAAGCCCAGACACAGGCTATAGTTAAATTGAGAGAAACATTAAAAATTAAAACATTAAAAACATTAAACATATTAGTCAAAAAGATTATGAAAGTTGAAATGTTTAAGCAGCCTTTATGTAAAGAAGTATCTCCTTTACCTGAATATTTTCAGGGAATGGGCCTTATGTCATACTGGGGAACACTTTCCCTACCTAGTATTGTAAAAGCCAAACCTCTTAATGAAGTCCTAATGGGGGCTACAGTTAGGAATGTAAGGGTTAATGGAATCAAGGTAAAAGTTGTAGGAGAATTGGTATGTTTGAATAGGCTTTATGTGAAGAGGTTATGTCTTTTTTTTATCTGATTGTATTATGGGGATGGACACTGTATCTGACTGGGGAACATTTCCTCTGCCTAGTACCATAAGACAGAAGGCATGCAAATCCATACTTCAAGCAATGCTCATTGGACATGCTAAATGGAAACTCGTAAGACTGCCTGAGTCCACACAGTATGGAATAGAAGCTAGAATGCTGGTGGGATATGGACACACAGGCTGGGCCCTGTACAACTCCAGGGGCTACCAATTGCCATTTGTATAGGACCCCTGATTCTCAGACTCTGGGAACAGGAGCAGAGGCAGGGGTGACTACAGGCAGGCCATCAGTAGCCCCTCTGAAGGGTAGGGAAGATAGTGGCAGCTGGGACCCCACTCCAGTGATAGAGGTCTATCCAGTACTGCATTAGAACCTCCTTCCTATAATCCAGCAATTGCAGGACTAGGTATTTACCCAAAGGATACAGACATAGTGATCCACAGGGGCATCTGCACCCCAATGTTTATAGCAGTAATGTCCACAATAGCCAAAATATGGAAAGAGCTCAGATGTCCATCAGCGGATGGATGAAGATGTGGTACACACACACACACACACACACACACACACACACAAAATGAAATACTATTCAGCTATCAAAAAAGAAATCTTACCATTTGCACTGACATGGATGAAACTAGAGGGTATTACACTAAGTGAAATAAGTCATTCAGAGAAAGACAATTATATGGTTTACTCATATTTGGAATTTAAGAAACAAAACAGTATAATAGGGGAAGGGAGGGAAACATAAAATAAGACTAAGTCAGAGAGGGAGGCAAACCATAAGAGACTCTTAACCGTAGGGAAAAAAAAAACTGAGCGTTGCTGGAGGGGATGGTGGTGAGGGGATGGGGTAACTGGGTGACGGGCATTAAGGAAGGCACTTGATGTAATGAGCACTAGGTATTATATGCAACTGATAAATCACTAAACTCTACCCCTGAAACTAAAAAATAAAAATAAAAATAAATAAAACATCCCTTACTTAGTAGGGTCTCTGTCTCCTATGCTTTATTCCCCTCTGTTACACAGCGGTTTTCTTTTCTTAAGATTTTATTTATTTATTAATGAGAGAGAGAGAGAGAGAGAGAGAGAGAGAGAGAGAGAGGCAGAGACATAGGCAGAGGGAGAAGTAGGCTCCATGCAGGGAGCCCGACAGAGGACTCAATCTGGGACCCCAGGACCATGCCCCAGGCCAAAGGCTGGTGCTAAACCGCTGAGCCACCCAGGGATCCCCCACGGAGGTTTCCTGAAGAATGTTTGGTTTGTAAATATCAGTCTGACTTGCCTGAATTCAGGTGACCATTTCACAGTGTATACAAATACCGAATTATTGGATTGTATACCTGAAGCTAATATAATGTTCTAGGTCAATTATATTTCAATTAAAAAGAAGGGAAACAGGGGCACCTGGGTAGCTCAGCAGTTGAGCGTCTGCCTTTGGCTCAGGTCATGATCCCAGACTGCTGGGATCGAGTCCCACATCATGCTCCCTGCATGGAGCCTGCTTCTCTCTCTGCCTGTATCTCTGCTTTTCTCTCTGTCTCCCATGAAATAAATAAATAAAATCTTAAAAAAAAGAAAAAGGGAAACATATTAAAAGTGCACATTCCATAGTTAAACCATGAGAACTGAGGACCCCTGGTGGCTAAAAGTGGTAGTGACAACAGCCTTTCCAGATGGGCAATTGAGAAACCTCCAGGCGTGGAGGAAATGAACCTGGAAGTTGGGACACAGGGGGATTCCCTTCTGTCAGGGTTGTTCCATTATTATCACCTCTGTATTTCAGATGAGGAAATAGAGATTGGGAGGCTGTGGTACTAGATCTTCAGATTTGTAGAGAAATACCTTAGAGTTACTGGAACATTTCTCCTGCCCCTGCCCTACAATTGTAAGGGAGGGAGATACTGCTAAAAGATAATATAGATGTTAAAAGATAGGTTTCTACAGGCTTTGTGACACTTGGTCCAGATTGATGGTGCATATTGCATATTATAAATGAAGACAGGTTAATGTCTTTGCTGTTGGACAGCTCTCTACTTGGCTTGGGGTTAGGCTTTCCTGCCTGCGTAATACCTTCTCTTGGGGAAGCAGTATTCCTTGGGTGCTTGGGGAGCCTTGTGGGTCCATAAGGCTGCTTGTTCCTCAAGCAATGAATGAAGGATTTTGAGGAAAATAATTGAAATTCTTCCTAGAAGAATTCATAAACAGTTATTTTGGCTTAGATTGTCATCAGAAAATTTCAGAAATTCAGGGGACCATAGAGTCTCTGATATGACTTTCCACATGGAACAGAGTTGCCTCTATCACATTGCTGACAAGCAGCCATTAATTAGTTGCATGAACAGCTGTAGTAACAAGTAAAGACCTCACTCCCTTGAAATAAAGCCCATTGTATTTTTAGGTCTCTTACAAATATAAATCCCTGCAGTAATTCTATGCGGGCTGAGCACAGGTAGTCCAGTGAATAAATACATATGGTCAAGATTGAAGGTTGTTATAAAACACCCTGGGAACAACAACAACAAAAAATTTCTATTCTATATACTTTTCCTTAGAAACAGTGAAAGTTGGATGGGGGAGATAAGTAGAAGAATTTCTACATAGATTCACTTTTATTCTTCTTTCTCTTAAAAAGTCATATAAAAGCACATTTCTCCATCCTTGGAGCTCAGCTGCTACTAGCATTTTATTTTTGTATTAGGGATCTTCAGAGAAATAGAACCGACTATATATATAGAGAGAGGCCTTTTTAGGGACCTTAGACCTGTATGGCCTCATTAATTCACATGGTACGTGACAGTTCAGAGGTGTCCTAAACCAGCCATTACCTGCATAAACAGGCTGTGATGCCAGCGTGGCACGTACACTGTCCTCAGATCAGAATTCCTCATCCTTGATAGCTGTGAATTAGACGAAACCTCTGTAATAGTAAAGAATATTTCCTTTTTCTGTCTCTGTAAATACTAATGAAATCGGATCATGAGGTATCGTTCGGTACCTTCCAGGATAGATTTTTAAATATTCTTAGTGCCAACTTAACAGAGAAAAGATAGTGGTTTAAAATAATTGAAAGATAGTGGCCTTCTTCTACTCTCCAAAAATTGTCACTTTACTGAGACTGGGGCATACAGTTGGGTTGTCCTCATTTGACAATCATCACAACGCTGAGACCTGGATTTCATATTGTGTAGCATCTGGATTGTCCTGCAGATGTAGCAGGGTGACAGCTTCACACATGCCTTGAAAAGAGGCAGCCACACACTGACAGTTACTTATCATTCAGAACAAGAGAAAAAAAATGAAATGGAAGAAAGATTTTCCTCCTGACTCTTAAATTAGGCTAATCTATGTAAATACATTATCTAATAGCAACCAGCGCAAGAGCGGTTTTCTGGCACAATTGCAAATTGCAGCTGGTCTAAATTATAGCAAGAAATATTTTACCTTGTGATAGAAAAGGGAAAAAGTTTCACCAAAGGCCAAACTATGTAATAAAGGAAATTAAGAGTATTTGAAGATTTCATTTAATTTAATTAACTTTGTAATAATCTTAAATTACTTCTCTTTTTTATCCTTATATAAATGCCCAATGAAGACATTGAATATGAAAATGCTAAAATAATATGTAAACCTAGTATTTTAACTAAATCAGTGCCAAACTAAAATATATATATATATGTATATATATAGTACATATGAAGGTAGGTAAGTAGGTAGATATGTATTCATTATAGGAAAACCATACATTATAGAGGCCAAGAAATCCCACAAACTGCTGTCTGCAAGCTGGAGAACCAGGAAAGCTGGTGATGTAATTTAGAATCCAAAGGCCTGCACTTGACGGGATGAGCACTGGGTGTTATTCTGTATGTTGACAAATTGAACACCAATAAAAAATAAATTTATTAAAAAAATAGAATCCAAAGGCCTGAGAATCAGGAGCTGATGGTCTAAGTCTCAGTCTGGATCTGAACGTTGAAACAGAAGCATCAATGTCTGAAAGCAGGAGAAGATGGATGAAGAAAATGAATTCAGTCTTCCTCCATCTTTTCCTTCTTTTCAGGCCATCAATGAATTAGATATTGCTCCCGTGTATTGGTGAGGGCCATCTTCTTTACTCAGTCTACTGATTCAAATGCTTATCTCTTCCAGAGACTCCCTCACAGACATACCCAGAAATGAGGTTTTACCAGCTATCAGGATAGCCCTTAGCCCAGTCCAGTTGACACATAAAATTAACCATCACAATTTCTGTGAAGAATATTCACCATTTTTATATAGTCCATGAGATAAGGGATACAAACTTATGAGATGATGGTCTTCCATGCATGAAAATAAAACTGAGAACAGTTCCTAGGAGTCAGGCAGCTTCAACAAATAGATTTGTTAACAAATGAATTTAATTCATTAGGAATGAAATGGATAATATCTTTATAAATAGCCTTTCATGGTACTTTTGAGAAAAAGGCATTTTATTTTTTTTAATAATAAATTTATTTTTTATTGGTGTTCAATTTGCCAACATACAGAATAACACCCAGTGCTCATCCCGTCAAGTGCATTTTAAAGGCCAGAGTCTAAGGGCACATCTGCTTGTCTCAATCTGTTCTGTTCCTGCCTAAGGCTAAGACTTCATTATCTCTAAGTTGGATCATTAACATAACCTTCTTTCTCTCCCCCCACCACCACTTTCACTATGATGTATTTAGGAGTGGGTTTATTTTTATTTATTCCTGCCTAGGATGCAATAGGCTTCTAGAGTCCATGGAATATTGCCTTTCATTGGCTCTGGAAAACTTTTGGCCATCACCTTCCCTATTTTTCTTTCTTGTTCTTTTAAGACTCAAATTAAATGTACTTGTAGACATTCTCACTCTATTCTTTGTGTCTCTTGTCATACATTATCTCCCCCCCCCCATAATCTGTTTCACCAGGAAGAATTCTGTATGATTTCTTCTAATCTATCTTTCAATTTATTTGTTTTTATTTTTTTTTCTATCTTTCAATTTAATAATTCTCTCTTAAGGGAGTGGCATGGTTTATTCAAAGTGCTGAATGGGAAAAATCTGCATCTACAAACCCTCTATCCAGCAAGGCTAGCATTTGGAAAAGAAAGAGAAATAAAGAGTTTCCCAGACAAACAAAAACTAAAGGAGTTCATGACCACTAACCCAGTCCTACAAGAAATATTAAAGGGGACACTTTAAGAGGAAAACTCAAAAGTGATAGTATAAAGGTAGGAAACACAAAAGCAGTAAAAATAAATATTTCTATAAAAAAATCACTGAAGGAATTCACAAAAAAGGATGTAAAATATAATAATATATACTAACGGTGGGGAGGAGAGGTGAAAAGAATGGGTTCAAACTTACATGATCATCAATTTAATATAGACTACTATATGCAGAAGAGGTTATATACAAACCTAATGGCAACCATGTATCAAAAAACACTAATGAATATGCAAAGAATAAAGAGATACAAATCCAAATATATGATTAAAGAAAATCAGCAAAACATAAAAGAGAAAAAGAAAACAAGAAATGATCAGAGAAAATTTTCAGAAACAACCACAAAACAAATTAAAAAATGATCATTAGTATATATTTATCAATAATTACTTTGAATGTAAATGGACTAAATCCTCTAATCAAAATTCACAGGGTGACAGAATAGATTTTTTAAAAAAAGACCTATCTATATGCTGCCAACAAGCGACTCCTTTTAGACCTAAAGACACCTGTAGATTAAAAGTAAGGGGATGGAGAAACATCTATCATGCAAATGGATGTCAAAATAAAGCCAGACTAGCAATACTTATATCAGACAAAATACACTTTAAACAAAGATTTTAACAAAAAACAAAGAAGGAAACTATCTAAAACATGAAAGGGACACTCCAAGAAGATACAACAATTCCAAATTTTTATGCATCCAACATTAGAGCACCCAAATACCTAAAACAGTTAACAAACAAAGGAACTGACCGGTAATAATACAGTAATAATAGGGGACTTTAACATCTCATTTATATCAATGGACAGATAATTTAAACAGAAAGTCAATATGGAATCTGGCTTTGAATGACACACTGGACCAGATGCATTTAACAGATATATTCAGAACATTCCATCCTAAAACAGAAGAACACACATTCTTTTCAAGTGCACACAGAACATTCTCCAGGGTAGATCACCTATTAGGCCAGAAAAAAAGCCTCAACAAATGCAAGAAGACCAAAGTCATACCATGCATGTTTTCTGATCATACTGCTATGAAACTAGAAGTTAACCACAAGAAAAAAATCTAGAAAGACCACAAACATATGGAGGTTAAATAATATGCTACTAAACCATGAATGGATCAATCAGGAAAATCAATCAGGAAATCAAAGAATAAATTTAAAAGTACATGGAAACAGGGGATCCCTGGGTAGCTCAGAGGTTTAGCACCTGCCTTTGCCCCAGGGCGTGATCCTGGAGTCCCTGGATCGAGTCCCACTCTGGGTTCCCTGCATGGAGCCTGCTTCTCCCTCTGCCTGTGTTTCTGCCTATCTCTCTCGTTGTGTCTCTCATGAATAAATAAATACAATCTTTTAAAAAATAAAAAAATAAAAAGTACATGGAAACAAATGAAAATGAAAACATAATAATCCAAAACCTTTGTGATGCAGCAAAAGCAGTCCTAAGTGGGAAGTATATAGCAATATAGGCCTATTTTAAGAAGCAAGAAAAACTCAAATACCCTAACCTTATACCTAAAGGAGCTAAAAAAGAAACAACACACAAAATCTAAAACCAGAAGAAAGGAAATAATAAAAATTAGTGCAGAAATAAATGATATAGACAGTAAAAAAAATAGGAAAGATGAATGAAACCAAGAGCTGGTTCTTTGAAAAAAATCAATAATATTGATAAACTTCTAGCCAGTCATATGAAGAAAAAAAGGGAAGGACTCAAATACATAAAATTACAAAAGAGAGAGGAGAAATATCAATCAACACCACAGAAACACAATTATAAGAGAATATTATGAAAAACTATATGCCAGCAAATTGGAAAACCTAGAAGAAATGGATAAATTCCTAGAAATAAACTACCAAAACTGAAACAGGAATAGAAAATTTGAAAAATCTATGACCAGCAATATAATTAAATCAGTAATCAAAAAACTCCCAACAAACAGAAATCCAGGACCAGATAGCTTCACAGGCAAATTCTACCAAACAAATATAGAAGAATTAATACACATTCTCCTAAAACTATTCCAAAAAGAAAGAGAGAAAAGGAAGGAAAACTTCTAAGCTCATTTTATGAGGCCAGCTTTACCCTGATACCAAAGCTAGATAAAGATTCCACTAAAAAAGAGAACTAGAGGCCAATATCCCTGATGAGCATAGATGCAAAAACCCACAACAAAATATTGGCAAGCCAAATCCAACAACATATTAAAAAAAATCATTCACCACAATCAAGTGGGATTTATTCCTAGCTTACAAGGGTACTCAATATCGGTAAATCAATGTGATATATCACATCAATAAGCGAAAAGATAAGAACCATCTAATCATTTTAACAAACACAGAGAAAGCATTTGACAAAGTACAACATCCATTCATGATAAAACACCTCTGCAGTGTAGTTCTAGAGGGAACATGCCTCAACATAATAAAGGCCATATATGAAAACTCATGGCTAACATCATCCTCAAGGGGGAGAAACTGAGAGCTTTTCCCCTAAGGTCAGGAACAAGACAAGGGTGTCCACTCTCAGCACTATTATTTAACACAGTACTGGAAGTCCTAGCCACAGCAATTGGACAACAAAAAGAAATAAAAGGAATCCAAATTGGCAAGGAAAAAAGTCAAACTTTCACTATTTGCAGATTACATGACACTATTTATAGAGAACCCCAAAACTCCACCAAAAAACTACTAGAACTGATAAATGAACTCAATAAACTACCAGGATACAAAAATCATCGTACAGAAATCTGTTGCATCTCTATGCCTCAATGATGAAGCAGCAGAAAGAAAAATTAAGAAAACAATCCCATTTATAATTGTGGCAAAAGTAATAAGATACCTAGGAATAAACCTCACCAAAGAGCTGAAAGGCCTGTACTCTGAAAACTATAAAACACTGATGAAAGAAACTGAAGACAATTCAGAAATGGAAATATATTCCATGTTCATCTATTGGAAGAATATTGTTAAAATGTTTATATTACCCAAAGCAATCTATAATTAATGCAACTCCTATCAAAATATCAACATTTTTCACAGAACTAGAATAAACAATTCTAGACTTTACATGGAGCCACAAAAACCTTGAATAGCTGAAGCAATCTTGAAAAAGAAAAGCAAAGCTAGAGGCATCACAATTCTGGACTTCAAGTAATATTACAAAGCTGTAGTAATCAAAACAGTATGGTACTGGCAGGAAAGTAGGCATACAGATCAATGGAACAGAATAGAAAACCCAGAAATAAACCCACGACTGCATGGTCAATTAATCTTTGACAAAGCAGGAAAGAAAAAGACAGTCTCTTTAACAAATGGTGTTGAGAAAACTGCACAGTGACATGCAAAAGAATGAAAACTGGACCACTTTCTTAAACCATATACAAAAATAAATTCAAAATAGATCAAATACCTAAATGTGAGACCTGAAAGCATTAAAATCCTAGAAGAGAACATAGGCAGTATCTTCTTTGACATTGGCCACAGCAACTTTTTTCTAGATATGTGTCCTGAGGCAAGGGAAACAAATGCAAAAAGAAACTCTTAGGACTACAACAAATTAAGAAGCTTCTGCACAGCAAAGTTAATAATCAACTAAACTAAAAGGCAACCTACATAATAGGAAAAGATATTTGCAAATGACATATTCAATAAGGGGTTAATATCCAAAATATATAAAGAACTTCTACAAATCAACATCCAAAAAACAAAAAAAGTCCAATTAAAATATAGAAGAAATGTGTGGGAAATATCAGGAAGGGAGACAGAACATAAAGACTCCTAACTCTGGGAAACGAACTAGGGGTGGTGGAAGGGGAGGAGGGCGGGGGGTGGGGGGGAATGGGTGACGGGCACTGAGGGGGACACTTGACGGGATGAGCACTGGGTGTTATTCTGTATGTTGGTAAATTGAACACCAATAAAAATTAATTTATTAAAAAAAAGAAAAAAATAAAATGTATCTATTTAAAAAAATATAGACAGAAGACATGAACAGACATTTCTCTTTTTTTTAAAGATTTTTTTATTTATTCATGAGAGATTCACACAGAGAGGCAGAGACACAGGCAGAGAGACAAGCAGGCTCCCCGCAGGTAGCCCAATGTGGGACTCATTCCCAGGACAGGGATCACGCCCTGAGCCAAAGGCAGACGCTCAATCATCAAGCCACCCAGGTGTCCCAGGAACAGACATTTCTCTGAAGAAGACATCCAGATGACTAACAGACACATGAAAAGATGCTCATCATCAGGGTAATGGAAATCAAAACTACAGTGAGATATCACCTCACCCTTGTCAGAATGGCTAAATCAAGAATACAAGAAACAACAGGTGTTGAGGATGTGGAGAAAAAGGAACCATCTTGTACTGTTGGAGAGAATACAAACTGTTGCAGTCACTCTGGAAAACAGTATGGAGGTTCCTAAAAAGTTAAAAATAGTAGTACTCTATTATCCAGGAAGCATATGACTGGGTATTTACCCAAAGAATACAAAAACACTAATTCGAAGGGATAAACGTACTCCCATGTCTATAGCAGCATTATCTACAATAACCAAATTGTGGAAGCAACCCAAGTGTCCAGGGATAGATGAATGGATAAAGAGGTTGGATATACATGCAATGAAATACTACTCAGCCACAAAAAGAGGGAAATCTTGCCAATTTGCAATGACACGGATGGAGCTAGAGAGTATTATGCTAAGTGAAATCGGTCAGAGAAAAAGAAATACCGTATGACTTCACTCATCTGTGGAATTTAAGAAACAAAAAAGTAAAGGGAAAAAGAGAGAGAGAGGCAAACCAAGGAATAGACAGATTCCTAACTCTAGAGAACAAACCGATGGTTACCAGAGGGGAGGTGGGTGGGGGTATGGGAGAAATAGGCGATGGGGATTAAGGAGTACACTTGTCATGATGAGCACTGGGTGTTGTATGGAATTAATGAATCACTATATTTTACACCTGAAACTAATATAACACTGTATGCTAACCAAATATAATAAAAACAAAAACTTAAAAAATTCTCTCAAATTTATTTTCTTCATTGTACTTATCCTTGTCTAACACTTGTGTTTATTCTTCTGTTAAACACATTCACTAAATTCTCAATCATTATATTTTTTAGTTCTAGATATCCTATTTGATGATTTTTCAAATTGTGTGGCTTTTTATGATTTTTCTGTTCCTTGCAGATAATTTCAAAGCTCATCTTTTATTTTTTGAACTACAGTAAACCATAGTCTGCATCTCATAATTCTGGTATCTGAAGTATTTGTGAATTTGTTTTCATGGTCTATTTTTTCTTCTGGCTTTTACAGTGCATTTTTCTTTGTGTGTATACTTATCACTATTTGCAGATATATTATTGAAAAATTATCGGGAAAACAGATTCCAGGCCTAGGAAGACAGAATCTTTCTGCAGAGAGTATTTTTCACTTGCTGTTGACAAATGCCTGGCAATAGTACCTGCCCAAGACCACTTTAATCTAAATTCAAACGGAGTTCCTTGGATCACCCTTGTGATGGGTGATCTAGGTTTCTGGTTCACCATTATCCTGAAGGGGTAGCCACATAGTTTCAGCTTAAAGTGGCTGAGTAGCTCATTAGATTTACTCATTTGGGATGTGGGCTTCAACTTTTCATCCCCTTTGCCCATGAGGTTATCAAAACCACAGCTCACTTTCTTCTGGATTCAGCAAATGCCCATGGGCATAAGTGGATTTGAGTGGTGGGCATTTCTACCTAGGTCCTTGTCGTCTAGATTTTAGCCTCATCATTTTTAGTTCTTTTAAGATTTGATTTATTTATTTATTTATTTATTTATTTATTTATTTATGAGAGACACACATAGAGAAGCAGCGACATAGGCAGAGGGAGAAGTAGGCTCCCTGTGGGGAGCCCGATTTGGGACTGCATCCCGAACCCTAGGATCATGCCCTGTGCCGAACACAGATGCTCAGCCACTGAGCCACCCATGTGTCCTCACTTATTCGTTCTTAATGAGGGTAACTTCTTGTTATATTTCATCTAGTTTTTTTTTTGTTGTTGCTGTTGTTTTTGTTTTTTTAGTTGTCCTTACTTGGGATGGCTAATCCAAACTGCTTGGTCTGCCACTACCAGAAGCCAAAGTACAATATCCTCCTAACTGCTCTCCTTATCCCCTCTCTCCTCCTTCCAGTTTCTTTTTCTCCTTCATAAAGTAACTGTAAATTTCTTCCTTATCGTGTCATTTCCCCTGCACAAATGCTTCAAAAGCATACCATCGAATGTAAAACAGAAATCAAATTCTTTAGTTTGGACAATCAGATCTAAAACTCTTTTTTGCTTTACTTATTCACTGAATAAGTATTTACTGTGGACTCACTAGGCCAGGCACTACCTATTCTTTTGATTCTTACCTCTTTTACCTCTTGTCTTACCTCCCAACTCACCTTAACACTCCAGCCAAACTGGAATACTCACTGTAATGTGTCACAGCCTGGTCAGAACACAGATGAGCTAACTCCTAAGTGTAGGAATGTTGGATCATACTTTACACCGTCATCCCATATTCAGGTTTAAGTGCATTTAGTCTGGATATCTCTGTATATTCTAATAAATTAACTAGACAAAACCTCAACCCATACAGATTTTACTGGCTTTTATGTATTTTTTCTTACCTTTTTGGCTATTTGTCATGTGAGTCTGGAATGTAAGCTCTGGAAGTGAATTAACTATTGCCATCAAGTTTTTAGCACTCACTACAGTCACAAGGACACTTAGGGAGAAAAATAATTCAGGCTTGACTTGCTTCCTTTGACAAATGTGGCACCGACTGGAATTTGTTCTAGGGTACTTGGACATCCCACTTGCAAACAAATCTACTCCCATCTGCTGGCAGTTGTCTGAAATACCAGTTATGACCAACTAAGCTGAAACAAGTTCTGGAACTAGGCCAACCCAGAAATAGGATTCTAGTTTTAGCCTTTGCCACTATGTAACCTTGGGCCAACCTCTCTTCCTGCTCTAGGCTTCAGTGTCCGACTTGTACAATTTAGGGGATTGGGCAAAATTACCTGGAATAGCTGTTACATTTTTGGTAAGCAAGAATTGTCTCCCCAAGGATGCCTGAGTGACCAGGGACAAGGGATGAAAGATTAAGAGTAGGAGGAGTGAGCTTGACTGACCCACTCCTCTATGTGATGGTTAATGATATATAGATACTTCCACCTTTTTTTTTTCTTTCTAATCTTGCACCCATGTGGGAAGGAAGCATTTGCTGCAATGGAAGGAAAAAGAAGAAGAAAAGGAGGGGAATAACAAAGGTGCTAGGGTGCTCTGCTGATTACAAGATGGCAGGAAATTATGAGATATATTGTAAAGTGATTTTTAAATGGTAAAAAAAAAAGTGTGGATGGTTGAGGTAGGGTAAAGGGTTAAATCTTTAGCTGGGCCAAACACTCAGCCACCCCCAGGAGTTCCACACAACTGAAACTTTCCCATATGCTGGGCACAAACAGTTCCATCTCATTTACCAAATATTGAAGGAAAGAGAAAGGGAACAATGTTTCTGTTGGAATGTTCTAGTTAACCAAGAGCAAACTTGAAATCTGTTATGATTTCAACACTTTTAAATGGCATGCCTTGGGAGGTGACTGAGTTCTACTTGTTGGTTGCCCATCTGGCCTATGTGGCCTCTGCCTCTTTCTAAACTTGTTTCAAATTGGAACGAAGATGGGAAGGACAGAAGCATTTCCTCAGTCCATGATACCTTTCTATCCCACAAGAGTATGTTCAGGATGGTGGAAAGAATAAATGCCCTCTAGTCAACATGCCATGCTTTTCCATATAATGGGGCCAAGAATGCTGAAACATTAGAATGGCCTGCTCTCCCTGGCTAACTCCCCTTAAGATATACTTATCCTTGCCTTCTTTTCCAGTTCTGTGGTGTCAGCCAAGAACACTCCGATGCTGTACACTCTAGTTTGGGGGGAAGGGTGCTCCAATTTGTGTCCTACTGAAGGGTCACTCCTGCTGTGGCCAGGGCCCCGTCATAAAACTTACTTGCTGATCCTCCTCCCAGTCTACCCAGAGGCGAGGCCCTGAGGTTTATTGGAGGCTCAAGCATCTGGGAACGACCAGCAGTCTAGTACCTCCTGGATTCCCTAGTGTCTAGCTCTTTCAGAACGCAGATTCAGCCAGGGCAGTCAAATCACTGCACTCCCTTCGCCACAAAAAAAGCAAACTCTTAGGCACAATCTGTTCTTTCTTTCTTTTTTTTTTAATTATTTTTTATTGGTGTTCAATTTGCCAACATATAGAATAACACCCAGTGCTCATCCCATCAAGTGCCCCCCTCAGTGCCCGTCATCCAGTCACCCCCACCCCCCCACCCACCTCCCTTTCTACCACCCCTTGTTCGTTCTAAGAGAAAAGCAAATTTTGCAGTTTTGCAAGGAGGGGGCGGGGCGCGCCCGGGGCGGGGGGCAGGTCAAGCATCTGACTTCGGCCCACCCCTCCAGCTGCAGAGGTGCTAGAGCTGGCCCAGGAGAGGCTGCAGAAAAGGCAAAGGATTGGGCTGCGCCCTAGTTGGGGAAGGTGGCGGGATTGCTCATCCTTTTGTATGGCTCCTGGCATCTGAGCCATTGGCTAGGCTGGAGTAGCCATGGAATGGGCGGAGCCGTCA
This sequence comes from Vulpes vulpes, assembly GCF_048418805.1. Lineage (NCBI taxonomy): Eukaryota > Metazoa > Chordata > Mammalia > Carnivora > Canidae > Vulpes > Vulpes vulpes. The sequence continues at coordinate 76,743,837 of NC_132796.1, read as the reverse complement.
GCGCATCTGGCTCCCTGCCAACCCAGCTGCAGATGGGACTGGCCTCAGACCAAACGCAATTCAAAGAAGCGGACGCGTCCTGCGGGAGCAGCTTGGAGTAGAGCTCCTGCATGGCTGCTCCTCCCGCTGCGCGGGGCTCTGGACTCCTGGCCGACGCCCGCAGCTTCTGATTCCCTGGCCCTCTATGCTCAGCTCTTAGGGGTGACTCTTTGCCCAAGAGCTAGCGCCCCCTCCCCGCGCCTCCCTCCCGCCTGGAGCTTCTCGCTTACCTCCCTCGGTCTTTTTCCTGAGCCTCAGCCTTCTCTCGTGATTCTCCGTCGGTCTCAGCTATGCTATCCCGGGCTTGCTGGGAGCCACTGTCCTCCTACTGCTCTTCAGGACCCGGCTCCTGGAGGGCGACGCCCCCCCTTCCCCTCCTCGAAATTCCACTTTGACCTGTAAGGAATCCTCCTCCGATGTTCCCAACGTCGTCTTGGACCCTCTTTTATTGGTAAGCTGGTCGCTAGGCTACCGTGAGCCAGTGGGAGGGGCGAGTGGGCGGTCTCTTGGTAGGACTGGGCTTGGGGGACACTTGGACACGGGCTTCTGAGCCACTGCCTATGCACCCTGCCCCTGAGCCCCTGAAGGGGTTGGTGGTGGTAATGAGGGTGGCCAATTGAGATGGAGCCCTTTGTTTCAGCCCATATGCTACAGTGGCACCTGATAGCACCCAGTTTTAGTGTGTGCCCAAATAGCAGGGGGTAGGGATAACACCCCCTAGGGTCCACCCATCCATCCCCAGGAACTGAGGTCCCAGCCCGGCAGTTTGCTATCAATGGCAATGGCCCCTGCACGTGTGTGGTGGGCGGGGGGCGGGGTGAGGGTTGTGGGATGTTAACTTCAAACGGAGCACAAAGGGCAATTTTATTTAAGTAGAAGAATGAGATTATTTGGGAATAACAGAGGAATTGCAATTTGTGACGATCAAGCTATGGCAAATCGTAAGCAAGTCTGAAGAGACAAAGGGAAGGTCAGCTTTTTTTTTTTTTAAATTTTTTTTTTTAATTTTTTATTTATTTATGATAGTCACAGAGAGAGAGAGAGAGGCAGAGACACAGGCGGAGGGAGAAGCAGGCTCCATGCACCGGGAGCCTGATGTGGGATTCGATCCCGGGTCTCCAGGATCGCGCCCTGGGCCAAAGGCAGGCGCCAAACCGCTGCGCCACCCAGGGATCCTGGAAGGTCAGCTTTTATTAGGTTTGAGGAAGGAATTGGGGAGGATTCTGGACAGAGTTTGGAAAAGATGGGGGGTGTTGAGGTTGGAGAGGGTTTCTCATTGGCTGCAGGTGGTGATCAGTGTGTTGTTGCTGGGGCAGGGAGGAATCTTCCTTTTCTTAAAGACAGGAGCCCTCTCTTGTCAATGTAATTATCTTCTTCCTGCTGGTTATATAGGTTGCAGTGAAAGATGTGTACTTGAGAGGTCCCCCTCTGGGGCTTCTTGACTCCATTTTAAATGATGTTTCCTTTATTTATTTTCACATTTACACCTTTTGATCAAGATCTTGCCTTGAAAGTGTTGCTGACCAAGAGTCAGAATTTTCAAATGTAGCAGTTTGTCCCTGGGGACCTGAAAGGATCTTTCCTGGTTGTTGTTGGCCCACATTGGAGGGGATGTGCATAATGATTGGAAACCATTGAAGACACATTTGAGGGAGAATTCTCACTTCCCATCTAAAGTCTATGTCTTATCAAGGTCATAAATATTGGAGATCATCTCAAAGCGCTGAGCTTGCATCACCCTATTTGATGCAATACTTCTGCAGAGGTTTGACAAGCAACAGGTAAAGTTTAAAAAATAATTATACAAGTAGAATTAGAAGTAATATGACAAACCAATTTATATGATAGTTCCAAACCAAGACCCCAAACCCAGCTAAGTAAGTCAAAAAACCAGGGGTCATTAGGTGAGATTTGTTGTAACCAGTATACATGTTGCCTGATCTTACATAATTGAATTTCTACTTCTCCAGAGGTATTTATCCTTGTGTAACAGGTGGCATTTGCTACTGCACAAACACATTGTTCAGCCAGTAGATAATCAAGGGCTATATGATTGTCCAAAACTGTGTTAGTCAATGAATCAAGTGATAGTTGGTGGATGCTATTGCTTTGAAATTGATTGTGGAATTGGCTAGCTCTCCTAATGTTGGGGGGCGGATATCTGGTCCTGTGTTCACTGACACTTAGTCCAACCCAAGGAATAAAGCTCTCCCTATGGAAGCAAACCAGGAGTCATGTATGCCCCCTTGAAGTTCCCATTGAAGATGGCTTTGGGGGCCTAATGAGGCAGACTGATGGGAAGTCTTTTGATTTGTTACAGATGTTAACAGGAACGCTATTAAATGTGCCAATAACATTGACGTCCAAGCCGCCAGCTATTTAAGCATTCACATACTCATAGGAAATGCTGCCCATTGCAAACAAAACCAGGTGGAGCATAGAAGACTTTAGCTAAGGTCTGGTTATTGATAGATTCCTTAGCTGAAAGTTTCTTGATTTACTCTTTCAAGGCATGGGTCGGAGGAGTTGGGATGACATTCTGGAGAGTTCCATCTTTTTCTAAAGGGGTCTCTTCTAAAAACCTTGCAAAGAGGAATAAACTTATTTGTATTTCCCTTGGGTACAGGGAGACCAATCAGAGATAAGGAAAAGAACCTGGGGGAGCGAAGATTGTGCTGTCAAAGATGGAAGGATTTAACTGAAGTAGTATGATTTCCCAGAAAGAGAGGGCAAACAGAGTGAGCATAAGCAAGGGAAAGAAGGTATATACATGCCTGGTTCTTCATCTTGAGGAAGCTGTTTCCTTCAGCTGCCAACGGCTTCAATTCCTTTATTTTCTGGTCACCAGTTGGTGGGTGGGGCCAGTCAGGGTTTGGTGCTTTCTTTAGATGTGACAGAGGAATCCAAAAGTCTCTTCCTTGGAATTTGGCAGCACAGGAGCTGGTTAGCAGTACCCGGTAGGGGTCTTTTCAGTGGGGTTGAAGAGAGTCTTTTTGGTACTTGTGGGTGAGTATAGCTCAGCTTGTGCTATATATAGCCAAAGGCAAAGATACTGCTTCAGTTACTTTAGAGGGAGTTGGAATTATGTATCCAGCACCCTATTTGTCATTCCACCTTTAAAATAAGAACTGCCAGGGGATCCCTGGGTGGTGCAGTGGTTTGGCGCTTGCCTTTGGCCCAGGGCGCGATCCTGGAGACCCGGGATCGAATCCCACATCGGGCTCCCGGTGCATGGAGCCTGTTTCTCCCTCTGCCTATGTCTCTGCCTCTCTCTCTGTCTCTCTGTGACTATCATAAATAAATAAAAGTTAAAAAAAATTAAAAATAAAATAAAATAAAATAAGAACTGCCAGTGAACCATGACAAATTAGCATCATCGAAAGGAGTTTCCTGCAAGTCATCACAGGGAGTCAGGAGGTGATCTGTCAAACAGTATCGTTTGGAGTATTGTCCTTGAGGAGGGAAGAAGAGTAGTAAAGGTTATTACAGTAAGAAAAAGTTACATAAGGAGCTGTTAGCATGGGAATTTCAGAGTTGGTGAGATGGCCGGCTGAAAGGTGTTGAGTGTGATATTTAGGTAGGGATGGAGGATGAATAGAATATGAGGATTGGGAACAACAGGATGATGAGGGACAACGATATTGTTTATTGTTCTGAGATCCTGGACAGATTCCCATCCACAGACATTAGAATTTAGGAAGGCTTCTGTTTCGTCGGGCACAAAGATGGTTAGAGGGGGCTTTAGTTGCCTTAACTAAAAGGGCAGTGGCAGGAATGGCTCAGAGGCAAGGGAAGTATCCTTATTCCACAAGGTCTAGCTATTGGCTGTTTTACTCTACGGGTTGATGGTGGTCCCTGTGTTTTATTATCAAATACCCCAAGGGCATTCCCTTCCTTTTCATATGTAAAAGGAAAAAAGGAAGCTGGTAATTGGGATGTCCAAGGGCAAGGGGATTTATTAAGCTTTCTTTTAAAGTTTTCTTTCTTCTTGTTTTGTTTTGTTTTGTTTTTACTTGCGCACAAGCAGTGGGGAGCAGACAGAGGGAGAAGCAAAAGCAGACTCCCACTGAACAGGAAGCCTGACACAGAACTCAATCCCAGGATCCCAGAATCATGACCTGAGCCAAAGGCAGATGCTTAACCTACTAAGCTACCCAGGCATCCCTCTTTTAAGTTATTAAATGCTAGGACATCCTGAGCTTTCCAATTAATGGGGTTAGGTTTGGTGTTCTTTAGTAATATATGTAAAGGCTGAGCCATGAGAGAAAGTTTGAAATCCATTTCTGATACTAGACCACCAACCCATCTTGGTTGGGTTGAGAGGCCTTGTAATTGGCACTTAGTTTTGGGTTTGGGGAAGTTCGGGACGCTCTGAAGCCTACTTGGATCTAGGTGTAGCCTTGTTCTGAGATTAGATGCCATAAATAACCAAGTTGAGTTTGAACAAACTGCACTTTTTCCTTGGGAGACCTGGTGTCCCTTTCATGCTGAAAGTTTCAACAGATGGGTGCTATCCTCCTGTGAAAAGGGGATAGATGATGAGTGTCCTTACAACTAGCTCTAGTGTCATTACAGATGGAACACCTTAATGGCATTAAAAGTTCATTTGCTTCACCTTGTTGGCTATTTTGGTTGTTGCTGTTAAATCATAGAATTTATTTCCCCCGTTGGACAGAAAGAAATTCTAGCATGGTGTTTCTCTGAGAAATCTCAGTCCAATAAGTGAATAGAGGCAGAGAAACTAAGGAGGAAGGGTGGGTATCTCTCAGAGGGCCTCAACAAAAGGAGATGGGTTTAGAGACAGGAACCTGTTGAGGTTTGACACCTCCCTCCCATTTGAACCATTTTCATACTCAAGAGAGGGGTTATTTGATAAAAGTGATGTTGAGCACCGAAGAAGGGGAAGAAGGGATAGCTCCGGTGTCAATAATGACAGATTCATTCCTAACCTGGAGAGTTGTTTTTCCAAGCTGATTAAGATCAGGATCAGGAAAAGCACCTGTAGTTCCTTGGAGTTCCATCACTAGGAGTTAGGAAGAGGGTTGGTTAAAGGTTGGTTAAAGGGCTAAAGGCACTCAGAGCCCTTAAGCTTGTAACAGCCTCCCTCCCCCCTCCTCTGGCTTTTTGTAATAATGATAAAGATTGGGAGGGTTTGGGTTTTGTTTACGGGCCTTCATTTGTTGGAGTTGTAAACTGGGGGCTTTAGTGGTCTTCCTTTTAGTTGAATCATCTAGGGTGTGGGTGAGCAGATTTGCTAAATTAATTGAATCCAGAGTGGACGTGGTCTCCTATTCTATCTTGGTCCTTTTTAACTAGAAACTAAAGATCCCGGTTCAGCCGATTCATGACCATAAGGTTAAAAGCTACTCCCACGGATTTGACATTTAAAAGAAGACCAGAATTTTCTCTGAAAACAATTTGGAGCCAGCTGTAATAATTATGCATGGGCTCATTGGGCTCCTGGGAACAAATCTGAATCATATTCCAATCGACAGATTTTGGGAAAGCCCTAAGAATAGGCTGGTAAAGTCGTTTATCAGTGTCAAGAGCTTGATCATATAACAAGTCAGGGGGACAGTGCCCCATTTATAGTTCTAGAGATTGTTCAGGATTATGTTGGTTGGCAGTGTTATCTGGAGTTAGGTCTGGCTCTCACTGATGAGCACATGAACTGATACAAATCTGAGAAACTGCATTGGTAAATTTGAGTAACTCGTAAATTCCTCAGCAAATCTATGAGGATCCTCAGTCACTTTGGGAAAGTCTTTGACTATAGCTCATAATTCTGCTTTAGTCCAGGGAACTAAGACATTCAGGATTTAGAATTTTTTAAAGATTTTATTTACTTAGAGAGAGAGAGAGAGAGAGAGAGTGAGTAGTGGAGACATAGGCAGAGGGAGAAGCAGGCTCCATGCAGGGAACCTGACATGGGACTCGATCTAAGGTCTCCAGGATCAGGCCCTGGGCTGAAGGTGGCACTAAACCACCGAGCCACCCGGGCTGGCCTAGAATTTTTTTTTTTTTTAAGATTTTATTTGAGAGAGAAAGAAGCGCACACAAGTGGAGGTGAGGAAAGGGAGAGGGAGAAGCAGACTCCCTGTTGAGCAGGGAGCTGGATGCTGGGCTAAATCCCAGGACCCTGAGATCATGACCTGAGCCAAAGGCAGACACTTAACTGACTGAGCCTCCAGGTGGTCCAGGGGTGTAGAATTTGGATCCTTGAGGGCTTTACTTGTAAAGGGCAGGTTTTAATAGTTTTGGGAGAGGAGGAAACAGGGAGAGATTCAAAAAAGGAAGTTTAGTGAGGATTAGAATGAGGAAGGGAGGGTATTAAAGAAGGTAGAGCCAGTCTGGGAGGGAAAGAGGAAGAAGGTGGGGCAGGGGGCTTAGTATAAAATAGCTGTGGCTTGCCCATAGACCAAGAAGGAGGGGGACAAGAGCAAGATAGCACCTGAGACAAAGAGGACAGAGGAGAAGAGGAACAGGCCTCAGAAGCTTTTTTTGCCTCTTGTTTTTTTTGTTTGTTTGTTTTGTTTTGTTTTTTATCTCAGTTAATTTGGAAACGGTACTTTGTAAAGCGATTTTTGAGTCCTGTACATATTTGGCAGCCTCCAGGTACCAATTAAAATAGGCATCCCATGTAGTCTATTTCTTTTTAGTTTTTGTTTTAATTCCAGTTAGTTAACAAACAGCATCATAGGGACCCTTGGGTGGCTCAGTAGTTGAGCATCTGCCTTTGGTTCACGGCATGATCCTGGTCTGGGGATGGAGTCCCATGTCAGAGCTTCTCTCTGTGTCTCTCAGGAATAAATAAATAAAATCTTAAACCCAAAAACCCTAAACAGCATTATATTAGCATTATATTAGTTTCAGATGTACAATATAGTGATTCAGCACTTCCGTATGTCACCCCGTGATCATGACAAGTGCCCTCCTTACCAAGTAGTCCAATTAATTTTAGTCTCACTTTTTTTTTTAAGAGAGCACACTTGTGGGGGGAAGTGGCAGAGGGAAAGGGAGAGAATCTTTTTTTTATAATAAATTTTTTTTATTGGTGTTCAATTTACCAACATACAGAATAACACCCAGTGCTCATCCCGTCAAGTGCCCCCCTCAGTGCCTGTCACCCATTCACCCCCACCCCCCGCCCTCCTCCCCTTCCACCACCCCTAGTTCGTTTCCCAGAGTTTGGAGTCTTTATGTTCTGTCTCCCTTTCTGATATTTCCCACACATTTCTTCTAAGGGAGAGAATCTTATGCAAGCTGGGATCAATCTCATGACCCTGAGATCATGACCTGAGCCAAAATCAAGAGTTGGAGGTTAAACAGGGAGCTAGCACCCCCAGTTCACAGTTTTATAATTTGGGTCTGAGAAAAACAAGTTTGGGGGAGGTCAGAAATTCCCTATAATGGCCATTGAAATTCTAAATTAATTTTGGTTAAGTTGGTCCAGGTAGTTAACAAATGTGCATGAGGAGGGAATCATAGTTTTAAATATAAAACCAGCCAGAATCCCAGAAGAAGGACCCTCTTGAGAAGGTTTAGAAGATTGGGATCCTATTATTCAAAATCAGAGATTTGGAAAAAACAAGTGAGGACTCATCAGAAAGGATGGAGCCTCTAAATAGATTCTGAGTAAAGGCAATGAGTTCATCCCAAAGGAGGGAGCTCAAAATCCAAGAGACTTCCTGAACCAGAAGTAGATGGAGACTTGCCAAGCACCAAGGGCTCTGTGTGGCTACCCCGCTTGATTCTGAGCTGTTATCTTCCAGGGTTTGCTTCCTTAGGATCCCACTTCTGACCACCAAGTAATATCAACTTTAAATAGCAAAGAGCAATTTTATTTAAGGAAAAGAACGAGTTTATTGGGGACACTTGGGTGACTCAGGTTGTGATCCTGGAGTCCTGGGATTGAGTTCCACATGAGGCTCCCTACAGGGAGCCTGCTTCTCCCTCTGCCATGTCTCGGCCCCTCTCTCTCTCTCTCTCTCTGTCTCTCTCTCTCATGAATAAATAAATAAATCTTTATTTATTTATTTTTTTTTTAAAGATTTTATTTATTTATTCATAGAGACACAGCTAGAGAGAGAGGCAGAGACAGGCAGAGGGAGAAGCAGGCTCCATGCAGGAAGCCCGACGTGGGACTTGATCCCAGGTCTCCAGGATCACACCCCAGGCTGCATTAAACCGCTGCACCACCAGGGCTGCCCCAATAAATAAATCTTTAAAAAAAGAGTGAGTTTATTGGGAATAGCAGAGGAATTGAGATTTGGGACAAACAAGCTATGGCAAGCCACAGGCAAGTATGAAGAGACAAAAGAAAGTCAGCATTTATTAGGTGTTAGGAGGAAATTGGGGAGGGTTCTGAAAAAAAAGTTTAGTGGAGAAGAATAAGGGTTTGAGGTGGGAGGTTCTCATTGGCTGCAGGTGGTGGTTAGTGGTTTATTGCTGGGACAGGGAGAGATCTTCCTTTTCTTAAAGGCAGGAGATAAATTCCTATGTGAAAAGCGTCCTCCCTCTCGTCAAAATAATTATTTTCCTTCTACCCCTTGTTATATAGGCTGCAATGAGAGGTATGTACTTGAGAGATCTCCTTTTGGGGCTCCCTGTCTCAATTTGCAGTGCGGTTTCCTTTATTTTCACAGAAGTGAAGGCTAAAATTACTCTTTTGTGCTGCACTGACATCTTGTAAAATCAAGAGGACCTTGAATGAGCTAATCACAAGTTCCTTTTCATACTTTGCTTCCTCCCTCACCAGATAGGGTCCCCTAGCCAAAGAACCCTCCTTATCAAATGGACTAGATGTGTTCCTGTGTATCATCCCTGATTAGTGGTTTCAGTTCCCTGTCATCTGCACAGTAATTCAAACAAGCCAATCACATGCTCTCTCAAGAAGCAAGGGGTACCTCACCCTCTTACTACAAAGCCTTCTTACTTTAAAAAAAATTTTTTTTATTTATGATAGTCACACACACAGAGAGAGGCAGAGACATAGGCAGAGGGAGAAGCAGGCTCCATGCACCGGAGCCCGATGTGGGATTCGATCCAGGGTCTCCAGGGTCGTGCCCTGGGCCAAAGGCAGGCGCTAAACCGCTGCGCCACCCAGGGATCCCTACAAAGCCTTCTTATAATGTTATTTCCGAGCACAGCCCTCACGTGTCCTGCATGGTATGCAGTGTCCTCTTTTCGACTGTGAATGTACGTGACTGTTGATCTTTTCTTTCTAGAGTTGGATGGTATGTGTTTAGCCATCCCCATAACTCTAGGGTGGGACTTCCTCACTCATCAAAGGGGTGAAGAGGAGGTGATTAAAACAATTGTCATCACACACATGATGATCCAACCACAATCAAGGGGGAGCTGGTCAGCTTTTACTCACTACTCCTTGACTAATTGTTCTGTGATACAGTGAAGGCTGCCTGAGATGGGACCACCAATTGCTGGTGGGCTTGTGCTCTGGCCTTGGTGGCACTGTGTTGTTTTTTTGAGTGTTGCCATTTCCTCTTCCCTAAAACACTCTCTCCTTGGGATAAGAATTGTAGTTAACTGACTGGATCTCAGTGTGAAGTGTCTTTGAGTTTGGGCTGTGTGTGCCTGAGGATCTCTGAGGCTCCCACCTATAAAAGTGGCAATAACACAGCATCCTAATCCATCTGCACTTGAGTCTTTCATACTAGTGGTTGGGTTAGTGGCTTATTAGGCAGTGACCACTTCTTTTAAACTGGTGACCACTACTGGTTACTTGGGGCAGCCAGCCATGTGGTCATTGTGATTGCATAACTCTGGGATGGCCCTTTATTACATTTGCAGATAGGAAGGGGGCTCCTACCACACGGAGAACTAATCAAGCAATGCACCCCTGGGTGCCTTAATAGTCACTGCTGGGGAAAGGGTGGGGAGCTTGTATATTTCCTATACTGTTGCTTCCCTTGCTGCCTGTATTCTGTCCTGACAACCAAGACTATTGAAGTGCACATCCATGGTGGCTTACGGCCCATGAATCAGTGAGAAAAGGGGCTAAAGCATTTAATATTAAACTGTTCTCCCAATACAAAACCCCGATCTGGTGTCAACAAAGCAACTGTTGACATAGGAGTTGAATGATGTATTTAGCCATCCCTATAACTCTAGGGTGGGACTTCCTCATCAATGGGGTGAAGAGGAGGCTATTAAAACAATGGTCATCATATAAATGATGGCCCTAACCCTAATGATTCTGATTCTGGCTGAAGAAATTTATAAATATGAGCAGAGTAGAGAGGAACACTCTAGAACAGAGTATATCCAGTGACAAGACAAAAGTATGAAAGAGAAAAAAATAGTGCAACATACCTGAGTACAGGTGAGTGTGATATTGTGATTGGTAAGAAATAGGTGTTTGGTCTTTCAGATGATCAAAATGTATTTCTCATAGATACTTGGTCTTTGTCCATGGGTTCTGACTCAGGGCACCTAAAACCCTTGGAATTTCTTATGGTAAAGGCTTTAATATTATCTTTTGTTATGTTAATGAGTTGACTTTTGGAAAGCCCTTGGGTAACCTAAGGATAGGGAGTACTTGCCCCAAGGACCAATCAGGTTAAGGTTAGAGGGCTGGAACTTCCAGTCTCGCCCCAGACCTCCAAAAAAGGAAAGAGGGGCTGGCTGGAGGTTGAATCAATAGCCAGTGCCAAATGATTTAACCAATTTTGCCAAGGTAGTGAAGCCTCTATGAAGAACAGAAATTAGGGTTTGGAGAGCTTCTGAGTTGGTGAACATGTGATTTTGGCAGAATGGCATGCCTACAAAGATCTTCTTGGAAGCTCCCCACCCCTTCCCACATACTTTGCCCCATGCATCCCTTCAATCTGACTGTTCCAGAATCATACGTTTTTATAGTAAATTGTTACTTAGTGAGTAAATGCGTTTCTTTTATTAAATAAATTTATTTTTTATTGGTGTTCAATTTACCAATATACAGAACAACACCCAGTGCTCATCCCGTCAAGTGCCCCCCTCAGTGCCTGTCACCCATTCACCCCCACCCCCCGCCCTCCTCCCCTTCCACCACCCCTAGTTCGTTTCCCAGAGTTTGGAGTCTTTATGTTCTGTCTCCCTTTCTGATATTTCCCACACATTTCTTCTCCCTTCCCTTTTATTCCCTTTCACTATTATTTATATTCCCCAAATGAATGAGAACATATAATGTTTGTCCTTCTCCGATTGACTTACTTCACTCAGCATAATACCCTCCAGTTCCATCCACGTTGAAGCAAATGGTGGGTATTTGTCATTTCTAATGGCTGAGTAATATTCCATTGTATACATAAACCACATCTTCTTTATCCATTCATCTTTCGACGGACACCGAGGCTCCTTCCACAGTTTGGCTATTGTGGACATTGCTGCTAGAAACATCGGGGTGAAGGTGTCCCGGCGTTTCATTGCATCTGAATCTTTGGGGTAAATCCCCAACAGTGCGATTGCTGGGTTGTAGGGCAGGTCTATTTTTAACTCTTTGAGGGACCTCCACACAGATTTCCAGAGTGGCTGCACCAGTTCACATTCCCACCAACAGTGTAAGAGGGTTCCCTTTTCTCCGCATCCTCTCCAACATTTGTGGTTTCCTGCCTTGTTAATTTTCCCCATTCTCACTGGTGTGAGGTGGTATCTCATTGTGGTTTTGATTTGTATTTCCCTGATGGCAAGTGATGCAGAGCATTTTCTCATGTGCATGTTGGCCATGTCCATGTCTTCCTCTGTGAGATTTCTGTTCATGTCTTTTGCCATTTCTTTTTTTTTTTAATTTTTATTTATTTATGATAGTCATACAGAGAGAAAGAGAGAGGCAGAGACACAGGCGGAGGGAGAAGCAGGCTCCATGCACCGGGAGCCCGACGTGGGATTCGATCCCGGGTCTCCAGGATCGCGCCCTGGGCCAAAGGCAGGCGCCAAACCGCTGCGCCACCCAGGGATCCCGACTTTTGCCATTTCATGATTAGATTGTGTGTTTCTTTGGTGTTGAGTTTAATAAGTTCTTTATAGATCTTGGAAACTAGCCCTTTATCTGGTATGTCATTTGCAAATATCTTCTCCCATTCTGTAGGTTGTCTTTTAGTTTTGTTGACTGTATCCTTTGCTGTGCAAAAGCTTCTTATCTTGATGAAGTCCCAATTGTTCATTTTTGCTTTTGTTTCTTTTGCCTTTGTGGATGTATCTTGCAAGAAGTTACTGTGGCTGAGTTCGAAAAGGGTGTTGCCTGTGTTCTCCTCTAGGATTTTGATGGAATCTTGTTTCACATTTAGATCTTTCATCCATTTTGAGTTTATCTTTGTGTATGGTGAAAGAGAGTGGTCTAGTTTCATTCTTCTGCATGTGGATGGTCAATTTTCCCAGCACCATTTGCTAAAGAGACTGTCTTTCTTCCAGTGGATAATCTTTCCTACTTTATCGAATATTAGTTGACCATATAGTTGAGGGTCCACTTCTGCCTTCTCTATTCTGTTCCATTGATCTATGTGTCTGTTTTTGTGCCAGTACTACACTGTCGTGATGACCTCAACTTTGTCGTACAACCTGAAATCTGGCATTGTGATGCCCCCAACTATTGTTTTCTTTTTTAAAATTCCCCTGGCTATTCGGGGGCTTTTCTGATTCCACACAATTCTTAAAATAATGTGTTCTAACTCTCTGAAGAAAGTCCATGGTATTTTGATAGGGATTTCATTAAATGTGTAAATTGCCCTGGGTAACATTGCAATTTTCACAATATTAATTCTGCCAATCCATGAGCATGGAATATTTTTCCATCTCTTTGTGTCTTCCTCAATTTCTTTCAGAAGGGTTCTATAATTTTTAGGGTATAGATCCTTGACCTCTTTGGTTAGATTTATTCCTAGGTATCTTATGCTTTTGGGTGCGATTGTAAATGGGATTGACTTCTTAATTTCTCTTTCTTCAGTCTCAGTGTATAGAAATGCCACTGATTTCTGGGCATTGATTTTGTATCCTGCCACGCTACCAAATTGCTGTATGAGTTCTAGCAATCTTGGGGTGGAGGCTTTTGGGTTTTCTATGTAGAGTATCATGTCATTAGCGAAGAGGGAGAGTTTGACTTCCTCTTTGCCAATTTGAATGCCTTTAATGTCTTTTTGTTGTCTGATTGCTGAGGCTAGGCCTTCCAGTACTATGTTGCATAGCAGTGGTGAGAGTGGACATCCCTGACTTGTTCCTGATCTTAGGGGAAAGGCTCCCAGTGCTTCCCCATTGAGAATGATATTTGCGGGATCCCTGGGTGGCGCAGTGGTTTGGCACCTGCCTTTGGCCCAGGGCGCGATCCTGGAGACCCGGGATCGAATCCCACGTCAGGCTCCCGGTGCATGGAGCCTTCTTCTCCCTCTGCCTATGTCTCTGCCTCTCTCTCTGTGTGTGTGTGACTATCATAAATAAATAAAAAATTAAAAAAAAGAGAATGATATTTGCTGTGGGCTTTTCATAGATGGCTTTTAAGATGTCGAGGAATGTTCCATCTATCCCTACACTCTGAAGAGTTTTGATCAGGAATGGATGCTGTATTTTGTCAAATGCTTTCTCTGCATCTAATGAGAGGATCTATGGTTCTTGGTTTTTCTCTTGCTGATATGATGAATCACATTGATGGTTTTACGAGTGTTGAACCAGCCTTGTGTCCCGGGGATAAATCCTACTTGGTCATGGTGAATAATTTTCTTAATGAATGTACTGTTGGATCCTATTGGCTAGTATCTTGTTGAGAATTTTTGCATCCATGTTCATCAGGGATATTGGTCTCTAATTCTCCTTTTTGGTGGGGTCTTTGTCTGGTTTTGGAATTAAGGTGATGCTGGCCTCATAGAACGAATTTGGAAATACTCCATCTCTTTCTATCTTTCCAAACAGCTTTAGTAGAATAGGTATGGTTTCTTCTTTAAACGTTTGATAGAATTCCCCTGGGAAGCCATCTGGCCCTGGACTCTTGTGTCTTGGGAGGTTTTTGATGACTGCTTCAATTTCCTCCCTGGTTATTGGCCTGTTCAAGTTTTCTATTGCTTCCTGTTCCAGTTTTGGTAGTTTGTGGCTTTCCAGGAATGCGTCCATTTCTTCTAGATTGCCTAATTTCTTGATGTATACCTGCTCATAATATGCTTTTAAAATCGTTTGTATTTCCTTGGTGTTGGTAGTGATCTCTCCTTTCTCATTCATGATTTTATTAAATTGAGTCTTCTCTTTCTCCTTTTTAATAAGGCTGGCTAATGGTTTATCTATCTTATTAATTCTTTCAAAGAACCAATTCCTGGTTTTGTTGATCTGTTCCACAGTTCTTCTGGTCTTGAATTTGTTGAGTTCTGCTCGAATCTTTATTAACTCTTTTCTTCTGCTGGGTGTAGGATCTATCTGCTGTTTTTTCTCTAGCTCCTTTATGTGTAAGGTTAGCTTTTGTATTTGAGTTCTTTCCAGTTTTTGAATGGATGCTTGTATTGCGATGTATTTCCCCCTCAGGACTGCTTTTGCTGCATCCCAAAGATTTTGAACGGTTTTATCTTCATTCTCATTAGTTTCCATGAATCTTTTTAATTCTTCCTTAATTTCCTGGTTGACCCTTTCATCTTTTAGCAGGATGGTCCTTAACCTCCATGTGTTTGAGGTCTTTCCAAACTTCTTGTTGTGATTTAGTTCTAATTTCAAGGCATTATGGTCTGAGAATATCCAGGGGACGATCCCAATCTTTTGGTATCGGTTCAGACCCGATTTGTGACCCAGTATGTGGTGTATTCTGGAGGAAGTTCCATGTGCACTTGAGAAGAATATATATTCAGTTGAGTTTGGATGTAAAGTTCTGTAGATTTCTGTGAAATCCATCTGGTCCAGTGTATCATTTAAAGCTCTCGTTTCTTTGGAGATTTTGTGCTTAGAAGACCTATGGAGTATAGAAAGAGCTAGATTGAAGTCACCAAGTATAAGCATATTATTATCTAAGTATTTCTTCACTTTGGTTATTAATTGATTTATATATTTGGCAGCTCCCACATTCAGGGCATATATATTGAGGATTTTTAAGTCCTCTTGTTGGATAGATCCTTTGAGTATGATATAGTGTCCCTCTTCATCTCTCACTATAGTCTTCGGGGTAAATTTTAGTTTATCTGATATAAGGATGGCTACCCCTGCTTTCTTTTGAGGACCATTTGAATGGTAAATGGTTCTCCAACCTTTTATTTTCAGGCTGTAGGTGTCCTTCTGTCTAAAATGAGTCTCTTGTAGACAGCAAATAGATGGGTCCTGCTTTGTTTATCCAGTCTGACACCCTGCGCACCTTTTGATGGGGTCATGAAGCCTGTTCATGTTCAGAGTTACTATTGACAGATATGAGTTTAGTGTCATCATGATATCTATTCAGTCCTTGTTTTTGTGGATTGTTCCACTGAACTTCTTCTTAAAGGGGAATTTTAAGAGTCCCCCTTAAAATTTCTTGCAGAGCTGGTTTGGAGGTCACATATTCTTTCAGTTCCTGCCTGTCTTGGAAGCTCTTTATCTCTCCTTCCATTTTGAATGAGAGCCTTGCTGGATAAAGTATTCTTGGTTGCATGTTCTTCTCATTTAGGACCCTGAATATATCCTGCCAGCCCTTTCTGGCCTGCCAGGTCTCTGTGGAGAGGTCTGCTGTTACCCTAATATTCCTCCCCGTAAAGTCAGGGATTTCTTGTCTCTTGCTGCTTTAAGGATCTTCTCTTTATCTTTGGAATTTGCAAGCTTCACTATTAAATGTCGAGGTGTTGAATGGTTTTCATTCATTTTAGGGGGGGATCTCTCTATTTCCTGGATCTGGATGCCTGTTTCCCTTCCCATATTAGGAAAGTTTTCAGCTATGATTTGTTTAAATACATATTCTGTTCCTCTGTCCCTTTCAGTGCCCTTGGGAACCCCAATTAAACGTAGGTTTTTCTTCCTCAGGCTGTAGTTTATTTCCCTTAATCTATCTTCATGGTCTTTTAATTGTCTCTTTTTTCCTCAGTTTCCGTCTTTGCCATCAACTTGTCTTCTATGTCACTCACTCGTTCTTCTACCTCGTTAACCCTCATCGTTAGGACTTCTAGTTTGGATTGCATCTCATTCAATTGATTTTTAATTTCTGCCTGATTAGATCTAAATTTTGCAGTCATGAATTCTCTTGAGTCCTTTATGCTTTTTTCTAGAGCCACTAGTAGCTGTATAATAGTGCTTCTGAATTGGCTTTCTGACATTGAATTGTAATCCAGATTTTGTAACTCTGTGGGAGAGAGGACTGTTTCTGATTCTTTCTTTTGAGGTGAGGTTTTCCTTCTAGTCATTTTGCTCAGTGCAGAGTGGCCAAAAACAAGTTGTATTGGGAAAAGGATAAAAAGAGAGAGAGAGAAGGAAAGCAAGGAGAAAAAGAAAAAAGGAAGGAAAAAATTTAAAAAGAAGAAAAAGAGAAAGAAAAAGAAAGAAAGGAAAGAAAAAGGGTGGGGGAAGCAAACAGAAATCAAAAAGCAAAGAAAAAAAAAAAAACAACCACGGGAGTATCTTCTGTTTCTTCTTCTAAAATATACTTTAAGTCCCTTGACTTCCCCTGGAACTTGTCCTTCTAGCTGGTCTTCTGGGGGAGGGGCCTGTTGTGCTGATTTTCAGGTGTTAGCACTTGGGGGAGCTGCTCTGCCCCCTGCCTGGTGCAGGGCTCAGTGGGGGTTGTTTACCCTGTGAGGCCCCACAGGAACAAAGCCAGTGGCTGATCTGCTCAGCCTGGGGCAGGAGTGTCCTTGCCGTCCTGTGCCCTCCAGGCCTCTGCCTGTGGTGGGGGTGGGGGGGGAGGAGGCCGGATCCTGGGCTGTGTCCTGGCGCCTGTGCTCTGGAGCCTGCACTGTTGGATTCACAATCCCGGCTGCGCAGCAGCCTCTCCGGAGCTGTCGCCTGAGCCCCTCCAAGCTGTTCCCAGAGCCAGGCAGCCCCTCCGCAGGGAGCCTCTTCCTCTGCCAGAGCCGCTTCTGAACTGCTCCCGGGAAAGGCGGCCCCCTCTCCGCGGAGCCGCTGCCGGAGCCCCTCCGAGCTGCTCCCGGGTCAATGTGTGTGCGCTGCAGCCCTTAGGGAGCTTAGTGCACTCTCCCTGGGGCGCAGGTTTGTGTCCCAGGGAGCCTGAGGGCATCCCCGCCCTCCTGGGTCCTGCTCCAACTCCCTGCGGGTGCCTTTCCGTCCAGGAAGATTGGTGCAGCTCCTGCTTCTCCGGGACGGAGTTTTCCTGTCCTGGGGACACTCGCCCCGGCCTCAGCCCGGCTCTTCGCGGGGGCCCCTCCCCCTTGGAGGCCTTTTGTTTCTTTATTTCTTTTTTCCTGGTCTCCCTACCTTGATAGAAGCGGGAACTCTTCTCACTGTAGCATTCCAGCTGTTCTCTCTTTAAATCTCAGGCCGAATTCGTAGATTTTCAGGATGATTTGAAGGTTATCTAGGTAATTTGGTGGGGACAGCTGATTTGGGGACCCTACTCTTCCGACATCTTGCCCCTCCTCTGCTGGCCTCTTGATATTGGATTTCTAGTCTATAGAATTGTGAGGAAAATAAATTTCTGTAGTTTAAGCCACCTAGTCTGTGATATTTAGTTATGACAGCCCTAGCACTAATTCACAGGATAACAGATGTCTCTATATACACGGTCAAATCTTGTTATTTGTACTAGTTATGTCCTGTTAAAGTCACCATGAACACAGAATTAGTGAAGAGGAGACAGCTGCTCCTAGGCGAAATAGAGAGTTAGGTTCCTATGAGCCTCTGGTCACAACAGCATTTTCATCAACTAGTCAAACGTAAACTTGTTTTACATGTGTTTCCGTTTAAAGACATCTTATTTGTATCTACTGTTGATTCATTTACATTGATATTTAATATATTGTTGATATTTACATTGAAGTCACTGATTAGAGCGCTATAATTCCTGCCTAAACTGTGTATTTCTTGCCATTAGGCACTTTGCAGCCTTCTTGTGCTCAGAAAAACTCGACAGTAGGTCAGCATTACACTTGGGGGCCAATTTAAATAGTGAAATCCCTAACAAAAAGCACACCTGTGAACAACCTGGCGCTAAACGTACTGTTCAAAGGTCACTTGTTTACTGTATGAGAGGTGCAGTGAGAAGCTGGAATGCAGCTTTGTCTAAACCTAGCCGAGAACTTGTGGGTTGGATGACTCAATTTTTTTTTTTGCCATACTGCACTGCACATGTTTGTAAATAATCACAAAATAAGCTTAGCATTGATTTTGTGGTTACAAATACGTTTTAGCAGGTAGAAAAATTTGCAGAAAAAAAAATTTGCAGATATAGAACCTGCAAATAATGAGGATCAACTGTATTAAGGTCACAGTGTAAGGGCTTCAAACAGGAAGCTACTTATGCCCTTTGGAGTCCAATATCTTATTGTTATGACCAAAGCACTCATTTTAGTTCTCAGAATACACAATGTGGGGCTCTTGAAAAAGGTGGTAAATGGAACTCAGAAGTCCCCTGCTAGCCCCAAGCTGCTTGTTTAATTGATGGATGTCATTGGCTCCTCAAAGAACTCCTACTTAAGTTACAAAAGTGGTAAATAGCCCCCTTCTACGGGCATTGTTACAGGCATTATTATAAACATTGATTAGCCTAAATTCATGTTCCCTAAGGACTCACTACACCAGTGCCACACAGTTGCCTTTATTAGCCATGATGGAGGGCACCTTAAAGTTTATGTTTTTCGATGACCACCTCACCATGTGGCGCTCTTCCTTTTGGGGGTTGCCTATTCCATTTCTTAGGGAGGCATCACTACTCCCTGAAAGTCTCAGTTAACATCAAGGTTTAAACTGATGTGAAGGCATCAAGAGGTCAATTATGGTACAGGGACTAAAATTAATGTTATATGTTGTTTTGACATCTGATAAAATTAGAAGAACCTCAAATGGTCTAACCACAACTTCTCTTCCCTATTCTATGCCTGCGGACAAGGTTTCTTAGCCAAACAACTCTCCTTACTAAACAGACCAGGTGTAGTTCCTGGTTATCCCTAGCTAGAGGCTTTCTGTTCTCTGCCAGCTGTGGATTTATTCAAATAAGACAATAACATCCTCCCCTGGGAACCAGAGGTACTCTGTCCTCAACACTACAAAGGCCACCTCCTACAGACTCTGGTTGTTCAATCTGTTCCTGAGTGTAACTTGAGAGTGCTTCTCTGGTGTGTTGTGTCCTCCTTTCTCAGGCTGTGAGTATATGTGACTGATACGTTGTTGTCATTGTGTTTGTCTGGTGTCAGGTGTTGTGTGTTTGGCCATCCTCACAACATAGGAAATAATCCTTCTTCCTTAATAGGGTGAATAGGAAGTGATCAAAATAGGGGTTTAGAGCAATGGGCAAGACACAAAACATAGATGTGAGAAATACCTATTTGAGTACAGATTTTAACCCACTTTCAGTTGTGTGTGTGTGTGTCTGTCTGTCTGTCTGTATTGAAAGCCTGGGGACCCTATTTAATGCTAGCAGTGGAAATTATTGACTCTGCTTCATTGGAGCCCAGAGGGTGCAATCTATGGAAGTATATTCATGTGGCCTGAGATGGGTATAGTTTTGTACTTACTCTTGTGAAACTTTTGAAGATACAGGTGTTTTGTCTGTTTGATTTAAGTTTAGGTCTGAAGAGTTGTTAAATAGTCAACTATTTGCATGCAGACCATACAGAAATAGGTATTTGTTGTAGCCACAAGACCCTGAGCACTGGCACATGGGTAACATATGATTAGAAACAGGTGGGAAGGGTAGCCTGGGTGGCTCAGCGGTTTGGCGCCTGCCTTCGGCCCAGGGCCTGATCCTGGACACCCGGGATCGAGTCCCAAATTGGGATCCCTGCATGGAGCCTGCTTCTCCCTCTGCCTGTGTCTCTGCCTCTCTCTCTGTGTGTGTCTCTCATGAATAAATAAATAAAATCTTTTTAAAAAAAGAAACAGGTGGGAATATATTGCTTCAATTCAGGAAGAATTCATGCACATACTTTGGAATATTGCAAAATGTAATTTTGTGACTGAAGATAATCTGGAATAAGGTTTTAAATGGCAAACCAGAAATGAACATGTAACTATGGGGAAGAAATGGTATTCAGGCAAGTTTCCAGACAGCAGCTCTGCATTGTCCACAATCTCATATACCAGAGTGTGCTAGTGAGCCACCCCCTCAACATCCCCCCCACATATTTGTAGGCACTGATGTTCCTTGGCCAACATGTGAAGGACCCGCGTCATAGTGATGCTCAGGGCCTATTCTCTTTCACAAGCCCCTTTTGGGGGGAGAGAGAAATGGCCTCATTGAAGGTCTCAGGTGCCTTGGGTGAACATCTCAGAACCCTTTGGAAAGGCCAGGTAAATAAGGTTCTTGGGCCCAATCCCAATATCCAGTGTGGTTCCTCCCTACCCCACCATTTTAACAGGCAATTCTTGGATGCCAGCAGGGTGTCTGAGAGTTCAACTCAATTCTAACACCAGTACACCTGGAGACTGCATGAGATTACTGAAGTTAAGTGTTCAGTCCCACAAGACTGCCCTCCCTCCACACCAGGTGCCAGTCGCAAGTCCAGGTTGTTACCTGCACTCCTAACTGATTGCCTATAACAGAGACATTACCACTGCCATCTCCTAGGGTTTGATTCATTTGCTAGAGAGGTTCATAGAACTCAGAGAAACATTTTACTTACTAGATATAAAAAGGATAGAACTCAGGAACAGCTAAAGGAAAGAGATGCATGGGGAAAGGGTAGCAAAGATTCCATGCCCTCTGCATGCACTCCACTCTCTCCAAATCTCCACATGCTCACCAACCCAGAAACTCTCAAACCCTGTCCTTTTGGGTTTTTATGGCAGCTTCATTGTATAGGTGTGAATCATTGTCCAGTGGCTGTTGATTCAATCACCAGCCTTTCTCCCCTCAGGGGAGAGGTCAGGGGAGTGGGACTGGAAGTTTCAGCCCTCTAATCACATGGTTGGTTCTCCTGGTAAATAGCCCGTGACTTACCTAACTCTGGGAAATGAACAAGGGGTGGTGGAAGGGGAGGTGGATGGGGGTTGGGGTGACTTGGTGATGGGCACTGTGGGGGGCACTTGGCGGGATGAGCATTGGGTGTTATGCTGTATGTTGGCAAATCGAACTCCAATAAAAAAATTAAAAAAACACAAATATGCAAACTAAGAAATGACATGTGAAAAAAATAAAAAATGAAAAAAAATAGCCCCTGTCTTTAGGTACTTCCCAAAGTCACCTCATTCACATAATGACACCTCTATCAGTCTCAACACTTAGGAAATTGCAAGAGTTTTGGGATCTGTGAGCCAGGAACTGAGGAGGAAGACAAGATATATATATAAGAAATATATATTTGGTCATCGTCTTTCAGATGACCAAATATCTATTTCTTATAAATCAATATCACACCAGTTTTCTGCAGGGCTATAGCTAGGTACTTACTCGTACTCACCCAAGACATCTCCAGGCAGGATGCACATGATTAGTGAGAGACATACCAGGCCCAGAATGAATGAGAAGACAGCCCTGAGGCCCAATAATCTGAAATGGCTTTGTTGGGTGGGAATCAAAAGGTTCTTCAGGTCATATGCTGTATACCCTAAAAACAGGTGTACAAGAGCAAGATTGTGGGGATTTACCCCAAAGATACAGATGTTATGAAACGTTGGGACACCTGCACCCCGATGTTTATAGTAGCAATGTCCATAATAGCCAAACTGTGGAAGGAGCCTCGGTGTCCATCAAAAGATGAATGGATAAAGAAGATGTGATTTATGTATACAATGGAATATTACTCAGCCATTAGAAACGACAAATACCCACCATTTGCTTCGACATGAATGGAACTGGAGGGTATTTGTGTCCCACCTTGTGAATAAAAGCTGAGGGGAAGAAGGAGAAGTCCACCTTATTGCTATGTGACTTCTGGTTAACCCACTGTGGGAAGAGAGGTGGGTGGGAGAGAGGGTGTGTACACATAGGACTATACATGTTGGCATGTGTACAGGAGAAGGGGAAGGCCCTGGAAAATTTGCAACTGGGGCAACCTCTGCTGTTGGTTGTCTGATAAACAATGTGGCATTTACTGATAACCAGTGACTTCTCTGTTTCAGCAAAAACTACAAATGAAGTTGGTTCAGAAGTTTTGGGACAGGATGCTGACACGATAGGATGTTCATCTGAGTCCAAATTTTGGAGGTAAGCCACTTATATACAATTGAGATTTGTGTATTAGGTTGACTAGGGCTGAGGTACAGCAAACCAGTCCTACCAAGTAAGCTGACCAGTGGCATGCCTTCAGGCTCTACACTTCTGCCTCTCTAGATCCCACTTTCTTGACCTGCAGTGGAGCACTTTTGGGATACCAATCTTCAAGCCTTTTGCTCTGACCTTGGAGTTCCTCCCACTTCTCTGGCTTCATGTACAGAAGGCCTTCTGCTCTCTCCACACTTCCTAGTGAGGGTATCATAGCTGAGGTGCATTCCGTAGTGTGACCTAGAGGAGCACTACCCATAGAAATAGGTGTGTAGGCCATAGGGCCCTATGCTTTTCTAGCTGGAATTTTCTGTCATGCTCTATGGGGAGGGCACTTGAACACACATTCTTTGCACCCTGGGCACTCACCCTACTCAGTTTGTTAAAAACTGAGCGTATGACCTTCTCTATCTAGTCTGCTTTGCCTGTCTAGGCTGCAAGTGCTTGTCTCTCTGTCCCCTAAGCCTTCAACTCTCACCAAGTTTTATTGGCTCTACCTCCAAAAAACATCTCATCTCTCCATAGATTATGGGCCCCCAAGATCATGCCTTGGGAATCTTGCTGCTGAATTATTGCAACAACTTCTTTCCAACCTCTGGTCTCCTCAATGCCAGTGCTTGCCCCTCCTCTCCATTCAACACACTATCGTCAGTATGATCTTTACGAATCTAGCCTGATTTCTGTAGGAGTTTTGGATGGCTTTCTTTAGCTTTCACATAAAATTCAAACTCTTTGGTCTAGCACTCAAACCTTGAGAATATAGATGAGAAATCACAATGAAGCAGAAGCACAAACTCCCAAGAAGCCCATGAGTGGTGACAGAAAACCTATCCCATATCCACAGAACAGGAGGAATGTTCTCTGGCCCAGGGGACACCCAGGAAACCTGAACCAATGACCGACAAAAGAAAGGGTACATTCAATAGAGGTTCTATAGGAGTTTGAACTAGATGCCGATTCTAAAGGATTAATGCCAAAGATTCACATTTGCGCAAATAAGTCAGAGCTTTTTTGAGTGCTCATTGTCTCAACCCTAAAGAACCCATAATTGTGAGGATTTGGCACCTAAATGATAGATTAGTAGGGCCCCTATGTTTGGCATGGGAGCTACCTTGAAAACCAAGGCCATTGCCATAGGCCCTGAACTTTGGAGGTGGGTCACTTGATTGATTACCTTTGGCTCCATTGCTCCCTGGAACATGGAGTGGAGAGGACAGAAGGCAAACTCTTTCAACAACTTTACCCTATAAGGATAGCAGTGCCTCTCCTAGGTGGATTCCCTAGGGAGGAGGACAAAACTCTTGAGGGAGGGAGGGCTGGGTATATGCGAATTCAGGTTTTAGAGCACAGCCAGCTCCCTCTTGCATGATACCGATGTTTGGATCAACTGGACCAAACAGTGGTGGGTGTCCAGGGAGTAGCTACCACATTTCTTTCTTTCCTTGTTCTCTTGCATTTTAGCTAAAGCTAACCAATGAGCATTTGTTACCATGCAGATTCTTCTTCTGTTTTAAGGTAAGGTAGTTATATATCAGCAGGCATCCAGGGCCAACCTCTGGGGATTTTCAGGTGTGGATAGTCTGCATTATCTCCGAGGCACCCCACCACCATCCTTCAAATAGACTCTGATCTGTTTACCACCCAATGCCTAAGTGGCAGTGGGGGTGGGAGGTAGGGGGTGGCTTATATTAAGCTTTCTCAGCATGCAGGCCTGGGGCATGGGAGAAAAGGTGGGTCCTTGCCTGATTTGGTCAAACAGTAAATGAAGGGGGAAAGTGCAAGAACAATGCAAGACCTTCTTTAGACAGAAGGGGACACTGCAGGCCCTAGGCCTTTGGCTATTGCATATGTATGTGGGGAGTGGGGAGGCCAGTAGATGAGGCAACTTCGGATGCAATGGAGTGGGCAGCAGGGATGGAGGAAGCAGAGAACAAAGCCTAACATGATGGCGCAAGGTGTTCCTCCAAGGAAATAGACTCCCTTGACCTGGTCAGTGACCTTAGCATGCTCTAGGGAGAGAGCTCAGCTCAGGGGAGCAGGAGAAGAAGAAGGTGAACACCTGCCAATGGCCTGTTTGTAAGTACCTACAAGGCAAGGTTAAAGTTGCTGAGGGGAGTGTTTCACTGGAAGAAAAGAGGGCCTGGGTAGATATTTACATCTTGATTCTAGAAGAGAGTAAGACTCCCAGAATCAAGGAGTGAACATACTAGATTACATTTTGAAATGCATGTAATCCAAGGAGGAAAGATACAGCAAGAGGAAAGCTGACACTGGACAGAGATGAGCAGAGAAACTAGAATGGAAACAAAGAGGGATGAGGGTACAGAAGAATAGTGAGGATAAGAAGGAAAATGCTGCCCAGTGATAAATAGTAGTTGATGTATCAATAGCCCTTAAAACCCATTCAAAACCATCACCTGCTTCAAAGGCAGGTTGAGCCCAAGCCCATCCCCATGTCCATGAGGTCATCAGTGGCAAGCAGGATCCAGGCAGTAGCACCTACCCCCATGAGAGCCACCTTCCCTCACACCTGTTCCTCTTATCAAGCCAGGCTTCAAGGAAATTAGGCTGAGGGCTTCAGCGTTTAGGGATCCCTAGATCTCCCGATGAGACCTCCCAATAGACTCAGAGTCAAATCTCTCTTTGCGTCTGCATTGAGGTAGATTTTCAGGGATTAATGCATTTGTCTTTCTCCACAAGTCCACAAGCAGAGGTGTTAGTACTGGGACATGTTTAGTTTTAAATAGGAGCTTTGTTACTTCCTTAATAAGGAAGGAGCGTTGAGAAGAGGAGGAGGAGCAGGCGCTAGGGAAAGCTAACAAAGCTGCTTCCCTCCAAGCAAGAGACTGGAAGCCACGTGTTGTAAACAGCAGCTCCCTAAGGGCTTCACACAGCCCAGCTCCTGGCATGACATGGGCACCGCCATATTGTGAAGGTACAAATGAGACCTTATTATCACTCCTTTGTTCATCTGTTCTTTGAGTGGTTACACCTGCCACCTTTCTTGCCTCCCTGAGCTCATCAGGGAGGACAGTGAAGGGATATGGGGCTGAGGCCATCACTCTGAAGATGGGTTTGAGGCGCTTTAGCTGGGGACTCCCTGTCTTAGTTCTGGCTACTATAACAAATACTGTAGACTGGGTAGCAATGACAAGACATTTCTTATACTTTTGGAGTTTGAGATATCCAAGATCAAGATGCTGGCTAATTTGGTTCTGAGTTAGAGCTTTCATCCTATCTTGCAGACTGCTGCCTTCTTGCTGTGTGTGTACATGGTGGAGGAAGAAAGAGTTCTCATGTTTCTTTTTCATCTTCTATAGGCACAATTCCCATCATGGGAAGCCCACCCTCATGGCCTCATTAAGGCCTAATGATCTCTTACAGGCTCTATCTCCAAATACCATCCTGTTGGGGGTTAGGCCTTCAACATAGGAATGTTGGAGGGCACACAAATATGTAGTCCATAACACTTCTCTTTCAGTGATCCTTTTAGAGATGTGGGGACACTTTAGCTAAGTTCCTGATCACTGCTAGCACATAAGGTGGACCTTTTGGGCAGTTGAAGTAGAAAAAGTTTTCCTTTTTCTGGACTGATGCTCTGCGCCAGGGCACATGGCTTGGTAAGGTAAATGTGGACTGCATTTCAGCTCCCCCTTGCTCTTTTAGCTGGGAGCCCTTGGATAAAGCTCTATGCTGGCCTTTTAGGGTCCCCAGAAGGGATAGAATTGCCACCAGAATCCCACCAGAAGGGATAGAATTGCCTACATGGCACTGAATAGAATGAGTTGTATGACCCTGGGATTACTGAGGGGCCCTGGCTGCCTGGCCCTGTTCACTTCATTAAATGCGTAATGCTGCTTCCATCCTCCAAAGGCACTTGGGGGTGTTGGGGGGAGGGCCTGAAAGGCTGTGATAAAAAATCTGCATCTATATAAACCCCTGTTACTACACAGCACTTTGCTGAGACTTGTTCACAATAGCCTTAAATGCTAGAGTCTGGGCCGTACCTCAACTCAGAGGCCCATTTACTTCTCCATTGTCATCCAGACAATTATTTCCAAGAGCACTTTGCTTTTGGAAGCACAGGGCTTGGAGTAACACATTTCTCTCTTTTCTGCTCAGCTTCTGGGCCATCAGCCTACAGTGAAGCCAGCAGGCTGGATCACAATGGTTGTGCATATTTCCATAGCAGCAGTGTGATGTAATGCATAGAGCATAATGTGGCATTGCTATAGAGCTAGTTATAGGCAGCTTTGTGCCAATAGAGAAGAAAAATTTATTCATGCACGGCACCTTACCATTCATTGTATACTTTTAAATCCATGATCATATTTGAATCCCACCAGTGAAAATAGGGAACTAAAAAAAAGCCCCAGGAGGAAGGAACATACTCAAACATAGGCTGATACATCCAATTACGCTTGCACATTAAAATAACACACACAGGCATTCTTACTCACTCACACAAACATACTCATGTGTTTACACATTCATTGATGCACACTTGTGCAGTGCTCTTATATTTTCACATTAACATGCTCACATGTTTCTCACATATGAACATGCTAGTACATTTACACACAGACTCATACACTCACAGTCACTCACATGAAAATGATCACACAGTTGGACAGACTTTATGTTCACTGAAACAAATGTGGTCACACACGTCTATATTCACAAATCATATATGAACAAGTTCACACGTGAAAAAGTTCACATATTCACACATACTTATATGAATAAACATGTTTAAGTTTTTATTTTTATTTATTTATGATAGTCACAGAGAGAGAGAGAGAGAGAGAGAGGCAGAGACATAGGCAGAGGGAGAAGCAGGCTCCATGCACCGGGAGCCCGACGTGGGACTCGATCCCAGGTCTCCAGGATCGCGCCCTGGGCCAAAGGCAGGCGCTAAACCACTGCGCCACCCAGGGATCCCTGAATAAGCATGTTTATTCAGTCACACACAAGAATATGCTCACACTCAGACACAATGACATAACACAAACACAGACACTTGCACACAAATGTGCACACACTCATGCTCTGATATTCCCTCACAGACACAGGAACACGCTGATACATTCTTTAAACACAAACACATAAAATTATATATTCATTCACACTTGCATGTGGACAGTCACACAAATATTCTTAATCACTCCCATGTGGACATACTCATGCATTTAGTCACATTTCTGAGCACATTGCCACATGAACTCACATATAGATACAATCATTACAATCATAGGATATTCTCATACATGTATGCAAATGTTAACATTTTCACTGACACACACATGTTCCAACACACAGACTTGCTTCTATATTCACTCATGTGTGTTTATATATTCACATGTGAATGCAGTCCCATATTTAGTCATATACATGAACCCAAATCAGCATGCACATTAACACATTATAATACAGTGACATATATAGTTACGCGTTTGCTTACATGTGTACCCATGTTCACACATTTGCTTAATGAGCATATTCACACTATCACAGTCATACAAAAACCTCATGAATTTACTATACAAAGGAAAATATTCCTATAAATGTACACACATTCTCACACAAAATGCTCACTCATTCATGCTTACTGACTCAGTTCATTTCAGGAGCTAGCTCTTCTGACTCAAGTCTGGTTTTGTGAGAATCGCTTGGCCCAGAGCAGATCTGCAGATCTGAGCAAAAACAGCAAAGGCCTGTCCTTGCCAATATCTACACTGGAAGCCAACTTACTGGCACCCACGCATCTTGTCTGGGTAGGAGAGGCCAAAGGTCACCCACACGTGGTGCTAGCACAGAGCCCCTGAGAGTCCCCAGCACCAATTCACAGGTCACCATTCCCAAACTTGCTGCCCATCTCCAGAAATATGCACCCCCTCATGCGTTACCAGAAATTCCTCTTCTATATCTCCCTAGCAGGGACAAGCCTGATTTCCCTCTGCCAGGAGACATTTGTGCACTGTTCTTGCCCTAAATTCCTGGCACTGATTCTTCTGTCATCCCCTTGCTCCTCAGCTCCCATAAATAGCTTCACATCATGTTCACCACCAGCATTCTGTAAGTGGGCATTGTCTACAAATGGGGAGTGTTCCTTCTGTAATAAGTTATTCACCACACCTCACTTGGAGACACAATAAAGATGTGCTGGCAAGCTTCCAAAAAAAATGCATACTTTACATTACATTACATCATGCATACACTAAGACATTAACATGATCACAAACATATTCATACATTCACTCACATGAACTTGCGCAAAAATTAACTCACACAGGTAGACACACTCATACACTTAGAACTTCAGTTAAAATTGTACATTTTCATGTTCATGTACATGAACTTGCTTATGCATTCAATTACACACAGGAAAAATACTCATACATTAACATACAAACACATGCCAACTTGCTCATATATGAACTCACACACGAACATGCTCACATTCATGCACATGCTCACAAATTCACTCATAGACATAAACAAAAAAATCATTCATTCATACAGAAACAAACTTTCACTCAAACTTGCACATTAACATGTTCAAAACATGAACATGTTCACACTTTCATTCACATATGTTCATGTACATGAGTATGTTCATTCACTCACAAACATTAACATTTCTAGATACACAAATATGTTCACACAGTATCTCACTCATAATAGCACACTGCCATTTTCACACATTCATACATACACACATTCTCATACATTTACTCACACATGGACACAATTACACACACTTACTCCCAACATTCACCCATATTCACACACACAGACATGCTCACATGCACTCACACAATTACACATGCATGAATAAGTTTACAGTCATGTAGCTGACATGCTCATAGACACACACACATGCATTAACACATTCACTTACCCCCAATACACACTCACACATATGAATATGAACACACATTCACATACAGACAGGATCATATTCACTCACACAATCATGCAAAAACCTACATATACTCACAAATTCACATTCATTCAAACTTATACATTTTTTTTATTGGGGTTCAATTTGCCAACATATAGCATAACACCCAGTGCTCATCCCGTCAAGTGTCCCCCTCAGTGCCCGTCACCCTCAGACTTACACATTAACACACAGTATTACTTCCACACAAATGAACACACATCAAGTCACACGCAAACATGCTCACATTCACTCACACCAAAAAATGTACACATTAACCTGCCCACCAAACATGTTTGATATTCACTAACTTACATACATAGGCTCCTATATTTACTCGACATGCATTTCAATAATATACACACGTATCTACATCCTCATGCATTTTCTCAGATGCAAATATTTTTTCACATTCACTCAAACATATAAATACAAAGCACACATTCCCTCATACTCACACATGAATACACACATATGCTTACACATTCAAACACATGAGCACATTCAAATGTATACTCAAAATCACTTGCACACAAACATGAGCATATTCACATATACATACAAGAAACCGTCCCACATACTCACATATACACTCATTAACACATTCATGTATATGGACATGATCAACATTCACAAAGATATTTTCACATACACACACTTATGTACTCACAGAAATCTACACATTAACTAGCTCACATGAATGAACATGGTTACATCCTCACAGATAAGCATGCTAATGTCATACTGTCTCTCACAAATTAACTGATATACATGAACACAAACACAAATTGACTTTATTTTTTTTTAATTTTTATTTATTTATGATAGTCACAGAGAGAGAGAGAGAGAGAGAGAGGCAGAGACACAGGCACAGGGAGAAGCAGGCTCCATGCACCGGGAGCCCGATGTGGGATTCGATCCCGGGTCTCCAGGATCGCGCCCTGGGCCAAAGGCAGGCGCCAAACCGCTGCGCCACCCAGGGATCCCCACAAATTGACTTTAACACTCACACATGAACAGGCTCAATTCACTCACACACAGACATGCTCACACATATCCACACAATTACACATTTGGTAACGTGAACATGCCAACAGATTTACTCCCCTTAATAGACACACACACATACATTCATTTGAACACACATATATATGCAAATTAACATATTTATAAATTCACACACCCAGATATGCCTCATGTATCCTGTGTCACTCACACATTTACTGATAGGCATGAACATACTCATCCTTAAGATTTTCACACACTCACATGCACAGACATTCAACCACACAGACACAAACATGGTCACAAATTCCTCTCATAGACACCTGTACATATAATTTATTTGCACACATTCACACACTAACATGCTCACATATACAAACACTGGTCACAATTCACTCACATTCATAAGTATATTCATCACAAACACACTAAAAAATTCCCTAACATTAAAACGTATTCACAGACTTATACAGACTTGTTTACAGATTTCCTTGCATAGACACACTCATAGTCATGCTCATACATTTACTCAAAGGTTCACATTCACTCACACATGAACATGCTTACAAATTCACATACACTCATGGTCACAAGTATACACTCACATTCACTTACATATGCATGTTAACATGCCTACACATTCACTCGAAAACACATTTGCTCACACATCACAGAGCTTCCATGTTCACACAGATACACACACATGCATATTCTCATATATTCCTCACAAAAATACACTCACACATTAACAAGCTCACACAAGTGGACAGTTATATTAATTCACACAGGCGTGCTTACACATGCATTCATTCAAACAAAACATGCTTACACATGCATTCATTCAAACAACATTCACGTAGACACACTCACATAGGTTCACAGTTATGTACTCACACATTTCCTAACTTACACATGTTAACACACAACAGTATCAAGCTCCTATGTTCTCACAAATGAGTTTGCACATACCACAAAGCTCACACATTTACTCACATGCATAGATATGCTAACATATACTCATGAGCCCATGCTCACACATTAACTCACAGAAATATATTCAAACTTTAACATGTTCACATAAACACATTTACTCACACACATGACTATGCTAACATTTAGGCACAGGCTTACAAAACCACTTATACATTTGAATAGTCCTACTCACTTAAACATGCAAACTCATACTTGATTAGGTTTCCACATTTACTCCCACACACATATGCTTATTTATGCACAGTCATCTTCACTTGCACAAACCTGGTCACACACTCACTCACCACTCTCCAAAACTTGCTCACACATTCACTCAGTTGAATGCATTCACAAATTCAGTGACAGTCACACTCGCAGATGCTTACATGCACACACATTCACTTATACATGTGCATGAACACACTCACAAATAGGAATGTGCCCACACATTTATTGACACAAAGACATGCTCACGTTCATGAGGAAGCTCACACAGTCATTCACATATATATACAAAGATGCTCACAAATTCATTGATTCAAATATACTAATATTTTTAAAATACCATACAAATGAGCATACTTATAAGTTCACTCACACACACACAAATACACTAGTATCCTTGCACATGGTCACCTATTCACTCATACTCATGACATGCACAGTTACCTAATCACATAAATATACTCGTATTAACACACTTGTATTTGAACAGGCTTACATATTCACTCCAATGTGGACATTGTTATATGAAGGAGCCAAAGGTGGCCTCTGTTTATCAGCCCTATGTCGATTATTTTTTCACAGTTTAGAACCTATGAACTCAAAGGCCAGCCAGCACCAATCTCAAGTTTTTGCATGTGAAATTGTTTTAAGTATATCCCAAGTAAGTAGATGTTTAGCCATTTAGAGCTTGCCTGCTTTGCACACAAAGCCTATGTGAATGAATGTATAACTGTGTCCAGAGCTGGTTAATGTGTGAGTGTATTTTTGTGAGGAATACATGAGAATATGCATATGAGTGTACCTGTGTGAATGAATGTGTAAATTGTGATGAGTGTGAGGAAATGTGTATTCTAGTGAACATGTGAGCATGTTAATATGGATGTGTAAGTGAATGTGAGTGTATGTTTGTGAGCATGAGCATGCAAAACTGCACCCAACATCTGCTAGCCATAGATAAGATAAATCCTGTAGCTATAAAAGACATCAAGCCAGTGCTGCCCTTCAGCATTCTTTGATCCTCATACTCCTTGTATTGCTCAATTGCATTGCCTAGACACGTAAGTCCCTACTCTGATCTTGTTCTCACCTGGGAATTCCCTTGCCTTCCTCTCCTTTTTAGAGGTAGCTCCCACATGGCATCCTCTGGAAGGTCTCCTGTTCTAAGAGACTCTCCTCCCCACCCACATGCACACCTGTGAATTCTTCCTTCAAAAGAAAAGGTCATCTTGTACTACTGCCAACTTATGGTCATATCTTTTTCTGAGATTGACCTCCAAATCCCTAGCACTTGCTACTAGTGGTGGTAGGGATAGGGGAGGATTTGGGTGATGGTTAGGAAATCAATATACGCCTTAAGTGGTTGAGACTTGAAATTTGGAATGCCTTCATGTCAGTTTGGCATGCGGTTTTTCTTTGCTGTATTATTCTATATTTTCTGTGGTCTCTCCTTGTGTGTGACTTTCTTTTAGCCTAACCAGGCAGTAGCACCAGCATTTGAGCCAACCTATGTCATTACAACTGACTTTTGGGGTTGGAGGCACTGAGTTCCCTAAGGAACTGGCCCACCTGGGCCCTTCAGTAGGCAGGAACTGGATGCTGCAAGACCTGTTGGTCTCAAGAGGAAAATGAGAGGAGTGTATGCCTCTGGACTGACAGTGGGCTCCCTCTAACCCCATAACAGGCTTCAGCAGGAGAAGCTCCCTGCAGCTGGCCTGGTGATTTGGGGTACTCTAAGATGAGAGGACACCCTTGTCCCTGGGGACCACTGTGGCAGATAAAGGATTCAATAAGATGTTAGGCTGAGGCTGGTATCTTTGGACACGTTTGTAAACAGGTAGCCTGCCTCTGCGGATGTCTCATTCAGATTTGTTGCACATGGTATCATTCTAGTTACTCACCTGAAGGATAGGGAGACCTAATCCCTGAGCTGAGCCAGATAAAGCATCACTTAAAGTGACTAAATGCAAGAAAGTTTATATTCCAGCTCCTCCCAGGGCTCCAAAGTAGGTGGCTGTCCTACTAACTCCGTGTTCCAAACCGTGAGACACGTGTTAGGCTCTGTTCATGATTGCTTTCCCCCAGACCACCACCTAGAGAGAAGGTTAGAGTTTTCATTCCCTGGGAGGTTGAGACAGATGGGAGGACCCTGGGAAAGAGGACTGGTGCCCTCTACAAGAAAAGACAGCACAATAGCATCATTATAATAATGAGGATTATTTACCCTCTGCTTTGCCACTAACACAAAAGTCATAAAAACAGAAAAGACAAAAGGGGAGGGCTAAAAAGGTGAGGTCCGTTCTAGATTGGAGGAGGAAGTACATTGTCTCATTTATCCTGAGACCCAGTCTCTCCTTAAGGACCTAGCTCAAGAACCAAATGGCAAAAGGGCTGTCTGGCTCTACATAACTTACTTGGTAGGAATTGAGTTCCACCTAGCAAGGGCTGAAATTAAACAATTGACCACCATAATATGGAATGGAAAAATGGTGTCTCTACTAAGAGATCCCACACTACTAGTGCACAAGTGGGGAATGACCCCAGAGGAGACTTTGGACTCCTGATATATAATGTTTTCACTTGAGAGATTGCCCAGGGTCATTATGAGGCCTAAAGCCCCTATGGATTTTTGTTTCTTGGAATGCTGCCTACCCTATTTTAGACCTCATAACGACCCTGGGAAAACTCTCAAAGGAAAATGCTAGCCTCCATCAGCTGGGTATGTTAAAATGAACTTAACAGGCAGTAGATGGCCTCAGCTGAATTAAGTCCTGCGTCCACCCAGTTAGTTGTTTCTCAGGGGAAGGGGTGCTCCTGAAAACTGTAAGTTCTCTTTATGGGCAGTGATGGTTTAGTGTTAAGACAATTCAGGAGGACATAGCCACCCTGGATTTAACAGAAACTTATAAAAGAAAAACTCAGAATCAAGTGCGGCCTATTCATTCTGCAAACAGTACCCTACCTGGCCTAAATCAAAATTATTATCAACAGTGAGACTGCCCCTTTCCTAGGCAAAACAAACCACCTATAGCCAGCTCCCTTCTAAATGTGGGGCCCTGAGAGGAACAAGAGAGGTTGTGTTGGCTGCTAAGGGACAAGGGGAATCCCAAATTAGATGATCTCTGGCAAATCCATGGAACAGTTACAATACTTACTAGAATTAGATTGCAATCTGGGCAGGCTTCTCCTTCAGAGATAGCCCTGCCTTCCCTGCCTACCCTGATCTCTGCGAGTGGCACATCAGAGTCTGGTGATGTCAGAGTAGGTCCCTTCCAGCAGACAGTTGCCTTTTACCACATTAACTATAGTTTGGGCTCCAAAATATTAACAATACTGGCTGGCTTTGATAGACACAGGTGCCAAAAACTCCTAACTCCAGGAAGCACTCAAACTTTAAAGGGATCTCACTAGAATAGGACCAGCTTGAGAGGATTAACTAAAGGGTTAATCATCTGCTTAACTATTAAAATTGGCTCAGTTTTGCTTAAAAAAGCTTCTTACCTGGTTGTCCTCTCCAAGAGTATATCTTTTCTCATGATTGGAATAGACTTCTTCAGTGAGCAGGCAACCTCATGAGATAAGTCTAAGGCTTCCATGCTATTTGTGGGCACTAGCCAGTGGGAAGCATTTAACTTTCCCCTCCCCATGTGTGAGGTTAATATGTCACAGTCCTGGCTAAGCCAAAGCACTGAAGGATCATGGCTTGTCATAGCTAACTTAGTTCCCCCATGTGGCCTGCACTTAAAGCCACTACTAATGAGAGGATGCTGTCTGTATAATGAGTACCACAAGGCTGTTACCTGGATTAGAGTAGCTCCACGACATCATTTTAATGAATGACATTCCAGATAACATTGGTAGGTGCTTCGGAATCAGATTGGGCTAATAGCACCTGTTCATTAAACATTTTATAGGAGAGTAAATCATGGTTTGCTTTCACCTTGAAGATCAGCAGTATACCTTTCCCTAGTTGTCTGTGGGGTACATCAATAGCCCTGTGATTGTATACAGAATTTGCAGACAGGACCTAGATTTCTGCCCTGCCCATTCCCAGACCCCAGAACTCCCCATTATATCAGTGACATCCTCCTCATTAGACCTGGCCAAGACTGTCTCATAGGCTCTCCCAACCCCAACTGTACATGTCACTGAGAGAGAATGAGCAGTTGCCCCCCATAAGATACAAGGCCCCTCCTAGTCTGTTAAAATCTTGGGCTACTGGTTTTACCAATCTGCTAAAAGAAGAGCTCATAGGGCTCCAACTACCCACACTGGTGAAGGAGGCCCAAAATTTTGTAAGAATGGTAAGAATGTTTGGATTCTGGTGCCAGCACATTTGTAGCCTCAAATATTTGCTGGCCCCTGCCTACTGAATCATCCATAAGTCTTCCACTTTTGGCAGGGGGGGGGTGATTAAGAGCAGACCCTAGATAAATGAAATGAGGCTATCCCTTCAGCTCTCTCACTAATGCTCTGAGCACAGAACTTACAATCAGAAGGTTTAGGCACTTCTGGGAGCCTCTTGACCAAATGGATGAATGCCTTTTCCCCGGGCACTTGTGTAAGTGACAACCCTGTGTGGATGGCTTGTGCCTCCTTGTCCAGCAGCTCATAAACTGCATATTCTTAATTTAATATACCAGCTCCAGGCCTTCCAACACAAGGACATTATAGGAATCTCAGTCCGTAAGGTAGCTGGCTCTTTTCCAGCAAAGGCTTCAGTTTGAATAAAGGCTCACTAGACTTCCAATAGTTGCCACTCCAGTGACAAACATCTTTGACTTGAGTCTGAGAGTCACACCGCTCAAGGAAAGTGAAAGCCCAAAGGTCATCTTCCACTGAAGGTATGGTTTCAATACACTCGCACGAAGGAAGAAGGAAGTCAGGTCACGTGATTTATTACTTACAGATCCCAGAAAGGAGACAGGGGTAGGGTGGGGAGCAAAACTAACCAGGGGAAGGGCAGTCATCTGTCCCAGGTTCAAGATTAAGCAAAAGGTCGAGAACAGGGTAGCAAACACCTCGTAACGTACTTGGGGCAGAGGTCACCAACTTTTTGTGTGGGCTCAACTCTGAACGGTTATTTTAAAAGGTGCCTTGGGAAAAGCCAAATGGGAGCTTGTGGTGGGAACCCTAAGCTCTAGCCTTTAAATGTCAACTCTGGGTGTGACCAGGGTTGTTATGGTCTAAAGTGGCCAGATAGTGACCCAAAATAGTTGTTTTCTCACCATAGCCCTTGTGTGATAGAAAAAGCTCCCAGTAAATTTGGATCAGCATTGGAGGCCTCTTTAGTATGTTGGAAATAATATCTACTGGATTGTGCTAAGCCCAGCCCTACTAGAGCATCACAGCTCCGTGGAAAGAAGCCACATCCCTTTCCACTGATGTTAATTTGCTGAAATGTCCAGGCCTTCTGTTTGTTTACCCATGCAAGGTACCAACCTCTGCTAATGTTATCGAGGGGTTAACAGAACAGGTTTTACAGCTTTTGGGACTGCCACAAGTAAAACAGCCAGACTAGGAGTCCTGTTTTGCTGCAGAGCAAGCAAACAATGGGCTTAACAAAACAACATTTTGGGGCATTTCACCTACCCTTTCATCCTACAGCATGGTATTGCAAAAAGACATAATGGACTTTTTTTTTTAAAAAAGATTTTATTTATTCATTAGAGACATACAGAGAGATGTAAAGACAGGCAGAGGGAGAAGCAGGTTCCCCGCGGGGAGCCCAGTGTGGGACTCCATCCTAGGACCCTGGGAACACGCCCTGAGCCAAAGGCAGATGCTCAACCACTGAGCCACCCAGGCATCCCCATAATAGAATTTTAAATCAAGGCCTATTGAGAAAACTTGGAGGCCAGTGGTCCTTGCAGTGCTCAAAAATACTGCTCATAGTCCAAATTATATTAAATTCATGCTCCTGTGACATAATCACACCATATTTAAAATCACAGCAATTGGGATGGTTCCCAATTGAACGATACTTAGAGGAGAGTCAGGTCCCCTACTTCTGGCCACAGATGACCTCTGACTTTAAGCCTTACTCTTCTTTGTTACTGTGCCCCTTCTTTACCTGAGAAGTTTCTACCCTTACCAATGTTGATTATATGTTGTTCACCCAATCTACACACTTCTTTTGATCAGGTTTCTCTGGAAACAACATGCCACAGACACACCACAGGGAGATACACCACATATGTCATATTTGGGACAATGGGAACCATGATGTTGGCTATTTAGGTTCATCAGTCATACTAACATGACCACAGACACCAGCACTGAGGCTAGCACTCCTTCTCCTATCTCTACCTACTGTTACTAGTAATACCCATTCTGGCTTAGCTGGACTCTTACATACTGTATGACTCATTGATGCCTCCTAAACCCTGTAGACCTACTTTTATTTCAAGTTGGGCAAGACCCACTGTTATTAACTAGTGCCATCAAACAAATAGAACAATGGGCCACTCCCTATCAAGTCTCATTTAAGGAATGCCCAGAGATAATATGCTCCCGGTATTATAACCAGGACACTTGTCATTGTTGCAGTCAGGTTAAAAATGCAGTAATCCAGAGCCAATACCAACAAACTGTAAGGATTACAAAGATAAAATTAGAGCTCTCAACCTTTGATAATAATGACATATATAAACCCTGCCAAAAATATATGCCTTCACAATTTTTTATCACTTTTCCTATCATTATAATGCCCTCTCTTGCTTTCTCTTACTCTGTCTCGCTCTCTCTTGCTCTCTTTCCAGTGCAGGCATTACTTATTGAGGCAGAAAAGAATTGCATTAAACAGGTGGCCAGGGTCACCTTACCAAGGATTTTCTCCTTGGTTGCTAATCAGTATATACAAAGAAGGAAATGTATACAACAATATTACCTGGGACAAAGCATGCCTAAAATGTCAGGGGCTGCAGCTAGTTTGGGAATTCTTCCCTAAACCTAATCTCACAATGCCAATGTCAAGATTGACATTTTGCTCAGTGAGAGCAAGCCTTTCAACAACTTCAAGGCTGACTGCCTACAGTAAACAATCATAGCTTTGGGTGGTTACAGCAAAGACATTTCTTATGAAAAAATATATCTGATCCCATGTAGAAATCTAATCACTCTCTATGTGGCACTTTCTCTATCTAAATCGACAACTACGTGTTTACAACCATTACAAAATTTGCCAGGCCTACCAAAGTCATCATTACCAAGGGCTTGGGGAAATATTTAAGGGAGACTGACACCCAGTGTTACTCTTCTGGGGGATCTTGTGAAAGCATATACATCACACCCTGTGGGAGAAAGTAATGAGAAGCCCAGCAGCAAAGCTAGCTAACCTGGGAGGAAAGCTATTGGTATAGTCACATGACCAGTTCCCAGGAGGCTACTTCTGAGGCTGTTAAAGCTATACAAATGTCTGTCCAAGAAAAATTTCCACTAGAATGGAAGCAGTGAAGCAGGTGGTAGTCTCCCAGTGAAATACAGCAACACTGTGATAAACAGGTATAGAATTGGGCCAGATATACAATACAGTTGGTCTATTTAGAAATAATTTGGCCCACCTGTGAGAATCCTATATGCGCACGCTCCACAATCCAATTTAGTGCATTGCTAAATTAACAACTTTTTCCAAACTGCCAAGAGCATCTGCTAAGCTTATCTCGTGCACATGGGAACACAGTGGTGCTAATTGTTATTGGCAGGGAACTCAAACAACAATTACACCAATCTGAACAAGGAAGAGCGTGCAGTTGTTCACCAGACCAGACCTGCATATTACCTTAGTCATAGCAATACATAAGATGGCAAGTTTAATCACATTCTGGGCTTAGTTATGCCAATCTGATTTTAGTACACATAGCATACACCTCTCTCTGGCCAAGCTCCACCATAAACCTCATTTATCAAAATGACCCTATTTCCCTAACCATCCATATCCAACAATAATATCTAGAGAATAATCGCACACAAGTATGTGGGCACTTTGGGCTGAGTCCATACCATTTTATCTGACCCAGGTGTTGAATGCAAGGTGGCTAATATGCAAGCTTGTTTGTATCATTATATGCTTCTATTAATACCACCTGCAATTGTACCAAGCCACACAAAATCACCCTTATAGGAACAGAAAGCAGCAGAGGAAGCCTGGTGAGGAAATCAGATGGCTTCCCCTTGTCTGACCCTGGAGAATGTTTCCAGTACTTGGGTTTGGCCCCAAATTCCAGAGTTTTACTTAGCAGCTGAACCCTCCAAGTACTCCCCCCCCCCCCACAAACCATGCTAGACACAATTCTCCAGTGCCACGGACATTTCACATACATATACTCACTCTCACATTCCCTCATACGTGCTCACATGTACACCCTCACACTTATAAATACACATTAACACGCACAAGAACATGCTCACACATTCACTCATACACTCACATGCATACTCTCAGACATTCCTCACACGTACTGACAAGTTCACACAAATGACCCTACTTATACATTAACTTACCCACAGAAACTTGCTAAGATCTATGCACATGATAATAATTCACTCATAACCATGAACACACAAGCACTTACTACATGAATATACTTAAACTTGAATGTTCACATATATAATAGTGCTTAATCACTCACTTGCTAAATATCCTATCAATAGTTATTCATGCATTTCTTTCACACACATCAATTCACTCACACATACGACTATACTTAAACATGGTCACATACTCATCCATTTACTCACACAAACATGCTTATAAATTCATTCATGCACATAGGTACCCTCAAATTATTTGCATATAAGTATATTCACAAACTTGCATAATAACATGCTCATATATAAATATATTCACTATTTATTGATACACATATATGCTCACATACACAAAGATGCCCACAAATTGACTCAAACATGCTCATAAGATACATTCACACACATTTATAAACTCTCATGTCAATTTATTCACTCATGAACATGATCACAATTTTATTCACACACAGCATATTCATAAACCACTCATAAGTACTCACACCCATGTGCTCACATATTCATTCAATCACATGAGTTTGCTCACATGTTCACTTACACACTGGCACACTTGTATTTGCTTAAATGCACACCCACAAATTCACTAATACACACGTTAACCTCACAAACAGAAAAATACATATTCACTCACCTACAAATAAACTCTTACGTTATCATGCTACCGAAACTCACAATCACTCATTCAATCATACATGAACATCTTTACACATGTACTCACACACAATCCCTCATACACTTGACTATATTCACACATTCATTCACATATTAACATCCTCAATTAAGGATATACTTGTACATTTATTCACTCTTAACATCATACAGATTTACTCGTACACATAGACATATTCACATATATTCATGTGTTGATGCTGATTAACACACACCTAAGAACTTGACCATGTACAATTATATTTACACATGTAAGAATACTGACATATTTGGGTACCTGGCTGGCTCAGTTGATAGAACATGTAACTCTTAATCTCAGGGTCATGAGTTGAAGTCCCACGTTGGATGTGGAGCCTACTTAAAAAGGGTCTCTAAAAATGAGTAAAAGATGTGAATAGAAAAAAAAAAAGATGTGAATAGACATTTTTAAAAAAAAAACATACTCACATATTGACTTACTAGAGAACCTTCTTCCTTACATGAACATGCTCACACATTTACTCATGGAAATGATTATCCTCACATATGAGACACACTTTCACTTGCATACAAATACATTCACACGAATGCACATCACACATTAATGCTTTCATGGAGAAAATTGCTCATATAGTCACTCAGATATAAACATACTTACAAATGCATACTCAGTGACACATAAAATATGTTTACACATTTATTCACTCAAATAGGCTCACATTTAGTCACATGAACATGATTATAATATTCATAGACAAGACACAGTCATATATGTCACATATACACATTCCCACACATGTGCACACAAACACAAACCCAGGCATGCTCATACATTCACTTGCAAAAGAACATACTTCCAAACACACATTCACACATTTATTCATAGGAATGTGTTTTTCCATTAAGATGCTCACATAGACAAACATACTTACACATTCACTCACATGCACAAAAATGCCCAAATGTTCACAAATTTATTCCAACTTAAAGACACACTAATACATGCTCACTTACACACATGGACAGATCCTGCACATTTGAAGACACTGAAATCTCTCACACATGCAAATTAACACACTCATAGACAGGACTGTTCACCCATTCACTTGCAAGTAAACATTTTCACACTCATCAAGAAGCTTGCAATTTCAAAGTGCAAGGAATACACAGGAACACAAAAACTCCCAAGCACATGTTCACATATTCCTTCATACATATTTACTCACATTAACAACCTCATGCAAATAAGAATGCTTATACATTAACACAAACTAACATGCCTACATCCATGTACAAATTCACAAATTTATTCATACACATGAACAGGTACAAACATTTACTTAACCACACAAATATATTC
Source organism: Vulpes vulpes (assembly GCF_048418805.1). Classification (NCBI taxonomy): domain Eukaryota; kingdom Metazoa; phylum Chordata; class Mammalia; order Carnivora; family Canidae; genus Vulpes; species Vulpes vulpes. The sequence continues at coordinate 76,701,810 of NC_132796.1, read as the reverse complement.
AAACTGACACACTTATTTGTGAACAGGCCTACACATCAATATCACGCATGGGTGTGCTTGCCTACACGTACCCACACATTTATTCACTGACATGATCATGCTCAGAGGTTTACTCACACTGATGGGTACACTTATTCATTCTCATGCACATGTTCCCTCGTCCATTCACTCACTCAAATATACTCAAATTGACATGGTTACACACATGAAATACTTACACATTCACTAATTTACCCAAATAAATATATATTTGCATAATATATAAGCATATATATACACAAAGTTATTCAACTAGTCACTCACATGTATTAATACTGATACATTTACTCATTTGCATGTGCATTCTTGAATTTATGTTCACAGACACTTATTCACGTACAAACCTGCTTAAAAATTCAGTCACATGGGGTGCCTGGGTGGCTCAGTCAGTTAAGCATCTGACTTTTGATATCAATATGCTCAGGTCTGGATCTCAGAGTCATGAATTCAAGCCCCATGTGAATTCAAGCCTTAGCGTGGAAACTGCTTCAAAAAAAAAATTCACTCACATACATAGACACTCACATATAATCACTTGTAAATATTCACACATCCAGTCACAGGTGCATATCAACATACTAACTATAAAAACTTGTTTACTAAAAAAAACTTGTTTACTATTCAGTCATATGTCTGTGCTCACACAAACTTATGAATTTACTCAAGCACATGTAGATAATATACATGCAAGTACAGTTACTAGCAATAACATTTAACATTTTACTCAATACACAGTGACAGATTAACTCACATAGTCACACAGGCATATAATTTCATGCACCCTCTCACAGACATGCTCAGACGTTCACTCACATAAACATGCTCATAAAATATCACTCACATATCAGACAGACTTATTTATACTCACATGTACATATTCACACTTTAACTTACACAAAATAGCATGAGTATAGAAGGAGCATGCTCATATGTTCACTTGTACATGAACATACTCATACTTAACAAAAGCTTGCACACTCACATGAATACACACATTAACAAGCTTAAGGATGAAACCACATTCACTCACAACATGCTTACAGGTTTACTAACGCATAGACACACATCCTCATGCTCACATGTTCATTCACTCACACAAACATGCCCACGAATTCATTCCCACACAGGACACAGTCACATATGCTCACATTTACTCAATCACATTTTCTCTCACACATGCATATAAACACACAAACAAGGACATACTTATATATTCAGTCACACATTTGAGCATACTTAACATCACAAACTCACACAATAACACATTTAATTATACACACAAACATTTGCAGAATCTTTTGCATATATAGACATTCTTACCTGTGAGTTTTTATACAAATTGCATGTCTAGTCCTACAATCATATTTACATATTCACATGTACAAACATCCTCATGTTCACTCACACTCACCTATTCTCACCCATGAGCACATTCACAATTTCACTAAAACACAAATTAATGCTCATATGCATAGGCACATTCACATATTCACTAACACAGACATGCTCAATTTTAGTACACATGTAGACACATGTACATATACTACCACCATCATGCATATTCACAAATTCTTTCATGTAGAAGACACACTCATATATCTAACATGAACACATTCCCTTACTTATATGCATTAGCACACTCAAAAACAGGACACACTCATACAATCACTGACTTAACATGTGCATTCTCATAAACTCATAGAGACATAGTCATATACACTATGTGCTCATTCTCACCCATTCACTTACATAGGCACATTAACACACAAACAGAAATATGTTTCTCACCCAAGCACACCACGTTCACCATGAACTCAAACATTCACACAAAGATTCACTTACACATTTACATTACATGTATAGTACAATCACATATTAACAAGCTCACAAAAACCCATGTTATTAATATTCATTAATACAAACATGCTAACACTTATGTATGTGCTCCCAAATTCCACATACTTGAACATACCCATTTACTTCAGCACTCAAAAATCGTTACATAACACACTGTAAAACATGAAAAAGTTCACAAATTAACTTTCACAAATGTATATGCTCACATATATGCACATGCTCACACATTCACTCATATTAACATGTTAATTTACTCAAAGGAACATACTGGCAAATTACACGTGTGTATACAGTCATACATGCACACCACATGCTCATAACATTCACTCATTCACACAAATATACTCACACCTTCACTCATTCACATGAACATGCTCACAAATACAAATATGTAGACATAATATACATTCTCACACTAATAAATGCACTCCATACAAACATGCTTAAACGTTCACTTACGTGAACATACCCTCAAATTCACACAGGGACACAAACATATGAACTCAGATGCTGCCAGTCTCACAGACACTTACCATGTACACATCACCACTTCATAATCAGGATATGCTTGAAGGGATAACACATAAACATGCTCCCTCCTTCACAAAGCACAAAGATTCACTCACAGAAGAAAATATACTCACATGTGCTTATGTTCAGATGCTAACATTTCACTCATCCAAATATACTCACATTAACTATTTTACAGCAGTGACACTTGCTCATATAAACATGCTAATATCCTTGCACGTGGCCATAAATTCAGCCTACATTTGAACACTCACAAACACATACCCCAGCACTCAAATATCATTACACTAACCTACTCTCATATGTTCAGGTTTGTATGTTTACTTTCTCAAATATTCCTGTTTATATATATGCACACATTCACTCATACAAATCTACTCATACCTCACTCATTCAAATGAGCATTGTTACACATTCACTCAGATACCAAACACTCAGATTTATATACACACACTCACACATTAATTATCATTGTCACAAAAAGCAATATTTTCATATGTTCACTTGCATGTGATCATAGTCACTCAACAGGAAGCTCACAAATTCAAACACATAAAACACTTGCATTCAATGACACACATATACTCATACATGACTTTACACAAATATAGTCATGTTAATAAGAATCATACCCCCAAATCCACTCACATACTCACTACACACAAACACACTAATATGTGTCTTTATGCTTACGAATTCACTCATACATGTAAGTGTACACAAATACTTAAGCACAACTTTACTCATGATAGAACACCTTCACCTATGAATGGGCTCATGCATAACTTATATTTATGCTCACATATGTACAAATGTTCAAACATGCACTCATAAGAAAAGCTCACTCTTTGGCTCACAGAAGCATTTCACTCATATACCTACATACACTCAGACAACCTCAGGAGTTCTCTGGGTGAAATTTGAAACCAGCCGCTGTACAGGGAGGGCAAAGACCAGAGGAAGAGGCAGACCACTCCAGGTTAGTAGGTGGCAATTTAATAAGCAAGGGAACTTACATACAAGGCTTGTCTTGGGTGGCCACAAGACGAGTAGATCTCCACACCTGCCTGCCAGAATCTTGAGTTTCTATGGAGTCCTTAATGTTGTTCAGTCCAGATGGTCTCAACGATACATGACTTTCTCAAGGTTATATCCTTGAAATGGCTTCTAGTGGGTAAAGGTTAGCAGAATATACATTTCAAGGACAAGGAGCCTCTGATTGTACAGGTCCAGCTCACAGGTCCACATGCAGTTACATCCTCTTGATGATTTCCTTCAACACTCTGTCTTTCATGAGTGGCTCTTACAATCTTTTTCTTTTTTTTTTTTCAAGATTTATTTATTTATTTATTTATTTATTTATTTATTTATTTATTTGAGAGAGAGAGAGAGAGAGAGAGAGAGAGAGAGCACAAGCAGGGAGAAGAAGCAGAGGGAGAGGGAGAAGCAGGCTCCCCACTGAGCAGGGAGCCCAATGGAGGACTCAATCCCAAGACCCTGGGATCATGACCTGAGCAGAAGGCAAACACTTAACCAAATGAGCCACTTAGGCACCCCCTGGCTCTTACAATCTTGTATGTCCCCTTCTTTTACCTTGTGCCCTAAGTGATCACCAAGAGCTTTTCTTAGAGGTGGCTCATTGGGTGGCTATCTGGACTCACTGGAGGCAGATATCACAGCAATAGTATAAGCACATGCAAGGGAAATGATAGATTAAGATAATGATTCCCAATAAGTAACAGATTTTCCCACCAAGAGCCCAATGATCCAAATCACAGATTTATTAGTTCCCCTAGGCTGAAGGCTGGATCACTCAAGGCATTCACTTGTGGCCTCATGTGATTCAATAAAGATGATGAGGGCAGCCCAGGTGGCTCAGTGGTTTAGCACCGCCTTCAGCCCAGCGCGTGATCCTGGAGACCCAGGATGGAGTCCCACGTCAGGCTCCCTGCATGGGACCTGCTTCTCCCTCTGCCTGTGTCTCTGCCTTTCTCTCTCTCTCTCTCTCTCATAAATAAATAAATAAAATATTTAAAAAATAAAGATGATGAGTTAGCAGATTCATTGAGCATGAACATACAACATTCTGTTTGGGTAATGGTACATGGCTCTCTCTCTCTCTCTTTTTTTGTAAATGTCTCTCCCATGAGGCAGTAGCAATGTCTAAAGCCATCCTAAGGAGTTTTAACTGCTTACATACCCTACGTTTGGACTGACTCCTTTGCTGGTCACGTGAGTGGGCCCCACTGCAGAAAGGTATTTCCATCAGGGCCCATCCCATGACTGAATACCAGAGCAGCAGAAGTCTAAGGTTGAAAAGACATATATTTAATAGAATCTTGATTAGGAGTCTTCTCCTTCTATAAGAATCACATTTGTGGACTGACTGATCCTTAGGTGTTAATGTGGCCCCAGCATTAGGAATTTTACCTGGGGGTAGCCCTCATGGTACAGTGATTTAGCTCCGCCTGCAGCCTGGGGTGTGATCCTGTAGACCTGGGATCGAGTCCCACGTCGGGCTCCCGGTGCATGGAGCCTGCTTCTCCCTCTGCCTGTGTCTCTGCCTCTCTCTCTCTGTCTCTGTCTCTCTATGAATAAATAAATAAAATCTTTAAAAAAAGGAATTTTACCTGGTAGTATACACCATATATGAGTACCATACATGTTGGCTAGGGGAGATTGCACTGTCATGGGTGAGGAAATGGACTAGGGATGGGATGTTTCCGACCAGGACTCCTGCTCTTTCCCTTCTTTTAATGGTGTGTGTTCTAATCCAGGTATGTAGATAATAGGATCCCAGTGGAGATTGAGTAGTTCCCTCTCACTCAGGGTTGCAAATTGAGTAGTTCCTTCTCAGGGCTGCAAAATAAGTCACCCATTTCAGTGGAACACCTCATTGCAAATTCCAGTAGGTAATGCCTTTCCCAGGTGTGGTGGGTCTTGGTATTCTCAGCAGCATGGAATGACGATATATGGTGAAAGTTGGAGCAGTAGCTGTTATCTGCAACTTACATACCTTTCTGGTATTGTGTTTCTTGGTAGGAGTCTCCAGTCTGGCATACGGGGCAATCGGCCCTACTGGGTGATCATTCAAATGTATGAAGACCTAGGGTAGTACTTTAGTCTTCCTGGTCAAGGCGGTTTTACCTGTTAGTAATTTAATCTGCTGCTTTAATATTCTATTTTTCCTTTCTGTCAATCCTATTACTTGCAGGTTATAGGGGAGATGGAACCTTCATTCAGTGTCATGTTCTTTGGTCTAGTCTTGCCCATCAGGACCTTTGAAATGTGCCCCCCATCATTGTCTGTTCAATGATGGTATCCATATACGGCACTCAGCTTTTCTAATCCCCTAATGGTAATAGCCTTATTTGCATGGCTGTAGGGGAAAGCTTGGGTTAGGCCAGATGCAGTGTCCACACAAACTAAAGCATATTTAGAACCTTCACTCAGAGAGGGACAATATAATCAATTTTCCAATCCTTCACTGGTTAAGAACTCTTAAGGGATGGCCCCAGATGCCTTTGGCAGTTGCCTTGGGCATTGTTTAGAACATGTAGGACATGCTGTTACTGCATTAACCAAGTCACTGCATTTGAAGGGCAATCCATCATCCTTGGCAATACACCATCTCACTTGGGCACTACAGTGGCCGCTTTTTCTGTGCACCCAATCTACCATGTCTGCTGAAGGGCAAGTTGCTACAGCTTGTACACAGGCTGGAGCATCAGATTCCTGATTGTCAGGGCCTGTCAGCACCTTATGATCTGGGACATGGGAAACAGTGAGGACTGCTTCAGATTCTTGCAGGCAAATCCAACTGTCTTTCCATATATTCTGATCCCACAAGGGCTTATTCATGATCATCTACTCTTTGGCTTCCCATTGTTCAAGACATGGGGTTGATCACTATAGAACAGCCTAGCTGTCAGTGTAAAGGGTTAATAGCCAGGGCTCAGGAAAGATCACCAGCCATACTGCTCTCGATTCAGCTCCCTGGCTGTGGTTCATTCCTGTTCCTCTCCAGATGGTGTCAGGGTTAGGCTGAATAGTGACTTTAGTCTGTGCTGATGGGTTGCCTTGACTTGAGACTAGACCTGTCTATTCCAGGTATCAGTGGGCATTTTCCTCATTCTCTCTATGGGCGGGCCTCCGGCTGCCACAGGAATTTAGTGGACGTCATGGGAGGATTTACATATTCTATAGGGCCTAGTAGCATTTGTGTTTCTAGAGGCAGTGGGCTGGTGGACAGGGTGCTCCTCTGATGCAAACAGGCATACCATTTAGTCAAAGTGAGGGTTTGAGCCATGGCAGAGGTGGGTTGATGGAACATATTCTCCAATACCACTTGATAGGAAGAGAGGTTCTTACCACAATATGCTGTTCATTAAAGCTGTCTGGTCATATTTGATTCTATGTACATTCTCAAATATAACATTCCAGTCAAAGCCTTGGGAATAGAACCAGTGTTTCTAAGTGTGTCCAATTAAAAGAAGAACAGATTCTTAGTGAATTTATGCAAATAGATATATTGCCATGAAAATAAGAGTACTCACTAAGAGTTTATGAATTCTGGAGGTTTCGTGTAGGGATCATCTTTGTTCACAAAGGTATATATTAGCAAATTTTGGATAGCTTAAGAGAGAGAAGTTTTTTTTTTTTAAAATCTGGAAAAACAAAAGAATCAATGTTTCAGACAAAAAGTCATAAAAATTATAATCTTCCCCATCAGTTCATTCAAGTTTGTGTAATTCATTCATGTCACTCTCTTGTTAGCAGTTTTATGAATTCATGTTTTTCTATTAGAGTTCTGTAAATTTTTATTCACTTCAGTGGTATGATCTTACTACAAACCTGTACTTGTCAGAGTCTTTTCCATGAATCTCTTTGAAGATGAAGCACTCATGCAGGACTGCTTCTGCAAAAGCATTAGAGTAAAACAATTATCTGTAAGTGATAAAAGTAGCCATGGTTAGAGATCTGATGAGAGTTCATGATAATGCAATTGGCAGGGGAATTTGGTTATTTCTGTGACACATAAACATCCAGACAGGCACAGAGACCCCATAATTTTTGTTCTAAAACTGGAACCATGAATCAAGGTACAATACAAAACTATTTTATAAATAACAGCTGAACTCAAATTGTGTCTCTGGCAGATGAAACAGGTTGAGGTTACCCACTCCTGCGGCTAAAGCTTTTTACTAATATTTGAGAAAATTTTAAGGTTTGTATTTGTCCTTGAGTAATCTTATGGAGGCTGTGGTCTAGATTTTGGGCAAGGGAACTTCTATAACAGTCTGGATTTTAAGAAACCTCTTTCTCCCTTTTTTCTTCAGTCTCAGTCAATTGTGGACAGTGTTGTAGGCATTTCCTAGGATGTTTACATTTCAAAGGCACGGTAAAATTTACAACTGCAAGGACCAGAGAGAATGCAAGTTTTTCTCCTGGTAGATTTGAGATATATTTCTCTATTATCAGAAGTCTAGGGTAATTACTATTTAAAATTTCCCTTTGTTTTAGGGATCAGACAGCATAGAGTACTTACTCCATCACTGTCAATCATCACACCTCCCCTTGTTTTCACCTTTCCAGAAATTCTACCTCTTAGCATCTCAATCAGGCTTTGTCACAAGTACTGGGACCTTAATCCATGTCATTTTTGAATCCTCCTAGCTTTGTAAAACAGCATGCTGGTCTTGAACATATCTTGCTCTCCCACCTTTTTGTCAGCCTCAAAGCTAGCAGAGTCATGGACCTTGACACATTCTTCTAAGCTTGCCTCTTCTTCCAGCTTTCTAACTTGAGCTTTAGCCTTTAATTGGACATCAGTGGCCAGCCAAACTGCCCATAGTAGAGGCCAGCCCACAGCTGTTTGTTTTTCCTGTTGTTGCCACAATGCACTATGTGTAGTTACTTAAACAAGTGCATTAGACCAGCTAGTGTTTTCAGGGCATCCCCATACTCACATATGGTTCACAAGTCTCTAACAGGCCACCCCTATCCACACAGAGGTTGAAGGCCAACCCAGGATTTTCTCTGTGAATGCCTTTTTCCTAAGACCCATTTCTTTGGTCTTACCAATTATTGGTTTGTAAGCTTGGAGATTCCTCTGGTGAAATTTGAAACAGGCCCCCAGATAGGGAGGACAAGAAACGATAAAAGAAAGAGGCAGACCACTCCAGATTGGTAGGTTGTAGGTTTAGTAAGCAAGGAAACATATATGAGGCTTGTCTTAAGTGGCTGCAAGAGGAGATCTCTGTACCCATCCACCAGAATCTTAAAAGTTCACATAGAGGCCTTAAGTGGGGTTCAGTCACGTATCTTGTCTAAATGGTCTCAACAACACATCATTCTCTCTAGGTCACATTGTTGAAATGGTTCCTAGTGCAAGAATAGTGGATAGCATGTAAATTCCAAAGATGGGGAAAAAGTAAGGAGCTTCTGATTGCTTGGGTCTACCTTGTGGGTCAGCCAGTGGTTATACCCTCTTGATGACCTTCTCCAACAAATATACACTCACATGGACACTGACATATTCACTCCTTCCCACAACTTGCTTAAACATTTTCTCAGTCACATGAGCATGCTTACAAATTTATTCATACAGGGAAACAGATACATACACTCAGATGCTCCTATACACCCCTTCATTTACACATGTGCATTAAACTACTCAATATAAGGAGCTGATTCACATACACACACATAGACATGCTCACATCCACTGTGAAGCTCATTCAGTCACATGTAAATAAGCTCACAAGCACTTTCACTCATATGGTTATGTTAAATTCATGTGAGAATTCCACAAGTTAAGCTCACACAGATGAACCCAGTACATATTTACTGCCTTATGTGAACATACTAACATTCATGCATATGCTTACAAATTTTAGGTATGTGTTTGAATACACAAACATTTACTTCAGCACACAAATATTATCACACTAACAGACTCTCACATGTATGGGTTCACATATCTATTTTCATGAATGGTCATGCTCACATAAGAACACACACACGTGCTCACATTAGCACACTTAAAATTCACTCAAAATACATGGTGACCAGATTACTCCCACACATAGACATACTCACATTTCCACTGCACACTCACATTCAGTATAAAAACAAACAGTGAAACAAACTTGCTCAGCCCTCACTCTCATGAACATCATCATATACACACTCATGCACATGAATAGGATTACAGAATCATTGTCACAAACAGGAACATGTTCACATATTCACTTGCATATGAAAATGATCACACTGTCCAGGGTCACAGATTTACTCAATACATAAAAGCACATTTGTTTACATACACACTTAACAAATTACCTTACTCAAATATATTCCCATATTAACAAGATAACACAAACATACCCACTCATTATACATGAACATGGTAGCATGCATGCATATAGTTACAGAAGCCCTCATATAGATGATCATACATAGATACTCACTTTAAACACACATATTTACACTATAAAATACTATCAGCCCCCCCACTGGCTGATACCCCTGTTGTCACACATAGAAATGCTCACATACATACATACATTCACATGTTTAGACACTAACAAAACACATGTCCAGTCTCAAGTATGCTCATAAGTACACAGATATATAGACATATGCACATTGACATTTATTCTTTCACTCAACTAATTCAATCATATGAACACACAAATTCACTGACATAGAGACACAAATAAATATTCTCAGATGTTCACACACATCCATGCACTTTCACCAACAAATTAACAAAATCTCAAACAGAAACATGCTCACATAGACACACACAGAGATGCTCACACTTACCAGGAAGTTTAAACATTCGTTCATACTGTGATACACTCAAATATACATGCACATGCTCACCATCACTCAAATAATATACTCATATATTAATAAGCTCAAGCAAATGAACACAATACACATTTATTCATATGAATATGCTATCATTCATGCACATGCTCACAAATTTATACGTATAAAAGAACACATACATTTATTTCATTCAAATATTGTCACACTACCATATTGTCCTGTATAATTCATTTATTTACTCTCATGTATAACTGTGCTCACAAATATGCACACATTCATATGTTCGCTCATAGTAACACAGTTTGCTCACTAAAAACACACATTGACAAATTTTGTAATTCTCAGAGACATACATATATTCACGCCTTCATGTACACACTTTCATCTAAACAAACATACCTACACTGCATTCACTCACAGCATTATCACCCACTCACATACACAGGCATGGTCACAAAGTAACTCATACACAAACACATTTGTTGCTGTTACACAAATACATTCACTTACCCATGCAAATTATTGTCACTAAAATTTACATGTTCATGTATTCATGGCACAAGAACATGCTCACTCACCAAAAAGCTCAAACCTTCACCTCCATACATAAAATATATCTACTCACATACAAACACACATGCTCATACATTACCTCACTCAAATCTACTCACATATTAACAAGATTACATAAAAATACACACTCAAGTACACACAAGCATGCTAACATAATGCAAATGCTCACACACTCATACAGATGAGTGCACAAAAATACCTACTTTAAGCTCATAAATTTACATGCTATATAACATTCTTGCCCATAAATCAACTCGCACATAAATTGTCACACACATTCTTACATACATACATGTGCCAAAACATTGAAATACTCACTAAACGCATGCATAATTCACTCACCCACAAAAACATGCTTACAAGTGTACACATTTGTAGATATATTCATCATGTGCACACTGACACATTCAATCACATACGCATGTGCACAGATTCACGGGGCCTCAAATATGTACACCCAGATGCCCCACTCAGCCCTTCCCTTAGACATGCATATTAACATGTTCACAATCAGGAAGATAATCCCCTATTTGCTCACACATATACTAACCATGAAGCTCAAATGTAATTCACACATATACATACTCACATGTATTTACAGTTAAATGCTTCCATTTTACTCACACAATATACTCCCACATTAACAAGCTGAAGCAAAGATGATACATATTTATGTACTCAAATCAAGATGGTATCATGCAAACATGCTCAGAAATTCACACACATGCATGAGTGCACAAATATTTACTTCAGTGCTAAAATATTGTTACATTCACACTCATGTATAAGATAGCATAAACATCACTCACAAATGTGCATGCTAAAAATATCTATATGCATATATATGTACATCTTCATACATTCACTGACATTAACACACTTGCAATTTACTCACTCAAATGACAGACAAGTTTACTATAACACATACACTAATACACTCCAGTACTCCCATTTTACTCAGTCTCTTCACATATATTAACAGGCTCCACAATCAGGAACATGCTCACATATATTCTTGCACACATATATGCTTATACTCACCACAAAGCTCAAGCATTAATACATGAATAAACTCACATATAGTCAGTCACATGATCACATTTCACCTACATGGTACACACATACACTCATATTTTCAGAAAATGAACACAATACACATTCATATACTCACATGAACATGGTATCATCCATGCATATGCTTACAACTGAATGCATACACATGAATACATTTACTTCACCACTCAAATATTCTTCCACTAGCATGCTCTAAGATGTATACAAGTTCACATGTTCACTTTCAAAAGTGTACATGCTCACATATATGCACAGGATCACACATTGACCCATGTTAACATGATTATAATTTATTACTCTAATGAACATTAGAGATTATATATGTAGACATACTCACATATATTCACACTCACACATCCCTTCACATAAACATGCCCACAACTCAGTGGCTCAGAGAAGAATTATTACATATTCACAAGCATAAATATAATAAAAAGTCACTTATACACCATCACCACACATATTGAGTTTATATATCCACAATCACACATTCACTTACACATGTAAAATATCATTGTCTCAAGTGAAAACGTGCTTAAATATCACTTGCACACAAACAAGCTTACAGTCACCAAGAAGTTAAAAAAATCACAAAGACATAAAATGCATTGCTTTACACACACACTTGCACACATTGCCTTACTCAAATATTTTCACATATACACAGGATAACAAGCCCATTATATACTTGTTATACACAAACATGCTGGCATGTCTGTACATGTCCACAACTTATTTTTTTTAAGATTTTATTTATTTATTCATGAAAGACACAGAGAGGCAGAAACATAGGCAGAGGGAGAAGCAGGCTCCATGCAGAGAGCCCAAGTGGGACTCGATCTCCGGACTCCAGGATCACACCCTGAGCCAAAGGCTCAACCACTGAGCCACCCAGGCATCCCCATGTTCACAATTTATACATACAAGGAATATACCAAAATACTCATTTACACACAAAATTTTGATCACAGCAAGACGCCATGAGCAGTCTCACACATATATTGTTACACGGACATATATACATACACACACTCACATGTTCATCATTCACAAACAAGTTTAAGCATTTCTGCATTGAAATATGCCCACAAAATCACTCATATTCACAGACAACATATATATTCAGACACACCCATTGACACATTCAGTCCTTCACACAAACATGGTGACATTCATTCAATCACATGATCATGCCCACAAATGCATTCATGCAGGAACTCAAATATATATATTCAGATGTTCCCAATCACACATTCAGTTATACATGCATATTAACATTGTGAAAGTCAGGGACATGCTTACATGGACACTCACGCAAAAACATGCTCATATCCACCATGAAACACACACTTTAAAACACAGATACTTATGCCAACACTCAAATGTTGTCATCTTAACACCAACTCATATGTTTAAGTTCACACATTCATTCTTTTTGCTTAAAGGTTTTATTCATTTATTCATGAGAAACAGAGAGAGAGAGAGAAAGAGAGAGAGAGAGACAGGCTGCACGCAGGGAGTCTGACGTGGGACTCGATCCCGGGTCTCCAGGATCACGCCCTGAGCCGAAGGTGGCACTAAACCGCTGAGCCACCCCGGCTGCCCCACATTCATTCTTATGAATATATAGTGTTCAAGTACATTCACACAAACATTCTCTCATATATTAGCATGTTTTTAATTTACTTATTCAAATGCATACACTGACAAATTCTCACACATACGCATATTAACATATATTCACATTCAAATGCTCATGCATTTGTTCAAAACAGTTCATATCTTACCCCCATAAGCATAATGATGCATTTTATGTAGACACTTGAAAGTGATTACAAATTCACTCGTACTGCAGACACACGCATTGCATTTACAACACACACATTCCCACATTAACTTTCCCACATAAATTATCATTGTCACAAACACAACATACTCATATTCACTTGCACAACAATACACTCATTAAGAATCTCACTAATTCAAAACACAATCACTCACACATGTTCACAAATGACCTTATTCAAATATAATCAAACATTATCAAGATCACATGAAGAGCATAATTATGCGCTCACTAATATACCAATAGGATTTTCACATGCTAGCAAATGAATTTATAGAGATGAGAACACATATTCACATAATAAACACAAATTTACACTCAATAACCTACTCACTTATGGATATGATCACACTTAAACTGTCATAGAAAGACATGCTCATGTGTATACACATGCTTACACATTCACTTATAAAACATGCTCAGCTATTCATTCATTCAAATATGCTCAGAAAGTCACTCACATTTTTTAAAAGATTTTATTCATTTATTTGAGAGACAGAGAGCTAGCACATGAGTGGGGAGCAGAGGGAGAGGGAGAAGCAGACTCCCCACTGAGCAGAGAGCCCAATGTGGGGCTCAATCCCAGGACCCAGGGATCATGACTTGAGCCAAAGGCAGACACTTAACTGACTGAGCCACACAGGTGCTCCAAAAGTCACTCACATTTAAAGACACATACACATTCACACACAGACATCCATTCCTTCATGCAGACATGTTCAAGCATTCACTCGATCACATGACCATGTCCACAATTCATTAACCCAGGGACTTAAATATATAATATACTCAGGTGCTCCCAATCATACATTTACTTACACATATATATTAACATGATGAAAATCAGGAACTCATTCACATATACACTCACATCTGAGATGCTCACTCACAGAAGAAAATATACTCATATGCACTTACACTCATATGTACATTCATATTTTACTTATAGTTATAATCACCTGTTAACTAGCTCACAGCAGTGAAACTGACACACATTCACTTAATCTCATAAACATGCTAACACCATGCACATGGCCACAACTCTAAGAACACAGTTGAGGGGTGTTTGGCTGGCTCAAGCAGGTAAGTGTCTGCCTTCTGCTCAGGTCATGATCCCAGGATATTGGGATTGAGCCCAACATTGGGCTTCCTGCTCAGTGAGGAAGCTGCTGCTCCCTTTCCCCACCCTACCCTGCTTATGCTCTCTCACTATCTCTCTCTCTCAAATAAATAATCTTTTTAAAAAAGAATACAGTTGAACACAGATATTTGAAGCAATACTCAAATATTGAAATACTTATATTCAATACTTATATTCAATACTTATATTCAATACTTATATTCAATACTCAAATATTGAAATACATATATGCACATGCTCATTCATTCACATGAACATGCTTACAAATCACACACCCATTCTGATAGATTTACTCACACATATACACATACTAACAGCATACATTCAGTTGGTGGCTCACAGTTCACATACACAAAATGGCCCCATGTTCACTCATTCACAGGATTATAATCACAGATTCACTTAAAAACAGAAACAAGTACAAAATGACTCACACTCTAGATATACTCACTTCATTTATTCATGCACACTCACATTCAGTTACCTGTACAAAATATTGTCACAAACAGTAATATACTTATATAATGAATTGCACATGAGCATGGTCACATTTACCAAGAAGCTCACAATTTCATTTATTTACTTAAAAACCACTGCATTTACTTTCAGACAGATGGTCACAAATTACCTTATTCAAATATATTCACACAAGAACAATATCACACATGAAAAACCACATTTACCCCCTCACTCCTCACAAAGATGCTAACATGCATTCACATACTTATAAATTCATTTATACAGATGGTAACAGTGAAATATTCACTTTAAGCACACAGATTTATACATAAAACACCTATGAACATGCTCACACATACAGTGTCACACAGATGTATGCTCATATTCATATACATCCTCACACATTCACTCACTCCCTAAACACACTCAAGTATGCCCACAAATTCACTCACATTCAAAAACATATATATTAACATGCATATACTGGCACATTCACTGCTTCATAGAAGCATGCTGAAATCTAATGACCATACAAATTCACCCACACAGGGACTCAAATATATATACTCAGAGGCTTCTGGATGTTCTTACTCACACTTTTGCTTACACATTTATGTTCTTAGAATCAGGAACATGCTCACATAGAAACTTGTACACAAATATGCTGATATCTACAATAATGCTCAAATGTTTGCTCACAGAAGAAAATATGCTTATATGTACTTAGACTTACACGCTCACATTATCTCACAGAAATATGCAAACATATTAACTGGCTCACAGTGATGAACTTTTTTTTTTTATTGGAGTTCAATTTGCCAACATATAGCATATCACCCAGTGCTCATCCCGCCAAGTGCCCCCCTCAGTGCCCGTCACCCAGTCACCCCAACCCCCCGCCCACCTCCCTTGCCACCACCCCTTGTTCATTTCCCAGAGTTAGGTGTGTCTCATGTTCTGTCACCCTCACTGATATTTCCCACTCATTTTTTCTCCTTTCCCCTTTATTCCCTTTCACTATTTTTTATATTCCCCAAATGAATGAGACCATATAATGTTTGTCCTTCTCTGATTGACTACTTCACTCAGCATAATACCCTCCAGTTCCATCCACGATGAAGCAAATGGTGGGTATTTTTCATTTCTAATGGCTGAGTAATATTCCATTGTATACATAGACCACATCTTCTTTATCCATTCATCTTTCGATAGACTTGATACACATTATGTCACATACTAAAACCCATATTGTCAATAAACAATTGAACTATATGGAGTCTTAACAGACAAGGCAGGCTTTATTCAAGACTGTTGTAATAGGGGATAGAGACTATTGCAATAGGGGAAAAAATTAAATTCAACTCTGTATACAGCAGAGAAAGATGAAGATTTATGGCCAATAGAGAGGGTGATAGAGTTAGTGATTAAAACATTACTGAGCGCCTAGGTAGCTCAGTTGGTTGAGCATCTTCCTTCAGCTTGGGTCATGGTTTTGGGTCCTGGGATCGAATCCTGTGTCCAGCTCCCTGCTTGGTAGGGAGTCTACTTCTCTTCCCTCTCCTTCTCCCTTCCCCCCTCTCCTCTGCTTGTGCTCTTTCTTTCTTGCGCTCTCTCACTCTCAAAAAAAAAATTACTAAGAGGAACTTGGTTAGGTATTATGTTGGTTTATTTTATGCATCCACTTGATTGGACTAAGGGAATGCCCATATAGCTGGTAAAACATTCTTGGTGTGTCTGTGAAGTTGAGTCCAGATGAAATTAGCATTTTATTTATTTTTTTAAAGATTTTATTTATTCATGAGAAACACACACGAGAGAGAGAGAGAGAGAGAGAGAGAGAGAGAGAGAGGCAGAGACACAGGCAGAGGGAGAAGCAGGCTCCATTCAGGGAGCCCGATGTGGGACTCGATCCCGGGACTTCAGGATCAGGCCCTGGGCTGAAGGCAGCACTAAACCGCCTAGCCACCTGGGTTGCCTGAAATTAGCATTTTAATTGATAAACTGAGTAAAGAAAATTGCCCTCACCAAAACCGATGTAAGTGGGCATCATCCAGTAATTCATTTAGGGTCTGAATAGGACAAAAACATGGAGGAACTACTGATTTGCTCTTTCCTTGAGGTGGAACATCAATCTTTTCCTGCTTTTAGTCATTGACACTCCTCGTTCTTGGGCCTTCAGAGTTGAACCAGGAGTTATACCATAGGCCGCTGATTCTTAGGCCTCTGGACTCAAACTGGGAGTGACTCTCCTGGTTTTCAGGCCTTTGGACTCAGGCTAAATTATACTGCTGGCTTTCTTGGCTCTCTAGCTTGCAGACAGCAAACTATGGGATGTTTCAACCTCTGTAATTACCTGCGCCAATTCTTATAATAAATATCTATAGCTAAAGAAAAACAACCAATAAGATATCTATAAATGTATATTATGTAAAGACATATAAAGGTAGATTATATAAAATGTAAATCTAGATATTTATTTCTATATTATGTATTAATATAGATATATAGATGTCTTATCCCAATATTTATAATACAGACACAAAGATATAGATAGCTATCTCATATATCAATAATTATAGATAGATATCTATATCTTTCTCTCTCTATATATATTTATTGGCTCTGTTTCTCTGGAGAGCCCTAACACAAGTATCCAGAGGGACTGTGGTCAGGGGTGAAACTTGATTATATATCAAGGGGAGGGATGGAAAACTTGATTTAAATATGAAGGATGGGGCATTCTCAGCTGGCTTAGAAGGATTCACTCACATAGGCATACTCAGATACACTCATTCACACACAGACACATTATCTCCACATAGATATACTCATTGATTCAATCATATGAGTATACTCATAGATTATCTCACAGTGACACAATTAAATACACCCAGATGCTCCCATCACTCATTCACTTCTACATACAAGTTTACATATGCATAATTAGGAACATGGTCAAACATAATTGCACACAGACATATCAGTCATCATGAAGCTGAAACTTTCAATCTCAAGTAGATTTACTGACATTCACAAGCTCACATATTACACATATGGTCACACATTAACAAGTTCACGAAAATAAACCTAGTAAACATTCACTCACTCATACAAACATGGTAACTTCCATGCACATGCTCACAAATTCACATGTACACGTAAACACAGAGCAATGTTTACTTGAACATTCACAAACAATCTGACAAGGGTAAGTACACATATTCACTTTCACAAATGTGCATGCTGATATTCATATACATGCTCACACATTCACTGACTCACCTCAATGTAACTGTAATTAAATTCACTTTAATTAACATAGTAACAAATTATACATATAAACATACATACATTCACATCTGCATACTCACACAAATATGGTCACACCTTCATTTATTTAAGTGAACATGATCATATGAACATGCTCACAAATTCACATACATAGACACTCTTTTATAGAAATGTGCTCAAATGTTTACTGAATCATATGAACATACTAACAAATTCACTTACATAAGGACAAATATATGCACTTAGATACTCCCATTCACACAGTCACTTACACATGCATATTATAATGCTCACAAACATGAACATGCTCACATATATGCTCACACAGAAGGATGCTCATAATCACCAAGAAGTTCAAACATTTGTACGTAGATACATTCAAATCCATTCACACTCACTGATTCCTGAATATACTCAAACCTTAACAAGTTCATACAAATGAACATGATACATACAGATATGCTAACATCCATGCATATCATCACAAATTCATGCATACAAATGGACACACAAAACATTTACTTGACACTCCAGTACTGTCACCCTAATACTCTCTCAAATATGTAAATTCCCAGATTTATTTTCATGAATATACATACTCACCTATATTCAAATGTTCTCACATGCACTCATTCACATTAGTATGTTTAAAATTTACTCAAATAAATATACTGGCAAGTCTATCACACATAGATATACACACATTCACATTTGCATGCTCATACATTTACTCTTTGAAAAAATATATTCACACTTTAATATACTTACATTAGCATGATCACACATTCTACATTCAGTCATTCACATGAACTTGCTCACAAATTTACTCCAAATCATAGATGCATCAGGTACTCTCATGCTCATACTGATAAATTCATTATATTACACAAATGCTCAAACATTCACCCAATCACATGAGCATGCTCAGTGTTTCACTTCCACAGAGACACAAGTACATCCACTCTGCTTCAATCTTGTATTCACTTATGTACACACTTGGTTCACAAACAGGAACATGCTCATATATTTATTTGCACTCATACTCACCAAGAAGATAAACATTGATTCATATAAGATATACTCATATGCCCACATTTCACTCACACAAATGTAATAACATGTTAACTGTCTCACACAAATATATTCCACACATTACTCACTCAAATCAACATGCTAACATCTATGCATACAGTTACAAATTTAGGTATACTCTTGAGCTCACACAAATATTTACTTCAATATTTAAACTATTGCTAACACACTCAAACATGTACAGGTTCACATAATGATTATTATGGGTGTACATGCTTGTGTATATATACACACAATCATTTACTTTTGAAACTTGCATATACCTTCGTTCACTCATATGAACTTTATCACATTCACTTCCACATAATCACAAATTTATTTACAAGACATATTCATTGAATTTATATGCACAGTTAAATGTGCAAATTATACTCACAGTGTAAATATACTCACATATGTACAGACATCCTCATGCTTGCCAGGAAGCTCATATCATAAATATACTCACATTCACTCATACACATGCTTATAATTTCTTTTACACAAGTATATTCATACTTTTACAAGATCACACAAAATAAACACATATACACCTACATGGTAATATATATACACATGCTTAGAAATTTACTCATACAGATGAAAACACACAAAAATTCACTTTATCACATAAATATACTTGTACTAAAACACTCAGCCATGCATAGGGTAACACATTCTGTCTCACACATGTACATGGCCACATTTACAGGTTTACTCATTAACCAATCCTTATGAACTTGATAATTTATTTATTCACACTCATAGACATATTCACAAATTTTTAAAATAAATTTATTTTTATTGGTTTTCACTTTACCAACATACAGAATAACACCCAGTGCTCATTCCGTCAAGTGCCCCCCTCAGTGCCCGTCACCCATTCACCCCCACCCCCCGCCCTCCTCCCCTTCCACCACCCCTAGTTCATTTCCCAGAGTTAGGAGTCTTCATGTTCTGTCTCCCTTTCTGATATTTCCCACACATTTCTTCTCCCTTCCCTTATATTCCCTTTCACTATTATTTATATTCCCCAAATGAATGAGAACATATAATGTTTGTGCTTCTCCGATTGACTTACTTCACTCAGCATAATACCCTCCAGTTCCATCCACGTTGAAGCAAATGGTGGGTATTTGTCATTTCTAATGGCTGAGTAATATTCCATTGTATACATAAACCACATCTTCTTTATCCATTCATCTTTCAATGGACGCCGAGGCTCCTTCCACAGTTTGGCTATTGTGGACATTGCTGATATAAACATCGGGGTGCAGGTGTCCTGGCGTTTCAATGCATCTGTATCTTTGGGGTAAATCCCCAGCAGTGCAATTGCTGGGTCGTAGGGCAGGAGGAAAGACTATCCATTGGAAAAAAGACAGTCTCTTCAATAAATGGTGCTGGGAAAATTGGACATCCACATGCAGAAGAATGAAACTAGACCACTCTCTTTCACCATACACAAAGATAAACTCAAAATGGATGAAAGATCTAAATGTGAGACAAGATTCCATCAAAATCCTAGAGGAGAACACAGGCAACACCCTTTTTGAACTCAGCCACAGTAACTTCTTGCAAGATACATCCACAAAGGCAAAAGAAACAAAAGCAAAAATGAACTATTGGGACTTCATCAAGATAAGAAGCTTTTGCACAGCAAAGGATACAGTCAACAAAACTAAAAGACAACCTACAGAATGGGAGAAGATATTTGCAAATGACGTATCAGATAAAGGGCTAGTTTCCAAGATCTATAAAGAACTTATCAAACTCAACACCAAAGAAACAAACAATTCAATCATGAAATGGGCAAAAGACATGAAGAGAAATCTCAAAGAAACAGAGGAAGACATGGACATGGCCAACATGCACATGAGAAAATGCTCTGCATCACTTGCCATCAGGGAAATACAAATCAAAACCACAATGAGATACCACATCACACCAGTGAGAATGGGGAAAATTAACAAGGCAGGAAACCACAAGTGTTGGAGAGGATGCAGAGAAAAGGGAACCCTCTTACACTGTGGGTGGGAATGTGAACTGGTGCAGCCACTCTGGAAAACTGTGGAGGTTCCTCAAAGAGTTAAAAATATTCACAAATTTTTAAAAAGATTTTATTTGTTTATTCATGAGATACACAGAGAGAGAGGCAGAGAAATAGGCAGAGGGAGAAGCAGGCTCCATGCAGGGAGCCCAATGTGGGACTCTATCCTGGGACTCCAGGATCACGCCTGAGCCAAAGGCAGACGCTCAACTGCTGAGGCACCCAGGCGTCCCGACATACACATTTTTTAAAAAGATAGATAAATAGATAGATAGATAGATAGATAGATAGATAGATAGATAGATTATTTATTTATTTATTTATTTATTTATTTATTTATTTCAGAGATTGTGTGTGTGTGCATGAGAGTGGGGGAAGGGCAGAAGGCTATAGAGAGGGAGAGAGTCTCAAGTAGACTCCCCTCTGAGCCTGATCTCAAGACCCTGAGATGATGACCTGAGCCAAAATCTATAGTCAGATGCTTAAGCAACTGAGTCACCGAAGCGCCCTTGTACTCATACATTTAACAATTACAGAAATATATGCTAACAGTCTTACACATGAGAATTCTCTCATTTATTCACTCAAATATACTCACCTACAAACTCATCCACACATTTACTCACATGTATCTACACTCTGACACATTCACTCATAAAAATGCTTGAAAATTCCCTCAGAAATACCGATATCCCCAGATATAATCATTTACATGTGCTGATGCATCAGGTCACAGTCACATAATTGTATGCTCTTATGTAAAATATGCTCCCTGATTATTAGTGCACATACATGCTGAAAAATATACTCATCAAATTTTACAAAAAGAAAAAATTATTGTGTATACACTCTTGTTCACTGAATCATTTACACAGCACACATTGATTCACACATATGTTCACAGATTTGTCTCATGCACACATTCATGTGCACATGCTATCAACTTCATTCACACAAGTATACATTCATATTAACAATCTTACAGAAAAAACGTGATGCACATTCACTAACAAATATGAACCTAACATCCATGTATGTGTTCACAAATTCATGCATATATATATATGCACACAGTGATTACTTAAGCACTCAAACACAATCACATCTATCAAACATAAACAAGTACACATGTGTACCCATGAATATAGTGCTCCCATACATGCTAATGCTTACACTTTCACCAACATTATCATACACCGTTCATATAAACATACTTACAGATTTACTCATACATAGACACCTTTACATACATTAATACCTACATGCTCCCATGTTCATTCACTCACAGAAACATGCCTACACCTTTATTTATGATATTATGATTACATATTCACTCACTCATGTAATCACAAAGTAAATCATATGGAAATATACATTCACATGCACACACTGACTCATTCTTTCACACAAACATGCTCAAACATTCACTCCGTCATATAAGCATGTTCACAAATTCTCTCGTGCAGGGTCAGAAGTCTATGCATTCAGATGAAACCACTTACCTATTTACTTACAAACACATTAATATGCTCACAACAGGAACATGCTTATATCTAGGCTCATGAATGTACATGCTCATACCAAGAAGCTCACACATTCACCCTTGCATATAAATACACTCACAATCACTCACACAAACATGGTTATACATTGTCTCATAAAACATACACATTGATAAGATCACACAGAGGAACACATTTTTCACCTATCCACATTCTATCATACATGCAGATGCTCACAAATTCACTCACAGATGAGCACACACAAATATTCACTTAAACTCAAAAATTTACACACAAAACACCCATGAATAGGTTTACACACCATCATACACATGTGGGTATACCCATGTACATGCATAGAATTACACATTCTCTCATTCATAAAACAGGATCACACATTCACTCACATTCTCAAAGTTTATTCATATATATGGACATAGGTACACTCATATGCACACATTGACACACCCACTACTTTGCACAGAAATGCTCAAGCAATTCCTCAGTCACATGTGCATGCTCACAAACTGACACACAGGGAATACAATTGTACATGCTCAGATGCTCAAAGCTATATTCATTTACACATATACACCACCATGCTAACAACAGCAACATGCTCACATGTTCACTTACACACAAATATACTCACTGTGAAACTCAAACACTTCAACAAATAGGTACTGTCACATACACTCACATGCTCCCAATTCCATCACAAAAATATATTAACACGTGAGCAAGCTCACAGGTGAACATGATCAGATCTATACACGTGATTATAATTCAAGTAAATACTTTCACACAAAAAATTTACTTCCACATGCAAGTATTGTACATTAACCTACTTTCAAACATGGTCAAATTCAGATGTCATCTCAAAATGGGCTTGCTTACTGACCCTTTATTCACGGACACTAACTGGCTCACATTTTATGTCATGTCATTCACATGAACCTGCTCACACATCCACAAGGCACATTTACATATGCTTTTTCACACACACACATATTCCTTTATGCACATACATTAACACGCCCCCAAATAAGGACATACTCAGACATTCAAAATAACATGGTCACGCTTTCCATGATCTCAGACACATATATACAGTCACATACCTTGCATACACTCACAAATAAATACACTTAAACATGAACAAGCTCATACTAAGGTACATGCTTACAAATTCTATTATAAATTCCATTCTAGTGGGATAATATTCACATGCTCATGTAATATATAATATATGAACGCAGTGGAATATTACTCAACCATTAAAAAGAATGCAATCTTGCTATTTGCAATGATGTGGATAGAACTAGACTGTATTATGCTAAATGAAATAAGTCAGAGAAAGACAAATATCATATGATCTCACTCATATGTGGAATTAATGAAATAAAACAGATGAACATAAAGGGGGAAAGAGAGAAAGAGGGAAACCAGAAACCAGACTCTTAACTTTGGAAAACAAACTAGGGATTGCTGGAGGGAAGGAAGGTGGGGGGAGATGGGTTATACAGGTGACGGGTATTTAGGAGGGCACTTGGGATGAGCATTGGGTGTTGTATGTAAGTGATGAATCACTAAATTCTACATGTGAAACTAATGTTACACTGTATGTTAACAGGAAATTAAATAAAAACTTGAAACTGAAAAAAAAAGAATAAAAAAGAGAAAAATAAATTGATCACCCTATCAACCATATACATAAATTTGCTCACAAATTATTCACACACAGATACATATACACTCACATCCACATGCTTACACATTCAGTGCCTTACAACAATATACTCATGCATCATTAACTCCAACAAACTTGCTCTCATATTCACTATTTACCCATGTGAGCCTCCTCACAAATTCACTCACATACACTGTCACATCTATTTACAGTCACACTTTCACACATAATCACTTACATGGGCATGCACAAAAATTCACACACACAGACACATATTCATCATAGGCATACACTCATACATTCCCTCACACATATTAACCCACAGAGATGTTCTCACATATTTGGTCAAAAATGAACATGCTTCACCATAAAACTCCCCATGTTCACTCATACACATAGATACACTCCTATGACCATGCTCACATATTCACTTTTATAAATATACATTAACAAACTCAACAGTGAATGTGCCTGTACATTCACATACACAAACATGCTAATACCATATACATGCTAACAAATTTAGTCATACATGCTAAAATGCACATTCACTTAAACATAAACTCACATTTACACGTTTTCACTTGTGAAGAGGCTAACACTTTCAGTCTCATACAGGCATACTGACACACATGCATATGCTCACCCATTCACTCACTCACATGAATGTGCTCACAAGTTCACTCACATAGACACACTAACATATACACAGGCTTACAAATTCACTCACACATGAATACACAAACCAATTTGCTTACATACATCACATACATGAAAAACCTTATTCACTCACACACTGAAATATGTTACATAAATTAAGTCATTCATACTTTCACTCACGTACGTCAGTATTTTGAGACATTCATTCATCTACATGATCATACTCAGGTTAGTTTGCTCACACATCCATATTCATTCACACAAACATGCTTAAAAATCCACTCCCATGTTAAATACTGCCCCACATATCATCGTTTACCCACACTCACACTTTGAGTCACACATGCACATTAACAGGTTCACATATATAAATACGCCCACTATTTACTGACACATATGTACAGGTTCACACGTATGAAAATGCCCACAAATTCATGATTTTAGTATAAGATTCTCTGGTATATGTATAGGAATCGCATTAACCTATGGTCACTTTGTGAGAGAACGACTTCTTTACTATACTAAAATTCATGATTTTAGTATAAGATTCTCTGGTATATGTATAGGAATCACATTAACCTATGGTCACTTTGTGAGAGAACGACTTCTTTACTATGTGGATTCTTCCATCTCATAAATCTGTTTATATGTCTCTCCACTTATTTCGGTCTTCTTTGATTTCTTCCACAAGAATTTTGTAATTTTCAGCATGTAGACTATACATTTTTTCTTAAATTTTTACACGGGTGTTGTATAAATTTTTTTTTTTTTTTTTGGCCTAGTCTTTGTTCCAATTACCTGGCTTAGGGCTTGTAAAACCCTTGGAATTTCTCAAGTGATAAAAATGTCTTTCTTATTCACGAGCTCCTTAAATCACTCTTGATTTTATGCAGTGAGATGATTGAGCATGGCAGCTGGTCACCAGAACTGGTGGAATTAGAGGATTGGGGTTTTGAGTTATCCTAACCACAAGGTAGAAGAACGACCTGGAAATTGAATTTAATCACATGGCCAATGATTCAGCCAATCATGCTTACATAATGAAACCCCAATAAAACCTCTGGACATTGAATCTCAGAACAGCTTCCCGATTGATCAATACACTGATTTGCTGCGATAAGGGATATGCTCTGATTCCAGAATGAGAGAGTACAGAATCTCTGCAGTTTCTCCTAGACCTTGCCCTATGGGTTTCCTCATTTGGCTGGTCCTCCAGATTCGTACTATATCCTTTATAATAAAATTGCAGTAGTAAGTGGGGATCCCTGGGTGGCGCAGCAGTTCGGCGCCTGCCTTTGGCCCAGGGCGCGATCGTGGAGACCCGGGATCGAATCCCACATCAGGCTCCCGGTGCATGGAGCCTGCTTCTCCCTCTGCCTGTGTCTCTGCCTCTCTCTCTCTCTCTCTGTGACTATCATAAATAAATAAATAATAATAATAAATTTTATAATAAAATTGCAGTAGTAATGCACTTTACTGAGTTATGTGAGCCATTTTAGCAAACTCTCAAGCCTAAGGTTGTCATGGAACCCCTGAATTTATAGCCAGTCAGAAGGTGGGTGACCTGGGGACCCCACATGTGACTGTCATCTGAAGTGGCAGCAGTCTTGTGGAGGACATGGACACCCCATTTAGTCTTACTGCTGTAAAATCTAGTAACGATCTTAGAAACCTTATCAGGTTTGTTATTTCAGCTTTTCCTTAGGGGTCTTATGAATGCAGAGAAAAATTATATTATTTAATAAGAAAATGGGGAAAGGCAGAGGGGAGAGTTAAGGGACTCATCCTAGCAGGATGAGAATCTTTAGATAGTTTTTAAGAAATTAGATAAATTGGACATTGATGGGGTTGAAACAAGTGTCTTAATGTAACACTATTAATGGGTAAGCACACCAATTGGAGCCACTGCTTGGTCCCCTTAAAAAAGTATGCTATGCTTTCCCCAGTTTGGAAGAATTAAAAGAACTGGCAGACAATATTATAATAAGAAACTCAACCTGGAATTGTAGGGAGTAATAGGCAGATTAATAAAGAAACAAAAATTGACAAGAGGAGCCAGGGTCCCTTGGTTCAGCCTTCTACTGGGAATCCAAGGCCATTTGCACATGAGTGTATAAAATGGTCAAAGAGTAGAGATGAGAAGTTTCTGAGACTCTTTGACATGAGGTTTCATGTGCTGTGGTATCAAAACCTGGTGAAGCCCTAACTGGAACTACAATTAAATTGAGAGAATATAAAAATTCAAGAGTTGATAGGATTAAGATGAAAATTAGAATGTTTAACCAGACTTATGTGAAGAGATAGTATCTCCTTTACCTGAATGTTGTATGGGAATGAATATTAAATCTGACCGGAACATTTCTTCTACCTGGTATTATAAAATAGAAGATATGTAAATATATGCTTCAATAAACATTTATTGGGCATAGTAAATAGGAACCAATAAGATTTTCTGTGCCCACACAGTATAGCATAGAGGCTAATGTTGGTACAGACAAGTTTTTCTGTACAATATCTTGTGCAGAGCATAGGTTAGGGATTGTGACAGTAGCATGTAAGGGCCTCCCAGTGGTAAATACCAGGAATTTGTACCCAAGAATTTCCATTTAAGGGGCTATTACTAGCTTGTTATCAGATATTAACTGAAATTGCCCCATGACTTACAGACATATCTTTAGACCTGAAATACACATAATACTTTAAGTGGTGTCAGAGAAATGTTCTAATGGGGAAGACAATGCTCATAAGTGTTCTATACTAAAATGCAAGTGGGTTGTGCAGGAATATACTACTGGGGGAATTCTGAGGGCTACTCAGCATATTCATGAGCAAGTAGACTTTTTCCCTAGGACTAACTTTGGAACAAACTACCTGAGGACTTGCCAGATTCTTTTTTTTTTTTTTTTTTTGGTGCAAAATGGTGGTTTTATTAAAGCATGGGGACAGGACCCACGGGCAGGAAGTGTTGGACCCTGGCTCACAGGTGCCAACGTGTCCCGGCGGACGCCCCAGACACTCAGACCCCAGACAGGCAGATGCAATTAGCAAGAGGGTTTATTGGACGTTTGCGCAAACGGGCTCTCCGCCTCCGAAGAGGAAGAGAGCCCCGATTAGCAATTACAGGTATCTTTTAAAGGCAAAAGGAAAAAACTCGCTTAAAGACAAAAGAACCGCGGGAGTTGCATAGCATTCAGGTTATTGATTTCACAGAGGGTCAACATGAACCTATTCAGGGACATTCCAATCAGGGTGTGGGGGGAAATGGTTTTCTTATTGTAAACAGAATGCTTTTAGTTGCTAAAATTTCAGGAAGACGCCTGGATGGGCTGCCTCTGGATTAGGGCTGGCCCTACTTACAAGGGGGGAGGTTTCTTCATTCCCTCCTCTTGTTTGGGCTGATTTTAACCTTAAAATCTTAGGGAACATTTATTTCTTCAGTTTGGAGGGCCCGACATTGCTGAGTTAATACCAGAGCTTGGGTAATAAACAATCTTTCTCGGATGAACTGGAGCGGCCAGTTGAGGACTCAGGGGACGAAAGTTAGCAGCAGGAGCAGGATAACTAGAGGGCCCATAATGGTAGAGATTAGGGTGGTTAACCAGGGAGACTGATTAAACCAGCTTTCAAACCAGCCCTGCTGGGCCTCCCTGTCCCTTTGTCTTTTATTTAACCTTTCCCTGAGTTTGGCCATGGAGTCTCTGATGACTCCAGAATGGCCTGCATAGAAACAGCATTCCTCATCCAGGGCCGCACACAGTCCTCCCTCTTTCAGGAGTAGTAAATCCAAGCCTCTCCTGTTTTGAAGTCCTACTTCTGAAAGTGAGGTGAGGGACTGTTCTAACTTAGAAACGGACTGCTCTAGTGCCCGTAGATCCTCATCTACAGCTGCCTGGAGTTCTATATAACATCGTGAGCCCTGGATCAGAGCAGCTGCGCCAGTACCCACCCCAGTAGCGACCCCTAGTCCCAACATAACGGCTAGGGTTAGGGAGACAGGTTCGCGCCAAAAACGGGTGGGATGTTCATTATACTGATTTTCTAGAGTTTCAGCAGGGTGATAGAACACCCTGGGTATGATCTGCACCATGACACAGAAGTCGTTTGAGCTATTTAGAACCTTAGCTGACACACAGGGGGTGAGGACTTTGTTGCATGCCCACCAAGTTCCCGGCTGGGGCTCCAGGTAAGAGTCAGTCCCTAAATTCGGGGCGGTAGTATTGCAGAGTTCCTGGTAACCCCGGGTGAGTATAGTTAGCCTTGACAGTGATGTAATCCCAGGAGGAGGAGGGCCTCCCATCCTGTGTCTCCCTAGTCTCGCACCCTCAATTTTTACAATAGAAGTATTCCCCTCCTCCACAGGTGGGATTTAGCCTGCGATCTCTGTGGTACCCGGGACAGACATAAAAGGGAAGAGTGCTTAGCATGGCCCTTCTGTCAGGCGTGCTACAGCCTCCCCATGGGTCTAATCCCAGTCGCCCTGGAGGGCTTTCTCGGTTAGAGGCTCTAGAGGTGTCGAAGTATCCCTCTAGGTCCCATGGGCTAGGGGCCCCTATGGTTAGCTTGCATAGGTCAGGATATAGGTTAGGCCACCAGGTTCCCACAGGGGCGGTCTTAGTTATAGACCAAACCTCGTCACCCCCAGACGTTAGTACCTGCCAGGTTAACCTTTTGAGGGCATGAGGGTCACCTCTGGCGGAGGTGAAGAGCGCTAGGAGAGGTAGGAATATAACAACTGTCATTGAACAATTTTTTGAAAGTCTTATCTTGAGCGGGTTTTGGGTGCAGTGGAGCTTCCATTGGAGTGGCTCGTCCGGTCCGCCTGGCTGGCATCAGCGGTGCTCGTTGATGGGGCGCGCTTCACGTGTGAGGCGTGGACCCAAGCAGCAATGCCGTCTACCTTTAAGGCGGTTGGGGTGGTCAGTAGTACAGTAAATGGGCCCTTCCAGCGGGGCTCAAGCGTCCTGGACTGATGTTTCCTGATGTAGACGGAGTCACCGATCTGGAACGGGTGTGGGTTGGTTGTGTCTCCGGGGCGGTAGACAGCCGCAAGGGGTTTCCAGATCTGGCACTGGATAATCTGGAGCGCCTTTAGCCTGTCCTGTAAACCGGGAGTGTTAGCAAGAGGGTCAATAGCAGAATCTAGCAAGTCCGTTACTGGTGGGGGACCTCCATAGAGAAGCTCGTAAGGAGTTAGCCCATGGCGCGCGGGAGTGTTCTGGACTCGGAACAGGACCATAGGGAGGAGTTAGACCCAGTCTCTAGTGCCAGTCTCCAATGTCAATTTGGTTAGGGTCTCTTTAATTGTTCTATTTATTCTTTCTACCTGCCCTGAGCTCTGGGGTCTGTATGCACAATGTAATTTTTAATTTATCCCCAGTAATCTGGCCACCAACTGACTTACCTGGGAGACGAAGGCGGGGCCGTTGTCTGACCCTATTACCTTGGGCAGTCCAAACCAGGGGAAAATTTCTTCTAGGATTTTCTTGACAACCACCTGGGCAGTTTCTCGTTTGGTGAGGAAGGCTTCTGTCCATCCTCCTGTGGGCCTAGTGCAGCGGCTCGTGCTGTTTCATCGGCCATCCTGTTCCCCTCTGCTACTGGGTCGTTGCCGTGCTGATGCCCAGGACAGTGAATTATCTACCACGGCCGCCCCGGCTTTACGTTCACCATTTCGTAGAAAGCTACTCCCCTCGGTGTACCAGGTTGCTTCAGTATCTGGCAAAGGCTGGTCCGTCAAGTCCCTTCTGGTGCCATGGACCTCAGCTAGGATCTGGTGGCAATCATGCATTACCAGGGAGGGGGACTCGGCTTCTGGAAGCAAGGTGGCCGGGTTTAGGGATGTAGCCGTTCCGAACCGTATCCGCTCAGAATTCAGTAACATGGCCTGATAATGGGTGACCTGGCGTTTGAGAGCCATCGATCAGGGGGCTGGCGGATGACTGTCTCTATGGCATGGGGGGGCCACCACAGTGAGGAGTTGGCTGAAGGCCAACTTATCTGAGTCTTTTACCAGGACTGCCACAGCCACTATTATTCGGAGACATGGGGGCCATCCTGCAGCCACTCTGTCTAATTTTCTTTTGAAAAGTATGCCACGGGCCTTTTCCAGGGTCCCAGTTTCTGAGTTAGGACCCCTTTGGGTATTCCTTGGTGTTCATCAGCATATAGCGCAAATGCCTTGGTTACATCTGGGAGGCTCAGGGCAGGGGCGGTCAATAAGGCCCTTTTTATTTTGTCAAAAGCCAATTGTTGCTCCTTTCCCCAGTGGTAGGGGGTGTTGGATTTCGTGAGAGGATATAGGGGAGCCGCCAGCTCTGCAAACCCGGGTACCCAGAGGCGGCAGAACCCAGCACTGCCAAGGAACTCTCGTAGCCCTCTGGCACTAGTGGGTGCTGGGATCAGGGCTACAGCCTTTTTGCGGCCCTCCGTCAGCCACCTCTGGCCTCCTTCCAGGAGATATCCCAGATAGGTCACTCGTCTCTGGCCTATTTGGGCCTTTTTGGCGGAGGCCCTATACCCCAGTCCTCCCAGTCTCTCAAGCAGGGCCCCCGTACCTTTTACACAATCCTGTTCTGTCTTAGCCGCTATGAGCAAATCAAACACGTACTGCAGGAGAACGAGGTCCGGATGGCCAACTCCGAATTCTGCCAAGTCCTGATGCAAGGCTTCGTTGAACAAGGTGGGGGAGTTTTTGAATCCCTGTGGTAGCTTTGTCCAAGTGAGTTGTCCTGAGAATCCCGTCTCAGGATCTTTCCATTTAAAGGCAAAAATAGGCTGGCTTTGAGAGCTTAACTTTAGGCAAAAGAATGCATCTTCTAGATAGAGCTCAAGGGTCCTTCTGCCTCAGTTAAAACTGAATGTTGAGCTCCCGTAGCAACCAGGAAGGTCACTGGTTGACCCCCCCATTTTAAGGGTTATCCGAGGCTGGGGGGGGGGCGCTCCTGGCCCTGACATCCCTACTCTTCATCCTCTAGGGACAGTACGGGAATGGGCTTCTTCTTAGGTCCCTGCGTTTGGCCCTTCTTTGGACAATCTTTAACCCAATGTCCTTTTTCCTTGCAGTAGGCACGCTGGTCTCGTTCAACCCGTGGTCTTCTTTTGTCTCCCAGGTCCTTACTCTGTCCTGACTTACTCTGCCCTGAGCCCTGTACTACGGTGGCCAGTATCCCAGTCAGTTCTTTATTGCGTTTCCTTTATCTCTTTTATTTTGTCTCTCTCTCTCTCTCTCTTTCTCTCTCTCTCTTCTCTCTCTCTAAGTATACATACGGTAGCCTTCCATTAATCTTTCCAGAAAACCTGCCGGCGTCTCATCTTTTCCCTGCACTATAGCACGTACCTTTGCCAAATTGGTGGGGCAACGCCCTGCCCCTCTGAGACCCGCTAGGAGTACCTGGCGATAGAGACGGAGCCGCTCCCTCCCAGCAGCAGTGTCCTAGTCCCAGGTCGGGCGAACCAAGGGGAAAACGTCCTCAATTTCATTAGGCAGCTGGGGCGGCCTCCCATCCGCCCCGGGGACGTTTTTCTGTAGACGCGCGGTCCCTCCTCCGTGGTGAGGAGAGTCTGCAGGAGCTGATCAGGGTGCCCATGGGGTCCTGGCTGAAAGACCGGGGCCTTCACCTGCAAGATAATATCAATATTAAAAGTTCCATTCCTGGGCCACCCGACGTTGAGAGTCGGCCACTCTGAGGAGCAGAAGGTGACCCATCTTCGTCTTCTGACTTCGACCGAAAGGTTGTGTGCCCGGCCGGCGACTTCTTTCCAGTGATCTAGAGCGAGGCTTAAAGGGGTGGTTACAGTTTGCCCCGCGGGTGTAGAAAAGAGGTGAGCGGGGAGGAAGAGGACAGGAAGACACAGAACAGACAGATGCACACAGATGACGGGACCGGCACGGCGGATTCAGACGGGAGCGGTCGCCAACAGCGACCCTCCCCGCCAACAGCGACCCTCCCCGAAGAGGAGGGAGTGCCGGGCTCCCTCCCTCTTCCAGACCACTCGGGAGTCCGACTCCGGAGCGGGACCAGAAAGACACAGAACGAACAGACGCACACGAATGACAGGACTGGCGCGGCGGATTCAGATGGGAGCAGTCGCGAACAACGACCGTCCCTGAAGAGGAGGGAGTGCCGGGCTCCGTTCCTCTTCCAGACCACTCCGGAGTCCGACTCCTGAGGGGGACCAGGGGTCTCGGGCACGTCTGCCTCCCCCGCTGGTCCAAATACAGAATACAGAGTACAGCGTCCTGCAGGCACAATACAGACCCGGCACAGACCCGGCCAGTCAGACAAACGGACGAGACAGATATGACATTTAGCGAGCTCGGTCTTACCTCCTACCGGTCTTAGGATTGAGCCTGGGGCGTCTCGGATCCCGGACGAGCCCCCAAATGTTGGACCCTGGCTCACGGGTGCCAACGTGTCCCGGCGGACGCCCCAGACACTCAGACCCCAGACAGGCAGATGCAATTAGCAAGAGGGTTTATTGGACGTTTGCGCAAACGGGCTCTCCGCCTCCGAAGAGGAAGAGAGCCGACTTGCCAGATTCTTTTACCACTTGGACAGTTCCCTAAGGGCCTGATAGAGTAGATTGAACCTTTGTTCCATCTTGCAAAATTGGGATTAACAGTGAGTGCAACTATACTACTGAGTGGTAGAAATAGCCTACTAGTTATGATATTGATAGTTAAATATATTGGGAAATTGAGTTAAAAGTCTTCTGTCCTTACCCTACATTAGCTTCTACGAAGGTTAGGCATATTCATGTTGGTACCATTGCTTTATGTGTTATATAAATGCTATATCAAATATAGATATTCAGACAGGTATGACCATTTTGTCATAAGGGACTTGTGGCCATATAGATCAGGGTGTGACCAATTATATGATTAATTTGTTTGGTTTTTGCTTCAGATTTCAGGCATGGAGCTTCTAAAATCCTTAGAATTTCCTAAGTGATAGGAATTCCATTGTTATTCATGAGCACCCTTGGATAACTCTTGAATTGTTACAAGATGATTCGGGATGGGGGCTGGGCAACAGAAGGACTAGCCATGTGATTACAGGGTTGGGCTTTAAACTAGCCTGACCTCTAGATAGTGGAGGGGATCTGGAGATTGAATTTGATCATGTGGCCAATGGTTTAGTCAATCATACTTAAATGATGAATCTCCAATAAAAACTCTAGACACTGAAGCTTGGTAGATCTTTCTTGTTAGTGAACACATTAGTGAGCTGGGAGGATGACATGCCCGGATTCCATGGGTAAGGGGCGCCTAAGTTCTGCATTCAAGACCCTCCCAGATCTTGCCATGTGTGTGTCTTCATTTGGCTAGTCCTCTTCATTGCATCATTTATAATAAAACTGTAAGTATATTACTGAGTTCTATGAGTCATTATAGTGAATTGGTCAGAAATACAGATGACCTAGATACCCCAAAGTGTAGTGTCTGAAGTGTGAGCAGTCTTCTGGAAGATTGAGTTCTTAACCTGTGGAATCTGTCCTAACTCTAAGTGGTTAATGCCAGAGTGGAATTGCTATATACCAGCCAGCATTAGAATAATAGATATTTCATTTTCTTTAGAGATTTTACAAATAGCATTGTGTATTTAGTTTGATTTCTTTTTTTAAGATTTTATTTATTTATTCATAGAGAGAGAGAGAGAGAGAGAGAGAGAGAGAGAGAGGCAGAAACACAGGAGAGGGAGAAGCAGGCTCCATGCAGGGAGCCCGAGGTGGGACTTGATCCCAGGACGCCAGGATCATGCCTTGGGCCAAAGGCAGGCGCTTAAACCGCTGAGCCACCCAGGCTGCCCTAGTTTGATTTCTATTCTATATATTCATGGTGAGCATATAGAAATTCATTTTATGATTTTGTTTTGATTTCGTGTTTTACAACCTTTCAAAAGCTATTTTTTTAGCCCCCTTTTTTCTATGAGATTTTCTACATAGTAATTTCATTCACAGAGAGGGACATGTTTATTTCCGCTTTTCCAATCTATACTCCTATTATTGCTTTTTCTCCCTTGTACTATGTTGAAGTGTGAGAGTAGGGCAGCCCCAGTAGGCCAGCGGTTTGGTGCCGCCTTCCGCCTGGGGCGTGTCCTGGAGTTCGGGATCCAGTCCCTGCATGGAGTCTGCTTCTCCCTTTGCCTGTGTTTCTGCCTCTCTCTCTCTGTGACTCTCATGAATAAATAAATAAAAACCTAAAAAAAAGTGTGAGAGTAGTTATGCTTATCTTATTCCCTATCTTAGGATGAAAGCAGCCACTATTTCACCCTTAAGTTTATATAATCTGTAGGTTTCTTGTAGATGTTATCTTGATGATGAAATTCATAAATTGCTAAAAGTTTTTATCTAGAATGAATATTAGTTTTTTTTCAGAGGCTTTTTCTGTGTCTACTGATATTATCACATGATTTTTCTCTTTTATCCCGTTGGTATGGTAGATTACATTGACTGGCTTTCAAATGTTGATCTAGACTTGCATAGCTGAAATAAATCTCATGTGGTCATGATGTACTATTATTTTTGCACATTATGAAATTTGATTTTCTATGGTTTCATTGAGCATTGATACATCAAAGATCATGAACAGTACTGATCTGCATTTTTTTCTATACTATCTTTGGTTTAGATGTTAGAGTAATAGGGATCTTAAAAATGAGTTTGAATGTGTTCCTCTTCTATTTTCAAGAATAAGCTCTTTAAACACAGAGCTTTTCTTTTTTTAAAGATTTTATTTATTTATTCATGAGAAACAGAGACAGACAGACAGAGAGAGGGAGGGAGGGAGGCAGAGACATAGGCAGAGGGAGAAGCAGGCTCCATGCAGGGAGCCCAACATGGGACTTGATCCCAGGTCTCTAGGATGGAACCCTGAGCCAAAGGCAGTGCCAAACTGCTGAGCCACCCGGGCTGCCCCAGAGCTTTTCTCTAAATGCTTGGTAGAATTACATAATTGAGACCATCTGGGTATGGGATTTCCTCCTCAGGAGCTCTTTAATTATGCATTCAATGTATTTTATTGTTACAAAAACATTCAGATTAACTATTTTATCATGGCTGTATTTAGGTAGTTCTTGGTTTTTAAAGAATTGGTCTATTTCTTTTAAGTTTCTAAATGTATGTCCATGATATATTTGTAATATTTCACTATTATCCTATAATGGATATGGAATCTGTAGCACTATATCCTATTTAACTCCTGATATTGGAGTTTTGTGTTTTCCCTTTATCTGTATTTTTTTTTTTACTGGAGTTTGATTTGCCAACATATAGCATAACACCCAGTGCTCATCCCATCAAGTGCCCCCCTCAGTGCCTGTCACCCAACCACCCCAACCCCCTGCTCACCTCCCCTTCCACTACCCCTTGTTCGTTTTCCAGACTTAGGAGTCTCTCATATTCTGTCAGCCTCTCTGATTTATCCCACTCATTTTGTCTCCTTTCCTATAATCCCTTTCACTATCATTTATATTCCCCATAGGAGTTAAACCATATAATGTGTGTCCTTCTTTGATTGACTTATTTCACTCAGCATAATACCCTCCAGTTCAAACCACGTTGAAGCAAATGGTGGGTATTTCTCATATCTAATGGCTGAGTAATATTCCATTGTGTGTGTTATATACCACATCTTCTTTATCCATTCCTCTTTTGATGGACACCGAGGCTCCTTCCACAGTTTGGCTATTGTGGACATTGCTGCTATAAACATTAGGGTGCAGGTATCCTGCCGTTTAACTGCATCTGTATCTATGGGGTAAATCCCAAGTAGTGCAATTTCCGGGTCATAAGGTCGTTTTATTTTTAACTCTTTGAGGATCCTCCACACAGTTTTCCAGAGAGGCTGTACCAGTTCACATTTCCACCAACAGTGCAAGAGGGTGCCCCTTTCACCACATCCTCTCCAACATTTGTGGTTTCCTGTCTTGTTAATTTTCCCCATTCTCACTGGTGTGATGTGGTATCTCATTGTGGTTTTGATTTGTATTTCCCTGATGGCAAGTGATGCAGAGCATTTTTGCATGTGCTTGTTGGCCATGACTATGTCTTCCTCTGTGAAATTACTGTTCATGTCTTTTGCCCACTTCATGATTGGATTGTTTGTTTCTTTGCTGTTGAGTTTAGTAAGTTCTTTATAGATCCTGGATACTAGCCCTTTATCTGATACGTCATTTGCAAATATCTTCTCCCATTCTGTAGGTTGTCTTTTAGTTTTGGTGACTGTTTCTTTTGCTGTGCATAAGCTCTTTATCTTGATGAAGTCCCAATAATTCATTTTTATTTTTGTTTCCCTTGCCTTCATAGATGTAATTTGCAAGAAGTTGCTGTGGCCAAGTTCAAAAAGGGTGTTGCCTGTGTTCTCCTCTAGGATTTTGATGGATTCTGTCTCACATTTAGATCTTTCATCCATTTTGAGTTTATCTTTGTGTATGGTGTAGGAGAATGGTCTCGTTTCATTCTTCTGCTCGTGGCTGTCCAATTTTCCCAGCACCATATATTGAAGGGACTGTCCTTTTTCCAGTGGATAATCTTTCCTACTTTCTCAAATATTAGTAGACCATAGCATTGAGGGCCCATTTCTGGGTTCTGTATTCTGTTCCACTGAACTAGGTGTCGGTTTTTGTGCCAGTACCACACTGTCTTGATGATCACAGCTTTGTAATATGGCTTGAAATCTGGCATTGTGATGCCCCGGTATTGGCTTTCTTTTTCGATATTCCTCTGGCTATTCAGGGTCTTTTATGAATCCATACAAATCTTAGGATTATTTGTTCTAACTCTGTGGAGAAAGTCCATGGTATTTTGATGGGGATTGCATTGAATGTGTAAATTGCCCTGGGTAGCATTGACATTTTCACAATATTAATTCTTGCAATCCATGAGCATGGAATAATTTTTCCATCTCTTTGTGTCTTCCTCAATTTCTTTCAGAAGTGTTCTGTAGATTTTAGGGTATAGATCCTTTACCTCTTTGGTTAAGTTTATTCCTAAGTATCTTATGCTTTTGGGTGCAATTGTAAATCGGATTGACTCCTTCATTTCTTTTTGTTCAGTCTCATTGTTAGTGTATAGAAATGCCACTGATTTCTGGGCATTGATTTAGTATCCTGCCACACTGCCAAATTGCTGTATGAGTTCTAGCAATCTTGGGGTGGAGTCTTTTGGGTTTTCTACATATAACAACATGTCATCTGCAAAGAGGGAGAGTTTGACTTTCTCTTTGCCAATTTGAATGCCTTTTATTTCTTTTTGTTGTCTGATTGCTGAGGCTAGGACATATAGTACTATGTTGAATAATAGTCATGAGGGTGGATATCCCTGTCATGTTGCTGATCTTAGAGGAAAGGCTCTCAGTTATTCCCATGGAGAATATTCACTGTGGGCTTTTCATAGATGTCTTTTAAGATGCTGAGGAATGTTACCCCTATCCCCACACTGTGAAGAGTTTTGTTCAGGAATGGATGCTGTATTTTAACAAATTCTTTCTCTGCATCTATTGGGAGGATCATATGGTTCTTGTTTTTTTCTGTTGTTGATATGATCTATCATGTTGATTGTTTTATGAGTGTTGAACTAGCCTTGCATCCCGGGCATAAATCCCACTTGGTCATGGTGAATAAACTTCTTAATGTACTGTTGGATCCTATTGGCTAATATCTTGTTGAGAATTTTTGCATCTGTGTTCATCAGGGATATTGGTCTATAATTCTTTTTTGGTGGGGTCTTTGTCTGGTTTTGGAATTAAGGTGATGCTGGCCTCATAAAATGAATTTGGAAGTATTCCATCCCTTTCTATCTCTCGGAACAGCTTTAGTAGAATAGGTATTGTTTCTTCTTTAAACATTTGATAGACTTCCCCTGGGAAGCCATCTGGCCCTGGACTTTTGTGTCTTGGGAGGTTTTTGATGACTGCTTCAATTTCCTCCCTGGTTATTGGCCTGTTCAGGTTTTCTATTTCTTCCTGTTCCAGCTTTGGTAGTTTGTGGTTTCCAGAAATGCATCCATTTCTTCTAGATTGCCTAATTTCTTGGCGTATACCTGCTCATAATATGTTTTTAAAATCGTTTGTATTTCCTTGGTATTGGTTGTGATCTCTCCTTTTTCTTTCATGATTTTTTAAATTTGGCTCTTTTCTTTTTTTGTGTTTAATAAGGCTTGCTAATGCTTTACTTATCTTTTTAATTCTTTCAAAGAACCAACTCCTGTTTTTTTTGATATGTTCTACAGTTCTTCTGGTCTCTATTTCATTGAGTTCTGCTCAAATCTTTATTAACTCTCTTCTGCTTGGTGTAGGTTTAATCGCTGTTTTTCTCCAGTTCCGTTAGGTGGGAGGTTAGCTTGTGTATTTGAGTCTTTTTCCAATTTTTTTGATGGATGCTTGTATTGTGATGTATTTCCCTCTCAGGACTGCTTTTGATGTATCCCAAAGATTTTGAATGGTTGTATCTTTATTCTCATTATTTTTCATGAATCTTTTTAATTCTTCTCCATTTTCCTGGTTGACCCATTCATCTTTTAGCAGGGTGGTCTTTAACCTCTACGTGTTTGAGTTTCTTCCAATTTCCTCTTGTGATTCAGTTCTAGTTTAAAAGCCTTGTGCTCTGAAAATATGCAGGGGACAATCCCATTCTTTTGATATTGGTTCAGACCTGATTTGTGACCCAGTATGTGGTCTATTCTGGAGAAAGTTCCATGTGCAGTTGAGAAGAATGTGTATTCAGTTGGGTTTGGATGTAAATTTCTGGAAATATCTGTGAAATCCATCTGCTCCAGTGTATCATTTAAAGCTCTTGTTTCTTTGGAGATGGTGAGCTTAGAATATCTCTCATTTGCGGAAAGTGCTGTGTTGAAGTCTCCTACTATTAGTGTATTATTACCTAAGTATGTCTTTACTTTGGTTATTAATTGATTGATATACTTGGCCGCTCCCACAGTAGGGGCATAAATATTCATGATTGTTAGGTCTTTTGGCTAGATCCTTTAAGTATGATATAGTGTCCCTCTTCAACTTTGACTGCAGTTTTTGGGATCAACTTTAATTTATCTGACATGAGGATTGCTACCCCAGCTTTTTTTTTTTTTGAGGACCATTGGAATGGTAAATGGTTCTCCAACCTTTCATTTTCAGGCTGGAGGTGTCCTTAGGTCTAAAATGAGTCTCTTGTAGACAGCAAATAGATGGGTCTTTCTTTTTTATCCAGTCTGAAATCCTGCATTTTTGGTGGGATCATTAAGCCCATTCATGTTTAGAGTTACTATTGAAAGATATGAATTTAGTGTCATCATAATACCTATTCAGTCCCTGTTTTTGTGGATTCTTTGGACTTCCTCTTTCATTTACAGAGTCCCCTTTAATATTTCTTGCAGAGTTGGTTTGATGGTCACATATTCTTTCAGTTTCTTCCTATCTTGGAAGCTCTTTATCTCTCCTTCTATTCTGAATGAGAGCTTTGCTGGATAAAGTATTTTTGGCTGCATGTTCTTCTCATTTAGGACTCTGAATATATCCTGCCAGCCCTTTCTGGCCTGCCAGGTCTCTGTGGAGAAGTCTGCTGTTAATCTAATATTTCTCCCCATATAAGTTAGGGATCTGTTGTCTCTTACTACTTTATGGATTTTCTCTTTATCTTTGGGATTTGCAAGTTTCACTATTAAATGTTGAGGTGTTGAATGGTTTTTTGTTGTTGAATGGTCTTTATTGATTTTAGGGGGTCACCTCTTTATCTCCTGGATCTGAATGCCTGTTTGCCTCCCCAAATTAGGGAAGTTCTCAGCT
The DNA here is from genome assembly GCF_048418805.1 of Vulpes vulpes. Classification (NCBI taxonomy): domain Eukaryota; kingdom Metazoa; phylum Chordata; class Mammalia; order Carnivora; family Canidae; genus Vulpes; species Vulpes vulpes. Next base: position 76,660,412 of record NC_132796.1, on the reverse strand, counting down.
ATGATTTGTTCAAATATGCTTTCTGGCCCTCTGGCCCATGCAGTACCCTCTGGAACCCCATTTATATGTAGATTTTTCCTTTTGAGGCTGTCATTTATTTCCCTTAACCTTTCCTCATGGTTTTTTAATTGTTTTTCTCTTTTTTTCCTCAGGTTTCTTCCTTGCCATCACCTTGTCTTCTATATCACTGACTCTTGCTTCTACCTCATTAACCCTCATCGTTAGGATCTTCAATTTGGATTTCATCTCATTTAATTGATTTTTAATTTTGACCTGATTATTTCCTTCTGTCTTCTTTCTTTGGGTACATTTTGAGTAAATGTTTTACTTGATTGATACGGGAACGATATCGATTTGAGAACTTCTGTTTTAATATAAGCATTTGGTCATATAACTTCCTTCTCAGCAGTCCTTTAGCTGTATCCCACATATTCTGATATATTTATTGTATTTCTATTTTTTATTCAGTTCCATTTTTAAGAATTTTTTAGTATTCATCTTTGACTCTTGGATTATTCAGAAATTTGTTGATTAATATCCTAGTATTTGGAGATTTTCTCCTTGTTATTATTACTAGTTACATTATATTTACAGGACATATTCTATATTAGCTCAGTTTTTCAAAGGTTTGTTTTATAACCTGTGACATGATATATCTTGATGAATATTTCATGGATGCTTGAGAAAATGTGTAGTCTCCTATTTGGCGATGGATTGTTATATACATTTTTGATTAGGTTATTCCAATTGATGGTGTGATTCAATTCTTCTATATTTTTTACTGATTTTCTAGTAGTTTAGATAGACCTTCCTCCACTTAGGGTGGGGTTATGTTCCAATAAACCCATTGTAAGTTGAAAATGTACTTTATACACCTAATATACCAAACATCATAGCTTAGCTTAGTCCATCTTTTTTTTTAATTTTTTTTTTTATTTATGATAGTCATACAGAGAGAAAGAGAGAGGCAGAGACACAGGCAGAGGGAGAAGCAGGCTCCATGCGCCGGGAGCCTGATGTGGGATTCGATCCCGGGTCTCCAGGATCGCGCCCTGGGCCAAAGGCAGGTGCCAAACCGCTGCGCCACCCAGGGATCCCAGCTTAGTCCATCTTAAATGTGCTCAGAGCACTTACATCAACCTACAGTTTTGCAAAATAATGTAATACAAAATATGTATGTAATACATATTTTATAATAATATGTTGAATATGTCTTGTAATTTATTGAGTATTGTACTGAAAGTGAAAAACAGAATGCTCATGTGGATATAGAAAATTTGTTAGTGTATCAGTTGTTTATTCTTGTAATGTGTGCCTGACTGGGAGCTATAACAAGCTGCCACCACCCAGCATGATGAAAGAATATTGCTAGCCTGGGAAGAGGTGAAAATTCAAAATTCAAAATATGGTTTCTACTGAATGTGTATAAAGTTGAAAAATTATAAATCAAGCCATCATAAAGTGGGGACCATCTATATTTCTCTTTTCAGCTTTATCAATTTTTGTGTCCTGTTTTGTTGAGGCTATGTTGTTTGGTATATACAAAATTGAACTCTTTATGTCTTCCTTGTAGATTGGTCCTGATGTCATTATGTAAAGTCCCTCTTTACTCCAGTAATGCTTGACCTGAAGCCTACTTTAACTGATAAAGCTATTCCTTTAAAATCAACGCTTATGTAGTATGTCTTTCTATATTTTTACTTTCTATCTACCTGACATCATTGTACTTGGAATGAGTTTTTTATAGAAAGAATATTGTTGGATCATGATTTTTTTATCCATTCTCACAATCTGTCTTGCAATTTGTGAATTTTGATCATTTACTTTTAAGGATATATGATTTATTGGTTATTAGGTTTTATGTCTGCCTTCTATTGTTTTCTGTTTGTTTCCTCTTTTTTGCCTTTCTGCAGGTTGTGTGAATATGCTTTAGGATTTAATCTTCATAAAAAAGGATTTAATCTTCATTTACTCCTTTTTAGTATATTTCTTTTTGTTTCTTTCTTATTGGTTGTTCAAGGTATTACAATATACAGGCAAAACTTATCATATCATACTAGTACCAGTGATTTACTGCTTTAAATGAAGTATTGAGGCTTTGCTTTCATTGAGTCTTTTTATTCTCTGTACATTTAAAATATAATTTTATTAATTCTGTCCTTTATATATTTGAACACTCCATCAAAATGATGTTATGTTTGCTACAACCATCAAATATGATTTTTGAAACTCATAATAAAGATAGTATGGTATATTTACTGATAATTTTACCCATTCTAATGCTCTTTCAATTCTGAAATTCAAAGCTTCTTTTGTTATCATTTTTTTCCATTTAGAGGACTTCCTTTAGCTATATTTTAAAGGAGACTTTCTAACAACAAATTATCTCAGTTTACTATGTATTTGAATATTTTTCCCATCCTTCATTCCTAAGGATATTTTTAATTCAGGTATAGAATTTGCAGTTGGGAGTTATTTGTCTATAAGTCTATAAAACTGGTCATTTCATTCTAGTCTCCATAGTTTCAGAGGGGAAATCTGATATCACTTAATGTTCCTCTGTAAGTAATGTATCTTTACTTTCTGATTTATTTTTTCTCCATGTTTGAGAAGCTTTCAGCCATTTTATCTTTGAATACTTTTTCAGTCCCACTCTCCTTTTTCTGGGACTCTAAATAATACAAATGTTAGACTTATTGTCCCTCAGGACTCTCAGGCTTTGTTAGTTTTTTTTAAATTATTGTATCTCTGTTTCTTAGCTTCACTAAATTATATTATTTAGTCTTAAGGTCACCAATTCTATTATCTGTCATCTCCATTTTACTGGTGAACTCATCCAGTGGTACTTTTTAGTTTATTATACTCTTCAGTTATTAAATTACTAATATCAAAAATGAAAAAGTCATAATTAGAGATCTATATGAATATTAAGAGAATAATAATAAATATGAACAACTCTGCTCACAAATTTGATAACTTAGAAAAAATTGACCAATTCCTTGAAAGACACATCTACCAAAACTCACACAAGAAGAAATAGATAATCTGAATAGAATTATGTCTATTAAAGAAATTGAATCAATAATTTATAACCTTCAAAACCAGAAATCACCAGGCATAGATGGTTTTACTGGTGAATTCTACCAAACATTTCAAGAAGAAGTAATGCCAACTTTTCAAAATTTGTTTTTGAATTTGAAGCCAAGTGAACACTTCCTAACTCACTCTATAGGCCAACATTAGCATAATACTCAAACCAGACCAAGATATTACAAGCTAGAAAACATATACCAATATATCACATGAATATAAATGCTCAAATCTCAAAAATTACTAACAAATAGAATCCAGTAGTGTATAAGTTATACACCATGACCAGTGATATTTATTCTAGGCGTGCAAGGCTGGTTTAGCATTCCAAAATCAGTTAATGTAATGCACTACACTAACAGACTAAAGAAGAAAAATCATATTTTCATATATCATAAATATATTTCAACAAATAAATACCCATTCCTTATTTTTAAAAATCCTCAGGAAACTTGAAACAGAAGGGAAATTTCTCAATTTAATAAAGAATATTTACCAAAAAGATCCATACAGCTCACATAATATTTAATGGTGGGAAACTAAATATTTTCCCTCTAAGATAGGAAAGGCAAAATGTATGTTTTCACCATTTCTAATCAACATCATAACAGAAGTCCTAGTTAATGCAATCATAAAACATATAAGCAAGAAAAAAATAAAACTAAAAGAAAGAAAAGAAAATGAAATAAAATGCCAAAGAATTAACAACATCCTCATGAAACTATTAAGTGATTATAACAAGATTAAAGGATAGAAGTTTAATATATGTGCCATTATACCAACATATACATACCAACAGTGAACAATTAGATTTTAAAATTAAAAACATACACCATTTATATTATCACCAAAAAATAAAGCTCTTAGGTACAACCTACAATATATGTATAAGATCTGCATGAGGAAAGCTACAAAATGATGATATATAATGCCTTTCATTTATTTGAAGGATCCAAATAAATGGAAAGATATTCCATGTTCATAGACAGGAAGACTTAGTATTGTTATGATGTAAGTTCTTCACATCTAGACATATATAGATTCAGTGCAATACATATCAAAATCCCAGCAAGTTACTTTGTGGATATCAACAAACTGATTCTAACGTTTATGTGGAAAGACAAAAAAAGATCTTGAATAACCAATACAATATTGAAAACAAAGTTGAAGGAATCCCACTACCTGAGTTTAAGTCGTACTGTAAAGTTACATTAATCAATTCTGTAATACTGGTGAAAGAATAGATGAATGGATCAATAGAACAGAAAAGAGAGTGCAGAAATAGATCCACAAAAATATAGTCAACTGCTCTTTGACAAAGAGACAAAGATAATTCACTTGGTTGGGGGAAGAAGAGTCATTTCAACAAATAGCACCAGAACAACTGGACATGCACATAGAAAAAAAAGATGAAAGAAAAGGAAAAAATAGAATTTTGACACAGTTCTTCTATTTTTCACAAAAATTAACTCAACATGGATCATAGACCAGACCTATGTAAAATGCAAGACTATGAAACCCATAAGGGTCACTTGAAAAAATCTAGTTGACTTTTGGTTTGGCAATGAGATTTTATCTACAAAAACATAAGAAGGATCCAAGAAAGAGAAAATTGATAGGCTTCATTAAAATTAAATACTTGTCCTGTGTAAAAGACACCATTAAAAGACCAGAAAGACAGGGATCCCTGGGTGGCGCAGCGGTTTAGCGCCTGCCTTTGGCCCAGGGCGCGATCCTGGAGACCCGGGATCGAATCCCACATCGAGCTCCCGGTGCATGGAACCTGCTTCTCCCTCTGCCTGTGTCTCTGCCTCTCTCTCTCTCTCTCTGTGACTATCATAAATAATAATAAAAAAAAATTAAAAAAAAAAGACCAGAAAGACAGATCACAGAATGGAGAAAATATCTGCAAAACATATATATATATATATATATGATAAAGGGCTGGTAGACAATACACATAAGGAAGTTTTATAACTCATCAATAAGAAAACAAATATCTGAATTAAAAATGGACAAATGATCTGACTGAACAAAAACCTCACCAGAAAAGATATAACGTTGGCAACTGTGCATATGAAAAGATGCTCAATATCATATGTCTTCAGGGAATGTCTTTAGGGAATTGCAAATTAAAACAAAAAGGAGATACCATTATACACTATTAGAGTGGCTGAAATCTAAACTATGACAACACCAAATGCTGACAAGCATATGGAGCAACAGGAACTCTCATTCATTACTGGTAGGAATGCAAAATGGTACAGCCAGTTTGGAAAACAGTTTAGCAGTTTCCTGTAAAACTAAACATAATTTTACCATATGATCTAGCAATCATCTCTTGATACTTACCCAAAGGAGATGAAAGCTTATGTCCATGCAAAAACCTGCACACAAATGTTAATAACAACTTTATTCTTAATTGGCAAGACTTGGAAGCAACCAAGATGTCCCTTATTAGGTGGATAAACAGTCTGGTATGTCCCTATAAGTATATATTATACAGTGATAGAAAGAAATGACCTATCAAACTATGAAAAGACATGGAGGAAATTTGACACATAGTAGTGAGTAAAAGAAGCAAATTTGAAAAGGCTACATACCATATGATTCCAACTATAACATTCTTGAAAAAGAAAAACTATGGAGAGAGTAAAAACATCAATAGTAGCCCAGGATTGGGACTGGGAAGAGGGATGAATAGGCAGAGCAAACACAGGGTTTTTAGGGCAGTGAAAATACTCTGTATGATGCTTTAGTGATGAATAAATGTGAGTATATACTTGTCCAAATCTGTAGAATGTACAATACCAAGAGTGACTCCTAAGGTAAACCATGGACTTTGGGTGATAATGAAGTGTCAATGTAGGTTCATTAGTTGTAACAAATATTCTACTATTGTGGGGGATGTTGATAATGGGGGAGGGTATGCATGCATGGGGCAGGAAATATATGGGCAATCTCTATATCTTCTCCTCAGTTTTGTTCTAAAAATAAAGACTTCCAAATACCACACGATATCACTAATACGTGGAATTTAGGAAACAAAATGGATGAACTTACAGGGGAGGGGAAAAGAGAAAGAGAAACAATGAAACTCTATAGAGAACAGACTAGGGGGTTGATGGAGGGAGGTGGGTGTGGGAGGGACTAGATGGGTGATGGGTGTTGAAGGCACTTGTTATGATGAGCACTGGGTGTTGTATGTAAGTGATGAATCACTGAATTCTACTACAGAAACTGATAATGCAGTGAATGTTGTTAACTACCTAAAATTTAAATTTAAAAGAGAAGATATTAGTTGAAAAAATATATTAGTTGAAAATAAAAATAAAAATCAAGTCTTGCAGAATAAAAAGCATATTACCAAGGAAAATAAAGCACTCAGAAAAGCTGTTGGATTCCAACTATATGACATTCTGGAATAACCAAAACTAGAGAGACAAAAGATGATTGGTTACTAGGGCTTGGCAGGTCGTGGTGGGATAAATGAGTGAGATTGAATAGGTAGAGCACAGAAGCATTTGAATTTCAGAATACTGAAACTATTTTATATGATAGTGTAAAGGTGGACACATGACATAATGTATTTAGCATAACCCATACAACAGTACAGACACAAAGAGTGAAACCTAATGTAAACTGTGGATTTTGTTAATAATAATCTGTCAGCATATTGATTCATAAACTCTAATGACTGTATAACACCAATGGAAGATATTAATAATAATGGAAACTGAGGGCAAGGGAGAGGGAGTGTATAGGAACTCTTTGTATATTTTAATAAATTTTTTTCTGTAAACCTAAGACTGCTTAAAAATTTTTATTTTTAATATTTATTTTAATATTTATTTTTATTTAAAAAATTAAAGTATGTTATTTTTAACAAAATTTAAGTTTGCTTTGTTTAACTTCTGTTCCTTTGCTGACTATACTTGTTTCAAAAGACTGTAGTTGCTTTACTGTGGTTAAGTACATAACATAAAACTTATGGTTTAACCATTTTAAAGTATAAAGTGCACATTTAGTACATCCACAATGTTGTACAACTCTCACTATTATCTAGTTTCAGAATAATTTATCACCCCAAAATGAAACCCCATACTGTATCTCCCTATTTTCCTCCCCCAGCACTTGACATCCACTAATCTCATTTCTGTTACTATGGATTTGTCTATTCTGGATACATCAAAGAAATGGGATCATACAATGTCTTTTTTTTTTTTTACAATATATTGTCTTTTGATCTGGATTCATTTGTCATAAATTAAAGTTTTACCCCTGTTGTAGCATGGATCAGTGTTTCATTCCTCTTTTTATGGCTGAATGACAGTCCATTGTATGGATATAATTCTTTTGTTTATGCATCTATTAATTGATGGATTTTTGGTTGTTTCCACATTGTGGCTATTGTGAATAGGTTTAATATGAGCATGTATACAAATTTTTATTTCAACACCTATTTATAATTCTTTTGGGCATGTACTTCAGAGATAAATTGCTGGGTCATATGGTAATTTTATATTTGACTTATTGAAAAACAGCCAAAATGTTTTCCACAATGGCTGCACCATTTTACATTCCAATCAGTAGTGCATAAACATTCTAATTTCTCCACAGCTATGCCAACACTGGTTATTTTCTGTTTTCACAGTTACAACCATTCTAGTAGGTGTTGTTGAGTTGTAAGAGCTGTTTACATATTCTGACTAATAGACCCTTACTGGATATATGATTTGCAAATATTTTCTCCTATTCCGTGGGTTGCATTTTCACTCTCTTCATAGTGACCTTTGATACACTAAAGTTTTTAATTTTGATGAAGGCCATTTTATTTATTCTTTTATTGCTTGTGCTTTTGGTGTCTTATCTAACAAACCATCGCCAAATCTAAGACCATGAACAGTTACTCCTATATTTTCATGTAAGAGTTCATGGTTTAATTCTCCTGTTGTGAGTTAATTTTTGTATGTAGTGTGAGGTAAGGTTAAATTTTATTCTTTTACAAATTGATATGCAGTTGTCTCAGTACCATTTGTTAAAGAGACTATTTCTTCCGATTAAATGGTCCTGGCACCCTTGTTGAAAATCAGTTGACCATAAATTTTTGAGTTTACTTCTGAATTCCCATTCTTTTCCATTTATCTATATGTTTGTCTTTATGTCAGTACCATAGTGCTTTGATTACTGTAGCTTGGTCATAAGTTTTAAAATTTACTGTAGCTTTGTCATAAAATTTTTAAATGTGAACCCTCTATTTTTGTTTTTCTTTATCAAGAATTTTTTGGATGTTTAGGGTTACTTGTAAATCCAAATGACTTTTAGTACCAGCTTGCACATTTTTACAAAAATGGCTACAAGATTTTTATAAGGATTACATAGAATCTGTAGATTAATTTAGGGACAATTACTATTTTTATAATATTATTTTCCAATCCATGAAATTAGATGTCCTTCCTTTTATTTAGGCCTTCTTTAGTTCAGCAGTATTTTGTAGTTTTCAGTGCACAAGTCTTGTCCTTCATTGGTTAAATTTAATTCTAAGAATTTTGTTCTTTTTGGGGCTTCTGGGTGATGTAGTCTTTTAAGCCTCCAGCTTTGTTTCAGCTCAGGTCATGATCTCAGGATCCTGAGATTAAGCCCTGCATCAGGCTCTGTGTTTAGCATGGAGTCTGCTTGAGAGTCTCTCTCCCTCTGCCCCTACCCACCACACTCACTCACTCTCTCTCTCTCTTACTAAAATAAACAAATATTTGTTTTTTAAAAAAGAATTTTGCTCTTTCTGATGCTATTATAAATGGAATTGCTTTCTGAATTTCCTTTTTGGATTGCACATTGCTAGTGTATAGAAATAAAACTGATTTTTGTGTGTATCTTGTATTCTGCAACTTGCTAAATTCAGTTATTAGCTGTAATAGTTTTATTAGTGAATTGTTTAGTTTTTTAAATATATATCATATATCATGTCATATGCAAATATAATTTTATTTCTTTCTTTCCCCACCAGGATGCCTATTATTTCCTTTCTAATATCTGACTAGAGTTCCCAGTCCAATGGTGGATAAAAGTGGCAAAAGTAGCCATATTTATGTAGTATACTACTGATTGATTTTTGCGTATCAAACAACTCTTACATTCCTGGGATAAATCTCATTTTTGATATGTGCTGCTGGATTTAGTTTGTATTTTTTTGAGGATTTGCATTTATATTAATAAAGGATGTTGGTCTATAATTATCCTTTTATCAGGATAATGCTGACTTCATAGAATGAATTAGGAAGTATTCTCTTTTCTTGTTAATTTTTGGGAAGAGTTTATGAATTGATGTTCATTCTTTTTAAATGTCTGTTGAATTCACCAATGAAACCATCTGGTGCTACTGATCCTGAGCTTTTCTTTGAAGGTTTGTGGTTACTAATTCAATGGCTTTACTTGTTCTATTCAGTTTTTCCATTTCTTTTTGACTCAATCTGTTCATGTGTTTCTAGAACTTTGCCTATTAAATCTAGGTTGTTATCTGTTGGCATACATTTGTTTATAGTATTCTCTGATAATCCTTTAATTTCTGTCAGATTTATGGTAATGGTCTCACATATCTGATTTAGAATTTGAATCTTCTCTGTTATTTCTGTTGTTAGTCTAGCTAAAGGCTTGCCGATTTTGTTCATCTTTTCTAAGAACCAACATTTGGTTACATTGATTCTCTTCATTATTTTTCTATTCTATGTTTAAATTACCTCTGCTCTAATCTTCATTATTTCTTTTTTTTTCTGTTATATTTGGTTTAATTTGCTCTATTTCTGGTCCTTAATGAGTAAAGTTAGATTATTAACCTGAGATCTCTCTTGTTTTCAGTGTAGGCAATTGTAGCTTTAAATGTCCTAATGAGCAGTTTTTGCTACATCTCATCAGGTTTGATATCTTGTTTGTTAATTTTAACTCATCTCAACACATTTTCTCATTCCCATTGTGATTTCTTATTTTACTTATTGTTTTTTAAGCATATTGCTTAATTATAACATATTTGTGAATTTTTAATTTTAAGTCCTGTTGTAGATTTCTAGTTATTTCTTTTGTGATCAAAGAAAGTATTTTGTATGATTTAGATTTTTAAAAAATTATTGGGCAGCCCTGGTGGCTCAGTGGTTTAGCGCTGCCCTCAGCCCAGGGTGTGATCCTGGGGACCTGGGATTGAGTCCCACGTCAGGCTCCCTGCATGAAGCCTGCTCCTCTCTCTGCCTGTGTCTGTGCCTCTCTCTCTCTGTGTCTCTTATGAATAAATAAATAAAATCTTTAAAAAATTATGTAGACATTTTTTGTGGCCTACAATATGGTCTATCCTGGAGAGTGTTTCATGTGCACTTTAGAAGAATATATATTCTACTGTTGGATGGAGTGTTCTGTATGCCTGTTAGGTCTCTTGATTTATTGTTGTTTAAGTTTTCTCATTAATGTTTTGAATAGTTATTCTAATTAGTCTTGGAAGTAGGTTTGAAGTCTCCAGATATTATATGGTCTATTTCACTCCTTAATTCTGTCAAATTTTGTCTCTTATATTTTGAGGTTCTGTTGTTAGGTGTATATATGTTTATAATTATTATATGTTGTTGGTAGATAGTTCATTTCATCAATACCCAGTGCTCATTTTGCCTATTGGAAAACTCTTTGGTTTAAAGTCTTTTTTATTTGATTTAATAAAGCTACCTCATCACTTTTTTTGTTACTATTTGCAGGGGAAGTATTTTCTGTCATTTCAATTTCAGCCTACTTGTATATTTGTATTTCAAGTGAGTCATATAAACAACATATATTTGGATTATGATTTTAAAAATTTCTTATTGAAGTATAGTTGTATAAAATGTTATATTAGTTTCAGGTGTAGAACATAGTGATTCAACAATTCTGTACATTACTCAATGCTCAGCATGATGTGTAGAACACCATCTGTCACCATACAATGTTATTACAGTATTGTTTTCTGTATTCCTTGTGATATGCTTTTTATCTCCATAACTTACTTATATTTAACTGGAAGTCTATACCACTTAAGCCCCTTCACCTATTTTACTCATCCCCCCAAGCCCCTCCTCTCTGACAACCACATTTCTTCTTTGTATTTATGAGTCTGTTTCTGTTTGTTTTTTAGATTCCACATATAAGTGAAATCATACAGTATATGACTTTCTCTGAGTTATTTCACAGAGCAAATGCCCTCTATGTCTACCTATGTTGTCCTAAATAGCAAGATCTCATTCTTATTTATGCCTGAGTAATATTCCATTGTGTGTGTGTGTGTGTGTGTGTGTGTGGGTCTTACATGTTTATTCATTCATCCAACAATGGATACTTTGCCTGCTTTTATCTTGGCTATTGTAAATAATGCTGCAAAAACATAGGGATGAATATATCTTTTAGAATTAGTGTTTTCATTTTCTTTTTATTTAGAAAGATTTATTTATTTATTTTAGAGACATAGGGAACATGAGCAGGGTAGTGGCAAAGGAGAGAGGGAGAGAAATCCTCAAGCAGACTCCTTGCTGAGCATAGAGCCTGGTGTGGGGCTCAATCTCGGTACCCTAAGATCATGACTTGAACTGAAATCAAGAGTTGGACACTTAACTGACTGAGCTACACAGGTGCTCCCATTTTGCCATTTTAATTATAATTTGTCTTGGTGTGAATCTGCTTTTATTGATTTTTTTAGGAGTTCTCTGTGCCTACTGGACCTAGATATGTTTCCTTCCCCAGATTAGGGAAAATTTCAAATATTATTCCTTGAAATAAATTTTCTGCCCCCTTTTCTCTGTCTTCTTCTTCTGGGATTCTTATAATACGAATATTACTATGTTGGTGGAGTCATTGAGTTCCCTAAGTCTATTTTTATTTTTCATAATGTCTTTTTGTTTTTTTGTCATTCAGCTTGATTATTTTCCATTACTCTATCTTCTTGATCACTAATTTGTTCCTCTACTTCTTCCAGCCTGCATGTTTTGCATTTCATTTTTTGAGCCCTTTATCTCTGCTATGTTCTTTATCTTTGTGTTACAGGTCTCACTGATGTCTTCCACTCTTTTCTCAAGTCCAGTGATTATCTTTATGATCATTACTTTAAATTTTCTATAAATGTTACTTATATCTGTTTTTGCTAAGATCTCTGGCTATGGCCTTTTTCTGTTATTTTATTTGAAACAAATTCCTCTGTCTTCTCATTTTGCCTAAGTCTCTTTGTCTGTTTCCTTTGTGTTAGGAAAGTTAGCTATATCTCTTATTCTTGAGGGTAATAGTCTTATGAAGAAGAGGTCCTGTATTGCCTTGCAGTGTCATGTGCCCTGTTCCCCAGGATCTGGTGCTTCAAGGAGTGCCTTCAAAGTGTACTCTGCTGTTGGGTCCTAGCCACTTTATCCTTCAGTACAGTCATCTGTAGAGGCTCTCTTTGCCTCTTGTGGGCAGTGTTTGGTCCCTGGCCTGAATTTGGTAAGTTATAAGTTGGTGTGCTCTTGTCCACTTGTGAAATGACAGCTGTCTTCACACCAGAACCAGTGACCTGCAAAAAACTCCCAATTTGGGAGACATGATGCTGGCAAGGGTCTGGGCTGGTCATCTGGGCAGGAGGGCCCACCATGCTGGGATTGAGGCAAGCATGACTAGAAAGGGTAGTTTCACTAGAGCATGGCGGGGGGGCTTTCTTTAAGCAATTAGATAGCAGTGTCATCACTATGCTGGTTCCCACATGTGGGTGGGAGGGGGAAATGGTGCCTGCCGTTTTTTTTTTTTTTTCCTGGAGTATTCTTTCTGTGATTGCTGCCTCTGTGGGACACACTCCAAGATGAGTAAATAACCTCCCCACTGTGCTCCCAGTGCTCTCCACTTGCTGTTTCCATGTTGTGTGTCTGTGGGCTGTTTGCCCTTCCTTTTCTCCAAGAGCAGCCCTGATGTGTCTGGGTTATCCCAGAGCCAAGACTACTTACCTTTAAATCTCCAGGCTTTCTGCCCTGCTGGTTGCCAAAGCTCGCAAAATTCATTCCCTCTTGCTTTCCAAGCTAATTGCTATGGGGATTCATCTTCCCCATGTGGGATTCCCTGTGTAGCTAGACTATCTCTCACTCTTCTCTGCAACTGTGGCTCCCTCCCTATTGCAGTAGGCACAATCCATTTCTCTCCCAAACCATGTCTCTACACTTTCTGCCTTCTTTGATGTGGCCTCTTCTCTGCCTTTGGTTGCACAGTTTATTCTGCTAGTCTTCAGGTTTATTTCTGAGGTATTTAGGTTGATTTGATAGTTCTCTAGGTATATTCATGGGATAAAGCAAGCCTACGGTCTTCCTACTCTGCTGCCATCTTCTCTATTAATTTGTATTGTATAAAAAGTCATTTTAAGTATTTTATTAAGATATTTGTATGTGTTTGTGCATGTGCATGTGAGTGCACTCATGCACATGTGCATACCTAGGCTATGGGTTCTTGCATTTGTAATTTAAATAATTAAGGGGGAGCACTAGGAAAACAATATTTAGTGCACCATCACTGGGCTCTAGATGGATGACTGAGAGTGCAAATGTGAGTGACATAGGAAATCTGGGAAGCAGAAAGGAAAATGAGGTTTGATGCTATTGAGCAGAGTAGGAAGTGAGTACATCCGATTATTCTCTTCAGTGGGTGATTGAGGAGAAATGTACCTAGTGAACAATCATGATCTAATGCTGTGGTTACTGAGAAGATGACATAAGGGAATAGCTACTGCTTCACTAACAAATTATAAGCAACAACATGGAAAAATAGTATTAATAGCACAAGTATACCCAAGTCAAACTTGTTTTAACACTACTAATATTGTGTAATTCATTAAAAAGCATAAAGCAAGGACTCAAAATCAGTACAGTATTCTCTAAATCCAAAGATTCAAGAAACCTATTTAGGCTCCCTAGAAACTGAAGTTACTACTGCCACTCACTCTCACTCAGATTTATCTGAGTTTGTTTCTTTCAGGCTAAAAATTTTTGATTTTGAAAAACTCAAAATTTCATGACTTACAGCACCTCATCATAGGGATGATGGGAGTGTCTGGTCAGTGTAGTTCAAGCAACACACTTATCTGAGTCAGCCAATGAAGGATCTACAGCTTTTGAGCCACAGTAATTGATCAGATGTGTGAGGAGATATCCTGAGGTAAGCCAATAAGAGACTTCCTTGTTGCTCTGTGTTGGAGATTGAGGAGAAAGAAGCTGTATTTTTTACCTGTTGTTTTTCCTTTGCTTGATTATTTACAAGTTTTGAGTCATGGTCATTTCAGGATATTGAATTAGTTTTCTAGGAATGCAAAACCAAATATCAGGAACTGGTCAAATTAAATAACATCATTTATTGCCTTAAAATCCTGAATGCTTGAAGTTTATCATTGTGTATTACATGGTTGAGTGAGTCTCAGGGCTATGAGGCATGTATCTTTTACAGGCCATTCTCTTTGGCTTAAAATAGCCATGGTTTCACAATATATATTCATATAATCTTTCCTGGGCGTCTGTGACTCCAAATCTCCCCCCTTTTACAAGGACAACAGTAATACTTGATGAGGCCTACACTAATCATTTCACTTGAACATAATTACCTCAGTAAAGCCTCTATTAATAAATAAGGTCACATTTGAAGGGGGTCAGGAATACAACATATCAATTTTAGGGCACAGAATTCAATTCATAATAACCCACTGCAAATCCAAAATTCATGTCCCAATGTGCACAATACATTCTTCCTTTGTGAATGTCAACAAAAGTCTTCACTGATTTTAGCACCAAGGCTGAGGAAAAATCTAATTGAAATACCCTGCATCAGATAGGGGTGCATTTACAGCTGTAATTAATGCTGAAGCAATATTCCTGTCCAAGTGAGAATGTGTGAACACAGTCAACAAGTTATCTGCTCCCAAATAAAATGGCCAGAGAGGCACAAGATAGACTATTCCAAAATCAAGAAATTGAAAAGGGAGACAAGGTTTCATGTGTCAGGAGCAAACTTGGATCCCAGTAAGGAAAGATTTTTTTGGTTTCAAGTTTCTACTTGAATTCCAGTTAGTTAACATTTAGTATAATATTAGTTTCAGTAGTAGAATTTAGTGACTCATCACTTATATATAACACCCAGTGTTCATCACAAATGCCCTCCTTCAGTACCTGTTACCCATCTAGTCCATCCCCCACCCACCTACCCTCCAGCAACCCTCAGTTTGTTCTCTATAGTTAAGAGTCTGTTTTATGGTTTGCCTCTTTTTTCCCCTTAATTTCATCTGTTTCATTTCTTAAATTCCACATATGAGTGAAAATTATATTAGATCATATTGATTGAAAAGTATCCTCTCTGGCTCTAGGCTCTGACCTCTGATCCCATGCAGTGGCAGCTTCACATTCTCAGCCATGGTAATTGGTGGCCTCCCACCCATCTATGGTTGCTGCAGTATATTCTTCTGAACACCTTAGGTATCCCTAACATTTGGAACCCAGGAGATGACCATGGTCTTAGGAATGAAGGAGGAGATGGCTATATCCCTTGGCATTGTGCCTCTGAGTTCATAGTGGCAGTGGCAGCTCTGCTAAGCCCTGAATCTTCTTTGGGGTCATTTTCCCTTTTCTGGGGGATAACGCATGTTTCCAGCCAGATACATCTGTAGGCCCTCTTCTTGTCAATAGAATGCCAGTAGTACAACAGTTTTTCTTCATTTTGTCCCATCAATACTTGCTGTCCGTGGTTCTGCTGATACTAAAATTTCAGGATAAAACACTGTTGGTTTTCCTTGCAATTCAAGATGTTAAAGCTGTAACACAGGAGTGTCTTCCACTCACCTTTTCAACAACCATATCTTTGGCTACTGATGAGATGTTTGATTTTACCCACATTTTACATGCCTAACCTCCCACGTGATAGTTTTTCAACCACACTCTTGTCCCCTTTCTTAAAAAGCAGACTATCTGGATAGGGTAAGACAATTGCAAATCATCACATGCTAGTTTCGTTTTGTTTCATGGTACTTGTTCTAATTTATGTCTGTCCTCTGGCATTTACAATGAGCAACAAGGGGAAAGCAGGCCATGCCTTCAACACTGTGCTTAGAAATCTCCTCAGTTTACTGTCCCATTTTATCATGTAAAAGTTTAATTCTTCATAAAATACTAGAACACAGTTCAACTAAATGCTATGCAACTTTTTAATAAAGATGGCCATTTTGCAAGTTTTTAATAACATGTTTCTAATTCCCATCTGTTATTTCACTAGAGGTATCTTGATACTCATATTTCTAGCAACATATTTTTCATGATGCTATATGTATTGTCTGAGATGATAGAATGACTCTCCATAGCTCTCCTCTTTTCTGTATGAGCCCTCACCTGAAGTACATCTAATGTCTATATTTCACCCAACAGTCCCTTAAGAAATCTTGGCTTGTTCTGCCATACACCTCAAAACCCTGCCACCTTTACTCATTACTCAACCTCAAAGCCATTTCCACATTATTTATTCTTTGTTATAATTTCACTCTACTTTCAGAACCCAAATCTGTGTTATATTATATTAGATCATATTGATTGAAATATATTTGATTGTGCTAGGTCTATCATTACAAAGTATCACACTGGGGAGCTTAAAGAACAGAAATGTATTGTCTTACATTTCTAGAAGCTAGAATTCCAAATCAGTAGCTTTGGGTCATGCTGATTCCTTCTGAGATGTGTAAGGGAAGGTGATTTGCATGTCCTGAGGGTTTCAAATGCCTATCCTCAGAGGAAGAGGTCATCCATGTGATGTCATACTGATGATCCTAGACAAACGTGAATGCAGTTAAAACCTTGCCTGCAAAGACTGTGTACGATGGCAGGGCTGTCGAGGTACCCCCGTGTAGCCAGGTAAATGTGCATTGTGTCCTTTCAGAAGTGAAGGCATACTGCAACTGAGACCCTTTGGTATATAGGTACTGAACAGCACACATTAGCCAAGTTTATAATAGCAAAGCCTTTACCAGTTGCTGATGGGATGGAGTCCATAATTTCAATAACATTGGGGATGGAGGCCTTAATGTATGACACCAGGCCCTGAGGTACCAAGGCTGTGGTAGTGCACCCTGAGGCATCATTCATTCTTTCCTTGTTAAAGAGCAACCGAAATGGAGAAGCAGTGGGGAAAGTCATTCTTCTCTACATAGAATTAGACAATGGATTTCAATCCTTATAGTCCCCTATTTATTTTTCCTTAGCTCATAATCAACGTTTTCCATGGGGACAGTCCATTGGGGTCCCATTTTGTCAAGCCGATTTATAAGTGGCAAAGACTTAAACTTTATGAATCATTGTGTCAGAGTGCCCATGTCCACTGTAGAATTCTTTAGGACAGTGGGTGCCATGATCATGGGGAATCAAGGCAAGGCAATACTTCCAATGTGCAAGGCAAGGTGAACCTCTCTGTTCTCTCTTTTATAATCATTATCTCCCCTAAGATTGCAGGGGCTTCTTTGTAAAATTTAGTGGGATTCCCAAGTACTTCTATAATTTGAGCCCTACTATTAAGAACATAAAGGTTTCCTAAATGAGGCATTTTAGCAGATATTGAAGTTATTTCATGGTCTATTTATAATAAGTGTAAAGCCAATCAGCACCTTTATTCTGCTTACTATTATTATTATTATTGCTATTATTGTGATAAAATTCACTGTTTTGAGGGTACATTTCAGTGGTGTTTAGTACATTCACAATGCTCTCCAGGTATCCCCTCTGTCTAGTCCCAAAATATACCATCACCCCAAAAGGAAATCCCATACCCATTAGTTAGTTTTCCTGAATTTCCCCATCCCTGCCTCCAGGTTCTGGAAACCACTTATCTGCTTTCTTTCTCTAGGAGTTTACTTAGTCTACATTTATTCTATATCACCTATATTTGATACAAATGAAATTATACAATATGTGACCTTGTGGGTCTGGACTCTCACTTAGCATAATGGTTTTGAGGTTTATCCACTGCGTTGCATGTATCAGTACTTCATTCCTCTTTATGGCTGCATGATACTCCACCGTATGGATGTATCACTTTTGTTTGTCCATCCATCAGTTGATGGACAATTGGGACGTTTCCACCTTTTGGTAATGGTGAATAGGACTGTTAATGAATATCTGTGTACAACTTTTCGTTTGAGAAAACGCTTTTAATTGGGGGGGGGTGTAGTATACACCTAAGAGTAGAATTACTGAGGCAATCATATGGTAATTCTGCATTTAACTATTTAAAGAACTGTCAGAATCCTTTCCCCAGTGACAGCATTGATTTTAGATACCCACCAGTAATGCATAAGGATCCTAATTTCTCCACATTCTGCTCAATATGTTTTATTTTTCATTTAAAAATAATTCAATTACACCACCATTGTGAGTAGGCTGTGGCATCACATGGTGGTTCTGTTTGATCTCCCTAATGACTAAAGACGGCAAGCTGATTTTCCTGTCCTTATTGCGTATATGTGTATCGTTTTTACACACACACACACACATACACACACACACTCAAAAGGAGAGAGCGCAGAAGTAGGGGGAGTGGGGGAGGGAGAAGCAGGCTCCCCACTGAAGAGAGAGCCCCATGTGGGGCTAGCCCCAGGACCCTGGGATCATGATCTGAGCCAAAGGGAAATGCTTAACCAACTGAGTCACCCAGGCCTCCTCCTATGTCCATTTTTTAAACTGGATTGTTTACCTGTTGCTGGTTGTTTTCTATGCATTGTGGATACTAGACCCTTATTAGGTATGTGCTTACCACAAAATTTTTATCCCATACTATAGGTTGTTTCTGCTTTCTTCTTAATGTCCTTTGACACAAAGACGTTTTTAGCTTGGCAAAGTCCAGTTTATCTGTTTTTCCTTTTTTTTCCCTTGTGCTTTTATTGTCCTATCTAAGACTCCATTGCCAAATCAAAGATCATGGAGGTTTACCCCTAATGGACTGATTTATATACACTCTCAAATTCATATGTTGAATTCCTAGGCCCCATTATCTCAAAGCTTGACTGTATTTGGTGACAGGACCTTTGAAAAGGTAATTAGAGTTAAATGAGATCATACCCGTCGGAAGGGTCCTAGCCCGGACTGACTGGTATCCTAGAAAAGAGGAGATGATTTGGGCATACAAAGACACACCAGAAATGTGTACATACAGAGGAAAGATTGCCTAAGGACACAGGAAGGATGCGGCCATCTACAACCAAGGAGAGAGTCCTCAGAAGAAAACAAACCTGCTGACAACTTGATCCCAGACTTCTATCCTCCAGAACTGTCGGAAAATAAGTTTATGTTCTTTAAGCCATCCACTCTGGGGCATTTTGTGATGGCAGCCTTAGAACACTAAAATATCAGGTATGGACAGACAAAGCTCCCACAGAAACATCCTTTTTCTTTTCCATTGGTGCTGTTGTAGTTTTTCTTATTCATTCTAGTTCTATACTTTTGCTATTGAGCTTTGGAGTGAAACCCATCAGAGAACTTTCAGGACAGAGGAGAGAAATTAAACTGCAATACTTTAGCCAAAAGTCAGTAATAGGTATCCTGAAGCACTAGAATTCACCCATGAGTTTGCTGAGATGATGGAGTTCATGAAAATGACCACATAAAATTGTGCATAAAGATCTGGGCTCTATGCATAAAACTGTGCATATCTGATCTGATACATATGCATGTATCTGAATCTAAAAGTAATATTAAATGATGTGAGTACTGATCACATAAGGAGACCACTGTCATTATCCCACATTCCTCACTGGTTGGCACATTTTTAATCCAGATATGAAAAACAGCACAAAGGCTTTGAAATGTGACCTGAGACTCGAAAAAAAAGCCAACAAAACTTAGATACGAATTTGTGGCCTGAACCCAAAACAAAGCTAAACTAAGCAAAAAGGAAACACATAAACATTCTCGGTGAGATTTCATGATACAGTCTCTAAAAACAGAATACTAACATGTCCAGATACACTTAAAATTAATTAGTAAATGAAAAACCAGGGAAATGTCAATGAACTCCAGGAGGAAATGCAAGCAACAGGGGCACACACGAAGATGACACAAGTATTGGAAATAGCAGAAAAAGATTTTGAAGCACCTATTACAATCATACTGTGCAAACTGGTAGCTGTTGGTAACAGAGTAAAACAAAAATGAATACTATTCTCTAATTTTTCACTATGTACACACACACATATATACAAATATAGGGATACATACATATATACAAATTTATATATATATAAATACATGTGTATGTGTGTATACACACATATGTGTATAGACATACATGGACACAACACACACACACACACACACACACACACACACACATGATAACTGTCAAAGGCAAAGCTGTACCATACACTTCCACATGGTATTAAAACCACCATCAGTCAACTTCAGAGCCACTATATGTACGCAGCCTTTTTGAGTGCCCAGAGAGTTTCACCAAACTTAGAGACAGGTATAGAGGACAACTATGTGTACACAAATGATGCCATGTTTTTATCACTTTCATTGTGTTTTCATTTTGCCTCAAAAATGAGATTTTCATTACAGATTGTTCTGCAATTTGCCTTTATCATACAACTTGGCAACATTTTACACCCCTTCCCCACAAAGGGATGTGAATATTTACACTCCCTTCAATCTCATTTTCTTAACATGTGTACTGGCATTATATTGTTCAGAGAACAGAGTTTAATCAAAACCTTTTAAGTTTACTGAGGCTCATGTTGTGGCCAATATAAGGTCTACCTTGCAGAATATTCCACGTCCTATTGATAAGAATGTGTATTCTGCTGTTGAGTATTCTATAGTTGTCCCTTAGCTGTAACTCATTCATAGAGTTGTTTCAATCTCCTAATTTCTGGCTGATCTTCTGCCTAGTTGTTCTTTGTAAAAGTGGGTTGTTGAAGTCTCCAACTATTGATGAATTGTATATTTCTCCCTTCAGTTGTGTCAGTTTTTGTTTCATGTAGTTAGTCACTCTGCTTTTAGGTGCATTCATGTTTTTAATCATTATATCCTTCCTATGAATTGTCTCTTTAATCATTAGCAACTGTCTTTGGTCATCAACTCTCTTTGGCCTTAAACTCTACTTTATCTGAAATTATGATAGTCGAAAAAAGGTTATTTTTGCTAATTTTTTGACTGTATGTATTTTTCCATGCTTTTACTTTCAATCTAGTTTGAATCGAAACTGTGTCCCTTGTAGACAGCATATTGTTGGACAGTGGGTCTCTAGATCCACTGTACAGATATGTGACTTTTGAGTGGAAGATTCAGTCCTTTTTCATTAAACATACTTAAACATAGGATTTATGTTTACCATTTAGCTATTTCTTTTCCATCGATTTTACATCTTTTGTTCCTTTATTCACTTAATATTGCCCATTTTGAAGCTTAAACAGATATTGTTATTTATCCAGTATAATTGTTTTATTATTCAATTTTACTAAATTCTTGAGCTATTTTCTTAATGGCTGCTCTAGAGAGTACAATTGACATTCTATCTTAAAATAATCTATGGAGTAATACCGACTTGATTTCAATAGTAAACAAAAAAACTTTGTAACTGTTATCATTTCCTCCTTCTTCAAGTTTATTATTGATACACAAATTATGTATGTACATGTTATAAGTTCATCAATGCAGTTTTATGATTATTTCTTGTATGTCCTGATTCAGATAGGAAAAGAGAAGCAATCATAAGTCCATATGCACTCTCTTTATATATTTACTTATCTAGTTACATTTGCTGGCACTTTTTCTCTTTATGTAAATTAGAGTTGTTGTTTAGGGTTCTCTTGTCTCAGCCTGAAAGTTCAGTTTAATATTGCTTGTGGGAAAAACAGAAGATCTAGTTTTTCATTTATATGTAAAGGTCTTCATTTTTCTTCAATTTTGAAGGATAGATTTTTTTTTCAGTGTAAAAAAATTCCTCATTGACCGTCCTTTTCTTCCCACACCTGAAAAACATCCTCTTACTGGCTTTGAGTCTCCATGATTGTTGATGAGAAACAAAGATCTCTTAAATGTAATGAACTTGTTTTTCTTTTGCTGCTTTCCAAGTCTTCTATTTGTGTTGGGCTTTGAAAGTGTAATTATATTGTGTCTTGGGTTACCTGTCTTTGAGGTTATCCTACTTGGATCTACTGAATTTCTTGAGTGTGTAGATTAATGCTTTTCAACTAATTTGAGAAGTTTTGTTGATTATTTCTTCGTAAACTCTTCCTGCCCATTCTTCTCTCTCCTCTTTCACAGAGACTCCCATTATGTGTATGTTGATATGCTTGAGTTTTGCTCAATAGGCCTCTGACTCTCTGTTCAACCTTAATATTTTTCTTTCTATTCCTTAGTCTGGATAATCTCAAATGACCTACCTTCATTTTGTTGACTCTTTCTTTGGTTAGTTCAAATCTGCTATTGAGAGCCAATGGGGGAATTTTTCGTTTCAATTACTGTACTTGAAGCCCAAGAATTTCTATTTTTTTAAGAAAAATAATGTCTCTTATTTTATATATTTGGAGAGATGCTGTTCTCTTCTCATTTAACTTTGATTATGTGCACGTGCTTTCCTTTAATTATTTGCACATGTTTATAATAGTTGATTTACGAAACAATGATGGCCTATCACCTTATACCTGTCTGGATGGCTAAAATTAAAAATACAAGAAATAACAAGTGTTTCTGAGGATGTGGAGGAAAAAAGAACACTCTTGCGCTGTTGGTGGGAATGCAAAGTGGTGCAGCCACTGTGGAAAACAGTATGGAGGGTCGCCCAAAATTAAAAATATAAATACCATATTATACAGTAATTCCCCTTCTGGGTATTTACCCAAAGAAAATGAAAACACTAATTCAGAAAGCTATATGCACCCCCTTTGTTTATTGTTACATTATTTACAATAGCCAAGATATGGAATCAACCCAAGGATCCACTGAAATATCAATGGATAAGGAAAACATCACACACACCCAGAGGCACATACACAGAGAGACACTGAGGAATATTATGCAGCCAGACAGAGGAATGGGATTGTGTCATTTGTGACAGCATGGATGGACCTAGAGGGTATTATGCTAAGTGAAAGAAGTCAGACTAAGAAAGACAAAGAGAATCTGATTTCAATTATATGTGGAATTTAAAAAACAGAACAAATGCATAAACCAACAAACAAAAAGCAAATGAGACCTATAAATAAAGAGAACATACTGATGGTTGCCAGAGGGGATGGGTAATGTGGGTGAAGGGGAGTAAGAGATACAGGTTTCCAGTTATGGAAGGAATAAGTCATGGGAATAAGAGGCACAGCACAGGGAATGTAATAGCATTTGTAATAGCATTTTATGGTGACAGACATTAGCTACACTTCTGGTGAGCTGAACATAAGGAAAAGAAGTTGAATCACTATGTTGTTCACCTGAAACTAATGTGACACTGTGTGTCAACTAGACTTAAATAAAAATATGAATTAAACTTAAATAAAAATATGAATTAAAACAAAACAAAACAAAATTTAAAAGAATAGTTGATTTAAAGTCTTTGTTGGTAAATCCAATGTCTAGGCTTTATCTAGGAACAGGTTGACTGTTTCTTTCCTTTTTCCTGAGCCATACTTTTTAAGTTGTTTGCCCATTTTGTAGGTTTTAAGAAATAAGTTGTAACTATAAGTAATATATTGTGGAAACTCCATAAATCAGATTATGCCTCCCTCTCCAGGTTCATTGTTATAATTTGTTCCTATTGTTGTTAGTTGACTATAAAGTGACTTTGCCTAAATGGTTCACTAAAACTTGGATGCTTTTTCATCTGTGGCCACTGGATTCTCCTCTCTGATAGCTTACTGATGAGCTACTGATCATACAGAAATGTAATTAAATTCCTTGAACCAGTAAACCTTCCAGCCTTTATCAGGGTACTTTGTGTATGTGTTTTGACATGGCTTCCATGCTCATGCAAGGCAGTTCACAACTCTTGTCAAATCCTTCAGATTCTGCATGCACAGAGCCTTATTCTCACCTAGAGGAGAGGGCTAGTCTTGTCAGGTATCTTCTGAGCATGCACACAGTTCTACACACGCTCATGGCCTCCTAGATCTCAGTTATATGTTGAAACTTTTCAAAGCATCCTATGGATATTTCCTTTCCCAATTTTTCATTTTTCATTTTTTGCATAGCTTCTTATTAGCCCCAACTAGTCGCATTACATTTGGAAGCTGCAGTGATAAATCACTGCCGCAGAATATCTTTTTTCTAATGCCTTGAAGATAGGCCAGTTCACACAAAACAGACTCTAACTGAGAACAAAGGAAGTCATGTCTGAGAACGGAACTCTTTAGAGAACTGCCAGACAGGTCAAACACTGGTAATTCTTTGAGGATGAGATTGTTGGGGGGCTCTGCATCTTTCCGTGTCTCCACTAGGTGCCAGGCTGCAGTTTCACAAGTGGCATAAGTGCAGATCTGTTGGTTTTCAGGGTTTTTTTGGGGGGGGGTATTTTTTTTAACTGGAGTTCGATTTGACAACATATGACACCCAGTGCTCATCCTGTCAAGTGCCCCCCCCCCCCAGTGCCTGTCAACCAGCCACCCCATCCACCCGCCCACTTCCCCTTCCACTACCCCTTGTTTGTTTCCCAGAGTTAGGAGTCTCTCATATTCGGTCACCCTCCCTGATTTTTCCCACTCATTTTCTCTCCTTTCCCCTATAATCCCTTTCACTATTTTTTATATTCCCCATATGAGTAAAACCTTATAATGTTTGTCCTTCTGTGATGGACTTACTTCACTCAGCATAATACCCTCCAGTTCCATCCACGTTGAAGCAAATGGCGGGTATTCATCATTTCTAATAGCTGAGTAATATTCCATTGTGCATATATACCACATCTTCTTATCCATTCATCTTTCGATGGACACCGAGGTTCCTTCCACAGTTTGGCTATTGTGGACATTGCTGCTATAAACATTGGGGTGCAGGTGTCTCTGTTTTTCGCTGCATCTGTATCTTTGGGGTAAATCCCCAGTAGCGCAATTGCTGGGTTGTAGGGTAGCTCTAATTTTAACTTTTTGAGGATCCTCCACACAGTTTTCCAGAGTGGCTGTACCAGTTCACATTCCCACCAACAGTGTAAGAGGGTTCCCCTTTCTCCACATCTTCTCCAACATTTGTGGTTTGCTGTCTTGTTAATTTTCACCATTCTCACTGGTGTGAGGTGGTATCTCATTGTGGTTTTGATTTGTTGGTTTCCAATGCTACCACAGATCTGGGGTGAAAGGGTTCATAATAGGCCAAAGTAAAATACCATAAAGCTTACTGTTCATGATAAAATCTGACCATTTTTCTTGAATTAATATTCTTGGGATGACTGAAAGCCTTTCATTAATTCCCAGGGTTCTGAAACATTGATTTTGACAATTTTTTCCAGCGTTCTCATTGCATATATGGAGGAACTGATATTCAGAGTTCCTTACTTCACCATTCCAGAAGTGCTACTCTAACTCATTTCTTCATCTCAGTAAGTGCTCTTTCTAGTTGTAGAATTTCCATTTGGATTTGCTTATTCTCCATGTAATTGTACCCTACTTTGTTTTATAGATTCCAAAATTATGTTGTCATGTACTTAACATTTTATGATGACTAGTTTCTTTCACTAGAATATCGAAGTCACTCTGAAAAGTTTTTTGTCACGAATTCTGTTTCCTGTATAGACTTTGCTACATTTATTTTGCTTTGTTCACATATGCTTTCTCTGTATGCTTTCCTTCTTCTTAGAGACTTCTAAAAAGTAACATTTAGTTGCATGTGTGAATTGTAAAGTCATTCTCCTTGTAAAATCTTCAAACCTTATGAGAAGACTAAAGCCCGGTTTTACCACCTGCCACCTACTTCATTCTTTCTGATTTCATATGTTAGTCCATCAGTAGACAATGGTATATAGTTCAAGACCTTTATTATGTGCATTCACAAGTCCTTGTGTATTATAAGAAGTGTGTGTTTTCTTTATGCATATTTGTGCGTTTAAACCAAAAGATATAATTTAGTACTTATTTGGAAACTTAGTTTCACTTGATTTACCTTTCCACGTGTTATATTTGTATGCCTCATTCTTTTTAATTGATGCGTGATATTCCATTTTCTGGGTAGGGCACAGATTATTTATTCTTTCATAATTTGATAGACACTTTCATTTCATGAAGGGATATTTTCTTGTTACTATAGAAGATGATGTAGTGAATAACCTTGAAAATATCTCCTTATGAGAACAAGACGCTGTGTATATTGAGTACCAGTGAGGATTTTCAATAGGTGATGGAAAATTACCTATTTTACCCTCTTGGAAGTAATAATAGAGGTCTTTGGCAAGGATGGAATGATTCTTGCCTTTTTTATATAAAACATCTTTCAGTAATTTGCTACAACAAAAGGGACTTGGAAATTCTTGCCCATGGCAGGGTGTGAAAGTGGGAATCAGTAATAAGTCATGGAGAATTCACAAAAATGAACAAGAGAATCCTAAATAACTTATGAATCAAAGAGAAAAAAATCACAATAGAAATTAGAAAATACTCTGATATGGATGAAAAGGAAAATACAAGATATCACCCTTATGGAATACAAATAAAGATAAAAGTAGTAATAAGTAAAATAGAGCATAGAATAAGAATAGAGGGAATCAATGACCTAAAGCTTTTTTATAAGTAAATTAAACAATGTTGCAGGCCTTTAACTAGATTGACCAAGGGAAACTGGAGAAAGAAGGGATATCAAGGGATATTTTTAAAGATAAGACAACAGACCCAAAGAGTCATTTATGCTAAGCCCCACATCATGAATCCAAGATTTAATTACAGCTTCAGCTCTCTTAGAAATGGAAACTTAAACCAGTCCATCAGGGATCACCTAATCAGCACTAGTTAGGTAACCTTCCTGCCATCTCGAAAAGAACAATGACCTTGCCATAAGCAATCCACTTCTTCCTGGTCTAACTCCTTTGGTCCTGCTCCCCTCTGCTTATAAAACTCTTTCAGTTTGCACAGTTCCTTGGAGCTGCTTTCTATCTGCTCCACTGAATCCTGCCTGACTCATGAATCATTGAATAAAGACGATAAGCTCTTTAAAATTCACTCAGTTGAGTTTTATTTTTTGATACTGCCAGTGCTACAAAATTAAAAGGGATTATAAGGTAGTACTATGAAAATGCATATGCCAACAAATTAGATAATCTATATGAAATGTACAAATTACTAGAATGACACAAAGCAATGAGATGGACTCAAAAAGAAATGGGAACTCCAAATTGACTTATATCAAGATATTCACTTGCTAATGAAATAACTACCCACCCCCCACCCCCACCCCCACACAAAAGCCCAGGACCAGATGGCTTCACTGGTCTACTCTACATTCTTTTGTATTTAAATTCAATTAATTAACAATATAATGTATTATTAGTTTCAGAGGTAGAGTTCAGTGATTCATCGGTTGTATATAACACCCACTGCTCATTACATGTCCTCCTATATGTCCATCACCCTGTTACCCCATTGCCACACCCCCCTCCCCTCCAGAGACCCTCAGTTTGTTTCCTATGGTTAAGAAAGAATTGTACACTACATTTAAAGGGGATTTAACATCCGTCTTTTAAAAAACTCTTCCAAAAGATAGTTGAGGAAGAAACACTTCCCAATTCATACAATAAGTCCAGTACTACCCTGGCACTCATAGAGACAATGTGATGACAAGAAAAAAAAAAACCCTCACAGATCAAAATTCTTTACAAATATTTATACAAAAATTGTCAAAAAATATTAGCACTACTAATTCAGCAACATAAAAAATAATCCTTCATCATGACTCTGTGGAATTTATCCCAAGAATAAAATATCAATTAAAATATGAAAATCAGTCAATGTAATTGTTGAGAAAAGCACTTTTGCACAGTCTGTCAATCCCCGATCAACTGCATAAAAATGGGCCTTGGGACTGTGGTCTAAGATGGTGGAGTAGGAGGATCTTGAGCTCATCACATCCCATGGACACAGTGAGACAAGTACTCCCATGCAACTAACTCTGTAAATGACCTGAAGACTTGTAGAAAGATCTTCCACAGCTAGTCATAGGGAGAAGACCACATTATAAAAGGGTAGGTCAGATGGAGATGCAGTCAGAAACCAAATCTTTGGTGTGACGAACCACCAATGGGAGGCACATTAGAAGTGCAGGAAAGTGAGAGGACCAGACCCCACATCAAGTACTTCTGGCACTGGGGACCCTCACTAGGAAGACAAGACCCCTTCATGTCTGGCTTTGACAACCAGTGGGGGTTAACTCCAAAAGCATTAAAAATCAGGAGGACTTAACCTGGAGAGAGTCAAAGGGTGATAGGCAACTGAGTCTCCACCCTTAAAGACCCAGTATACTAAATAACTCAGCATGAGACGCAGCACAGAAGCAGTAGTTTGAAAAGTACCCAGAACATATGGTGAGGAATTATTGTCAAATCTCAGAACATGTGCCAGAGGGGCAGGGATCTGCAAGAGAGATTTCCCCAGGAACTAAAGTGCTGGTGGGTGCCGTATTTCTTCCCCTCCCTCAGCCTAGGTAGCCAGACACTTGCAGGAGCCAGTTCTAACCCTCTCCATCTACCTTGCTAGCATGGCATTCCCTGCCCCAACATTCCCACTCAACCCAGCCTCCTCATCAGGCATCCCTTCAATGTGGCTCCTGCCCCTGCCATACACTGAAGGCAGCCCTAGCCAGGACTAGCGCTACACTAAGGTCCAGTCTGGCCCAGGAGACAGGGTGAGAAAACCCCACACCCCAGTGAACTCATAGTTTTCCAGCCAGATCTCTTGATAGCACAGGGAGCTAACCCTGCCCCGTGCATCCACAACAGGCAATGCAACTCATTGCAACTGGCTAGACTGAAGGTAATCACAGCCCACGCACAACAAGAGGGTGCATGCAGCCTACACAGGGTGTACCCAGGTGTTCCTAGTTCTGGTGATTCGGGAGGTTGTGCTATAGGGAACAACAGGACCTGTTCTACATGAGGCCACTACTTTCGAGACCAGGAGATGTGCCTCATCTCCCTAATACACAGAAACAACCACAGAGAGTTAGACAAAATAGAGCAATATGTTCCAAGTGAAAGGACAATACAAAGTGACAGTGAAAGAGCTAAACAAAACAGATAAGCAATATGCCTGATAGAGTTCAAGATAGTGCTCATAAAGATACTCACTGTACCTGAGAAAAGAGGGATGAACTCAGTGAGAACTTTAGAAAAGAGACTGAAAAACTAAAAAAAGAACCAGTCAGAGCTGAAGTATGTAATAACTGAAGTGAAAAAATACACTAAAGGATATCAACAGCAGGTTAGAGGGTGCAGAAGAATGGATCAGTGATCTGGAAGACAGGGTAATGGAAAGGAACCAAGCCAAACAGCAAAAAGAGCACACAATAATAAAAAATGATTATAACCCAAGGGAGCTCTGGGAACTTAATTAAGCACGATAGCTTTTGTATCTTATAAATCCCAGAAGGGGAGGAGAGAGAGGATGGGGAAAATATTATTTGAAGAAAGAATAGCCCCTAACTCCCCAAATCTGGGAAAGGAAAAATACATCAAGGTACAGGAATCACAGAGAGCCCTAACAATATGAACCCAAGGAGTTCCACACCAAGACACATAATAATTAAAAAGGGAAAAATTAGCAAAGAGACATAAAGGGAGAAATTGACAGTAATAAAATTATAGTAAGGGACTTTAACACTGTACTTCCATCAATGGATGGATAATCAGACAAAATATCATCATAGAAACAGTGGCTTTGAATGACACTTTAGATCTGATGGACCCAACAGATCTATGCATCACATTCCATCCCAAATAGCAGAATACACACTACTTTCAAGTGGACATAAATCTTTTGCTAGGATAACAAGTTTTAATAAATTTAAGAAAGTTGAGGGGTGCGGTGGCTCAGTCAGTTATGTATCTGCCTTCTACTCAGGTCATGATCCCAGGGTCCAGTGACGGAGCCTCGCACTGGGCTCCCTGTTGCATGGCGAGCCCACTTCTCCCTCTCCTCCTGCCACTCCCCCTGCTTGTGCGTGCTCACTTGCTTTCTCTGTCATATAAATAAATAAAATCATTTTTTTAAAAAAAAGAAAGCTGAAATCATATCAAGCATCTGTTCCAAGAATGACACTATGAAACTAGAAATCAAATTCAAGAAAAAACTGGGAAAAGCCCAAACATGTGGAGGCTAAACAACATGCTATCAAACAACCCATGTGTCAACAAAGAAGTCAAAGAGAATATTTAAACATACATAGAGACAAATGAAAATGAAAACACAATGATCCAAAATTTGGACCACCCAGCAAAAGCAGTCCTAAAGGGACATTTATAGCAATATAGGCCTATTTCAAGAAACAAGAAAAATATTAAATAACCTAACCTGATTCCTAAAAGAACTAGAAAAGAAAAGAACAAATGGAGGCCAAAGCTAGTAGAGGGGGGGCAATAATAAAGATTAGAGTGGACCTAACTGAAATAGAGACTAAAAACTCACTAGAAATGATCAATGAAACCAAGACCTGGTTCTTCAAAAAGATGATCAAAATTGTTGACTTTTTGCCAGATGCATCATGAAGAGAAGAGAGGACTCAACTAAATAAAATAAAAAATGAAGGAGGAAAAATAACAACCACCACCATAGAGATGCAAAGAATTATAAGAGAATTTTATGAAAACTTGTATGGCAACAATTTGGACAACTTAGAAGAAATGGATGATTTCCTAGAAACATGCAATCTCCCAAAACTGAATAAGGAAGAAATAGGAAATTTAAACAGACTGATTACTAGTAACAAAATTGAGTCAGTAATGAGAAAATTCTCCACATGAAAGCCCAGAACCAGATGGCTTCACAGGAAAATTCTACCAAACATTTAAAAAAGAGTTAATACTTATTCTTCTTAAGCTATTCCAACAAAAATAGAAGGGAAAGGAAAACTTCCAAATCCATTTATTGAGGCCAGCATTACTCTGATTACCAAAGCCAGACAAAAACACTACAAACAAACAACCCCATAACCGTAGGCCGATATATCTGATGAACATAGATGCAAAAATCCTCAAACAAAATATTAGCAAATTAATTCAACAGTACGTTAAAAGGACCATTCACCATGGTAAAGTGGGATGTATCCCATGATAAAGTGGGATGAAGCAAAGGTGGTACATTGTTTGCAAATCAATCAATGTGATATACCACATTAATAAGAGGAAGGATAAAAACCATATAATCATCTCAAACATAAGACAAAATACATTCGTTCCACAAAGTGGGTCTACAGGGTACATAACTCAACATAATAAAGGCCATATATGAAAAACTCACAGCTAAAATCATTCTTTTTTTAAAGATTTTATTTATTTATTCATGATAGATAAATAGAGAGGGGGGGGCAGAGGGAGAAGCAGGCTCCATGCTATGAGGGAGCCCGACACAGGACTCGATCCCGGAACTCCAGGACCACTCCCTGGGCCAAAGGCAGCGCCAAACCGCTGAGCCACCCAGGGATCCCCTAAAATCATTCTTAAAGCTGGACAACTGAGTGCTTTTCCTTTAAGACAAGGAAGAAAACAAGGATGTCCATTCTCACCACTTTTATTCAACCTAGTACTAAAGTCCTAGCTGCAGCAATCAGACAACAAAAAGAAATAAAAGGCAGAAGTAAAACTTTCACTACTTGCAGATGACATGATACTCTATATAGAAAACATTACATCTGAAACTGATAATGTACATTATGTTGGCTAATTGAATTTAAATAATAAAAAATAATATCCTAAAGACTTCACCAAAAAATTGCTAGAAATGATAAATGAATTTGGTAAATTGTAGGATCAAAAGTGTTGTGCAAAAGTGTGTTGCATTTCTGTACACTAATCATAAAGCAGCAGAAAGTGAAATTAAGGGAAAAATCCTATTTACAATTGTAACAGTAACAATGATACCTAGGGACAAACCTATCCAACGGGGTGAAAGAGCTTTACTCTGAAAAGTATAAAACATTGGAAAGAAATTGAGGGATAAAAAAACAAATAGACATTCTATATTCATGGATTGGTTAAGATTAATATTGTTAAAATGTCCATAGTAACCAATGCATTTTACAGATTAAGTGCAATTTCTATTAACATCCCAATACCATTTTCCACCTAACTAGAAGAAATAATCCTAAAATTTTTATGGAACCACAAAAGATCTGAAATAGCCGTAGCCATGTTAAGAAGGAACAAATCTTGAGATATCACAATTCCATATTTCAAGATATACTACAAGTCTCTCATAATGAATACCATATTATATTGGTACAAATTTTGACACATAGATCAGTGGAATAGGACACAGTTCCCAGAAATAAAGCCACACCTGTATAATGAATTCATTTAGGAGAAAAGGGGAAAGAATATATCATGGGGAAAAGACATTATTTTCAATAAATTATATAAAGAAACCAAGATCTACGAGCAAAGAAATGAAACTGGACTGCTTTCTTACACCATACTCAAAAATAAACTCAATGTGAATTAAAGACCTAAATGTGAGACCTGAAACCACAGACTCTTAACAGAAAACACAGGCAGCATTCTCTTGGACATTGGTCTTAGTAACATTTTTATGGATCTGTCTCTTCAGGCAAGGGAAAGAAAACCGAAGGTAAACTAATGGGACTACACCAAAATTAAAAGCTTTTTAACACAAAGTCAATCTAGTGAATGGGAGAAGATATTTGCAAATGATACATCCAATAACGTTTGAATATCCAAAACATATAAAGAAATTATACAACTCAACACCAAAAAACCAAACTATCTGATTAAAAAAAAAAAAAAAAAACCGGGCAAGTACCTGGATAGACATTTTTCTAAAAAGGACATATGGCCAATAGAAACATGAAAAGTTGCTCAATATCATTCATCATCAGGAAAATGCAAATCAAAGATGCAATGAGTTATCACCTTACACTTGTAAGAGTGGCTGGTATCAAAAAACAAGAAATAACAAGTGTTGGTGAGGATGGAAGAAAAGGGAACCCTCGTGTACTACAACCTATTGGTGGTGGAAGATGGTATGGACGTTCCTCAAAATTTTTTATTTTTATTTTTATTTATTTTTTATTTTTTTCTCAAATTTTTTTAAAATTAAAAATAGAAATATCATATAATCCAAGAATTCCACTACCGTGTGTTTCCTTAAAACAGAAACAGTAATTTGAAAAAATATATATACACCCCTCTGTTTATTGCAGCATTATCTATACAATAGTGAAGAAATGGAAGTGATATAAATGTTCATTGATAGATGAATGGATAAAGAAGATATGAATATCCTAGAATATATGTTTTATATATATAATGGAATATTACTCAGCCACAAATAAGAATGAGATCTTGCCATTCGGGATAACATGGATGTATGTAGAATGTGTTACGGTTAAGTAAAATAAGTCAGAGTGTGAAGGACATACATATTATTTCACTTATATATGAAATCTAAATAAACAAAAGAAAAACAGACTGTAAATACAAAGAAATTGGTGGTTGCCAGAGTGGGGGTGGGTGGCTGGGGCAATGGGAAAAGCACGTAAAAGAGATTAAGAGTTATAAACTTCTAGTTATAAAATAAATAATTCATGGAGATAAAAAGATCATAGAAAATGTAATCAATAATATTGTGATAGTGTATGCTGAGAGATGGTGACTACATTTATTGTGGTGATCACTGAGTAAGGTATAGAATTGTTGAATCAATGTATCGTATATCTGAAACTAGCATAACATTGTATGTCAGTTATATTTCAGTAAAAAAAGACTGTGCTTTGGCCCTGGAACAGTTCCTTGCTGAGAGATAAAGGGCCCTCACAGCCTGTGCTGGGCCTATCAATTTGTGAGAGACTATCTTTTCCTTCTCTGGGCTTAATATATACCCCATTGCTCTGCTAATATGCTGCATCAGTGGCTCTTAGCCACACCCCCAGCTATCTGTATTTCAGACTACATGATAGAGAGGTTCCTTCCACTACAGCACAAAGTAATATGCATGCAGTCACACTGCCCGAGTGGGCTACAGAATTAATCCACTGGGGACTTTGCATTACAAGGAGTTGTATCTTGTGCACACCATCTCCCCTCTTACTCTAAGTGCTGTACCATGTAAGCCTGGTGTATATGTATCATTTATTCTCAGTGACCTTTAATCATACAGTGGTCTCTTCCCACATGACTATGATCTGATTTTTTTTTTTAAATTTTTTATTATTTATTTATGATAGTCATACAGAGAGAGAGAGGAAGAGACATAGGCAGAGGCAGAAGCAGGCTCCATGCACCAGGAGCCTGACGTGGGATTCGATCCCGGGTCTCCAGGATCGCGCCCTGGGCCAAAGGCAGGCGCCAAACCGCTGCACCACCCAGGGATCCCTATGATCTGATTTTTAACCTTGACCACACTTATGTTATATTCTATCTTGCAGTATAGCCCAACTACCCAGTTAACGGCAAAAAAGTAATATATCAATTTCATAGAGTAAAGAATAAAAGTTACATAATTATCTCGACACAGAAAAAAAATATTTCCCCCAAATCCACCAGCTTTTTATAATAAACACACCCAACAAAGTAATAGAGAAATCCCTTACCTGTTAAAGAGCATCTGTGAAGTCTCCGAAGCTGTTATTATACTTAATGGTGAAAGACTAAAAATATTCCCCCTAAATTCAGAAACAGACAATGATGTCTGCTCTTACTACTTCTAATCAACATTATGCTGGAGGGTCTAGCCGTGCAATTAGATAAGAACAAGAAAAAAAGATATGCAGATTGGAAAAAGAGAAAATTATTTCTCTTTGCAGAAGGCATCATCTTATATATAGCATTCCCTAAAAAATCTATACAAAAATTATTTGAGCTAATAAATCAATTCACCAAGGCTGCAGGATACAAGATCAATATATAAAAATCAATTATGTTTCTTTACATTAACAATATACAACACAAAAAAACAATAAACAATACAACAACGAAAGTAAGACATCAATTATATGTACAGTAATATAAAAAATACTTAGGAATAAATTTAACAACCCAATGCCCATAAAATGATGGACAGATAAAATATGATATATTCATATGGCAGAATATTGTTCAGCCCTGAAAAGAAGGAAGTATTGATAAATGTTACAACATGTATGAGCTATGGAAATATTCTGCCAAGTGAAAGAAAGTAGCCATGAAATGTCTTGTATTATGTGCTTCAATTTATATGAAATATCCTGAAAAATAAATTAATGCAAACAGAAAACATGCTAGTGGTTGCCTGGGTCTGAGTCTGGGGGTTGGGAATGTGAATTGCCTGCAAATGGGAACAAAGTATTTTTTCAGGTATTGGAAATGTTATTTTTATTTTTAAAAAGATTTTATTTATTTATTCATGAGAGACAGAGAGAGAGAGAGAGGCAGAGACATAGGCAGAGGGAGAAGCAGGGTCCATGCAGGAAGCCTGATGTGGGACTCAATCCTGTGACTCTGGGATCATTCCCTAAGCCAAAGGCAGACACTCAACTGCTGAGCCACCCAGGCATCCCAGGAAATGTTCTAAATTTGAATAGAATGTATAGATTGTGATGATGGTTTCATAATTGTATAACTTTACTATAAAGTCATTAAATTGTACATTTTAAACAGATTGTTATATTAATTATACTTCAATAAATATGTTAAGTGATCTCTACTAATAGTGGCTTTTTTATGCTGTTGTATGAAGTAGTCTATAAGAATCAATTGGAGATTTGGTGTAAGGAAAATTTCACTTTCCCATATTACTCAGATGCTGCTTCGTCATTAGAGTCGTCTCAATGTTCAGATCCTAACATATTCTATTTTATCTCATGCATTTACTTTAGAATTGTGAGTCAAGTGTGAGCCACTAAGCTGTGGTACAAGGCTATGATTTTGAAGATAAATTTAAGGTACTATAGAAATAATATCTTAATCTTGTGTACCAGGTCATCTGGAGCTCTTGAGGATTTGCACTGGGATTTGGAGATTATTTGAAATCTCTTTCAGTACAAGCACCTGTTATTTCATGTTCTAAGGTAGTCCTGAACATGTATTGAAACAGGATTGGTTTGTCTAATGAGAAAGCTAGAATGCTTATCTTTTTTGTCCACCTTAACCTACTTGTTATATTTTTTTATTCCAATGGTTATTGTTAGAGAATTGCTTTATAACTTTTATTATTTTATTCATTAATGATATTTGATTCTGAGGATAAAATTGTATACCTGAGTTTCCATAGAAACCTAATGTCAAGCTGATTGTTACACTAATATTCAACTGGGAAAGGTTATTTGTTAGGTGCCGGTATAAATAGTTTTTAGGAATATTTACACAAGGGAAAGGTGGCATACTTATACCCATAACAGCCCGATTGGAGAGTCTACCATGACTGTGACTATGTTCATGTATGTATGTATGTAGTGTATCTGTGTATGTTTGGGAAGGTAACATATTTTATTGAAAAAGTTTTGCCTGACAACTCTGTTATATGGGATAAATTGTTAGCTCCTTGTGAGTGGAGCTGGAAGTAGCTGAGTCACCAGTTATTCACTTACTTCCCTTGTTTCTGTGTCCTAAAATAGCCTGACAACTGTATAGGGGAAAGCCTAGCTAGCTTTTAATACTTTCAAATGGCTTATGTTGATGGACATAGAATAAAATTTGGAAGATAAAAAAAAGAATAAAGTTTTCAGTCTTTTATGATACTTGAAGTTAATTTCATGCATTTATAAATTTTTATAATATTTTTAAAATTTAACATTATATATTAAAAATTCCCCTGCCAAAATGGATATTACTTATCAGAAAAAAATTGGAACTTTAGTGAAGTCCTAAAACCTCTCTAAATTTTTCTATATATTGACTATGCAAGCAGTTAATTACCAAGTTTCCTTTTAGTTATAGAAGGCAATTGTAATATTGATGTCCTATCAGTAAAGTGCCAGATTAGCCAAAATACATTTATTACATAAGACCATTATGAACTTTCCTTTTGTTGTAAAAAAGAAGTATCCTTTATTTTTATTTTTCAGAAATTTCAATTGCCTTGAAATTTTCATAGGCTACATCATAAAAGAAGCTCCACAGTAACAGCTTGAAACTTCAGTGGGGGAATTTGAAATAAAAATGAGAAAAAAAAATCAGTTTCCCCAAGGGTCTTGGTGTTCATGGGGGTTATTTTATTTTATTTTATTTTATTAATTTATTTTTTATTGGTGTTCAATTTGCCAACATATAGAATAACACCCAGTGCTCATCTCATCAAGTGCCCTTCATGGGGGTTATTTTAAAACACATGCCCTTATTTAGAGAGACCTCTATACCTAGGATTTCTTTTCCTTTCCTTTGGGTATATGTTAACTAATCACCTTCGGAGGAATTAATAGAATATAATTTCCAAATTAATACTTTTTGTAAGGCACGGCCTTTTTCTGGATAGTGGAAAACTATTTTTTATTCAGTGATTTTTGTTTTTAGCCTAGAAGAAATGGTGGAAAACAAATCATTATTTTTGTTAACATTAAATTGTTGGGAATTAAAAACTCTTCATTTGGACATTTTATTTCTTGATGATCCTCACAAACATTTAATTTGTTAGGCATAGATTTATAAAGATTAATATATGTTCTTTACGTCAATTTTATTGTGGACAGGAGAAGATTACCTTGGCAAGCCCGGGTTGTTCAGATGATGTACATTTCAAAGAAGTGCCTGTATTCTGGACTGGCCCTTGGCAGGATTCAGGGGATAACCTCTGAGCCCTTGGAATATTCTACCTGACAAGTTTACTTTTATATGTCTGAGTCCTTGGGCCATGCTGTACCTATTTGAACAGTTAAATTTATTCTAACAAGGTGATTTACTCTGAATGCCTGTTTTTGCTCTGGGGGATGGCCTGAAATCTGAGCAGCTGTGGTCAGTCACAGTTACTGCATACCTATGTGACTGACCTCTAGTAAAAGCCTCCAAGGCTTGAGTGAGATTCCCAGGTTGGCATACATTATTTCTGGTAGAGTTAGGTGTGTCTGTATGTGATTTCTCTGAGAAGGGACTGGTGGAAGCTTGCACCCAGCTTCTCCTGTACTTTTCCCCATATGTCCTTTTTCCGTTTGCTGATTTTAATTGTTTTCTTTCATTGTAGTAAGCTGTAACCATGAGTACAAGGGCTTTTCTGAGTGCTTTTAAAAAAATTGAAGTATAATTAACATACAGGGTTATATTTCAAGTGTATAATATTCAACAATTCTATACTTTTTTGAGTTCTTTGAATCCTTCTAGCAAGTCATGAAACTTGGGAGTGGTGATGATATCCAGCAGAGTTGGCATCAGAGATGGGATTCACTGGAATGTCCCTGACTCATTGAAACAGGGTAGTCTTCTTGTTTGGGAAAAGGAAGGGTAAGGGGGTGATGGACTGGATGGTGATGGATGACAGACCTTTGATGACTGAAGGGCTACTTAGTTACCCATTGTATGAGATAGCAGCCGTGCTTTAGTCAGCCCCTGAATACATAAGAAAATGAGAAACAAGCTAACTTTTTAAAAAATCTGTAATAGGCAAAATGAAATAGTGTTGGAGTGGATCCTAACAATGCACTGAACTCAGATTTTAGTCAGTCTAAGCTATAACTACTAGCCTTAGAGCTACTGCTAAAGGGAAAGAAAAACTGTTCTGAAACAAAAGATAGCCCCTCTATGATATATGGTCACCAGGAAGGTATTCCATGTGTTGGGGGAGGCAAATCCCCCAAACTACTAAAACAAGTGGGTATAGTGTTAAAGAATTGTCTCCTTTTGTAGATCAGTATCAGTAGCTTCCTGACGATCCTTGAGTAAAAATGGATTGTGTTCATTACTAAACTAGGAGTCCCCTTAATGTTGAATGCTGCAGAATGAAAGAGTATGTTGGGATTGAGATAGAACCTACTGCTTCCTAATGAACAGATGGCTGTATATGATCTAAACATGCATCATGGCAGGAAATCTAGCCTTTGTGGGCTGGATAAAAGCTACTGTAGTTATTTTTCCCTGGTAAGGGGAATGGTCTTTTCCCTACCTGAAAAGCCAACTGGAACTCTCAAGATGAAGCAGCTGATATGTTGCATATGTGATATGCTGGATTGGCTTTACAATGATCAGGATGTTCATCTACTTAATGCACCTCTTACCTAGATCATGATAAATGTTGTGATTTAGAGAAACTCTTTTGCATTGTTACCCCATGTAACCTTGTTGTTGCAAAATCAAGTAATGGTCCAAGATTTGTTATATCAGCTGACCTTTATGGGTCTCACAGATGCTAAGAAAATTAGAGTGATTGACAAGAGAATAAGGAAAGAATTATGTGATAGTCAAGGGACTTACTCCAGCAAAGTGGAATTCTAAATCATTATTAAGGATGGGGATAAAAAAAAAGGATGGGGATGAATAAGGTAGCATTGATGGGGCTGACACTGATAATGGGAGAATATAAGGATACTGTGGTTTTTGGGAGTAAGGTCAATGTATGGATTGAAATTGAATGTTTGAACAGACTCTATGTAAAGTTATTGCATTTCCTTTCCCTGCATGTATTACTGAGAAGGATATATGTCTACCGAACACTACATAAGAACAGTTTCTCTATGTAGGATTATAAAACAGAAGACATGTAAGTTCACCCTATAGTCAGTATTAATTGGACATACTAAATAGGAACCTACAGAATTTCCTAAGCTCACAGAAGTTGTTAAATTGAAATAGTATAGAATACTTGGTAGAGAAAAAGACCACTATTTTAATGAATGACATATTAGAAATTAAAATTCTGCAACCAACAAATGCTACACAATAGCCCTGTGTAGCCAATGAACAGGCAGATGGTACATAGAGACCAATAGTAGATTATCAAGTCCTGGATAATGTAGAACTTCATATAGCATCAGCAGTCCAAAAAAAGAGGAAAAAAATGCAAGTTAAATAAGGTGACTTTTCAGTGATTGATCTTGAAAATTCTTTTTAAAAATACCAATCATGAGAACAAGTCAGCCACAGGTTTTCTTTATATGAAGGGGATCTCAATTTGCATTTATTATATTGCCACAGTTTTATCTGAATTCAGTAGCTGACTATAATAATTAGGTTAAAAGAGATTTGGACTTGATGCAGATGAGTGCTTTGAGGTTGTCATGATAGCAGAAACTGAAGAACAGGGCAGCCCGGGTGGCTCAGTGATTTAATGCCGCCTTCAGCCCAGGGTGTGATCCTGGAGACCCGGGATCGGGTCCCATGTCAGGCTCCCTGCATGGAGCCTACCTCTCCCTCTGCCTGTGTCTGTGCCTCTCTCTCTCTGCATCTCTCATGAATAAATAAATAAAATCTTAAAAAGAAGAAACTGAAGAACAAGATACAACTTAATGCAGTGCTGATACACATGACTAAAAATGGCTTACTGATAAATCCAGCAAAGATCCAAGAGCCTTTACAAATGGTGAAATTCATAGGAATAACATGGGCAGGAGCTCCTAAGACATTTTATAAAATGATGTATTTGCCTACCCTTGGAAATAAGCAAGAAGCACAATACTTGGTTGGTTTTTATTTTTAATTTAAAAAAAAATTTAAAATTTAATTTAGGATGCATTCCCTCTCTGAGAATATTGCTTGCTCCAATCCATAATGCCATCTGTAGGAAGGCCACCTGAACAACACCAGGCTATGTCTGAAATGCAAAAAGCAGTGTCTTAATTAATGACTTTGAGCCTTTATGATACACACTCAGATATGATTTTGAAAGTATCTGCAGCTTGCACTTATGCTGACTGGAGCTTATGGCAAAATATATGAATGCTGCCCAGCAGTGACCACTGGAATTTTGGACTACAAAGTTTACAGACAAGGAAGTACACTGCATAATGACAGACAATTATTGATTTGCTATTGGGTCTTTATTGAAATTGCCCCTTATGACTGGAGGACATAAAATAATCTTGAAACTGTTACATACAATGTCTTGGGTAATATCTAATAAGGAAGGCATTGCCCAGAAGGAACATGCTACTGGAGGAATGGAAAAAATATACTCATTGTGTTTATTATGATTAGGGAGGTTCTTTTGCCTTATGCTGACTTTGAAGTCACCTGAGTAACTGCAGGTCCTATTGTCACATGGGTGGTGTTCTATGCACAACTCTCAATTGACCAAAAAAGGCACCTGCTTGGTTTATAGATGTCAGTTACAAGGTGGATGGGAAGCATACTTTTTGGAAGGCTGCTGCTTTATAACCTGCTGATGGAAAAAACCCTGAATAAGGAAGATAGGAATACATTAGCTCAATGGGCTGAACTGCATGCTCTTTTCCCTGAAGTAATAAAAGAGTTGAAAACAATAAAAATTTAAAAGTCTGGGTTTGTTCTTACACATCATTGAGATAGGTGTATTTGGGAGATCGCCAGTGGACTGGCCATGGAAAGAGGTAGATGGGCAATGGAAAATTTGGATAATTAAAGGATTCCTGCACATGTCACAGCCCTGTGAAAATTACTATGGAAATTTAAGAAGCACATTGAAGAACTTCCCATATCTGAAGGTAATTTGAATCAGCAAATGGACTTTCCGGTGTGCTTGTTCATGATGGCAACCTGGTTCATAAAATTGGTGAATATGGAGTAGCTGCAGCAATGCAGAGATGACCCGATAACCACTATAGTCCACTTGAACCTTCTAAGGTGCAAAAAGTCAACAAAAATGTTCTGTTTCTCAATCAGAGAGACAAAAACTACAGATGGATATGTGACATATTTCCCCAGGAGAGAAAATATCCACACATAGCTGGCACATAAATAACATTGGACTCTTACCAGTAGCCTTAGGAAATTACACCTAAGTCCTGACAGAAATAGGTATTTATGTGGACTAAACTTTGCCTACCCAGTGGTAGATGCAAATTCTCAAAACTCTATAAAGGATTGGAACAGGAGATATTGTACGAATTGAAACCAACAAGTTACACTCCTTCAGACCAAGGATCGTATGTTACAGCCCATAGGTTCCAATGATGATCAAAGATATATCAAGTGGATATATCATATTACATATCATCCTCAGAGTAGTGATCTGGTATTTAGAATGGGCAATTAAAACACTAGTTGTCTAAAATTAGTGGAGATAAAGGCATGAAAGTTTACTTTACTCACCTTCATGAATATGAACTCATGTTCAATGTGAGAAGGGGACAAAGGAGAATCCTTGCTTGGTAGATTCTTGTTTTTCTGGGTGGTTTGGTAGAAAAGGAGGTCAAGGAGGATGCTGGTACAACTATACAATGCTTCCACAAATCACCCCAACTTTCCTTTTTACTACCTGACTCAGTGGTCTTAGGATAAGGGTTGCACATGCCAGATGCAGAAATGATACCTGAGCAAGAACTATATACCATTAAACCTTTACATCAGTGTTCCTAAGGGTCTGATGGGATGGACAGCGCCTTCACTTCATCTGGCAAAATTGGGGTTGACAGTGAAGGCAGTTGTTTTTCCTAGTGGCCAAGAAAGCCCACTAGTTCTTTACTTACGTGACCCTATCCTATATGGATGAGAATGGACTGAGTTTCTCTTTACACAGAAAATGTTGAAACTGTTGAAGGTAGACAATTGTTAGACTGGTATCAGTGCTGATGATATGGACCAACAAAATGCCTTGACCTATAATACCTTCGAAGTATGGAAAAGTTTAG
Organism: Vulpes vulpes; assembly: GCF_048418805.1. Classification (NCBI taxonomy): domain Eukaryota; kingdom Metazoa; phylum Chordata; class Mammalia; order Carnivora; family Canidae; genus Vulpes; species Vulpes vulpes. The sequence goes on along the minus strand of NC_132796.1, from coordinate 76,617,438 downwards.
GTTAAAAATCAATGCAAAACAGAGAAAGGGGGACAGCCCAGGTGGTTCAGTGGTTTAGCGCTGCCTTCAGCCCAGGGCCTGATACTGGAGACCCGGGATCCAGTCCCATGTCAGGCTCCCTGCGTGGAGCCTGCTTCTCCATCTGCCTGTGTCTACCTCTCTCTCTCTTTCTGTGTCTCTCATGAATAAATAAATAAAATCTTAAAAAAAAAAACAGAGAAAAGGAACAATAGGACCTGAGGCTAAAGGAATTGGTTATGGAAAAAGGAAACATTGGTGTCCTGAGAGACTCAGAGCAAGAAAATATTGTTTCTTAGTACAGTTATACCCTAAGGCTCAAAAGAGCGAAGCATATATTTTCCAAGACCACCCCTGCTTTTTTAATCTAATAACATTGAATGGAAACCTGGAGACCTGAGTGGTATTGCTCTGAGACATTCTGGTCATACATTATGATGAAACAGGTCCTATAGTTAATGACTGAGTGGAACTCTCATAATGTGTTGGTATCTTTTGGCTCTTACTTTTCAGATTATATTTACTACAAAGGATATCATTTGAGAAGAATTTCCAAGAACTACTGCATACTGTTCCATTGGTCTGTGGAATATACAGCTTCTGGCAGACTAATTACTGGGTAATTATAAACTTTTATGGTAAATAATTAGAAGGATCCCTGGTTATAATGAATGAAATGCAGCAGTACCATTCCCAATACTGGCTTATCCAACTTTGTGCTGATACTATTGCTGTATCTGTTGTATATATTTTTTGTATCTGTTATATAAATGCTATACCAAATGTAGATGCACAGAAAAAAATGTGATAATTTTGCTGTAAGAGGGCCTACACCTTGGGTCAGGGGAGCTGACTGGGCAGGAGAGGATTAACTTAACTGGCCTGGTCTTCTCAAACATTGCATATTCTAAAGAAAGGGCTATCTTCACAAACAGCCTTGGACTAACTTCTGGGAAATAATCTCTGTATACAGGAATATTCTACCTGATATGTTTGTTTTTATATGCCATTTAACTTTATCATTTATGGTGGAGGTTTGTTTTGGCTTGAGAAGGGGAAGATGGGCAGAGGTACAAGTAGATGAGGTCAGTCACATACTTGTGTGCCTAACTGTACCAAAATGTCTAGACACCAAGGCTCGAGTGAGCATTTCTAGAAACATTTCACATGTGTCAGCACGACTGTTTCCTGGAGGCACTTAAGAGTGCCCCTGTGCAAATTCATTGGAAAAAGACACCTGGAAACTTGAGCTTAGTTTGTTCTGGACTCTGTCCCATATACCTTTTTCTTTTGCATATTTTGACATATTTGGCCTGAATTTTCACTATAATAAACTGTAACTGTGGGAATAGCAGTTTTTACAATCTTCTCGAATCCTTAGAGCAAGTATATAAGCATGAGCATGAAATAGATTGTGTACTGAAACATACATCACATGGTAGAAAACTTAGGTCAATATAAATTGACATATTTGGTTACTTGCGAAAACACCCAAACTGTGAGAATTTGTGAATAGTTTAACATAGAAGATGGGTGTTGTTGAGTTTCATTACTAATGGTAAATGATAAAAAATTGGAGAGAAAAAGAGGGAATGAGAAACACTATGAGAGAGAGTGGAGGGAGAGGAGAAAGATGACAAAGTAAGAGAAGGGAGGGAAAGTGGGAAGGAGGGGAGACAAAGTTAAATGAGAGCGATAGAGAGAGGGAAGTGATAGAGTGGGATTTCTATAGGTATAGAAAATGAAATGACATTACTGAAAGTTTATATACAAACATAGTAGTAAAGGGTATATTGAAAAAGAGCCACTTGGAGCTGTACCTATTCATTTGGAAAATTTTTATGTAAGAGATCTTTTTATTTATTTATAGCAAGTATATATCATTTTTATCAGACAAACCTGATTTTGAGAGTATTTGAGAAATACATCACCAACATGATACACACTAAGTAATACAGAAATATGAACAATGAAATATATTAAAAAGGGCAGCCCTGGTGGCTCAGCGGTTTGGCGCCGCCTTCAGCTCAGGCCCTGATCCTGGTGACCCGGGATCGAATCCCGTGTTGGGCTCCCTGCATGGAGCCTGCTTCTCCCTCTGCCTGTGTCTCTGCCTCTTCTCTCTCTCTCTGAGTCTCTATGAATAAATTAAAACAAATAAAATTTTGCATTTTATCTCATTTCATCTGTACTTTTTAATCTTAATGTGCATTTCACTGTTTCTTCTTTCACTATGTCTAATACAGCAGATTCTTGATTTCATCAATTTGCAGGGGGACTGGTCTTCCAGATTTTTCTGTTTGATTTGTTAAATATCTTTGTAGTCCTTTCAGATAAATTTTAATAAGGAACATAAATTTGGATACGCAGGAAATATCTTTACAAATGCTTTCCAAAGCTTTCTCCTGATTTTTAATTTTTCTATTATTGTAGCTCCACTTGCATTTTTTGTTTCATTTAGGTCTAATATTTCTTTTTATATTCATTGTGTTTTTAGAAAGTTATGTTTAGGTGCATAACTGTATGCACTTCTTATGAAATAGTGTAATCGAACAGTAAAGTTGAAACTATCACTCACTACAAGCTATGACCCTGTTTCCTCTTGTTTTCACAAGAAATTTACTTCATCAGCTTTAGAAATAGCATTCACAATTTTTTCTAAGGTTTTACTTGGCTTTTTGTTTCAAGATAAAACCATGTAAAATGGTTTTTCAAGTTTATGGGAGTTTTACATAAATCATACAATTTTGGATGTATTGGTCTGTAAACTGATTTATTTTCACCTAGTATTTTCATTTTATGTAGATATTTTTAAATGTCCTATTCTTTAAATGACTGCATAATTTTATACTTTCTTCTTATATTTTGTCAATAAGCAACTTTGTCAATTCTGTCTAATAATATTTTGTTCTTTTTACTAGTATTTTTTATGACAAAATAAAATGCAGTGAATAATAAATCCTTTGAAGATGGGCACTATTTACCCACCCATTTGGTGTAACAGGGGGCTGCACAACTACTGGACTCGCAAGTAGTAATCCTCCCTGGAAGTTAGTGATTTTGGAGATCTCATCTCTAAAACAAAGAAGTTAACATGGGCTGTGTAATCCAAATTCAGCAAATAATTCAATTACAGAGCTATGGATTTTCAATTTGTCACCTTTGATTTGTTCACAGGGCATGGAAGGCAAAATAGCATCTTTTAAAATGATGTTGGCCTGCAAAACTAGAAGCACAACTGACTATTTTTGAGGACATAGACAATGAAAGAGGTAGAGTTCAAATGTGGAATTAAAATACAAATGGAGGGGCAAAGATATCAGTGAAAATGGCAGAATAGAGAGATCCAAAAGCTGATACTTCCATAAAAAAGCAACATATTCATTGAAAAAAATGTCAAAATTAACTTTATAGTTTCCAACAACCAGGCAAATGTCTAATCAAGATAAAAAGGAGAATCTCAGTAGGAGAGTTCTGTGGCATTATAAACCACCATGGCCCCATTCCAAACTTCCCAAGAAAGCCCATGCATTTGACTTAATAGACAAAATTTTTAAGTCATCTATCTTAAATATTGTCACAGAGCTCAATTAGCCATATGCAAAGAACTAAAGAAAAATCTGCAAATGATGTCTTAGCAAATAGTTAATATCAATAAAATTATAGAAAGGTTCTAAATAGAAACTTTAAAGTAGAAAAGTATAGAACTGAAATAAAAAATACACTAGAGCAGACAAACAGCAGATTTGAGCCTGCAAAATAAAGAAGCCGCAAATTAGGAGAGAAGTCCAAAAGCAGAATATACATTCTCAAGTGCCTATGGCATATGCTTCAGGATAGACCATATGTTAAACCACAAAGCAACTCTCAATAAATTTAGAAAAATTAAAATCATGCAAAGTATGTTCCCTGACCACAATGGAATGAAATTAGAAATTGATAATAAAAAGGATTCATATTAATCCAGTATATGTGGAAATTATAGAACACACTCTTTAAAAACCAGTGAGTCAAAAAGAAATCACAAGGAAAATTAGAAAACACTTTGAGACAATGAAAATGAAAA